>NW_026555331.1:141350271-141965698 GCF_014898055.3 Talpa occidentalis | reverse complement strand
AGGGAAGTGATGCTTAGGAAAAATAAGCCTGGGATTGTCTAAGGTCCCCATTTCATATACTTTCCCAGCGTTACATTAGTTTATTTCCTGAATGTCATGAAGAGTCACAAAGAAAATTACACACACACACACACATACAATAAATAAAAAAATCAAGTGATAGAATTAACAGCACGAAACCAACACAATCTGATAGGACAATCCGAAGGCACCACTGAATAGTGTAAGATGCTGAAAGTCCCCATTAGAAATTAAAGATTTCATTTTCTCAGTTGTCTCAGAGGTGAACAGGTGAGTGTCAAAAGCCAACGTGATAATATAAGCAACCAAAGACAAGAAGGATGAAGCCTGCAGTAGTTACAAGTAGTTGGTTTGTGGAGGTCCCTACTTATCATGAAGATGGCAAACAATACTGCTAGTGAATACAATGAAATAATAAGAGCAAAATTCAAAGAAAGTCAAAAGTATACATTGTGGTAAGTTAGTATATCCTTAGGTCTAGAGAGGCAATGAAGAATCAAATTAGACCCCACGGCAACTTGGTTCTAAGACTTATTTTAGCACACTGAGACCATTAGTACCATCTCTCAGAGCTTACAGGGGGAAAAAAAAATCAATTGATCAGCTCTCTTTTTCAACTTAATGATTTTCATAATGACTGCCAGCAGGCCTTAAATGGGACTAACCTATTTACGCTAATAAAAGCTATTCTATTCTGTACCACAGCGGAGAGGCAACAATTGGCAATGAGGCAAATGCCACTCAATGCAACTTTCTTCATATTAACATAATTTGATATGATGAAAACAATATGCTATTGCTGCTGGCCACACTTCCTTGGGAAACCAGCAAGAGGTTACTGGCAGTCCCTTGACTTAGCTGGGGAGATAATAGGTTTGGGCATCAGTGCAACTGTCTTTAGTTAATCAGTCTACAGTACACAGCTGTGTCTACCAACCTGCAGCAAGGCTTCACCAGAGCTCCAGCAAGCACACTGCCTACCAGAAAATTTCTGTCAGAACCTTGCTCACTCCTAGAACTTAGATCAGCCTGGCCGACTTACCTAAATAGCAATACTTATATATTGCTTGTTGCTAGAGTGTCTTTGAAGATAATAGAATAGATGCAACAGATTGCATTTTATGCAACTCGCTTCCGAGTTTTAGCTGGAATGGGTTGAATAGTGTCCCCCTCAAATTCTACATAGCACCTTACCATGAGACCATACTTGGAAATGTGGTCTTTGCAGATGTAATTAAGGTGAGGATTGAAATGAGCGTGCTGATTTTGGGTGGGTCTGAAATTTAACGACTGCGTCCTTAGCTTGAGGAGCCAGCAAAAGACAAATGGACACACAGGAGAGAAGGGCGGGTTACGACGGGAACAAGGATTGGACTTCTGCTGCCAGAAGCCAAGAAACACTAGGACCCTCGGAGCCTGGAAGAGGCAAAGCAGGGCCCTCCTCTGCCATCTTTGGAGGGCCTGTGAGGAAATAAACCTGCTGTTTTAAGCCACCACGTCTGTGGTATTTATGGGAGAATGCCTAGGAAACTAAAACACTGGCTTTAATGGTCATGAGAATGGCAGAAGGCTTCTAATACTAATAGGCGATCAGCACACACGCTCAAGACAAAGAGAAAGGGCATGAAATAGTATCTCTTACTGCCATAGCAGGGAGGTGGGGGGCAGGAAAAGATGTTGTTACTAGGTGGGTGCTAGAATATAAAGAGCAGCAGCAGGTGAAGAGCAAGTTAATGACGCCAGGAGAGATAGGTTGATGTCTAGACCAAGATGGAGGTGGAGGAGCTGAGTCAGAAGCCTGTTAAGTGGGGAGCTCAGGAGCAAGCAGGAGACAGGCATCAGGGCAGCCAGCACCGCCACGCACGCGTGTGGGGAGAAAGAGATAAGCTTTCCAATTGGTGTTTCATCCAATCATTAGAATAGTGTTGCTATGACATACTTCATTATTCTAATTTTAAAGAAGAGGGAATAACTGTGGACAAGTTAGCAGTTTGGACCTGGCCACAGAGTCACCCGTTGAAATGACTGGGGTTGAAATCCCAGTCATTAAAGCATATTTTTGTTTTTCACGCAGCCCTGGTATTTGTGGAGAACAAACACTGGTTGCAGTCTGATTTCAAAGTATTGAACAGCGCTCTCATTATAAACCCGATTGATTTAGAAAATCTACCTATTTTTTTCCCCCACATACTCATATTTTTACCTATTCCCGCTCAGGGCAATAATCATTCTGTGGAGCAGAAAGATGCAGGCCAGGGACACTAATTCTGGCCACATGCTTGGATCTCAGAAAATGTTGCTACCCGGGGCCCTTGCCTGGATCAGTGGGACAGGACAGCTGAGACAGGACGTGGGCAGAAAGCTCCTGGTGACTCCAATGGGTGGTGGTGTTGAAAACCCCTGCTCACTGCCTGCAGGCAACAGTGGGCAGCTGGCTGCCTGCGGAGGAGACGAGAGTGTGGTGTTCAAAGGCAGACTCCAACCGTTGTTTGTTCCCCACAAATACCGGGGCGGCGAGAAAAATGAAAATATGCTTTAAATGTTTCAAGACTGCCTAAAAATTTTGACTTGCCTGGCTTATGTTTTTCACTCCAACAAGGCAGGAATTTGAGCCCAAGCATTAGGGAAGCTGCTGCTGTTTTACATTGCCCTCCCGGAGCCAGAAAACCAAGGCCCATCCTGCGGTTGGAAAGAACGTTGTGAAATTCAGCAATGTGCTAGACTAGGAAGCTGCTTTTGCTGCCATTGCAAATATTGTTACAATTTCTGGGCACCTAGGAAACAAAGCTGAAAAAGTTTTTTTTTTTTAAGTTACTGTGGAGTCCACAGCTTTATATTTCACTTTCACCCTGTAGCTGGGAATGGTGTGTCACAGCAGGCAATGATGGTTATGATGAAGGTTCTGGGCTTGGCCCTGAGAGGAGGGGGGTTCAGGACCTTGTGTTGCTCAGCAATTCAGGTGATGCTGCTGTAGCTGCCACTCTACTGACCGTGCTTTGTGCTGTGCGGACATAAGGTGGAACTTCTCAAGCTCTAACGTGCATATGGACGACCCGGAGATACAGCACAGATGCAGATGCTGACCCAGAGGTCTGAGGCTTTTGTCCACCAACCACTTTCTAAGTAGCAAGGATATCAGGTGCTCCATGTGGAAGTGGGGGACAAAACTCGACATCTACTTTTTTGTTTATGCAGATGTTCACTAGGCAAGGGATAAAAACCTTATTCTTAGTGTTCAACACCCCCCCCCCTTCCTTTTTTGGATGGAGACACTTGAGAAGGAATAAATGAAATGGCAGGCCCCAATCTATGATAAACTAGGGTGCTGAGTCAATGCTTCCTCATGTCTGAGGAATGAACAATTTGTAGCATCCTATAGACAGGGGTACCACTTCCAGTGATTGTTTTAATAGCTCTGTGACCAGAATGGCAGAAGATCTGGTTTGGGAGAAATGAGGTATTTTTCTTGAGAGATTTCCTTCATTTAAATCAGCACTGGGGAGTTGCCATTTTGCAGAAAAAGTAATGCCAATGGAAGAATCTCAGATGGTAAAACCATGAAGTATATTCAATTCTACCTCTATATGGGTAGCATTCGAAGCATCCAAACTGTGAAGTTCATTGTCATGAACCTCAAATTCAAGATCTTGTACCTGATACCATGGGGGAGACATGCACACACAAGTCTTTACACCAAGGACTGCCACTGATGTGCTCATTTGTACTCACTCACCCAGTCACCCATTGAAATGTTGAATATCTTTTCTATTGTAGACACTGTTCTAGGGGATTTAGGAGAGAGGCACCTGCAATAATACCCCAGCTTTTCCAGGTGCTGGAAAGTGCCTTGCACACAGAGACAAGGAGGATGGTCAGGGTTACAATTCTACTTCTCTGTGAGGCACTACAGGGCTGGGTAAGGGTTTAGCACAGTCTTCTGCTATGGTAAGAATCCAGGTCACCAATCTGTTGCAGTTTGATACTTTATCAAACACAATAAATTATTAGAAAAAAGAAATGAAAAAACCCACAATGATATAGAAAACACAAGTTTCTGTTTTGTGTTATTAGAGTCCATAGTCTAATGCCTTGAAAAAAAAAAAAGCAAGAGTCTAAATGCTTACTCTAATTTTCTACATCTCATAGCTGACTGGTAACAAACACCTCAGGTTACACTTTGAGTAGAACTGGTTTGGAGAAGGACTCCAGGATTAGGCTGCTGGTGTCTGAATTAGCACTCTAGTACTTGCTAGTTATGTGACTACATGCAAGTTATTTAATATCAGAGTTTCTCCCCATAATACCAATAACACCCTTACAAAGCTATTGCTTAGATATAGAACACTGACAAGTCAATGCCTTTAAAACATTCTGAATAGTGTCTGAATTTCAGAAAATGCTATTGAAGTGTTAGCCGCTATCATCACTGCTGTCCACTAGTATGACAGTTATCATTCGTATTAGTACTACTTCTATTACTACTAGAACTGTGGTGCTGTATTCTTGGGGCCAACACCTGTAAAGGTGATTCACACATAAAACTGTGCCTACAATTTATTCTTTCCTTCCCTCCCATGAATTCTATGCCTATGAATTCTGAATGTGAAGTTACCAATGCAAAAGGCTAGTATTGCCCAAGGAAAGGCCCCTCAACCAACTGTCTGTGCTGCTGAGATGCCATTTTAGAGAGGTAAAGACAGAGTCCGGGGTTTCCTGTGTGTTCATCAGAGAATGAAAGCATCCCTGAGACAGCTGTGCTCCCTACTCCCTGGAGAAGCCAGTGGGCTAATGTTTCCTGACATTGGGGGCCACCTCAGGGGAAAGGCATGGTCCTTTTTTCTGCTCTGTGCACCCAACAACAGTCTCCCAGAGGGAAGACTTGCCTGCTTTATGTAACTGGATGCTTAGCCCATCTGTATCTTTCACACATAGATTTCTCCAAGTTCCCTTCTCAATAGTTGTTCTGGAATCTCTGCTAAAATTTCTGAGAATTATTTCTTGCCTTTTTTTTAGATAGGTCACTGCTGTGAGCTGGGAATAAAAATATCAAGATGACACCAAAACATGTTTAAGACACACTGAAACATGGACATGGGAAATCACATCAGAAAACAATTTACAAGCATTGTTAAGCAAGAGAACTTCTTAAGATGGGAAAGGAAAATAAATATCTCCTCATTTGCTTTTTTAATCTTGTAGCTCTGAGGATATTAAACAAATGCATGGATATTGTCTAGCTAATTTGCATTCTCAGAAAATAAAATTTTTATGAAGAGAGAGAGGGCAACAAAACCATCAAATAAGAAAGCAGGAGCCTTGGCTCTGAAAACAAATTTAGAGATTAACTGCTTGAATGGCTTATGGTGTTAAGATTTACTCACATAGATGATCCTATCTTGACAAGGTCAAAGAGAAAACAGGTAAAGCTGGAGTTCTTATCTAGCCATGGAATAGAGTAATTGATTTAAAGAACAAGAGGCACAGAATGTGTACAAATGACTGGTGATGAAGCTGGGAGTGATCAGAGAAGCACGTGGCTTGGATGTCCAGAGACGTCAGCTCACTGGCAGCGCAAAGCCTTGACACGGCCCAGATTGTAGTCAACTAGTTATGAGTATTAATGTGTCTTTGCTACTCAAGCTGAAAATTATCATTTAATAAGCCAGCATCTTGGCTCTCGGATTCATTCCTGTAGTACATAGTTGCCTTTTGTTTTCCTTTAAATTCAGTACTCTAAGCACGTCAAAGTAGCTCTGTAAAGCATATAGTTTGACACACCAGGGACATAAATACAAAGCTAATGATATGGTCAGACAAAAGATAAATGTAAACAAGTTTCTGTAATTATTTATCCCTCAAGTTTCCACCCTGATTCTACAGTTAGCTATGACTTTCAAAGTTTATTCACTGTGCCCATCCATCCATCCATCCATCCATCCATCTACCCACCCACCCTCCCTGCCACCCACCTTCCATCCATCCATGCATCCATCCATCCATCCATCCATCCATCCATCCATCCACCCACCCATCCACCCACCCTGCCATCCATCCATCCACCTACCCACCTTCCGTCCATCCATCTACCTTGCTGCCCACCTATTCATGCATGTATGCACTCATTCAATAAATTATTTACTGAGCACCTTCCTGATGCCTAGTCTTATACTATTCTTTTGGAACTTACATTCTAGGGAGAAAATACAGAAAATAAAACAAATTAGAAAATAAATAGATTTAAATAAGATTTAAAGTTGTGTTAAGAAGAGGGGAAAAAAGTGTTCACATGACTAACTGGGGATACCTATTCAGGTTCCTGACACAAGAGAATTCTATTCAAATGGTTCAAATGAAGAGACACTAATGAAGAGATGACTTACAGAGGTAGAACAGGCAGCACTAAAAGATACAACTAGGCATGTGGAGGCACTCAGAGACTATGCAGCAGGAAGCTGTAATCAAAGGGCAAGGAGAGGAAATGGTGTCCAGTAAGAGCTGGCGCTCTGGAGGAAGTGGCCCTGGCAGGACCTCCTCTTATGGGGGGATGCACTCTCAGGTCTAAAGTGGAGAGGAAAGAAGTCAGAGACACACTAACTTCGCACTCCTCTCCACCATCCAGTCTCCTGCTAGTTCTATGTATTGGTAGAATATGAACATAAGTCACTGTGCAAGGGAGTTTTGGAATATTGTTCAAAGAGTTTCCCTTCAGTGTTGAGAATGGACTGGGGGTGTGAGAGAGATGGGGAGAATGGAGAATAGCCAGAGGGGGTCTTAGGTAGAGCAGTTAGGAAAAGCTTCCCCATGGAGGTGACATTGAAATTGAGACTCAGAGAGAAGAATCCAGCCAACAAGGAGCCAGTGGAGGAAGAACCCATCAGAGGGACAAATGAACACATACCTCTGCCTTTCTCTCTTCTCTGCTTCCCACACTCAGAACAAATCCCTCACCAGGAACATAGCAACCACCACCTCAGACAATCTAAGTGAATGCTTTCCTAAGTGTGATGCTGTTACTCGAGTTCTGGGAGATGCAGATGCTCCTATTACATTTTCTTTTTTTTTTTTTTAAGATTTATTTATTTATGCATACAAAAGCTGGGATACAGGCGAGAGATGCAGGGGGGTGAGAGGATTCACCAGAGACAGAGTGGGGAACAGAACAGGCACACTGACTGAAATACACTGCTGAGGGGAGCAGCGGGCGAGGCAGGAGAGGTCTGCCTCACCATGTGGGTTGCTCCCTGGCTGGGGATGGAACTTGTGTTGCAGTGGCTGTGGACCGTTTCATAGGTTGTGGCTTAAGCCCTTGCGCCACCAGGGAGGCCCCTATTATATTTTCTTAATACTGTAGAAGACTTTGCTCATATAAAAAGAATGCTCATAACAAGGATATTTGCTATGAAAGTTTCAGAATTTCTATTAATTCTAATACACACAGAAGAAAAAATCAAGGAAGACATATATCAAGGCAGAAGTTATAGGGCAACTATAACTTCCTTCCATTTATACAACTTTTCTTTAGAGCTCAAGTCTTGCACATTTTGAGATATGCTCATACTGTGTAATTTATGTAAAAACATACAATTGTTCCATCATTCTTTTAATGAAGAAAAACCGTAAGATTCCATTACCAAGTAGTCATAGTTCATGTATACCCATGTTTTAAACTCATCTCAAATATCTGTGAGTTTTATATTTACCTCCAAATCACATTCTAAAAAAAAAAAAAATGAAATAAATACCTCAAGCCTAATTCAAACATCTACTGACAAATTATTTCTGTCCAGCAACAAGCTCTTTATATAGTCCAAGTAAAATCTTGTCAAAATATTGACAAGACCAGTACTTGAATTAAATGATCTGACTTCAGTTTACTAAATAGGTTCAAATCCCTGTGAGCTAGCCAAGTTATTTATGCTGAATAACTCCATGGCACAGAGGGCCTGGTACTTGAGGTTAGGCAGGGTAACTGCCTTCCTGCATACTCCAGGATGCCTTCACCATCTGAAAAAGAATTCTTTTCAAGGACAAGTTCCAGGCAAAAAATGAGGAGTCGCCTGAATGTTAATGAGACTCACAGTCTCCCATACTCACAGCTAACTTTTTTTTTTCCTTAAAGATCGTCAGGAATTTCCATTATCTCTACATTAGTCCTAAATTTCCCTAGTGCCTGTTTGATTTATTTCCCGTTGTTTTGCCCCTGATGACTATGGAAACAGATGGTAATTCTTTTTCTTTTAATTTGTGACTCGTTCCAAGTCAATGAAAATTACTGATAAAAACTAAATTCAAAGTAGATTGTTACCTGCAGGAGAGGTCGCTGCACCCCCAGAACCTTCATGGTATCTGCATTAGCAAGAATCTTCAAGGGGTCGGATGTTTTAGTGACACCCTCAATCTCCTTGTTGATCTCTGCCAAGACCTGACTGAGGAAGATGGTCTTGATGTACTCAGTGAGAAACTCCCGAAGAGGACACTGTTTGGCTGGACCAAGCCCCAGGGCATGCTCAATCTCCTGAATAAATCTGGAAGACAAACAGGAAATTGGTTGTTAAATGAATTAGAAAAAAAGTTAAAGAAATAAGGCAAAAGACACGCATATCACTAGGCTTTGGCCATTTCCATGGGGAGATGTGGATAAAGTTCCAGAATTTGTTTCTGGTATGCTCAACTTGTTGTTTTTGCTTTAATTTTATTGAGGTGACATGGTTTATAACACTGTATGTGATTCAGAGGTACCGGATCATACCCTTCAGATATGTCACCACACCACATCCTAGGAAACAAAGAGATATTCTTTTTAATAAGTTGACTACCTGGAAAAAAAGATGTTCATTGTACACTCTGACTTATGGTACTTGAAGATACCACACTGTTGGATGTCTAGCTAATGCTTATGAGCAATCACACTGAGATGCAGGGTTTTGTGTTTTTTGAATAAATGCCTGGTTGATCATCCTGATACTATCCCTGATCATCTAGATACTTTCCTCCATGGTGCAAATTGCAAAGTACATGCTCAAATACTGCATATTTCTCTCTGAGATCTTTACACATGTAGACAGGAAAGTGGTGGGGAGGAGAAAGAATATTCTCTAATTTGTGACATGTGAGTTGTGAAGTTATGAAAGGAAATGGGATGTGGGGGGGGGCAAAGGAGCTCTTCAATCTTATTTGTAATGACCAATGTCCTTTATCAAAACACTTCAAGCATAAATAATAGTCAATGAGTTTGTAGCTCTTTGTTATCATATTCTTTGTACTTTTTCTGTACTGGTAGTTCCTGCTTTGCAAGTTTATGTAATTCACAATTCTAAGTTATGACAATTTAATTAATAATACTAGTCCTCCAACAACAGGGTTTAAATTCCAGTGTCCACAGCAGCTGGGAGTTACGGCACAAAGTATAAATTTTAGCGCTTCAGTGTGGAAATTTCTGGGTAAATAATTGACGTTCATCATAATCAGGGATAAGCCATGTCCCTTTGTTCAAAGTCCACCAGTGATTGGTGCTTGCGCATTTGTTCTTCAGTTCAAGTCCAGGCAGCAGAGCTCACAGCTGTACCATTGCCTGGTCTCCCAGAGACATTTTATAAAATGAGTAACTGAAAGAGGTAGCAGGTCAAAAAAAAAAAGACAAAAGTGCAAAAAATAACTAAAAGTACCAACACTGGGAGCAGGGAAGTGGATTTACAGAAGCAATAGCTAGCTCCAGGAAGGCTGGCACTGCCCCAGGTTGAGAAGCAAAGAGTAAAGGTGAACCCACGGACCTAAATGAGGAAAGTGGCTGTGACAAAGAGATGAAGTGAAGCTGGCAAAATACATCGTATTAAAGCACTCCTGGAGGCATTTCAGGACATTGCAAAACAAAGACTAAAATGCTGGCGGCTGATCCAGACTTACAAAAGAAGAAAATAACAATTCACAAGGGCATAGAAGATGCCTGCTGGGCCTGGTGCTGTGGACAGTGGGAAGGTAGCAAGTACCATTCAAGCTGCGGTTGATAATATTGTAATTGAAGAAATAAATACTTGAATTCCTGAGTTTCTAATGTGACACTGTTACACTGTATTAAATACAAATTCCTTTTCTTATGTTGTCATGTCTGTATACACTTATCACTGACAGTAAGAGAGCTGTTAACATTTTGACAAACATTTTTAAAAACCATGCAACACTTGTGATTTTCCTCGCTGAAGAAGATTGTTTTGCATTACAGTTCCATGGTGTCATGCAAAGCCAGGGGGTGCCCTGTACTTTAGATTCTTCTCAAAAAAGAGTAGAGGGGAAATGAAAGGAAATTAAATCTTATGAAATAGACCAAAAAAAGAATGACTAAGTAGGAAGATATAGTTGTAACACATCACAGATGACAGCTAGGAAAAAAAAAATTGAGTACAAAAATGATCAAAGGAGATGAAAAGAGGATTTACAGTAAAAGAAATACAAATACCATTAAATAACAGGAAAAAAAAAAAACATAGCCTGATTCAAATGGAGAAAAATGAAAAGTAAACTACACTAAGATAACATTTTTTATATTCTTGTATTCTGCAAGTTTGAAAACAATCTGTTGGTCTAAGTGTGGGGAAAAGGAACATTCTTATATATTTTTGATAGAAGTGAAAAATGATGCAGACCATGTGAAGGACAAGTTAGCACTATGCCTCAAAATTACAAATGCATTTCCTTTTGACCTAGAAATCCCACTTCTGGGAAATTCTTCAGACATTTATATCTGAATATGGATGAGATGATCTGTGCCAGAGTAAATACATCAATGTAGAATTGTTTTTATGGCAAAAGACTGGAAACTAAAAAGTTCATCCATCAGGGGTTAGTTAAATGAACTGGGGCATAGCTGCACATTGGCATTCGCTGCAGTTCCCAACTCCCAAGCATGGAAGCTTTTGATACACTAGTGCAAATCAGTATGTATTTAGTAGTGTTTACTCTACTGACCTTTGTACAAGACTTATATATGCTCATTTATTTATCTTAGGATAAAGATTCAAAAGAAACTGTAGGCAGCAGTGGTAGAGGGGGTCAGGAAGAAAAATGGGCTTAAGACTTTTCAATCATAAGTGTTTATAACCATTCAATTTTTAAAAAAGATTTATTTATGTATGTATTAAATTTATTTATGTATTATGCATTTATTTATGTATTAAAAAGATTTATTTATGTACAAGAACTGGGGTACAGGCCAGAGATGCAGGGGGTGAGAGGATTCACCAGAGACAGAGTGGGGAACAGAACAGGTAGATTGACTGAAACACAATGCTGAGGGGAGCAGCGGGCAAGACAGGAGAGGTCTGCTGTGCCATGTGGGTCACCTCCCTATCTGGGCATTGACTTGTGCTGCAGTGGCTGCTGCTATCTTCACTGTGCTAAGACTTAACCTCTTGCACCACCAGGGAGGCCCAATCATTTGATATTTTTAAAACTCTGAATATATTAGAACACAAAATTAAATTAGAAAAATAATTACCTACACATACCAGAGACTATATTTTATAAACTGCTTTCTAATTCGACCACACTTAAAGTATAAATGATGCTTAAGTTTAGTTGTTTAACCTAATAGTTTCCTCTACTTACTAAACAAATACATTGTAGTGTATAACACCAGTTCAACACTCAGATCAACACTTCATTAACCTCTGTGTGTGTGTGTGTGTTTGTGTGTGTGTGTAGTGGGAGGAGGGTGGCAGCACACACAGTATTATCATAACGAGAAGGTAATCCAAAGAACACAGGAAAGAAATTGAATATTGAGAGGCCATGAGAAAGAACAATGAGGTTTCTTAATTGCTATTAACAAGGAAAGGGAAATAAAACCATGACCCAGAACAAGATATAATAAATACTTAGGAAGAGAGTGCATAGAGTAGGTGGAGAAAAAAAACATAGGTGCTTAACCACAGCCATAATTTTAAAATCTCCAAATCCTACAGCTTGCTACACTGACCCCCTCTGAGCTCATCTCACCCTTAAAAAAAAGACCCCCACCCACGTACTCCTTGGTCTCCTTGATATGTTGCTGAGATAAAGCCACTTAATTAAACTTCAAGTAAGTAAATACAGCAAAGATCTTTGGATTTTTTTGAATATTAGGGAAATCCATCATTAGAATCCCTTTTTATTCTTTTAATGGGACTTAGAAAAAGGTCTTCTGAGCAGAAGTACTTCTTACATTTTCAACTTCTTTGACATTGGCTAGAAGACATTTTTAATAGTCAACTTGCTCCGAAGCAGAATGACATAAGGCTCCAAACTACCCACACTTTGGGTTGTTCTCGTCCCTTCTTTGCCTACAGTGTCCCTAAAATATGCAACTGCCCCGAGCAGCACTGATGGAGCGGCTCCCATCACTTTCAGTTGAATGATTTCTTCCAAATACAAATAGCTTCATCCCTAGAGCACACACATCAGTTCAAAATGACACATGAGGGTTGATGTTGTCATCTTTAACTGGAGGGGACCCATTCAACATGTTTCCCAATCTGCTTCCAGAGCTGCGTGTGCCCTCACTGTACAGAAAGCCAGAAACATGTGAGTGAGAATGAAAGGGAAAAATCAGGGCTGTCTTACCCACCCCCTTCTTCACTCAAAAATGAGAAGCTATTACATTAAATGGGCCTACTGTCCTTTTTTGGAAGGACACAGCTTAAGAATATCCCCAAGCATCCATGAGGTACATCAGTCATGGTCACTGCTCTCACAGTGTGCAGTCCTGAGTGAATCTTGGAATGGACAGTCTTGGGCAGGCTACTTAGCCCCTCTTTTTTTTTAATTTTCTTTTTTTTTTAAAGATTTATTTATTCATTTACACAAGCACTGGGTACAGTAAGAAGCACGGGAGGGTGAGAGAATTCACCAGAGCCAGAGCGGGGAGCAGAACAGGCAGACTGACGAAGTACACTGCTGAGGGGAGCAGCGGGTGTGGCAGGAAAGGTCTGCGCACCATGTGGGACCCTTGCCAGCGGCCGGCGGCTGGGGATTGAACCGCCGGGGATTGAACTGCCGGGGATTGAACCGGCGCTGCAGAAGCCGTGGGCAGCCTTGCAGCCCAGTGCTCACCACTGCACCACCAGGGGAGGCCCTACTTAGCCCCTCTTAATTCTGCTTTTACACACCCCGTGAAGAGGTACAATGCACAGGGTTGTTCTGAAGATGAAATGAGGACATGAAAGTTAAGGACTCAGCCCTGAGGTTGGGGCATAGTAATTTACTAAATGGTGGCCATTGCTATTTGTAAAATTAGGACTGCGATGGAAACCCTGATAAGGTTAGAGATTAGAGGAAAGTGTGACATATTTTCCCATCTTGCTTCTTTTCTTTCCCAGGAAAATGTCCACAATCAGCCATTCAAACTACTAGGTCTGAAAAGGTTAACAGTTTGACTATTTCAGCAGCAAAAAGATGTGGGTATCACCAAAGCCCTATGTGGCTGGGCACCAAGGATAAATTCCTCACCATCACATCCACAGTGTCCATTGCTGCTATTTGGCTGGCATGTAGTAGGCTCTCAGGAAACATTTAATGGATGAAGTGTTGAATAACGGGTCCTTTAATGTTGACCCATAGTTCTAGAAACTAGGGTGTGACCTCTCTGACAAACATTGCCCTCTCTCAAGAATTTTGACAGACGTCCAAATAAAGATTGAAAAAAGATGGAAAATCGCCCCATATCTCCACCACCCATAGTTAGTAGCTGCCTGTTATAAGAAGTGTAGTCTGCGGTCCTTACCCATACTCTCACTCTGTTTTCTACTTTGAGCAATATGGTTTTTCACGTTTCTTTTTACTCTGCTCTTCCACAGGGAATTACAAATTTGTTCCATCAGGACAATGACACAGCATTACTTGCCCCAACAATCTTTAGGGAACAATGACACTGCCTCCTGGATGTACTGTAGACAATCCCACAGTGAATATCTTTTCCTCCTGCTGAATTATTTCAACAAGTGAAAATCCTGGGAGTTGCTCCTCATGATATTTTATGGGCCTGCATATATTCTATCCCTCCCCCAAATTCCCGCAATATAATGTATGGCTCCTTTTACCTAACAAATACTTTAAAAATGATCTGTTGAATGGGGGACAGAAGAGAAAGTCAAGGGTGAAGAAGAGAATCATTAGAAAGCCCAGTTTTTCTTACAATGCTCCTAATCAGCACTAGGGGAGTAAGAAAGCATTGAAATTTTAACAGTGACGAGCATCTCATTAGGAAAGAAAACACTTCACTTCAAAGTGAAGATGGAACACAGATGGAATCCTGTCAAAAGGGTATTATCTAATCTCATGAAGTGCTCTCACATTGGGGATGATTTCCTATCCCCACCATGATGAAAAGGCAGACACAAAGCACAGGTACATCTGTGTATATGGGGAAAGAAATGGTGAGAATCAAAGAAAAGGCACCACAGAAAGCTACATGCAGAGCCTCTAATTACAGGATTTGGAGGATCTAATTCAGATCAGTCTCCTAAACCTAAGGATGTAAAGTAGGATAACCCGAGAAACAAATAATGAGGCTAGGCTAGCCATTCTCATTGCATTTGAGAGTCTGAAGCATGAATCTTATATCCCAAATTCTAATACTGCTATAAATATTTAATAGAAGGTATTCATTTCAAAAAACCATCATCATCTAGGGGACCTCCTAAAATCTGTACTTATATGACACTTATATTTTATATCTACTCTTTTCTATAGCAAATATGTGTCCTTTACAACACATACAAGCCCACACTACCTATCTGTAACCCAGTATTTTCAACATTTTTATCTTGCTTTGATTTTTATTCAAGGAAATTTGTAAAGTAATTAAAATTTCACTCAAGCGCCCCAAACCTCAGGCTAGTCCAGCCTCTTCATCCCAGATCATATTTCATGGAAAAGCCATTTTTCCTTTTTATCTCACCCAAGAATAATGACTCCTACTAGCTGGAAATATTCTTGAACAGGAAAGAGCTGTATTCTACTTTAGAAGTATTTTATCATTGCCGTGAGAACAATGATACTTAAGTCACTTGACTAACATTGCTCCTAGTTTGCAAGTATTCCTTACACTTACACCCTGATAATACTTAAAATTCTATGGCCAATATTGGCTGTTAATGGGACATAGTGACATCACATGCCTCCCAAGATGATATGATAGAGGGGATAAGACAGCATCATTTCTCTGATATCCTTGCCAAAATACAAAATTTGAATCTAATTGTGGAGAAACATCATTTTCCCATAAAATAAAAACAAAAAATAAAAAGTACCAACTTCAGAAAATTCAAATTCAGAATTCAGAGTGCTGGAGTTCAAGGAAGTCATTCTGTCTCTCATAAACCGTGTCACTGTTATTGCGATTTGTTTTGAATGTATGTATTGTATTGGTATATAATTTGTATTCAGACAACATACAATATTTTAATTATTTTCATTTTCATATTTTCTGGCTTTGCTGTGTATTACCACACCTATGCTTTTGGTAGTTTAGGATGAATAGTATGCACAAAAATATTTATCTGAAAAGTGTTTTTTCCCCCCTGATGCCATGGAATAAAGCCAGCAAAATGTGGGATTTATCCCTCTGATCACCTGCATCACCTGCATTCTTCAGGGCATCTCATCGTATCATTTCTACTAATGCATCTTCTAATCTAGCCTTGACCTTGCAGAGATGCAAAGACATTTTTATAACAATTCACAAGCATCTTCTTGTCTTTATTTAGGTCGAAGGTGTCCATGTGAAAGCTACGTGATATTTACAGGCTGGCAGCAGCTCTGTGTACATCACCAAGCACATGCAAGGGAGATTCCATGGCAAGGTCCCTCAGTGCAGCGGGCTGCTGTCAGATTTAATATCTCCAGCCTTCAATGCCACATGATACTACTGGTTACAGATACATTCATTAAAAATGTAATTAGCAATAAACAAGTAACACACTGTTTATGACAGAAACATGAATGAGTTCATGTTTTATCCTTTAAAAGCCAGAATTCTGGGGCCTTCCTGGTGGCATAGGGGTTAATTCTAGGCGCTATCACCATTGGGGCCTGAGTTTGATCCCCAGCCAGGGAGCTGACCCACATGGCGCAGCAGACCTCTCCCGTCTCGCCCGCTTCTCCCCTGAGCTTTGTATTTCAGTAGATTCATCTGTTCTGCTCCCCACTCTGTCTCTGATGAATCCTCTCACACCCTGTACCTCTGGCCTATACCAGTTCTACTATACATTAACAAATAAAAAAATTAAATCTTTAAAAGTCAAAATTCTGAACTTGAATTTTCTGAAAGTTGTACCTCTGATTTTGTGTTTTGGTCTTATTAGAAAGCAAGCAAAACACGGCAGTAGCAACAAGAAGACAGCACATACAATGCATGAGTTATAAGGGCAAAATAAATTATACATTTCTCCTCAGTCCAGAGGTGAACGCAGCACCGACAGGCAAATGTACTTTTCTGGGGAAATATGTGCCCATGTAAAAAGTAGCACTAATCACAGAGTCCTGTGTGCTGGTGACACTTTCTATACATCACTCTAAGGCTGAAAGTGGGGCCTCTAAGAGAACACTGAATAGTCAAAGTCCTTGTCATGCCTGCTTTGGATGAAAACAAAAAACAATCTACAACGAGCCCATCCTTGACAAGTAACTGACCAGTTAGCTGTCCTTGGGTAAATGGACCTTTGGAATCAAACTCAGGTGAGGTCATGAAAAAGGTCAGAGACAAGTCTCATGGCGCCGTGAGACACCTTGCTTACTTACTCAATTACTCTCAGAAATGACATTTAAAGCACAGAGCAAACTGAAAACAACGAGGGAAAGAAGGAAAGAAATCTAAGAATTGATTGTAAATATATTCAACTTGGATTATCTGACTCAAAAAAGACCATTTAGAAATGATTTACCAGTGACTCATTCAGAAACAGCAGCAACAGGCATATTTAAGACCATAAATCAGCAGAACATGAAAACCAAAGAAAAATCCATAAAGGTTAATGCACTTTGGAGCACATTTCCCTCTTAATTCATGGGACTAAGTCATTGGCACATCAGGAAGAGCCTCCCCCAACAGTCTGTAATTGTTCATGCTGAGTGTAACAACTATGTGTGCCTTTTGTGCCGAAAGATTTTCTGGGTAAAAGTGCAAAATAAGCTCATCATTGCAGAGCCAGATCGCTTCCTCAGTCCATACCCCTACGAGACAATTTGCTGAACTAATGAATTAAAAAGGGACTTGGGTGCTCTTATTTGTGATGAGTGAAATTCCTGCCTAAGGATGAGATGAGAAAAGAGGTAAAAATCATTAAGGGGAGGGAGCAAAGAACATTACCTACAAAATTTGAAGTCTGCAGTCTTGTAAACAAATTTAACTTTAAAAAAAAAATCTTACCATGAGTATATTGCAAGTGATTTGTGACTACATGTAAGTGTTCCCTCCAGACTAAAAAGCACTTTAGGTAAAATGAAGTAAGCCTCTTTAAAATGACAGTGGTTTAAAATTTTTAAGCATATAATTTGGAAATTGAAGCAACTCAAACACTGACCCTTAATATCAAGCAATCTTTTTTTTTTAACCAAAAGGAATGCATATAAATACATACCTTAATGTAAAACTGAGAGACATAATGATAATCCTGCTTTTCCATAGGCCTACAATTCTATTTTCATCCTTCTCCCTGATCTTATTTATAGTCAAACAACCTCTCCTTTTTAATTTTTTATAAAAGATAAGGCTGTCAGAAAAATTTCCAGGAAAAAAATCAGAACTTGTTACAGAATGCCTACCATCTCTCCTGGAGACTTAGGTGTCATGTAAGGTGACACGTTCTAGGAGTTTTGTTATCAGACAGGCCATAGATAATCCAATGCAAGATATGAGGAAATCTAGCAAGAATTGTTATTAGTTGCTTACATCTACTGAGCTCTTTTTTAAAAAATATTTATTTCTTTATACAAGAACCAGGGTACAGGCCAGATTCGCGGGAGGGTGAGAGGATTCACCAGAGACAGAGAGGGGAGCAGAACAGGCAGACTGACAAATACACTGCTGAGGGGAGCAGCGGGTGAGACAGGAGAGGTCTGCTGCGCCATGTGGGACCCTCCCAGGCCTGCCGGGATCAACTGGCACTGCAGAGGCTGCAGACAGCTTCACAGCGCTGTGCTCAACTGCCTGCGCCACCAGGGGAGCCCCTCTACTAAGCTCTTAAACAAGTCCTGACTGAAGAGCTTCACATGGATTCTTTTATGAAAGTCTCACAATAACTTTATGAGGTATTACAGTATTACCATCTGCTTTTTACAACCACTAGTTGAACATTACTGTCTCCAAGAGGTCTTCTCCCTGGCGTCTAGTTAAATGTCCTTTCATGTTCTCCCCACAGCACTCAGAGTCCACAGAGTATTCCTGTTGAGGTGTCTGTATTCCCTCCTAGTCTGTAGACATCTTGAGGAGAAAAGAATATGTCTTTGTTGATTGTTGAGAACTTTGTACCTAGTAGGTATCAAGAAGTCAGTCTGATCATGTATTTTGTCAGCAAATGTTGCTTTCAGTGTACTCTTGTGTCTTTTCTCGAGATTTCTGTGTGGTCTACTTCTAGTCCATCCAGGCATTTTCTAAATCATGGTATATGAGCTAAAGTGGATGTTTGAAAAACTGTCATTTTCACTATAGTTTTCCTTCAAGGACCAATTTAAAGCTCACTCCTTCAGAAAGTTTTTCCTTATTTCTTTAAACTACTTTATTAATTTGAACCACTTGACTTCATTATGTAGCGTTTGTCATATTCTCCCTATGTGTTTTCACTCTCCATTTAGAAGTCAGCTCCTTCAGAGCTTTGTGATTTGTACATCTTTGAATCCTACTTGAAGTGCTTAACACTATGTCAAGCACAGTGGACCCGTTAATAAATGTTTTAAGAAATATTATGTTTCTATGATTACTTCTGTTAGCTGGTTTTTAAAGGCCCGTGCTTTATAAAAGGGTTACAGAGTACAGCTTATTTGAAGGCTACAGTTTAGGGAATAAATATGGCTGATGAAACAAGGTCAAAAAAAAAATAGTGAAATGAAAAAGAGATTGTGAAGTTAAATTATGCATGTGTTATGGCAAACACATCGATAGGAGGCATTTCAGGCAAACTATTTCCATCAAAACATGGTCAGATTCCTGGGAATGTGTAATTTAGTGAATCTGTTCTAAGCTGAACACAACTTGGGCATCAATAACAGCAAAGACTGGAGGTGTTTATGTGTCAAAATCATGAGTTGCGAGCCCGCTGGGATAAAATTACAGTATATATTTGCTGGAAGAGACAGATCGGCCACTTGGTTCTCTCCTCCACAGTGCCTCAACAGGGTGGATTTCATTATATTGAATAAGTGAATACTTTGGAAAACACAATTTGAATTATCTTTAATGAGCCTATTTGGCAGTTAACCATGTTCTTGAATTGAGCTTATAATTATTTCTTATTCTACTCTTATGTTTATTCAATCACCTGATTTACTGCCAATCTGAACGCAAAATGCTTTAAGAAAAAGTATCCAGAAAACAGTGAGTGATCCCCCTAGTCAACATTTAGTATATGTGTGGGTCACAGACATTTCTTGTCCCCTAGCATTTTTTATTTCTATTTCCTTTGCTCACATACTTATTGATATTGCAATTTAGCCACAGTTATCTTCTCATATTATTATTGGTTCCTTCCTCTGCTCCCACATCCACATGTTCTCTCAGACCAAGATCTATAATTATCTTGCAACAATATCCACAAAGTTATTTCCTATAGTGCTTCCAGTTCTCCTCAAATTTACCTCCTACAGAGTCCTTTCCTATTTGGAAGAGATTCTCTGCTTTCTCTTCTCACTTTAGGCCATATACTGTCAAATCACATCTTTGGGTTTCAACATGACAATATGGATTGGAGTAATGTCAACTTAATCTTGAAAGTGAACTAAGCTAAATAAGCATTTTAAGCTATCTCAGCTGGCATTCTGCTATTACTGTCCTACTTTCCTTCTAGAAGCCTCAGAGAGTCATTTCCTTCTTAATAGTTAGTTTCATAACTAGGTCCACTTATTAGATAGGAATTAAAGACTGTAGAATTTCTACCACTATTTTATTCAAATTTTCATATTGCATATTGCCCTCAAATGTGAGATACAGGAAAGTACAGATCATTACATTTGTATATGGAATAATACAGGAGAAAAACAGCCTCCTGTCAAGTTGAGTATTTGTAGGTGAGTATCTGTCAGTTGTATAGGCATATAAATGATGGAATACATAACATTTCCAAAGAACAACTAGACCCTGCAGAAGAATTTCAATTACAATTTGATCAATTCCTGCAGAAATGATAGTTCTCTGCCATTATGTTGATAACAAATACTTAAAACACATAGAAGATAAAACAGCTGTACAAGAGTTAGCGTCTGCAATCAGGTTACTTGCTCAGCAAGTTGTACTCTTGGGCTGATTGATGCTACTAATTGTAGTTGAATATGTAAGAGACAGAAAAAGCTTATAGAAGTATTTTGCACACACACAAAAAAACCCAATGTGAACCCCTGGTTTCATCTAAGAAATGAGTCCTGTTTTTAAAGCAATGGAAAAAATAATAAATATATTCCTCATTATAGCACAAACATGAAGAACATCTAAACAGAAAAATTATTTCACAAAACTACTTTGTCTCTTAGGAAACTTGTGAAAAACTTTCTAGCCTATGATACTGGCAGCCAGTTCCCTCTGACAAAGTTTATTTTCAAAGTGATAGTATACATAAAATTGTCCATTTTTATGAAGTTGACAATAAAAAATGATAGACGTAGGCAGGATTGTTACAGGCACAGGAGTTAGTTCTGCATTTAGCATTTATGTGTTCAGATAGCTCCTATGTGCATTCACACTTATTCATACTTTCGACAGTTAATTTGTCATTTTCCACATGCATACTTTGCTTTGGCAGCTATAAGGATCTCCACTTAGATAGCAGGTTTTTTATTGTATTCTTTTCTCTTTTTAAAAAGCATGCAGCAGCATCCATTATACAGTTTCTGAAAAATACTTGGCAATAATCATTCATGCAATACCCCAGCAACAATCTGAAACATAACAGTAAACCTCCCAATTAGCTAATTGATTCAACGAACATTCACCAACCATGTATAATAAGCCATACTCCAGGAGCTGGGGATGCCACATCATACAGGTCAAGAGGATGCATGATGAGTTCTCATCTGTTATACAGGTTAGTGCTTGCCAAGGACTTTTCACACACTTGAACCGCATTCTACTTTGAGGACTGTGTTGACTGATCATTATTTCCATTTTGCAAATGGAGAAACTATTTCAGTTAATTTGCTGAAGGTCACACTGCCATCAAGTTTGAAAACTGTCTTAAACCTACACAGGGCTCCTAATTCACCATTCTTTCTTCTAAACCACATACTCAACATGGCAAAGTGCACACATCCGCAAATTGAGAAGACTGCCAAATACATGATGACAGATTCAATGATTCTAGAGAAATTCCAATGTATTTGTTTTTCAAAACTGGGAAGGCTATTTTCACAGCTAAGTTTTAGATCTTGATTAGACTTCAGTAGTTTTTGGTAGTTTGGTAGTTTTAAAAACAATGGCACAGCCTAATGCATAGGTCTTCATTGGAAGTATGAGTGCCCAGAAAACATGTCTAAGGAAGAGCAACATGACAGAAAACTCTATAATTGTCTATTTCTATAGAAAAAGATCCCAGAATGTGTTATTTATCACAAGGTCTGTGGAGCTGAGAGAGATCTGAATTTTATGACTCAATCGCAGTGAGAGGCTAAGCCCAAAATCTGCATCTCTTGTCTCTTAGTTCAATGTTCTATTCCTCAATGACAAAAGTGAAGGAATAATTAGACTATGTGGGTTTCTCTTTAACATGGTTGGCCATTCCTCCTAACAGCACAATTACCCTGCTAATGAGATTAAATTTGTTTTAACTAGAGGATTATTTCACAGCAGAGCCCCCGCTGACTCCAGTTCCCATAGGATCCATGGTTTTGTAGATGCACCCACCTAAACTCATTTGCCTTAATGAAAGCCAGACATACAAATTGGGCCAGCACAGTTGCAAAAAATAAAAACAAACCAAAAACCAAAAAAACCCAAAACAAAACCCAGCACACAAGGGCTTTTATGTTGAAAAAGCACCTCATTTAGTCAATCTGAATCTTCCTTATACCCAGTGAAATATTTATTAATGAGTATCAGCACCACAAGCCAGAATGTCTTATTTGCATTCATTTAAACCATAAATAATTGACGGTAAATTTTATTCCTTAAGTCATGGTTTCAGGAAAAATTCTCAATAGCACACTGAATAAAAAGAGACTATTAGTGAGGTAAAATGTATGAAAAGTTGAGTGTGATAGGTGTTTTGCCTTCCCTTGGACTGCACAGATGGCATCCCAGTAACACATTAATTCATTAACCTGACACAGACAATGATTTCTTATTTTCTGTAGGTTAGGATTCTAGGGAACATATCTGCTAACTAATAATTATCAGATTGGATCAAAAATCAGTTCTGAGCAGATCTGGGTACCCATTTATGGATTCACTCTGCAAACACCAAACAAGGCTGACTATACAGCTGGCACTACTAGATGGTGAGAATAAAAGATGGACAAAATATAGAACCAACTCTTAAGAGAACTCAATCTATCAGACTCCCTAGTGGAGCAAGGGGTAAGCACAGCACTGTGAAGCTGTGAGCAGCCTCTGTAGCTCAAGTTCGATCCCTGGCCTGCCAGAGAGCTACCCACATGACAAAGCAGACCTCTCCTGTCTTGCCCGCTGCTCCCCTCAGCAGTGTATTTCAGTCAGTCTGCCTGCTCTACTCCCCACTGTCTCTGGTGAATCCTCTCACCACCCCCCATCTCTGGCCTGTACCCCAGCTCTTGTATGCATACATATATAAATCTTTAAAAAAAAGAGAAGTCAGTCTAAAGCAATGCTAAATTGAAACCATAATGCACACCCTCTTAGTGTTCGTGGAAGAAAATTAAAGGATTGCAATCAGCAGAGAGGAAGAGAGAAAAGGAAGACAGGTAGGAGAAAGAGAAGGATGGACAGAATAGGGTAGCTATTATCAAATTATATTATATATATTAATGACAAATACTGTTTTGTGAAACCTTTAATTATGTGTACATGTGGGCCTACATATACACATATTTGGATAGTTTTAACTTACTACATATGGGAGTGCATAAGCTATTACTGTGAGGAAAAAGGTACTGTGGAGAGAAAGGATTATGTATGAAACTGTAAACAGGCTCACAGCACTAACAGTGTAGACCACTTTCTAATTTATCCCCCTTACTTGACTATATTTTAAAGGTAAGGATTTGCTCAGCTCTGTCACTGAATTCCCCTCAGTACCTAGCCCAGTGTGTTGGCAGAAGCTCATTCCACAACTCCTGCATAAAGTGGTCAGTTAACATGGCCATGAGGTAAACCAGCTAAAAGGGTTATGTTTAGTTGAGTGTATGTGAAGAAAATATATATTCATTTTGCTTTTGGCTGGCGTTATGATTATTTCATGCTTGTAGCTTCCCTACCCATAACAATTAGCGTCGACTTCATTTGTGCAAGCTCTAATTAATTCATAGCTCTATGTCTCTACCTTTAGGAAGCACACAGAAATTACAAACACTGTTGATGCTAAGACGAATTAAACCTCTTATTAGCTGGGTGTAGAGGGAGGGAAGTAGGTCTATTGATTATTCATAAAGAGCAACTATAACTTATTCAACCAACAACAGACCATAAGCGTGAAGGGATGCTAGTAAATAATGTTTAGCTTACAGCCAACAGAATAAAAATCATCTCCCAATAGAGCCCAGGCTTCTCATCTCATGGCTTCCCTTAGAAATTAGCCCAGGGATAAAAAGCATTGCTAAGAAAACAATACCCAGTAGAGAGCCACCTTCGCGCAGTCTCATCATCCTTCATCATCTACCCTGGCCATATTCAAGTATTTGATGTGTGTCTGCCATGTAAGGGGTGACACTAGATGACACGTAACAATTCTTTTTCTCATCTGAAGAAAAGATGAACTTGATCAACTTTGACCATAAGGCTAAGTTGTTCTGTTTCCCAAGGTAATTTATGTAAGTTATAACACTGGAAAGGAAAGAGCGGATGAGATGCTCTTAAAAATTTTATATCTTGCTCTCTGACTTGAGAAGTCATGCATGCTTGACACTTTGTAGTATTGTTATTAGAGAAGATGCCTGCCTGTTAGGTCCCCACACTGGGGCAAAAAGTTTTAATTAGATGTCAACACTGTCAGTTACTTGGGTTATCAAAACTTTGAATGCAATGACCAGGGATGTCTAGGAAATGTAAAAAACTTCTTTTTGACTACTGTTCCTAAGATTATTTGAATATTTTATACAAGTAAACCAATATATATATATCTCCACACACACACACGCGCATAGTGTATTATATAATATATATTATGTATATGTTATGTGTGTATATATATATTGTGTGTGTGTGTATATATTATATATATATATCATCTCAGAGGACTGAAAATTCTGTGCAGGAATACTACTAATGACAATTACTTAATCATCTCTTATTAGAAAAATAAAGGGAAATATAAAACAAAAGAGCAAAACTTTCATTTTATTCTTATAGTTTCACTCAGAGCATCATAAAGAGAGCCAAAATGATTATTTTAGGTCCTGTAAGAAGCAAGACTCCTTTCATGTTTTCTTCATTCTCTAGGTAAGGATGTTATAAAATGCAGAAGGATCCAGAATAATCAGAAACTGGATCATTGAAGGACCTATTTATTTTCAGATGTACAAGCAATACCTATATCTACCTATCTAATCTAAATAGGATTTTAAGAGAATTTCAAAAGGATAACAACTAAACAGTCATATTTCAAATACGCATTCAGAATCTGAGTCACTTTCATATTCATTACCTAATTTAATGTTGCCAACATCTTAGAGTGCTACACAGGGATTCTTATCTAGGGATGTAATAAATATAGGATGGATGGATCAGTGGCTGGATGGATGGCTGGATGAATGGATGGATGGAGTGGATGGATGAGTGAATAAAATACATTCTAAAAAGTCATAGTTGATTCTCTAGTTCATGAACTTCAACATGCTCTTTTGAGTGTACATTATTGCCTTTCATTTGCTTTAACGAGATCAAGGTCAAAGGGTAATAAAATCATCTCCAAACAAGCTCTGTCTCTGTGACTGGTCTATGGACCAGTCTATGGATCTGGTCTCTACTTGCTTCTCCTAGATTATTACAATACTCTCTGTGCTGGTCTTTCTGATTCCTCCCAAATTAACCTACATTAAATATTTCATTCACAGTGATATTCCATTTTATAAAACTTTCAATGGCATCTACTTTTATCACATGAATCTAGAATTCTCTCTTTAGTTTTCACAGTCCTCCTGTGATCAGCCCCATTATTTTCCCACATCTCTACAGGATGCTCGTTTGCTTATTATTTCACAAGAATTCAAACTTCTCTGATTTGAACCTTTCACTTATGTTTCTCCATATACTCAGAACACATCTCATTTTAGCAAAGTTTCAGAAAACCATACTTAATATACATGAAATCAAGGATACATTGGGAGGAGACAGTGCAGCATAAATATAGGAAGGTAACTTGGCCTGCATTTTATTTGATGTGAATACTAGGGTGAGCAGGACAGAGAGGCAAGAATCTTGGTCCCTAAAAGGACCCAACTCCTGGCTGCCTTTCTTGGTGTCAGCATCTAGCCACTTTGAGTGTGACTGTGTAATTTGGAATCTAAAAGCATGTTTTTTTTTTTTTTTTCATGCAATATAGTACCTATTATTCACAAGGTGAATACTTAGCCAAAGAAGGAAGGAAAATCTAGCTACATTGTATTCAACAACTTGAGAAATTTGTTCATCTTTTCATAGATAATCAGCATGAGATCCAATTTTCACCTTAGGTAAGGGAGTTGATGCTAGCACCTGAATATGACTGGAATTCTACCCACTGTAATTCTACTGTCTTTCAAAAGCTCAGTTTCAGGCCTATTGTCTCCAGTCTACATCTATTGCCCTCTCTGCCCAGCTTTCATAGCTCAAGGAACACAGTTCTTTGTTTTCCTTCACCTTTCAGGGAAGTCCTGACTTCCCTGACTTTGCACCCTAAGCTCCAAAAATGGGAATAAAACCTCCTTTGGTGGGTTACTATAAGGTTGGCAGTGATAAATGTATTTTACTAATGCCTCACATGCACCTAAAGTAGATAAGCAAAGGGCCTGAAACACAGCAGCACTCATTATTTGGTCGGTAATACTTCTAACGATGAATCCATTTGTTCATTTATTTGTAAATGGGACAAGTAAATAAATGATGGAGTACTTGAATCATTAAAAATTACCACCCACACAATTACCTACTTAGGTAGGAGTTCCTTGAACATTTCAATGCCCATATTATTACAATGGAGCTCTCTGGAGCTCAAATGGGCCACACTGCCAGTATCTTGTGTTTCTATGTTGCATAGAGATCATGATATCCTTTCATCCATACTATCGATCTTTCCTAACTGGCAAACAAAAAACATTGGGGTTCTTTAATCAGGCAAAAGAACTTGGCAGCACCTGGTGCCACAGAGGGAACATGGATGAAAGTCCTTAAAATGTACCTGGGCTGGTTCCCTCTTCCAGGCTGCTGTTCCTCAAAGCTGTCACACAGCTCACTCTCTCACTTCAGCCACATCTCTACAGTCATGCCATCTTCTGAAGATGTTCAAGGCAGGCCTGACATCTAAAAAATTGCTCCCTATATCATCTCTGTCTCATTTTATGGCTCCTTTATGTCTGTAGGACTGATAATCTGGCACCACTACATTTACTTGCTTACTTATTTTCCATCTGCCTCATTGCAATGTAAGCCCCATGAGGGCAGAGACAAAGGTGGGTTTATAGCTCTGCATCTAGAGCCTAGAAAATTGCATAATACACTGTAGAGACTCTAAATGTACTTGTGAAGTAAATGTAAACTTGGCAGATTCCTGTCTGGTTCTCCCTATGAAATTGGAGAACAGGAAACTCCAAGAGGTTATGAATTTCACTGACCCAATTAACAGATGAATTGAAGCAATGTCTTTACTACTTCTCCCGCATAGGATCCATCCCAGCCACAGCGGTTTGGAGAATAAAGGTCCAGAGCCCAGTTCTGGCTTCCAACCTTACAGTTAGCCTATTCCAGGATGCACCTGACCCGCAGCGGCACCAAGCAGTAAAACTGCAATCTATGAAAGAAAAAGGTGCTTAAGCAAAGTGGCTCTAGACCTTGTCACCTTTCCCTAATGACTCATTAAGACAGTTGCTTGATGATCATAACTGAAAAGTAAAAAAAGAGCACAAGTTTAATGACATCACTTGGGCAGAACAGCTTATTATTATTATTTTTTTGAATTATCACCAGTAGCACATTCTTGCATGTTCAAATCCTGCAGCTCTCAATCTGGCCTCCTGTAAAAAGTAACATATGCTCACAATAAATCTTTAAAATGGCTCTATTAATAGAGTGGCTGTGGTGACAGTTTTATAAATGGGGCCCATCTTTATGCAAACTGTGTTTTATTAGATTGCATTATAATGATTTGTAATAAGAATACAGAGATGAATTCTGAGAGAAGGAACTCCAAACGTTTCTAAGCCGATCAGGGGTTTCAGAGCCCATGAATTCTGTGTGGCAGGCTGTGTATTACGGGAACAACAGACATCACCAGATTAGTTTTGCTACAGTTGTATGCTCCTCTGCCTGCTTTTTCCAATCAGATAATAACAGTCTAATAACTGGCTTTGTGTCTGTCAATCCAATTACTTCCTATTTGGGATGTGCTGACACTCCATTAAATCGGCAGACAGATGGCAGGGTCTTTCATTACCCTCCGACTGAATAATTAGCTTCCTAGGCACATATCTGGGGAAGGAGCCCATCTATGAAGTCAGGTGTCTTCCAAGTAAATCCACAGACCTAGATCACTAAAAATAATCTTATTAACCGAATGTTATGCTGAGGCTGTGCCTACAATAGGAGGAGTCATTTGGTTTATTTTTCAGCCAATTTAGAAGTTGCTCTGGGCAGCCCGGAGCAGAAAGGATGGCCCTGTGACCACATGCCACTAAATTCCCTTCCCACAGTAGGTCTGACTAGTAGGCACTCCAGGGAAAAATACCACCTCATTCTGGGATCCAAATGATGTCACCTTGGCAAAACAGAAGAGTTCTTTCATCTGATCTGATCTCATGAAGAAATTAAAAGAGGGCAACACTTTCTAAAATAGTCTGCCTATGGAGAAAGCCAAGTGGATTTAACAGAAAACTTGGGAGGCGAGAGAGAAGACTGACTGGGTGCCACTAGTAAATGAAAGCACATTCGAAAGAATTGTAATGAATTCTAACGCTTTCAATGAAACTATCTTATCATTAAAACTCTTCGTAAGATGCTTGCCATGCAAGCAAGAACTGAAAGGAAGCACCATCGAGCCCTTCCAGACTACCCCCTCAATTGACTATAATCATCACACATCACCATTGTGTCATAAACTCTTTGTGAATCAAATTACGGATACTTTAAGAAGTTGTTAGTACTCATGATTAACTTTAAAAAGGAAAAACCTGTGATATAGTTGGTAAAATGAATGCTCTCAAATATAACTACTTTAAGAAACTACAAGTTTGATAGGGATCCTTTTCTCTTACTCTTCGACTCTCTTAGAGTGGCTTTGTCACAGGGACCTCACCATCACGGTCAAATCTAATTAGATGGTTGATACTGTGTACTTTCCATACGCTAGAATCTCTGAAGGACAAAGGAAGTAAAGACAGCATGATGCCAGCATAAGCACATGGCTGGGGGCTGAACTACTGTGCACCTGGCTGTCCTATTGACAGTGGAAACCTGGGCCTCAGTTTACTCACTCAATGAACATCACAGATCCTTTAAGGGCTAGCGTCACACTGCATGATCCCATTTGGGATGCTCAGTGGGGTTCCTCACCTCTAAGAGTACTTCCCAGAGGCACCTGGAGGGGACCTGGGGTATCACAGTTGTCTCATCATGAATATTCACTTCCAAAAGACACAGAGACTAATAAACTCCCAGCTGCAAGGAACATAGGGTAAACCCACTAAAAGCAAGGTGATATTAGTGTGCTGAACAGCTAAAGCAGACAAGTTTATAGCCCTTTAATGAGGATTATATTTTTTCATGGTTGTGGTTAAAGGGAAAAAAGCAGGCCCATTAACAATTGTTCTCCCTCTTCTAGTGTCGTCACTCCTTACTGATCAAGGGCAACAGCTATATTCCATAATGGTTATATATGAACTTGCCTGTGTAATACCTGATTTTTTAAAAAGTTCTTTGAATACACAGTCTCTTTGAACGGACATTTAAGAAAGCGCTTGCAATGAAGAGTTGCAAAAGCAGCACTTGATTGGGAGATGCTCATTCACGAGGGTCCAAGGGAGCTACATGGGAGGGGAAGCAAGTGTGACATGTTGAGGCTGAGCAGCAGCTGGGGAAGCTTCACAGGCTCCCAAAACAGTGATGGAAGGAGTGTGGGCAGAAAGAATTGAAAGCACAGAGAGTTGAACTGGAGGTAGCGCCCCCGCACCCCCTCCTCAGGTGCTAAGGGATGGACCAGCCTGGTAACTCAAGTTCAAAATCAGGAAGAAAAGGAACTTAATTCTGAGATTTTACAAATGCTGAAAATTTAGAATTTCAAAGCAGCAGAGGTAGGTTCTGTTTCCAGGCTCACTGAGGAGGCATCAATGCCAACAGTCACCAAGGGGGTATGATTTCTGAAACACAGTAAAGTCTCACATAATGTCCTCAACAGGCACCTGGAAACTACGACTTTAAATGAAAGGCCATATAATAAATCCAACTTGGATATAGGCTATTTGATATAAACAAGAGTAAAGTCTCTAGGGCATATTTCTGGTCACAAAACACCACCAAACTTCTAAATGAAGATCACAAACCCTTCTGACATCCAACAGTCATTTGGATTCATGCATTCATTTTCTAGCCTGTTCAGTCCATTTTAAGGGCGCTGGTGCCCAAAGCCTGACCCAGTAGCCCAGGGCACAAGGCAGGACCCAAGCTCAGACAAGATGCCCTTCCATCGTAGGTGCCTCCCACACACCTATACCTCTCACTGACAGTAGGACAATGAAGACCCATCAGTGAATGTCCTGTGTGCCTCTTTGACATGAGGGAGAAACTGTAGTACCAGGAAAAATGGCACTGACATTGGGAGAATGTGCCGGCCTGGGCCAGGAATTAATTTTATTTTTAACACCAAGATTATCATGAAATGATGTGGAAAGAGACTGCACTGCTCCAGGCCCTGCTGTAATCCACCACTCAAATGGGAGAGCCACTTAGTCCCTGACTTACCTGGAATGCAAAGATGAAGATACCACCCCAACCGCTGATGCCACCTGAACGCATGGGTGGTGTCTCCAAAGACTTTGGTCCTAAGTCAGAGTCAGGAGCACCAAAACCTCATGAAGGATTCGAGGTTGATGACAGAGACTGGAAAGCAGGGGGAAAACCTACTCAGCAGCAAAACAACAGGACAGATGTATTAGGAGAAAGTGGCATTCCTGTGCACAGGGCCCCCAAATCTCACTCGTTAGAGGGGTAACGGAAAGCTGAAAGTGTTCCTGGAGTTGTGGATTTGGACTCACAGTCCTAAAGTTACCTGAGATACCTGGTAATATGGTCCAGACCAATGGCATTCCCTGCCTGTCAGTCTCCTCAGATCGTGGGAATTAAAGTCATCAGTGAAGAGACTACGGTGAGCAGCTATTCAAGTTGCTTTGAGGCTCCTGAGGCCTTTTTTATTAAACATCTCCATTTGCCAATGAAGCCCCATGTGCTTGCTTTCCTAGTTCTTGACATATTTTCACAGGGAAAGGAGAAAAAGGGCAGGAATGGGGCAAAAAAGATTGCCTCAAAAAAGCCAAATGAAGCTCCTTGTTTACTTCTTTTCTCCCCCAGACTTGTTGTTCTCAAACAAGCACACTCTGGCCTTGGGGAGACGACTCCCCGTTTGGCTCTCTCCATCAACGAGCCTCCAAATCCACTCTGACAGCCTCGAGTTGACTACCCCTCTGATCCCTCCTTTTGAAGAACCAGAACAAGAAATGCACATTATTTTTACACGCGTCTTTCAGACTATTAAAATTATCTCAGTTTTTACAGTTCCATTTTCATTTTGGGATAAAAACACACATTCTACATTAGCTCCACTGTGGCTTCATCATAATATAGTAATTTAGTAATTTCTGCTCCTATGAACAATTTTTTCTGTGACAGGTTTTTTTTTCCACTTTCTATATAGTTTTAAAAAATGGAAATGCCTTGGCTGTAAATAAAATAATCACTTTCTATGGACAATGTGGAAAAGTACTTTTGTGGGCATTTTAGATGATGAATGTTATGAAATGAAAAACAGCATGTGTGAAGCCCTAGGGTGTATCCAAACCCAGGGGTAAGACAAAAGAAATGACAGTAGATTCCCTCAACCAGAGACCTTAACCTAGGGTCTACGAATGGCCTGATGCTGTGTATAAAACTGCCTGAGTCTGGACATACAAGAATTTCTCCAAGGTCTACAGCAATCATTAGATTCTCAAAGGTTGCTGTAACCTCCTCCACCCCTCCCTACAAAGATTCTCATTTCCATGTAAAAAAATAACTCTTCAATTCAGTTTTCACATGTTATACATGAGAAATAAGAAAGTTACTACAGAGGCAAATTTTATTTAGAGTCATAGATGCTTGATTTCTAATCCTCAGATGAGATCTTTATCTCATAATTACTAAGCATATAAAGAAACCTGATCCGTTTTAGATAATATATTTTGTGGTGAGAAGACTCTGGACCAAAGGCCCTGGATCCCAATCCTGATTCAACCACCATCCTGTTGATCAACTTCTCTGGACTCCAGTTGAGTTCTACTGAGAGTAGTTTATACACCAAGAACTTATTTTACTAACTCACACCGAAATTTTGTTTTGAAATATTTTTATCACTAAACTGCACACATTAGACAATAATTTATTTCTCTTTAAAAAGGCACCCAAAAGATCATCTGATGAATTCTTCTACCCATTTGTTCAACCATTCTGCCAACAAATATTTATTATTTCTAGCATGTGTGAAGCCCAATTCTGGGAGCTAAGGACACACAACAGAGCCGGGCAGACTAGTCCCTACTTCTTTGAAGCCTACAGGAGGCACAGACCTTGAGCTGATAGAACTCTAGTCAGAATATGAATAAACCTCTTTTTAATTTTACAGCCATTTCATGAAACACACTGAAAAATGACTTGTGATGCTTATCACTAACTTCACAGACTTCTAGGAGCTGGGAATCCTGGAGAGTCAGCTGTTGAATGAAACCAGCTGTTACCTTCATTCCAGTTCTAAAGTTCTCACCATTCTAGGGGAGTAGTGAGGATCCATAGTTTAATTCCATCCCCTGAGATCCAGCCCTCATACAGATGGCCCTCCAAGGATTAAACAAGCCCACATTGTCCCAATCTACAAAAATACCTTCTTTCAGGAAAACCCGATTATGTCTATCGCTTAAGTAGATATTTACACTGATAATTCAATTGATGTAATGTACATCTACCTCCATGCTTCAGAGAGTTGAGTTTAAATGCCTTTCTGGATTACTAATTATTTTCTAAGTGACTTGAATGCTTGTGAAAGCTATTGGGACCGCATGCCTGAGAATGAATGTTCTGTTTATTTGACAAGCAGATTCTGCAGAGCCCCCAGGAAAGTGCAGCATAAACTTCAGCCTGCAAATATCTACCTGGAAAGGCTGGCTTTGTGAGGCTGAGGCCATTTGAGTCTTGGTATCTTCCCTTCACTGACTAGCTAGTTGTAAGTCTTGCATAGGGGGATACCCTGTTCTAGTAAAAAAGGATAAGTTATGAAGAATGTGCTTCATAATTTATTTCAAATGGAATGTATCTGACCACTCACAAAATAATTGCAAGAAAGAAGACAAACATGAACTTGTAATAGACGCAAACAACTTCTACATGTTTTCTACCAATAATGTAAGTTCTATCACTTAGGTGCAATTTGAGGTGTTACGGTAATCACTACCATCGTTCCTGGAAATTGAATCATGTTTTTGTAGCATTTGTTTCAGCCTCCTCAGTGCTTAGCAACATGTAAGTGCCCCCAATGGGATGGGCAGAGACTCATTAGCAGCTTAGAGCTTTAGGACTATTAAGCAGTCTCAGGTAAAGACATCTCTCAGACTTTTCCAGTGAAAATCAATTCATCAAATTCCCTTTCTGTCTACATTCTACTGTACGCTCTATTGCTCCTAAAAAAGCTTGCTTTTCCTCCAGCTGGGGTAACTGCAGTTCACTCAGCAACCCCTGATTCATTGGCCATATTGAGGACTGTGAAGTAGGCCGACTCGTATTTCCGCTGGGAAGATCAGGTTGTATTAGTTATGTGCTCATTATTTACCAGGCTCGAGGCAGATTCTACTCCCTTAGGATTGGCCTGACACTAATGGTGTCAGGTTTGTTGCATGAGAATATGTATTTCTCCTAATTATGTGGTCAATGGCCTAAAGATCTTGCTCTCCAGAAAAAGTGCCAAGTCCTTGGACACTTAAAATTAGATGATCAATATGTTGACTATGTCAAAAGATGGAGACTTAGAGACTAAATCCATAAAATATGGTTGTGATGGTTATAAAGCACAACTTATACAGAAAGTCTTTCACTACTTATAATAAATTTCTATTCCTAGAGACCGAAATGGAAAGGTCTGCTAGAGCTACTCATCAGCCATTCCCTATGTCTTACACATCTTTGAAGCTTCTCCAAAACGCAGAGTATGTGGGTGAAACAGAATTAACAAATATTTATTAAATGATCACACATCCCAGCGTCAAGATTCCCTCTGAAAATGCCAAAACTGGTGCTTACACTGGAATCTCACAGCAAACTTTCTATGGAACAAGTTCTTTCTGATCACTGCTTAGTATGAAGATATTTGATCCCTGGGATTGTACTTTACATTATTGCATTCTTTAGTGTAGAATAAACAGCGGAAGCCAATTGCTAATCAGTTCACAGGTATTTGTTGAGCATCTGTTAAGTGGCAGACACTGTTCTAGACACTGGGGACCAAAGTTACTGACTCATGCAGCTTACATTCCAATTAAGGGTGTCAGCCATGAAACAGGCATATATCAAGTAGAAAAGGATGCTATGTTGTAAAATAAAGGAGACTGGGAGATGGGAATTAATGAGTAGCTGCTCTTCTATATAGGATGGCTGAAGAAAGTTTCTGGAGAAGTTGACGGTGAACAAAAGCCAAAATGAGGTCAAGTGATGCAGATTTCTAGAGCTACAGCATTCTAGGATTGTGGAGCAGTGACTGTGAAATCCTAAGAAGAATACATCTTTGTCATTTGGGAAAAAAATCAATGAGGCCAGAGTGGGTGAAGTAGGAGGCTCGACTAATTGAAGATAGCTCATTAGCAATAGAAATAGAGACAACAAGGAGGGGCGAGGAACGGAGAAGCAGCAGCAGTGAGGGAGAACCAATCAAGAACACAATAAAATAATTATAGTGATATAAAGATATATGAACTTCATTCCCTTTCCTCTAGGAAATTCCCTAAAATATGGTATATTCTGGAGAGTATATTATGATAATTAAGAATACAAGCATCTAGAAGAAGTAGCTAGGCCATGTTATTACTATCTGTGTGATCTGAACAAAATATTTAAGCTCTAGAAGAACCTTTCTCTTTATAAGTCAACACTAACTATATGTTGAAGGATTAAATAGTATATACTTTTAAAAAGTGCTCAATATAGTTCTTGACAGAAAATGCTCAATAAATGTTACTTGGCATTACTGATCTTCAGGCATTCTTCCCATTTCATGTTTAAAGCATTTTCCACCTATATAGTGGTGGTTTGGGATTTATTTACAACCTTGAAATATAATAGTTACTATTTCTGTGTTTGTCTTATACTGTCAACAAGAGTGTAAGCTATTTGAATTGAAAAAAAAAAAAACTGATTCAACTTTCTTATATTCTCCATAATATGATACACAACACTCTGAGTGCAACAGATGCTGAATACATATTAGTGGGCTAATGGTGTTACTTTGCATTTTTGATAGGGCAAAAAAAGACAAGGGGTCTTTTGAGCTTTCATCTCCATTTGCCAGGTTGCTTAAAAGGGAAAATTCAATATGCAACAATCTATATGTTCCTTGCAGATAATAAACCTTAAGTCTTCCAGTAGCCAGGACGAGTAAGTTCTGAATGTTGCATCCTACCTGACCTTCCACCGGATGGGGAGAGAAGTGACAAGCAACAGATCAAAGATTGGCAAAACATAAGATGCCAGAGGGTGAACATTCTATGTGGCCTTAAGCTTGAGGAAAAATGCTCTTCTAGGGCCTCCCCTTGGGGCACAGCGGTTGAGAGCTGGGCTGCGAAGCTGCCGCAGCCTCTGCAGCGCAGGTTCTATCCCCGGCCACCAGAGAGGGTCCCACATGGCGTGCAGACCTCTCCTGCTGCGCCTGCTGCTCCCCTCAGCAGTGTATTTGTCAGTCTGCCTGTTCTGTTCCCTGCTCTGGCTCTGGTGAATTCTCTCACCCTCCTGCACTTCTGACTGTACCCAGTGCTCGTATAAATAAATATTAAAAAAAAAAGAAAAATGCTCTTCTAGATCTAGTGTTCCAAACTTCTCAGGTACTGAAAATGCTTTGAGAGATTTCATGTCATTTTTGGAACAGGTACTGGTCCAGAGAGCTCTTGGTCCCCTGTTTTTTGATGTAGTAAGATGAATGCTCTGGGACCATCTTTAACTAGGGTCCCAGTAACATGTACATTTTTTTTGGACGGTCTATCCAGTCCTCTTCCAAGAGAACCAACCCCCACCCAGTCCAAAAGAGCAGGCTCAGTGAAACTTTTCTGCCTTTGCACTAAATGATTTGGTTAGTGTCAAGAGTTTGCAGGCCAAAGTGAGAGAGCTGAGACTCAGGGGTTGTTGATAACTCAGGTCGGGTATTGGGGCCACCATAAAGAGCATACTCAGACTCTAGTTCAGGTCCCCACAGCTGCTCTGGCTTCTGTCCTTCCAGAGGCTTGAGTTTTATAAGACACTCTAGTGTTCTTCCAAAAAGATTTCCTCATTTGGAAAAAAAAAAAAAAAGATTTTTTTAACTTACAATTTCAAAATGAAAAACCTTTCATTGGTATATTATAAAGAAGTTCATACTTGAAATAAGACATTTTTTGTGGTAAAACAAACATGGACTATATGCCCCCACTTCCTTCCTCCATCTATGCTTCTGACCTTTTGATTTCATGACTGGAGACAATGGCATTTTAAGGTATTAAGGATGGAAGGAACCAGACAATTTAGAGAAACTGAGTGTGTGCTCAGGAAAAGAGGAAGAAAGGACTATGAGGTGCTCTTTGTCCAACTCATCCCATTTTCTTCCTATCTCACCACCCTATGCCTACATTACTCAGTAATCAAAATATTAAGGTTCTAAATTATGCTACAGTACAATAAACTAGACACACATGGAAAGAAGTAAATCAATTGAGACAATCTCTCAGTTCTATCAACATGCCAAAGAAAATAGATACTGAAAATGTTAAGATGTGATTAAGTGTTTGTATTATTTTTTTTATATTTAAAAGGGAGCATCACAACTGATAACTGGAAAAAGCATAAACAGATTTTACTCATAACACTTCTGACACAAAATGTATGATTTTTTTTTTCCAACACTATCGACCAATTCTCCAACTCTCCCGACTCCAAATGGATGTTCAATGACTTGATTCAATTCTGACACTAACTCCCTGGAGTTAGCATTAGACCCACAGGCTCAGGGTTCAGTTCCACAAGACTATGCTCACTTCAGACACCAATCACAATCCCTGGCCTCTCATTCTTCTGACTGGTTATAAATCAAGGGTTCCCATTAGCCCCCTCCTCAGGTTTAATAATTTGCTAGAATGCCCACCCACCTCAGGGAATACTGTTAACTTACCATTACCAGTTTATTATAAGGGTTATTACAATGGAATAAACGAACCACCAGATGGACAGGTACACAGAGTGAGGTTCTAAAGGATCCTGGGCAGAGAGCTTCTGTCCCAGGGGAGTTGGGCTATACACCCTCCTGGCACATGGATGCATCTTCCAATCTGAAGGTTCTCCAAACCCTGTTGTTTAGGGATTTTTCTGATGCTTCATTATATAAAGACAACTGATGACAACATTAGTTTTGGTGACCAGTCTCTTCCCTCCCAGGACCAGAAAGGGGGCTGAAAGTTCCAATAATGCCTGGTCTTTCTGGTGACCAGTCCCCATGCTGAAGCATCCAGGGGCACCCAATGACAGGTCATCTCATTAGCATACAAAGGATACACTCTCATACTGTCAGGGGCAAAAACCAAATAAATCTACCTGACTGTACTAGAAGCAATAATACTTTGATTCTAAAAATTACCTATTTATACTAGTAAACAGAAGGTATGGTATTAAGGTATTAAGGATGGAAGGAAGTTTTTTTTTTAAGATTTATTTATTTATTTGTACAAGAAGCCAGGTACAGGCCAGATGTGCGGGAGGGTGAGAGGATTCACCAGAGACAGAGTGGGGAACAGAACAGGCAGATTGACTGAAATACACTGCTGAGGGGAGCAGCAGGCGGGACAGGAGAGGTCGTGCATGCCATGTGGGTATCTCTGCGGCTGGGCGGGATCGAACCTTCACTGCAGAGGCTGCGGACAGCTTCACAGCACTGCACTCAACCACATGCACCACCAGGGAGGCCCCAGAAGGTGTACTTTTAAGATAGTGTCCCAATGGTGGTGGCAATTTGAGGCTGATGAGAGGTTTTTTTCCCCCAGATCAGCTTATTATAAGGCAATAATGTGGGAGATAGCTAACGAGGATTGGTGATATGACAACTGTTCATTTGATCTAGAGAAGAGAATTGGTCTTATGGGAACTGAGCTCATGACACTAGTTTTCACTCAAATTGTGTTCCAATTAACTACCAGGTACTATTCAGGGGTCATGAAGCTGCTAATGTTGGCCAGGAGTAGCACAGCTACACTGAGTAAAAGCCAGCAGTCAAGCAGTTAATTGTATTTGGGAAAGAAAAAAAAAAAAAACAACTGAATGCCTTCTTTTTTAAGAGTTAGCCTGAGTGCAGCTGTGATTCTTGAACAGCTTGTTCTGAACCACATGGCCTTCCAGCCTCCAGATCTTCCCACTATGTTCCATGCTCAACTGGCTTTCAACAGCTTTCCCGAAGCAACTCTTCAGCATACTAAACTTGGGATTCTTTAACACCAAGTAACACTCTTCTCTCTTTAATGGGATAATTTAGCCTTCTGACTTTCACAGCAGATGCATTTAAGACTTAGTGATGTCATTTAATTACAGACGCCTAAGAAATCTGAAAGCATCCTTATAACTAGCCTGTGTTGTCAGCTCCCAGAGGGAGCCCACCAGCAATGGATGAGAAGAACAGACCCCGGGGAGGAAGAAAGAAGAGAGAAAAAGCACAGGTCCAGGTTTGTGCTCCACCACCGTCATATTGATGTCCTGGCTGCTCCATATATCACTTAGTTAAATGGAGATAAAACTCGGAGAGGCCAAGACTGAAGTCCAAATTGGAAGGCAAATGAAGGATCAGGTCAATATACCTACTGAATAATTATTAAGGTGTATTTTCTCAATTAGAGTGACCAAATTAAGATATCAAAGGTACATTTTTCTGTCTTCTTAATGGTCTCTTGAAGTCTTAACCACTAGAGTTCAGTAACTACTGCCCAACATTCCAAGCACTTACACTTGACCTTTTGCCTGGAAGTGAGGTGATGAAGATTAAAGGGAAAATGCATGGGCAAAGAGAAGCAAAAGTGTTAATCAAATGATAAAGTGTCTTAAGAGAAATATTAAATGGCATAATTAAAAATTTTATTGACTTGCTTGGCCAATATAATATTGAAAATGGAAGGATAGATAAAATGGAAGTGTTTTAACTAATGATTATTATTCTTTAAGAAAGTAAGGATGGGGGTATGAAGAATTTACCACACTAATAAGTCGTATTGAGAAAGCTAACTGAAGTAATTCAAAAATAAGCATGCAGGTCACCTATCCTGTAAAACTTCTTCTTGGTACTCATTCCTATCAACTAAGGGTCTGAGCAATTTCATTGCATAGGAGAGCTTAACAAAATTTGAATACATCACTTCCTCAAATCTGCATTACCCTCCTGTGATGAGAACATGTAACACCAATATATCAAATAAAGGAAGAACAGAAGAAGCAATCTGTCAGTTTGTCAAAATCGGAAACTTCCTCTCTTCCAAATAATTTACAACGCTTGAAACTACCTGTAAGAAGTGATCCCATATACTAGCTCTTCACATGGTCCATTGAATGCACACTTTATTACACGTCTTAAATGCAACAGTTCAAGAGCACAAATATGAATCAGTAATTTGGCATAGTGAATGAGATGAACATTCTGGCCTTGTGCCACTAGGTATCACAGATATTCCATTGTTCATAAAAGCAGTTATATCCTAGGGGAATGGCAAACAGGATGATGGACAATGCCATGGCGTGATACAATGATGTCATACATAGCTGTGCATCATATGTAAGCATCAAGGTCTCTGCGGGCATGTCACTCTAATCCCTCTTCCAACAATCAATCTCAATCTCTGGTCTCCAGATATTTGCAACCACAGCAGGTTTTGACAAAGAACATGGCGACCTTTGCAGCAATGGGACTTAAGAAGGCCATCAACATATTAACACTGAGGTCCCCTACTAGTTGGAAGGAAGTAGAAAAATTAAGTTTTCAAGGGATACAATGCCTTATATCCATGTTAGAGGATAAGTTAGAGGAAGTTCTTTCTGAAAAATCATTTAGTAAATATTATGAGCTCTAAGAAGAACTACATAAAAGTTTATTACTAATCTTTGTAATACTCCCATGAGATAAACATTATCTCTATTTCAAAGATCCAGCATAGTGAAGCTGTCCAAAGTTACTACGCAAATAAAAATGGCATCGCTGGGATTCAAACTGGATTTTAATCGGTCTTGATATTTGGGTCTTCCCACTCTGTCATCCTGCATTTCCAACAACTTGGGTCACTGACCAGAGTGGAGTCCACTAGGGGGTGGTCTTGAAGCCAGAGGGCAGATAAGCAGAGACTTGCCTTTCTGTACACACCACACAATGCCAGCAGTGTCAGATATCATGCCTACTCCCCACACAGTAAAACTGTAATTATGTGCCTGGATTCCAGGCACATCTAATCTAAGGACAGCAATTCTTGGCATTTGTTTAACCAGATTTCATCTAAAAAAGAAAATGTTTCTGGGCACCCATTAAAATATGATTTGCTCCAGGCTCCATTTCTACTACGGATGGTGCTGTGAAGAAGGCTCCATGTTGGGATCATTTTTCTGCCCTGGTTTGAAACTTACCCTTTGACAGATTTCAGGCGCCTGATCTGTGTCTAATCTGTTCAAACAGATTATTGCAGGAGAGCCTCCTTGCCTTGTGAAACCAAACATACAGGGAGCATCAGATAATTTCTAATTGAATTTTGCATCACTTTGATTAATGTTAATGCCCTTCAGGCCCCAAGGATGGGTGCATTTGTGTGATTTGAAATAATCCACCAATTTTATAAAAACCAAGGAGGGATATTTGCTTATTTCTAAGCCTCGATGCTCAGGTAGCTAACTAGTTTGGATCCCAGAATGATTGCATGCCCTCAGAGGTTACATTTATTTTAGTAAAAATATAAATATAACATTTCCTAATGGAGCAGTTTGACAAATAACTAGCAATATCTGGATTGATGACTTCCTCTGAGCTAAGAAAGCTAACACATTCACAACAAAAGCTTAAAAGTTCCTATGAGCATAGCCAATGCTTCAACCCTAGGCAGTCTTTTGATACTCACCCAAGTGGGTTGAAGAATTAGCTAGAAAGATTCATAAAGGCAAGGACTACAAGGGAACAATATACATTAGAAGCCTCAGGGAATGATTAAAATTAGAAGAGGTTGATACTGACACAACAAGTTTTTTGTGTTGTCAGTTGCCACTTATTAAGTGGCATGTCTGGAAGGAAGAATTATTTGTATTTTATAGTTGGCAAAACTAAAGATAAGTTAGACAACTTGCCGAAAGGCATAAGAGTTGTGAGTAAGCCAACAACACAATTGTGAATTGAGGCTCTGGGATCCTACCTCTACATTGATCATGATGAGTTCAAAAATCAACTCCTTATGGGTGACTCTCATAGGCAAAGAGGCCCAACAAAAGGCAAATTCTCTGCAGATGATTTAAGATCCCATAAGCTTCGTATATAGGGTAACTGGGATTCAATCATTTGTAAAACACTCCCTCCCCAGAATGAACAGATTTCATTATTGGAAAGGGTCTTTGCATTTGCTGATACTTCAATTCTTGCATGTTGCAGTTAAACAAACCCAGAAAGACTAAGTGATAATCTCAAGGAAACACAGTAACTGTCAAAGTCAGATACGGAAATCAGGTTTACCTATTACAAGTCCACAGTGTGGACAAACCATCTTTAGATTTTAGGGCCTACAGAGCTGGTCGGCTCTGGAGTTTAATGGCTTCCAGGGCACCCACAAATAAACCGGATAACCTAAATCACCCTTCAAAAGATCAGTCTCCAGGCCCTTCTGCACAGACTGTCATGAATTCCATACCTAGAGCTTTTTTTTTCACTTCATGATACTTTATATATGTCCCTTATCTACAAAGGCTTACTATCTAAGAGTTGGCATTTTTTTCTCTCAGAACTGAGGTGATGGATAGACCACATAACCAGCATGTTCTACTCCTTGTCAGTGTGGCTGACATACCGACCAGGTCCTCGTGTCTCCAAAGACTAGTAAGACCACCTGTGCATTTTGCGATGTCCCATGTGGAGTCACCACATGGGAATAGAAGATCACTTAGCATTTAAGGAGGCAAACATGACCAATTCTTATTTTTAAAAATCCTAACATGCTACAAAGGGTTATGGCAGGTGCTCCACTTGGCTCTGCCTTTTGGTCCCCTGGGTGTTCATGCCATGCTTTCCAGAGTTGCTTGCAGCTCACAAATAAGCATAACAGGCAGTGTTGAGCTGGGCTCTTCCTGTTCAGTGGGGGATTCTTTATGACCCTAATATGATTCAAATTAAAAAATAAAACACTGCTCTTGGGAATTAACAATCTGGTAGACTCCTGGTAAGTTTGAGAGTAAGTCCAAAGAAGAAGAGATTGACTCTATTCATAGAAAAGAGAAGTTAAAAATATAGTTTTACATATATTTATATATAATCCATGTATTTATATATAATCCATATCTATATGGATTAACCTGTTTAATGACGCTCTTAAAACTAGTTTTTCCGCTCTCAAGTCAAACACATCTGAGTCTGCTGACAACATCCATAATCTCCTTTTCCTATTTACAAGAACAAAATGAACAACATAAAAAACAGAACAAAACCCTCTAACTTGGTAACTCTGTCAAATAACATATTAAACATATGACTTTTTCAGATGCTTGAGAGCAATTATAGGAAGAAGGAATTATTTTAAATGGAAAGGAAATGAAGAATTTTGGTGGGGGGAAAGCATGACTAGAAATAAGAATAATTAGCTGATAAAATTTGTTAGTGACCATAACTTTATGATACTACAACTGCTGAACAAAATTCATCCTTCCAGTAGTTAATTCCTCTTCTTCCAAATGACCAGGATATACTGTGTAAAACCCCAGTAAATCATCAAGGGAAGTCCTCTGACCCACCTAGCTCTCAAGAAGTCACTAACTGAATATCCCAAATGATCCAAAGGCTAGTGAGTTCTGAAAAGCTTCAAGGAACAGCATTTCTAAAATGTTTATTCCTTCTCTTTTTTCTTCACTCTTTGCTTTTATAATATCATAAATCCACACTTCTCAACTAGCACTACAGCAAAAGTAAGAGTTAGTGGTATTGAGAAAGCCATTTTTTTTTAAATGCTCTCATTTTTATAGCCAGGGACATTAAATGCATAATATTTAAAGCCTCATTTATACAATGAAAGTGGCAAGTCGATTATAAATTTTATAGTACCTAGGAGCAAAACTCTGTGGTCTACTACAACAAACTTACCATTCTAAAGCAACTTTGCAATGGAAATTTAGACTTGGAAGGTAATTTTACATGCAACATACTCACTGATATATGAATTATCCTCACAGAAATGAATTGATAGAATTTGTATGATGGCTTCATCATCCCTCCATTACACCAAATCTTCTAAGGTGACAGGAGAGATCACAGGATATTGAGGATTGCTTTTTTGACTATGCAGAGGAGGCCAAATCCTACCATACCTATTATAGAATATCCTACCATACCTATTATAGAGTCTGACCGTGAAATCTTAATTAACACTGTAACAATTTACTTAAAAGTCTCTGATGCAGACCATGTGAGGCGCAATCAGAAGGGAAACGCTGTTAGAATTTTAGAAGAATTAAATTAAAAGAAAGGCCCAACATCACAGGGGCCACATTATAGACTAATGAGGGATTAGATAAAGCAATTATTGCTTAGGTCTTGTTACTGCTGTGTGAAAGAATAAAGGGGAAACTTCAGTCAGACTGCGATAACTTCCCTAATGAGTAATGTTGGGGAGACCAAAGTGGCCCACAACCTCCTGACTCGAGCCCCACCTGGAGATGTACTGAGGAAGGTTTCCACGGACTGGAAATTGTGGGCAAGTCTTCAGATTATATCTCAACTCAAGTACTGCTTAAAGCTAACAAGGGAACCTTGAGGAACCTGGTTTACCTCCTAAGATTAGAATCAAGCCAGAGAGTAGGACGGATGACAACTGAAGTGACAATCCCTCCCCTATATTCCTTAGATTGCTCTTTGCCTCACATGTAGCACACTCCGTGGAAGAATTCCTGCTATTCTCATCAATCAGATATGCTTTTATAAGTCTTTCAAGGACATTTTTAAAAAAATAAACAGGGGATAAAGAGCGACCGTTACTACACACCTAGGCTACAAGCATTACAGAGGTGCAGGGGAGATGTTGTTTATTCTTTCCTGATAATGCATGGTACCAAGACAAACTTCATGGAGACTCGTGGTAACAAAAGGAGTTATATGCAATACACAGTAGCTATATGCCAGAGGCTAATTAAGACCTTCACGAATATTAATGAACTTACTCTACACGAATCCTAAAGGTAGGTACAATTGTTATCATTCCCATGCACCAGATGAGGTAAGTCAAGAACAGAGAGGTTCACGGACTTTCTCAAGTTCACACAGATAATAAATGACCGGACCAGAATTTGAAAACTTGACAGGGTGGTTTTAAAGTTCTGCATTCTCCACCTTAGAGCAGTCTCTCTCATCTAGACTTCTCCATGGTTTCCTACTAGAATTCCAAATTAAGTCATCCCTAAGTCCATCAGTAATTGTAATATTGCTTTACTCTTTAGAATGGCACTCAACCAGAACTTGAAGACACTTTTCAGCTGTAATGTAGCATGATCCTCTGGAAGAAGGATTTTTACTATATATTATGGCATAGAAGGACATGCTCAAATTGTTTGAATCAGACCTGGATTTAGAGTCCAGTGATAAGGTTTCCTGATTATGTCAAGAAAAGCAAATTTAAGTAACAAAAATGATATGTATTTTCTCATTCTTAACAGCATGCACAGAGGTCTAGGTGAAAGAACAGAGTACACATGGTTTTTAATCTCATTAGAAATTCTGATATATATTACATTCAAAGAATTCTCAATAGGGAACATGAATCATTGAAGATCCTGATTAAAAACAACAAAAAATTAAGTCTATAACCTCAGCAGATTAAATACAAAATGTCAACAAAGACAGTTATGAAATAATGTCTGAAAATATAAGTGAAGTAAATTTCTTGGTTCCCAAGTGGTCTTATATTTATAACAAAATTAAAGTTCTACCCTTTCTTACTTTTACTTTAGTTCCTTTCCAGAAGGTTAAAAAGGTCTTCTTGGTTAAACTATTTTGTTCTACATTTTTAATATGGCAGTACACTATAGATGAGTATTCTTAGATGCAGAACAATTAGGAGGGCATCAGTAAAGCAGGGAACAAATTAATGGCCCATAACTTGCAATAAAGAAACAGAAAATGATATTCTGCTAAGAACACCCATTTGAAGACCCAAAGCAATAGGTTTCTGAACTTAATCCAAATTATTTGGCATATGAATAGGCTTTCTTTGAGCCGAATGTTAGCTCTTGAGCATTTTATAACTCTTAAAAAAATAAGAATGATGAGTTAAGAGGATACAAATCAACTATGAATTGAATTTTTCACAAATTACCCAAGATCTCAAAAATTCAAGAGAAGAGTGAATGAATCCCATCCAGGGTTCACAATGGAACCCCATTTACCATTCATTTTCTGGAGCCCTTCATTCACAAAGAGGTCAATTAGCCTGCTTGGGTGGTCCCTTTTCCACAGAAAGGAATTGGGCTTGGGGCAATATGTGCCAAATGTCTGGAACAAGAGACAAGACGTTCAATTAACTTCTGAAAGATGATTTAAATTAACTAATAAAGAACTGAAACTAATGTACAAATCAGAGCAGTTAAGAAAGGGAGAGGCAGAAGAATAGCCCTCAAGGAGGATGCAGCAATGTTGCTCTACTGAACATTAACCTGAAGACACCACCATTTTTATTCCTAGAACTAGGGTGAAATTAGAAAACAGACTTGTGACAATCAATAAAGAGAGTGAAAAAAAAAGAAGCCGAAAAACTCAATTTCCTCAAGTGACTAGGCTGTTCTTAAATGTCACATCCTGACAACTTCAAATACCCACTGCCCTTGGCTTTCTATCCCAGTTAGAACTAGATCTCTCCTTCCCTTTGCCTTATTTCTTTGATTGAAGAGGGCTTTTTATCTATAGAAAACTCATAAATGTCCCAAGAACTTTAAGTCCACTCTACTCTAAGCTAAAAAAAGATGTCTTTCCTTGAAAAGAACTGATGATGTGGTTATCTTTAAGCCCTGAGTTTAATTCTATACCTCCTAGAAATTATTCTCTGAAGTTTCAAGAATGCCAAACTTCAATTAACTTTTTCATCTCTAGAGTATTTCCAGTGGTATTCCATGAATTAGCTGCACTGAGGGCCCCCCACCAGTCCTCATATCGTCAATGTATTTATGTACTTAGGACACTCAGCAGAAGAGCTGATGGACAAGAACATGGGGTTGTGGATGTTTCAGAGACACAGGCAGGGAAAGATAGCTCACATTTTCTGGTTCCCTTGTGTCACAGTTTCCATTACTGTACTTAATCCACATAAAATAGTACAGGGAGAATATGTCCCAGGTAACATTAGTGTAGCCCACAAATGCTCAGCCACAAGCACCTGCCAGTGTGGCAAATAAAATTAATTTATCTTCTTGTCTAACTTTAGTAAAGGATGATGAAGAGACGAGTAGAAAGATGGTGCTACCTTGTGTATGCAGATAAAGAAAGTTCTGTGTGCTTTTGGGGTTATTTCTCTTATAGAAAATAAAGGCGGTATATAGGTTATCAAAATTCTCTTTGGAGCTTCTCTATTATCGAAAAAAAAAAAAGCCACGTGCTTACAGGTCACCCTGTGGGACTGTCAAATTGTCTACTTTATGGAATGGCCCATCAAGTGACTTGAAGTTGTTTCTCTGTGCTGCAGGCTCAGCCTGGTCCCTGTATGCCCTTCTACTTTATAGAGACACATAATGCGTGGAGACTGTGTATTTCATCCATATTAATCTCCACTTATTTTTTCCAAGTAAAATGCATTTTGCAGATTAGAGAGATTAATAAATTTGGGCAGATGGTATTACACAGCAAAAAGTTAGGAGGGAAATTCTTCACTTTCGATTTTTTCCTTAATTTGTCTTATCATGTAAAATATTATATAACATTTTGAAAAGTTGTCCCAGTTAAAACTCCATAAAGAGTTAAATCCTTTTAAAAAGCGTAGACCTGGAGACCCAGGAAAAGCTGCCATACACCTGGGGCACTGCTGGAGGTAACAGATTTTAATCAGGTTAAACATATTTTCATCATTAATTATTCTCCTAATAAAAGGGAAAGGGCAAGTTGAGGAGAGGGTTAGAATCTTGAGGGAAAAATAAAAAATAATCATAAACTTGGAATCGATAGTGAATTATCCATAAGCCTCAGTGATTCCTGAAATTGGTCCAGGAATGAGCTTTACACAGTCCATTTACTTCACCTAAAACATCTAATTCACTAAACCCAATGAAAGTATGGAAATATGGTCCATAAGTTAAGGACCATATACTATAATGTGTACAAATAGAATGAAAAGTTAGACTTGAACTGAGTGGAATTTTTTAAATTGGTTTTTTTTCCCTTAAAAATTAAGTTAAACGCCTTCCAGTTTCTATGGTTAATACTCATGGTCAATATGCCATTGATTATCAGCAATAACTTGAATTAAACAGGGATGGCATGTGAAAAATCGTAGTAGCCTCAATTGGCACTAACATTTATTGAATGCTTACTATGTGCTGGGCTCTAAACTATCATCATAGATACCCTCATTACCATTGACTGTCTTTGTTTTTCAAAATCTTTATCCAATGTCATTCTACTTCCTACTGCAACATCTTTAAAGCTGTATAAACATTAAGAGTCCACAGCTGGTAAGGAGGCTGCATTCATTTAGAAAGCAAGTGAGCCATTATAGTAACACATATGGAATTGGCTAAGCATACGCTTTCTGCTCATGCCTGAGAATAATTCAAGCTATCAGCCTGGACCTTCGGGGATATGGGTGGTCTGCATCCGGTGGCCTTCTCAGCAACATCAGGTTACCCAGCAGAGAATCAACCCATTGCATTGGCACTATAGCTTAGTCTGCTTTCTGATACCAATTCATTTTGCACAAAGAATAATCACCCCACGTCATACACCATACCCTTAATTCCAGTTACATGCTTTGAACATAAGTTTTTAATCTTTTGGAGACTTTATGAAAGAGAGAATGGTTTAATATAAACTCAGTCCCATTTTCAGGGTGGTGGGTGTGGGAAGAGTGAAATTAATTTCCAATATGTGTTTTCCACTGGTAATGGACAGCAAGGCTGTCTTCACAGACAGGGGTTTCTGCTGCATAGATAAGAGCTGTGGATGGAGTGGGGGTAGAGGGTGGGGGTGTTAGGAGCACCTAGGAGACAGTAACTGCAAATATATGACCATGAAAGAGTAAGTAAAGGAAAGCTAGCACCTCCAAGAATCTATATGGTCAGCTACTGCTCAGATTTCAACTTGCAAAATGTAAATGTTAATTAGATCCCACAAAATGTATCCAGAGATTTTAGCAGCTGTGGAAGGCAGCACATTTCGGGATATCATCTGCTCTGGTGAGCACCATCCTCCAGGCAGCACCTCTAAAGTTGGGCTGGCTCTCCACAGTTATCCAGAGAGCTCAAAAAGCAAATCAAATGAAAACTAGAATGTACAGATTTGTACATTTTATCAGACCCCGCTCCTTGCCCCCCTTAAAGGAGATTGATCAGAAGGTAGAAATAGGGTGGGGAGTAGAAATACACACTTTTAAGAAACTCTCAAGGGAATCTTACTCTGTCATGTTTGAAAACCACCATCCTAGAGACATGAGTTATGAATTGGGTTGAGAAGATTGAATTTCTATACATGATTTTCGGTTCTGTCTCTAAAGTGTGTGTATTTCTTAAATGTGGTTCTCAACTATAATAAGAAGGTACAGAGAGCTTCTTATGCCTCCTAGTGGGAGTTTATGAGAGCAAGATCCCCACTGGGGAGAGAAGCCAGGGGAGGGCAGCAATGAGAGGACCCCACAAGGTTGCTTGGTTTGCAGGAGACCTTGGGCTGGAGTCCCCATTCATGCTCACCTCTGCCTTAGGAGGGAGGATTATCCCAATAACCATTTTACATGTGAGGAAACCCAAGATCAGAAAAATCTAGTGATCTGCACAAAGTCACCCAGATAATAAGCAGGAGACTTTTAAAGAGGAAAGTGGCAGAGTCTACAAGGCAGGAGAATGGTGCTTCAGCTCACGCATGCAATTAATTTAGCATTTGGACATCAAGTGTCCATGTTTGCAAAGTAAAGGGATTAGATTAGATAATTTCTAATTAGAAATTTTTAAATTTCTTAAAGTTTAACAATTTTAATAAACTATGCTAAAATTTAAATATTTCAAACTTATAGCCTAAAAAATTGTAGTTGCTTAAAAATCGACAGCCCCTTACACTGTTAACAGTTAATGATTTTAAGCTGTCATTGGCAGAATTTCTGCCTGATGACTTCCTTGCTTTTATATTATACCTTATTGCCATGTTATAATGATGGTCGAAGAAGGCATTAAAAATCCAGGTGGTAAAACTAAACTTAGAAATGTGACTGCAGAACTGAAGCTACTAGAGGTAGAGGGAAAATGGGTAGGAACAAAGCAAGGGGGGGAGAGGGAAGTAGTCTGTGGCAGAGGACGAGGGTGCTTTGATGCCGGGGTGGTGTGGCAACATACGTTGGAGGAGGTCTGAACCTCTTCCCCTAAGTCACACACCATGTCGTAAAGCAAGGTTACTGATACAAAAATGAAAAAATAATTAAAAAAAAAAATCCAGGCTGTGTACTACTGCAGAAGTTATCCAAATTCCAGGCAGGTAGGTAAGTATGTATGTGCATGTACAAATACATATATGTATGTATATATGAAGAATTTTAGTTAATGCTCTGGAGGTGCCACTTTAATATAGATGAAACAGGGATTCTAGTGGCTTGAATTCAACAGTGTGAAAGATTCTTTGGAAGGATAAGTGGCATCTTCCACGAGGCCAGGTGTTAGAGACTGCTGTGTGAGATGTTCCTAAATATTATCAGGGCGGCAGTAACAACTCTGTCTGCAAAATGCATGCCGGGCAAAGGCTGGGATGCAGAGCACATACTAAGTAGGCAACGTAAATGTGCAGAACGGCTGTATAATTGTTGAACTTGTGCCTCATATATTCATAGTTAATTTTGGCAACCAATTTCAGTTACGGGAAGGGGGACGTTGAGGAGGGGGTGACTTCTCCTGTCCTTCAACTTCCCAGAAATGTATTAGAAATGACAGCCTATGATTGCTGCAGACAGTATCTAATTAACTGTCATTATAAAACACATGTCAGAGCCTGGGGCCTATGAGGGATCTGATGTCTAATTTCTCTCCAGAATAATAAGAGTCTCCTTTGAAACAAGCTAGTGAATGAATTTTGTTGTCTTATTAATCAACTGATTTCAATCTGACCCTCTATTTTCCCCTCCTCCCACACCTTATTCTTTCCTGCTACATCCTGCTCCCCTACTTTGGAGCTCATTTTTTAGACAAGTGATGGATTTAAAACAACTTCTTGTCATCTTCTGCTTAGGCAATCTCAATAAAAGCTACTGCAGAAATATGATATGGAAATGGAAGCTGTTTGTAAAAACTATTAACTCGATAATGAAACAATTATTCCTAAACAACCATGAAAATTACTTACAAGCCTTATTTTCTCTCATTTTGCCATATCACGGATTGTGATTCTATTTTCATTCTTATTAATTAGAACAAAGAATTTAATCCTTTTCTCCTTCTATTATGCAAAAACAAGCATGGTTGTTAGGGAGCTATCTAGTTTCCAATTAATTTTATTTAGGAATGAGCTGCAGAGACAGAATCATTACTGATGTCCTCTAACGAAGGGGTTAAGATGAAGTGGGATCTGAATCAACACAGAAAGTAAATTTCCCTCAGTTCATTTTTCCATTCACAAGATTACTCATCAGCTTCCCCAAATGGATCCGACATTCTGCAACTAATCAAGGAACATTGGCAAATAAGGCTGAATGAACACAAGGAAAGCCAGCTACAGAAGTTGTTTAAGTCCCTGCATATAATACATCTACAGTACCTCTCACCCACGCTCTCCAGCACTGGTACAACACACAATCACAGCCATATAGGGACTTCTTGGAGTGGAGGTCAAATTCTGTTCTTGCTTGATAATGATTGGAACAGTACTATTTAAGGTGCGCATCATAACCAACATGGAGTAGATTGATATGCACTGGGATGGGACAGAACTGAAAAGGAAATATCAGCGTGTTATATGTAGTAATGTGTGTGTGTATACACACACACATACACACACATTTGTATATTTGCCTGTGTAATGTTGACTATGGCCCCCAATTTTTCAAATCCTGGGACTAAGGCAAAGAAATTAGTCAACAAATATCCATTAAACACATAGATGACCCCACAAAACAAATGGAAATGGCATAATGCTTGTCAGCCAGCTACTTAACTTAACTTCGGGCTCTACTCACTAGACACTGAGCCCAGCTTCCTTAGACAAGGAACAATCAGACATTGTGGGGATGATTTCAGTGTCAAAGGTCTGAAGATAAATCTGTGATTTCTGGTACAGACATTTCCATCTTCTGTTGAATACATTCTAGCAGATCTCTAGGATACTGGTAAATGTTGAAAAAGCTCTATTATGTGAATTATTGGAATGTAAAACAAGTCATAACATTTATCTAGGTAATCACAGCAGATAATTATGTTCTGTTTTTAAAATTAGATATGATCTTGAATACATAGTTAGAAGCAGTCACTTATTTGTGCCGTATTTGAGAACCAATAAAAACCAGTCATCGATTTATAATTCCAATATTATACCTGCCCAGGAGAGGACTCATACGTAACTACAGATAACAGACAAAATCCTGTATTAGATCTGCTACAATACCTGTTCAGTGTCTAGTGTGGCTCAGACCTCTCAGGGTAAAACTGACCCACAGGTTTAACAAGGCGAATGGCCTCTGCTAACTGGGTTGCTCTATGTAGGGTCAACACAGGACAAAATGGATGCCATCCTCAATTTTCCACATGCTCAAATGAGAAAACTTGGAAGTCAGATTTGAGGTCTCTTCATGTCTCAAATCCACCTCCTCCTCTCTGTCCTTAATTACTGCCCCACCTTGTTTTAGTTCTTATCTGCAGACCATGTTTGCTATTATAACCTCCATGCTGTGGCAAGCAGGAATTCCAAGGAGATGACCCAATACCCCCACACCCATCAGGGCTTGCCCACAAAGAAGAAGCAGTGCACACTCTGTGTGGCATGCAAACCCCTCCATATGATGTGGGGCCAAGATGCTTTTCCAGTGCTCTCTCCCATATTCTAGGATGAATCTATGTCTTGCCTGTGACTTCAGTTCTTGGTGGCCTGCCTGCTGCCTTTTGGTAAATTTCATTCTCACTGTCTGAAGCCTTTCGTCTATGAATCATTAACTCAGCAGGCCAACTGATGATTCTTTTTCCTGAATTCCACACCACCATTCACTGTATGGGTTCCTCATCCCCTCTGCTAAAACCTTAGGACCAGACCTAATTCAGAAATGAGAAAGTTCAGAATTTAGTAATGTTGTGCGAGACATTTGCTGTGAATTATGTGACGAGTTCAACAGAAGCTGGAGAAGCACCTCATAATCAAATGTATGAAAATTTGATTTCACATATATGCAAAATTATACTAAGAGGTATAAATAAAGGCCACATCATCTCAGTCAGCTCTTAGTACTAAATGAGTCTCTCTCACATATAAACCTTTCCAAAGAAGAACTTTTTGGAATTTAACATTGTGCAATTCTGTAACTTCTTCAAAGTCAAAAGAGATGGTTTTCATTTTTCAAAATCCAGTGCCTAGTATAATGTCTGGCTTATTGCTAGCAAAATCATATTTATGGAATAAATATCTTATTAAGTCTGCATTGGTTCCAGCTTGCTTTCAGTGTTTACAAACAAAACTATTAATAAACTAACAAGAGCTACCATCAGAATTCAGATTACGGTTATGAAAGTCTACTTTCGAAGATCATAGCAGGATTAAAGAGATGCTGTACAGTCTAGGGTTTGAAAGCACGGGATCTGAAATCAGGCAGGCCTACGGCTGTGTCCCAGCCCTGTGAATTATAGGGCAATAGGCAAGTTGCTGGACTTGATTTTTTTTTTAAAGATTTATTTTTATTTATGCATACAAAAACTAGGGTGTATACCAGAGGTGCGGGGGGTGGGGGAGGAGCGGTGAGAGGATTTACCAGAGTGGGGAGCAGAAGAGGTAGATCTACTGAAATATACTGCTGAGGGGAGCAGCGAGGGAGGCAGGAGGCAGGTGGTGCTGCTCCATGTGGGTCAGCTACCTGGCAAGGGATCAAACTCAGGCCATGATGGTGATAGCACTGAGTCTAACCCCTGAGCCACCAGGGAGGTCCCAAGTTTCCTTGTTGACAAACTGAATGTCACTCTAGCCTCTACTTGATATGAACATTGTAAAGATAAATAAGAGAACACATGGTAGGTGTTTAGATTTAAGTGACTGAAAAATGAACTACTGTTTTGATTAGACAATGATGATAGGAATATTGATGCTATTTTTATGAAAAACTCTACAAGAAGGATTAAAAGGGACAACCGACAGGTAAAGAGGTGAAGCATGTTGATTTTATCGAGCTTATTACAGCAGTGACCTGCTCTTTCCCAACATATAATTTGGTCACTTCCTTGACATTTTGTCTTGGCCCAGGTGGACATATTTAAAATACAGCCAGGGAAACAAAGGCACTTGTCTAACTGCATGGAAAATGATTCTGTTCTGGAAAAAAAGGTGGCAGATATAGCAGGAGTGTGAGGTTCCCTGCGGTGATTGCTAATAGTCCTTCAAACCTGGAAGCTAATTCTGAACAAAAATTGGTTCCTTTGGATATTAAACATTCATGATAAAGGGAATAAGGGAAAAGTTTAAAACTGTCTCTGATTTGCTTTGTTATCTAGGAAACAGGATTGATGTTTTTGCATTTAGAGATTTTGATTTTTTCCCCCATTAAAAAATAGCCACATGTTACTTTCAAGAATTTTTTTTTTCTTAAATAAATGTTAACTCTCCCCCTTAGTTGTTAATAAAATGAATTTTATAAAAGAAAGCATGTGTGCTTCTCTGGGCTACATGGCTCAAGGCACAATGTGTGCAGACAAACCTTAAAATTGGAATAAAAACCAGACACAACCCCAGGACAGAAAGAGTTGATGGATCAAAAATATGTCTACTCAAAGTTGCTGACAAAAATGGAGCATTCATTGGGAATGAAACTTTCCATATTAGTAGCTTAACCACTGGATAGGTGGTTGACAAGTTTAGCTGCCTTGAAATACCGAAATTTGGTTTTCTTGGCAATGAAAGCCAAATTACGCTTAAACCCAAATCTGATTTTTATACAACAATGCACCAGGCCTTAGCTCCTTTGTATGCATTTTTGCATTTAACTTTCACAATGTCTTGTGGTAAACAATAAATGCAGACATGGAATGTGAGTTCAGAGAGGAAAATAGCTGGCCTCTGTATGATCACACAGCTCTGAATGCGGCCAACGCAGTTTTGTGTGAGCCAAATGTCAACGCCTATGAGCTTTCCATTCTAACCAAATGCATACAGGGCAGAACCATCTATATCTTCATTTATTCTAAGGACTGAGCTTAAATGTCACGACCTCTGATAAAACATTTTATTTTTCTTTGTTCCCCAAACCTGTTCTTCCATAGCACTAAGATATTTAGAAACTGCCCATTTACTTATCAGACTTCTTCACTAGACAATGCTCTGAGAAGAGGAACCTTGCCTTTATTTTTTTCCCTGCTACACTGTTCAATGTCTGAACAGTGGATTGGTAGCCAATCCAAAATTGTTTGTACCATGCTCCCTGACATCAAGATATACTACAGAGTGAGAATAATCAAAACAGCATAGTATGGGGACAATAACAGATACACAGACCAATGGGATAAAATTGAAAGCCCAGCAAATAACCCATGGACAGTTCATCTAAATCAAGAGTCATGGCCAGGCAATGGAGAGAGAAAAGCCTTCTCAACAAATGGTGCTGGGAAACCTGGACACATGGAGGGAAAGAAAAGGTAAAACAGACCATCATTTAATATCATACTCAAAAATTACAACTGTATTAAGAATTGAATGTAAGACATGAAATCATTAAGCACATAAAAGAAAGTGCAAGTGATTTATTCCTGGACAGCATCCTCATAGATTTATCTGAGGGAATTAACCCAACTGCTAAGGGAAAAAAGCAAATATGAATAAATGAGACAAAATATGATCCAGCAAAACCACACATAGCCATATATCCCAAAAATATGAAAACATTAATTCAAAAAGATACATGTAGCTCTATGTTCACAGCTAAGAATTGACCTAAGTGTCCAATGACAGATGATGGCATAAAGAAGTTGTCAAAGATATACTCAATGGAATACTACACGACTTTGAAATCTTTTGTGACAATATGGATGAAACTTGAAGAGATTATGCAAAAATGAAATAACTCTTAAAAAGAAATATAACAATGGGATGGTCTTGTCACATGTGTTATATAAATAGCCCAACCCGGCAAAACACCACAAAATAATTTATAAATTGTTAAAAATAATGGTGGTTAATAGAAGGGTTGGGAGTGACGCAATAAACAGAGGGGTCTGTTCCATAGTGGGATGGCACTAGAACTGGGTGGTGGGAGAGTGTAGTATAGACATATCTAGATAAAAAGCTATATTCTGGAAATTACATACTTTTGTAAATGAATGGTCAAGCAATAAAATTTGATTTGATATAAATAAAAAAAATTCCACTTTTTTTAAAGTATGTTTATATATGTGTATGTATTTATTGAGATGATATTAGGAAACCCTAATCAGATATTGTTAAGAAGTATTAAACTGAAATCAATATCTATTCTAAATTGGCATCAAATTTTAGGGATTTCATTAGAGTGTTATCACGATGTTAAAACTATTGGCTTCCTGTGAGCCAAGCACAGATTTCAGATAAATAGGGCTCCCTCTCAAAACAGTATGGTATTTCCATTTTGCCAATTAGTGTTAACCACCTAGCCTTGATGATAGTCTGAACTAGAAGGGGAGAACATGACTATTCTTTGGTGCCTCAAACATTGATAAGTTGCACTCAGTTGCTGCTGTCATAGCTACAGTAGATTTATCTAAAGTATTTTATATGCAGTTGGTCCTAAAGAGCCATTTTCAACTGACATGGAGGGGGTGGGTGAGGATAAAAAACCTTTCACGATGGCAATAATAGACATTCAAAATAGCATTTTTTTTTTGATTAAAAAACAAAGTGTAGTGATCATGCTGAATGACTGTAAACCGTGTTATAAAATCAGCTGCTTTCATTCTATCTTATTTCCAACCTCTTAAGAATATCAGTGCAGTGTGCTGCGTGTTTATTGTTTCTCTCTTAGGGCTTCTAAGTTGTCTTCTTAGTTCTGGTTCCATTTAAAGATTCCTTTCCAGTCTTCACATTCAAGTCTCCAGTTATTCAAATCACCACCAGAGGAAACCTTTCCAGTATCAGTTCCATAACCCCCAGGCTCTTACATGCTTCAGTTAAGCCGTGCATATTGTTTCCAACTCTGCATAGCTTTTCCTAAATTTAGAATTACCGAATCTTAGAATTTGAAGAACTTGTCTACCACCAGTGACCTCTAGGTTGGAAAACTGTATCTTAATATGTCTCCATCCCAGCGCCAGCACAGCCCTGGCCTACAGTGGCACTCATGAAAGCGAGTGAGCTGAAGATGAGTTTTTAATTATGTCTGTCAGAAAGACATGATTTTGTAGGGTATGACTTAGAAAAACACAAAGAACCTTCTACTTCACGAGAGTAAGTACAACTTTATCTGTGTCTTGTAAATCTCACATAGTATCATGTAAATTTTCTGTTGCAAACAAGATTTCCCACTGTTGAAACAATGAAAGCCCTGACTTTAAAAGCGCCACTCTTGTTGACATAACTGCCTCTTGAAATAGACTAGAAGAATATGACAGCAGGAACTCAGTTGTCTTTACACAGTAAGTCTAAAATGTCATATATATTGTCAGTCAAATACATATATGTAATATAAAGACCACTGTTTAATTGGAGCCTATTAGGAGCTAAGCCTTTACATATTTACATCATTTGACTTTCCTTCTATCCTGTAAGGTAGAAATCGGACAGTCCCACTTTATAAATCAGGATCCTGAGTCTCATAAAAGTGGCCACTTAAAGAGGCATGATTTAGACTGATTTCTGTCTGGAGTCAAAGTTAAAGCTCTTGAGATAGGAAAGTTTTGATGTAAATTAAGGAAAAGAAAGGGAAGAACAAATTGCAAAATATTTTAAGTTGGCATTTTAGAGAGAGAAATTAGTTTTACATTAAATGAAGGCAAAAACTACATAAGAATCAAACCCTTTGAATAGAAGAGCAGATGCATGCAAATGAAAGTGGACAGTTACATAAATAACACGTCCCAGCTCATCACAAGATCAGTGGGGGAAACTGAAAAATGCCTAGTGTCTGACAAAGGGTGGAAGCAGGGGGAGAGATGAGACAGGATGAGGAGGATGAAATGGAAACATTTCAAATCCACTGGAAATCTTATTTTAACACTGAAAAATTTGCACCCTGAGAAAGCCTATAACTATTCTAAGTATCTGGAGTGATCACAACCAAGTAATTTGGGCAACCTGACATTAAACAAATGCTTCAGAGAATATAGTAGAAGATGAATTGCACTTGCTGGGCCTTTGAGAATCACTGTTAAGATCTAACTTTCTCCTCTTTTTTAATGTTGGTGAAGAGGTGGTTCGGAAGGGCAGGGAAGACTTTCCTTAAAGGGTCAAAATTTAATCTTTAGTAGGTGAAACAGTTGTTGGTTTGGCAATATTGACAATTTTACTCGAAACCACGATGATACCCAATTATAAAAATAATTCTGCTAAATTTTCGCCAATTCAAATTTCATTGGGGCAGATATTTTTCAACTACCATTCTTATGAAATGTCACTACTATTATTTTAGGAAGCATATTAAATTGGAATTTAATTTAAATAGAAAGCAAGTTGCTTTCCTTTAAAGAATTACACTGTTTCCTGTGTTAAGCAAATAATAATTAACACAAGTACATACAGTTATAATTAGCAGGGAATTTAATTAAACAAATATGCCAACATAACCAGATGCATGACAAAGTAATTGTAATATGCCTTGCCAATGTATTCTTTCCCACTTCATAGTTCTTACATAGTAATTATAAAGCTATCTCTTTTTTTAATAAGCACAGAAGTTCTAAATATGAGCCTCCTAAAAGCCATACTCAAGTGAAAGAAAGCAAATAAATCTTACAGAAGGGGGTTTTGGAGAATGCAATCAGTCATTTTGTTCAGAACACCTGGTAAGAGTTCAGTTGCTTGTCATTCTTTTGCCCTAACTGAAGCTGCCTGGATTTCATCCTCGCTTCAGTTTTATGGGGTGGCATCCATAAACTGGACATAAAACTACATTTTCAAAAAGTCTGATTTTGTATAATGAGGACTCCATCCTTCAAAAAGAAAGCACATCGCTAGAAGTCACATGCTACTTTGAGCCCCCAGCGAGTTAAGAACGTAGGGGAGTAAATGACAAAAAGGAGAGAACTATGGCTCATGGGTAAAGCCTAAATGATGTGTTCTTATTTAACACCAAAGAAAAGAAGGTGATAGGTGAATCTGACAGTTTCCTAACAGGAAAAGATACAACATAGAGGAAGGTGATTAATGCAAAAAAAAAAAAAAAAAAATATTAATTAGGTCATTTCTAGAGTAAATTTAAACACAACTTTAACATCATAATACTACACCATACAGAGACCATAGGATATTGCACTTTCTTTTTATCATCATGATGGTAAAAAATGTGGTGCTTTGGTGATTAAGAAACAAATGATTTGCCCATGGTAAGTAACAGAGCACATCTAGAAACATCCATACATCCTTCCATCCCTGCGTCTGCCAGAGTTAGAAGTATTCCATTAACCTTGGCCTTTTAAAATCCTATCTATTCCTCATACAAAAAGACTGAGTTATTTATCTTTGAAATTTTTACCTAACATGGGTTACATGGAAATCACTGATAAATTCCATCCAAAGGTAGATGGACCATGACTACATCTGTTATGGATCACTTCCATTTAAATATTAAGTCCTGTAATCAAAGGGGGAAAAAAGCAGTGCTCCTGATGAGTTGTAACACCCAGTTAAATGAAAGTATAAACTCTTCCTGCGCAATAGAATGTGCCCAACAACCCCAAAAAGACATTTTACAGATGAGCAAACTGGGACATTGAGATACTAAGTCATCTGTCCTACATCCATCATGTTGTTAGTGAGTTACGGGAGCCAAGGTTCCAGTTCATTTTTTAACTGTGTTCTTCACCTCTTAATTCAACCAATAGGTCAACCAACACGACTGAACAGTTTTTTTTTTCTATGCCAAGTATTGTACTAGGTTAAGGGGATAGAGAAATGGAGGCATGTTGCTGAGTCCTCAGGGCAGACACTGTGCTCCAAATGCATGTTGACTCCTGGTGACTTACAGAGGGACAAGCATTTATACTTAATGCTCAGTTCTTTTTGAAATAAGCCTAAACATTATTCATAAACTTCTGTGTGGTCCCCTGACTAGCTGGAACCAACACCACCAGGAAACTTGTTGGAAATGCATTTGCAATGGTTCTAGGAGATCAACCTAAAATTGCCCAGGGGAACATCCTGACTTTATAAATTGGTGTCCAACAAACAATTATCTTATTTTCTTATTAAGGTAATGGTGGTTTACATTGTTGTTGGAACACTTATTTTAAATGTCTTCCCAGATTATAAAAGCAATACACGTACTACATGTCAATTGCACAAAGCATGAGAAGTGCAAAGAAAAGAACAACCACTGTCAATATTTTGGTCCTTCATTTGTCTTTTTTCTCTGCTTATAAACAACTTTTTACATAGTGAATAACATGTAAAAATATATTATCCTGTTACTTTATTCACTTCTTATATTCAAGACCATTTTCAATATTATTAAAAACACTTGATAAATGTCATATTAATTATGCTGTAACACTACATCACATGGATGTGGCACGACTTAACTATTCTATTACTAGAGAGTTTGTTTCCAATTTTCTGCCACTATAAACAAGCTGTGATGAACATATTTAAGCAAAAATATTTACTCACATATCAGTGTACTACCTTGGAATAAATACCTGTAAGTGAAAAAACATTAGGTTTAAACATTTCCATACATGTGGTTGCAATCGTCAGTGTTCACACCAGCAGAGTATAGGACTCCCTGTTGGTTTATCATTTGACAAAGGTATGAAATGATTTGTTTTAGGGTTAAATTTTGGTTCTCCTATACTTTTGAACTTGTCATATATTCACCAGATCTTGAAATCATTTTTGTACATATATCACCCCACTTGTCAATTCTTACTACTCAGGTCTTACTATTCAGGGATTTGCCCTTTTATAGTTAAAATGTAGTTGAAACATGAACCAGAGACACTCTATGGGGGGTGGGGGGCAGGGAAAGGAGGGCTTGGGGTCAGAATAATGGGGTTGTAATTGTATGGGGAATATAAAAAATAAAATTTAAATAAAATGTGAAAAAATATATATAGTTGAAAGCTAGCACTTTTGTATTGTTCTAACTTAATACCTTAATTTTAAGATTTGTCAATTAAACTGATAGAATTTTCAATTGATTTAGGACACAGGGCATATGTCTGTGCAAAAAAGGAAAAAAAGGTCACTGTTCTCAATACTATGTTGAGTTGCACTTCAAGCTCTGCCTACCTCTACAACCAAATGCCCAATGGGAAAAATTTTAAAAGATGTGTAAAGGGGAGTAGATGGGAAAGATGAGGCATAAAAGAACTGTGCTCAAGGAGGCAGTGGAAAACATTCATCTTTTCATCTACTTTTTCTCGCTCCTTGGCCACTCACTTTAGTGAAGCTTCATGTGAGAAGGTACTAGTGTAAGCCAACCTAAATCATCCACTTGGTCAGTTACTTGACTACAGATCAAAATCTCTAGTGCCAAGTCAAAGTATTTGCTTACTAATTAGTATTGCTGTCAAGTTGCAAAGGGAGTAGAACTGAACCAAGTCACACATAAGATTAATTTATCAGCTATTTTCAGCAAAGTTGGTTCCACACTGAAAAGTAAATCAACTGCCAGCTAAACAAGATGTTGGGGATGGAAGCACAGCAACTTCCCTCTACCTTCCAGGCAATCTGGGGTCCAGCCCTAGCTATATCACTTAAGCTATGGGACCTTCACTGAGTCAATATCCAATCTACACATCATTACTCATTTTTTAAAAGAGAGCAGCTCTAACATTTCTTTGCAGTTCTAATTCTATGAAGACATTAACAACTGAATAACTATTTCTTAACAACTCTGGTGATAGTACATTTTATCAAGGGAGACTCATAGCAAATCTTTCAAAATAGGATCTTAAGCACCCTTAAATTCTCACATATGCTAGGAAACACAAGGCGTTTTATGAGTTTCATGAGTCTGTTTCAGATGCTTTAGAAGAAATGGTGTTATCCATGCTAATTAAATCATTTCATCTGTGTGGCTCTATGCAATTGTTGGGATTTTTCCAAAAAAGCTCCTTTGGGTATCTTCTGCTTACAATGTGTTGTTCAAAATTTCAGAGGTAAACATCAACAAAAATGGTAATCTTCCTTTAAGACTTCTTAATGAGGGAATGCTGAAACCCCACTAGATTTATCGTTAACACTAAATTCTTAATTTATTGGTTTGTTTGCTCTCTCACTCATCATTGAAGGGTGAAACTTGCAATTTTGATGCAAGGCTGTGAATTCGTGGTCTCATTTTTGCCATCAAGTTGCAAAGCTGGGTGTTACAAGTCAAATAATAACAGAAAACCCAGGAGGCCATATATAAAGATATGTGCATATATTTATATATATATATAAAAAATAGGTCAGGACTTTTCTGACAACCCAATATATATATAGATACACACACATATATTATGTATATAGTATGTACACATATATGTATACACATATACATATCACATACATTTATGTATATATGTAGTATATATGAACACACACACATATATATCTGTTTAATTTGTCATAGTTTTGTTGCATCAAGTATTGTTTGCAATAAGGAGACCCTTTCCCAGACTTGGGACTGTTTTTGTTGTCACAGAACTTTCCACTAGAAAAAAAGACTTTTTAAAAATCCGCCTGGTAGTAATTAGACATGGTAGACTAACATTTGAACACTTTTCTTTTCGGAAAAGAATGGGTTGCAGTCAGTGGGAATGGCTTGACTTCAGCGACTGATGTGGTTCCTGAATGAGGCCTAGAATGGTGCCAGGTCAAAACAGTTGGGCGGAAGGAAGTCACTGGAACAGGCGAGAGAGCACAAGAGTGGGGTTGTTAGGTAGAGAGGTACGGAGGACAGACCTGTCCTAAAAGACATCAGGTTCAAAGGGGATAGGGTGCCAGGGATTTCATAGCCTCCCCAGTTCTCCCTCTTATGCTAAGGACTGACATTCCATTGAGGGAAAATATAGATTCCATCCTATCACTAAAACAAAATTTTGTGTCAATTAATAGTATTACACATCAAATGCAGTTACTATATTACATCAAAATCTATTAATATCAATAAAAATGGCTAAATGAACAACAAATGCTTTCTAAATGTCTGTTGTATGAATCTGCTTTGATGTAACATTAGTCACTTTTCGCTGAAAAGTCTCACTCCACAGAACTGAATAGCCAACAGGCCATGTGAAATGGAGATTACCTTCTGGTGACTTTTCCAGAAGGGATTTGACTGGGTTTGTGAATTTCATCACTGGTAAGAGTGGTACTAACTTGGAGAGGCCATGATTAGCTCTAACCTGTACCTGGCTACTTCTCTTTTTCTCTACCCTTGTTTCTTCTTTTCTCATGCTAGAAGCTACTTCTAAACCAAACTAGAAAGCAGGTGAAATTTATCACTATCCTCCCTTTCTAGACCTTACCATACTGCCCAACATTCAAGCACTGATGTCCTTTCTCTATTCCTTTCCTTCTATCAAAACTTGAGTGAAGGTCTTCTTTCAGCTTGCTGTCATATAGAAAAGGGGTCAACTGGTATTGATTCTAGGCTGTATATATCTGATGACATTATACATTACATAGTGGTGGAATCATATTAACAGGGTTTAAATCCTGACTCTGCCATTAACTAATTGTGGGACCATGAAAATGTGAAGTAATCCTGTTAAGCCTAAATTTCATCATCTGTAAAATGAGGAAGCTCATAGGATTATTGCATTTATATGAAAAAAATACAGTTAAATCCACATTAAACCAATTATGAAATCAGTAAATGTCCAGTAAAGTTTAGAAATGACTTTATTACACCATTACTATGTTATCAACATCAGCATCGTTTCATCATTTATTAGCTTCTCCCAGATCCACTTGAATTTTAAAAGACTGCTCAGAGACATAGTAATCCAATATTTGTCAAAAGAAAAACAAAACAAAACAAAACCGAATTCTGTGCTCATAAAAATTTGAGGAAGCTGGGATAAATAAAACTAAATGGACTTTCCCCCCTTACTATGGGACTTTTTAGAGATTTATTTTTATTTTATTTATACAAGAACTAGGGTACAGGCCAGATGTGTGGGAGGATGAGAGGATTCACCAGAGAGAGTGGACAGCAGAACAGGCAGATTGACTGAAATACACTGCTGAGGGGAGCAGCCAGCAAGACAGGAGAGGTCTGCCGCAACATGTGGGTGGCTCTACAGCCAGCGGGGATTGAACCGGCACTGCAGAGGCTACTGACAGCTTCACAGCGCTGGGCTCAACCGCTTGCTCCACCAGGGAGGCCACCATCTAAAGATTTTTAGAATCTTTATTATACTAAGGAGTAATGAATGGACTCCCAAGAATGGGGTAAATTGTAGTATTTTCCATTCTTATTCTTATTTGCTTCTGGAATTGTCTACCCTCCCTAGAACATCTTTTAACATCTTGGAAAATAATAGAGTTATACAAACCACCATTTAAGGGAAAGCGCCTCACTTAGAAGATGTTAATGCTACGATTTCAGGCACTCCTGCAAGCTGAATGGTGGGCATTTTTGGCACCTAGAGCAATCCTTGACTCTCACCAATGTTTGCAATATTTAAAGCCATCTATCCTAGCAATATGCTACTGGCCCTTCTCATTTTTCTTCCCCACCCACCGGAAATGCCTCAAGTGGCAACATTTATTCCTTAAGCACTTGAAACTGCCAAAGCACTTTAATTCTTGATTCTTTACAGGGTAGGTTGAAAGGCACAATGTATCCAGAGGAAGTACTATATATCTTAGGTTGTGGGACTTAAAGATTAATAAGGAATCCTTTGGGTATTTGGGAAAGAAAATTTAATGTTACTTTACACACACACACACACACACACACACACTCACTTTTCCATATATAACTAAAATAACACATCAAATTATATACATGCTTCTGTATTTCTTATTCCAAGTGTATATACATATACTAAAAATGTATAGATTAAGTAGCGGTAAAAAAGTATGAACATGAATTCCCCCCCAAGGCTCTCACTCATGAGTCCCTTTTCCCTATAGAAACTCGTTCCATAAGTGGACCAGCTGGCTTGCAGGTCTGCCTCTACTAGGGGGTGGCACACATCTGCCGGGACATAATCCTGTCTTAGTATCTCTGTATCGCCATCTTTGATTGGTCACAGTGATTCATCTAGACTTGATAAGCACATCACAACCAATATTTTAAACCCATACTAGTCAATATTTTTATGTAGCTTCCAATGTGTTTGATACTAGCTTTTCAGAATTTCTTCCCATTTTCTGCTTTCTTGGTAACACGATATTAGAAAAAAATGAACATCATTTCTCACACATCTTATTCAAGATAGAAGATATTCTGAATTCTATTTGATTTCCATTGCTGTTTTCCCATGCTCAAAGATAAAGATTCTTGGTCCCCAGATGGTCATGCGTGAAATATTTTGTGTCTTTATGCACAGAGACATTTTTCAAGTGAAGAGGGTCCATAGCTCTCACCATTCTTAATGGGGTATATTATACCAAAAAAGTGAGGCTATGAATGCTATAGGTTAATGTTACATTAAGAGAGTAATAGACTCAGTGCATAGGCTGCTTAGAGCATAAAAGAGTAGAGATAATGTTAGAGACAATCAAGACAATCTACAGGTAAAAAAAGAGGGTAGAGAGAGGTTAAATAAATTTAAAGAACTTTTTAAAGAAGTGACATCAACATTTTCAAAAGCGGTAACTGAACCTTTCTTAGCTATTTAAATAACCCCACCCTCTGCCATAATTGCAACACAGGTACTTAGAGAAAACAAGCAAGACATGTCATCAAGATGACTTAATTTCTCTGATGGGTTAAAATTGTTTTTGATAAAATAAGTATGAAAATCATATGAAAAATTATGATGTGTAAGAGAAAAAGAAGAATACAAATTAGAAATGTAGTATAAGTATATGCATGAGAAAAATAACTGGAGGGTATGGAACTAAAAATGATTGCTATATTGGAATAGAATGATAGTTTTTTTCTTCATCCACATATTTCATTGGCATTACATTATTTTTCCAGTGACTTCACTGGAAAGAGGACTCTGGTAAGACAAGTTAAGTCTTAAAGAATGAAGACGAGTTAAGTACCAGAGCGAAGGGAGAGAAAAACACTCAGGGCAAACAACATTCCACCTTTGGTCAAGACAACAATACACAGTAACAGCCGGAGACAGTGTGGGATGTTCTGCTGTGAAGGGAAGAAGGGAGGCAGACATTATGCCCATTTACCAGAGCCTGGCTCACAGCAGATGTCCAGCAAATACCACCTAGGGTTATCATATACTATAGCTCCTTTTAAAGATTCTGAATGACAGTCTTACTGATTTCTTCATATGGCTTCCACTGTTGGGTGGAGAAATTGACGTAGCATCAAGTAGGTCTTGTGGATAAATTATTTGTTAGTGCCCATTCTCTGGTGGTCATTATTTAGTCTGCCTCTCAGCACCTGTGCTGTATTTTAAATAGATTGTGTTGATAGAGGAAGGCATACGAGAGATGCAGGGTCAGCCTTTATGCCAAGGATTTCTGCTTTGCAGGAAAAAAGATCGTTATCAACAAATACTCACCACATAACTAAAATACTATGTTTGTAAACGTATGGACTAATGTGAACTAGCTATCCTTCCTTGTTAAGGGTACAGACAGATATGTAGGGAAAAAGAGTGCATCCATTCCATTTCTTTAAACAGTGTCAGACTTGAATCTGAGAAACGATACTTAATAGCCTTTCTAAATTCTGAGAAAGTCAGGCTTAAGACTTATTAAATTATTGTTGACTTAATATATTTATGATTAATGGGATGTTTATCATATTTGTTAGCATTAAATGTAAAGTAAAATCAAGACGTGAAAATGCTACATACATGTACTTCATAATATACCAGAGCACCTCATAAAATCAATCAATGCTCTACGTTTACAGTAGCTAATATTTTATGATAGGAACGAATTATAGTTGTTTGTACTAATAGTATTTTTTTTTTAAAGATTTGTTTATTCATTTATACAAGCACTGGGTACAGTCAGAAGCTTGGGAGGGTGAGAGAATTCACCAGAGCCAGAGCGGGGAACAGAACAGGCAGACTGATGAAATACGCTGCCGAGGGGAGCAGCGGGCAGCAGGAGAGGTCTGCGCACCATGTGGGGACCCTCACCCGGTGGCCGGGGATCGAACCGGCACTGCAGAGGCTGCGGGCAGCTTCGCAGCCCAGCGCTCAGCCGTTGTGCCACCAGGGGAGGCCCAGTACTAATAGTATTTTTGCTTTAATCTTCCCTTCTCAGACATCCCCTTAAGTGGGGATGTTCCCTAAAGTGTCACCCAGTTCTCTTCTTGCTTTATAATCTCCCTTGACTCTTCTAATTATTGTCCTGGTTTCAACTATGATTTAAATACCACTAGCTCCCTTATATATACTTACAGATGCCTGTATCTTGAGCTTCTCAGATATAATCCCAACTACTCAATGTACTGATTCTGGGTGTTTCAAAGGGATTAAATTTCATTAAGTTCAAATGTAAAATTAACATCTTTACCCAGAATCCCACCTTTGCTCTCAGAGTCCCTACTTTAGAGAAAGACACTACATACTCAGCTGCTCGAGGTGGAACGCTGCCTTTCCCTTCAGAAGGAGGTCATCCTGGCCTGCTTCCTCTCCTTCACCTCCAATAACTTGTCCAAAACTTGTCCATTCGGCTGATGCAACTCGTTCACTTTAGCTTAACTGAAGCAATCTTATTTCAAGACCACAACGTTTCTTAACCAGACTATTTTAACAAACTCTTTCATTGCCTTCAGTTTATCCTCTACACTACTCACAATGTGGCCATTGAAGATGTGAGGATTAAGTGAATTAGTATATATGAAGTGTATATAAACAGCACAGATTTCATTTGGCACATTGGGAGAACTATATCATATCCTCTTCCTCCCTGCCTCAAAGTTCAATTTTAATCGATCATTATTCTGACTCAACCTCCCTCAGTGTTCGCCAACTCATAAAGCCTGGTGTTATTTTCTGTATATTAGAGACCTCCAGCCACCAGCCTCAGCCCACCAGATCACTACATGTCACGCAGCACTAGATTGTGTGAGCAACTTGTAATTCTGCAAGTGAGTGAGAATCTTTCCAACTTTACGCTATCTACATGTTAAAATTTCAGACTGGAATGTTCACCAAGAGAAAGCCTTGTTAAGATTAACATAGTATCTATGATCTGATGTTTGTGCCTGCCCCAGTGCACACACACAAGCACACAATGTTGAAATCCCAATGCCCAAAGGTGATGATCTTAGGACATGCGACCTCTGGGAGGTGATTAGGTCCTGGGAATTGAGCCTTCATTAGTGGGATTAGTGTTCTTATAAAAGAGATTCCATTGAGCCCCCTTATCCTTTTTGCTATGTTGAGACAATAGGAAGCATCCTCACCCAAATATGTTGGCATCTGATCTCTGACTTCTACCTTCCAGAACTGTGAGAAATAAATGTCTGTTGTTGATAACCCACCGTATTTGTGGCATTTTGTTACAGCAACCAGAATGAACTAAGACAGTGGTGTAATGCTCACAGAGCCTTTCTGGGCCTCCTCATCAGGGATCACTGAATTCCTCCAGGGCATCTTTGTAGCACCAATGACATCTTATCGCACCTATGCTGCGAGCCCCATGCCCGGACCTTTGTCAGATGACATGAGTAGCATGGCTCTCAGTACCTATCAGATATTTACATAGCTCATTTCTGGAGTCTTTGTTGTTAGAGATCATCTAAGTTCATCTCTGAATGTTTGTTAACATATTCCTTTACTTAAAAACGTCCTATCGCATCCTATCAAGTATCTACCATGAACCATCTTCCTGAGGGTACTAGTGATACAATGATGAGTAAGACCCAGTCCCTGACTCTCTGAGATCACAGTAAGGAGGAGAGATTTAACATAGGTTCAATGAGGACTACAGAATTGGTCTTGGGAGAGAATAGTTATTTCAACTCTTGGTATTCATATTCCCCGCAGAAGAAATTTCAATATTTATCACTTTGAACCGAAAGCACATTCTAAAGAGATTTAGGTCTTTGAATATTAAAAGAGATGGTCAACATGGTGAAAATAACATTACGAGTATTCAGCAAGATAGGGGAAGGGATGTCAGAGAAGCAGGAAAGATCAGTCACACAGAAAGGAAGCAAGTTTCAACTAAACAGGGTAGCATTAGCACAATATGGTGTCAGAGGTGGGCAATTAAACAGGAAAATGTCTGACAGAGCCAGTTGAGAGTTCAAGGTTGAGAAGAATTGGAAAACAGACTGATGCACCATCTTGTAAGATTTGCTAAGGGCAGCCACACAGGGTTTATTTTTCCTCAGCTCCCATGAAAATACCCATTAAGTTAACATTTATTTGCTAAGCAAAGTTTCTCATGACTTGTCTAAGTCCCCCTCCCCTTGGCAAAAAAAAAAAAAATCCTATAAACAACTTGATGGCTTCTGCTATAGACTGAAAATGTTTGTCTCCCCTAAAATTCATAGGTTGAAACCTAATCCCTAGTGCAATGATATTGGAGGTGGGGTGGTTAGCTCATGAGGGTGGGGGCTTCATGAATGGGATTAGTGACCTTACAAATGAGGCTCCAAAGAGCTCTCTCCTCAAACCTTCTATATTGTGAGGACATAGCAAGAAGATGGCCATCGGTAAACCAGGAACCAGTTTTCACATACACCAAATGTGTTGGTGGCTTCATCTTGAACTTTCCATCCTCCAGAATTGGGGGAAACAAATTTCTGCTGTTGAAACCACCCCATCTATGATACTTTGTTATGGCAGCCTGAACAGGCTAAGGAAGCTTCTCGTTGTTTCTCCCTGTAATGCTCTTATGACATCCTGTACTCACTCATTTATTGCTCTTAAGCAGGCATCATACTTGTACGTACTTGTGTAATGCCCACTTTCCCCACTAGACTCTGGGTGCCATGAGCACAGAGACCATGCCTGTGTTGACGTTCCTAGTATTGGCATAGTGCCCCACGCAGAGCAAGAGCTCAGTACATATTCTGATGAATGTGCAAATCAAAAAATGAACAAATGGAAAAAATCAACATACCAGACAATGGGACCCATGAGTTCCATTCAGTGATGAGAATATTACTGCTCTGAAAAGTGAGCTGATCGGACCTACAGGTGCTGAGCTGCAAGGCCAGCTGTGACCTCAGAATTGTTCCGATTCCACCACCCCTATTCTAACCTTTTGTTCCCACATCCTCTCTTAGATAGCAGTGCAATAGTGACAATGATTATAAACTAAGTTTGTAAGTGCTGTAAGGATGTGTAAGAGTGTCCAGGACAAGAAGGACAAACTAGAAGAGATTTTTAGACTTTTATTTTTTATCAGCACACGGCAAGTTTATTAAGGAAAAGAAAAAAATAGAGAGATGCCTGCATGGACAGAGAAAGGCACTCTTAAAAGGCAAGGGCTACTGGAAGAAGAGATTTCAGATGGTAGTTTCACAGAGCATAAATTAAAAAATTTGGGAGACAGAATACAATTGCCATCCCAGGTGAACGGAGTAGTATGAAAGAGGGCAGTTTCAAGGGCTCTTGAAAAATATTAAATGGAAAATTAGATGCAAGTATTTAGCAGTTATGTGTTAAGATAACATATTAAAACCAAGCTCTATAGATGGAACAGTGGTTTTGATGGAAATAAAGAACGGCAAAGAACTAATAACACACTCACACCAAGATGCTGTTATATTTGGAGCTATTTGCTCACTTACATCATCTACCACACTTTTGCTTTCCTGCTTTAATTCAGTCCATGAAAATCAATTATAGTTGAATGAAATGGAAGCCAAGCAATTTCTCAGAAGATGTAATGTCCTCTTACATGCTGACAAATCAAATTTGGGGGAGGCAAAGGAGCAAGGAAATTTCAAACTATTTTGAGCTGTGTGTTTTCTCAGGTCTCTTCCCTTTCTAGCCCTTCCACCCTGGGTATTTGACTAATTGGAACTCTAGATTTCAAGCTGAAATCTTGAGCTATAATTTGATACATCTGCTTAGAAATGTGACTAAAATCTCAAATAATTTAATTGTCACATTTGGGAATGATGAAAACTAGTGTAATTACAAATAACTACCAGAGAAATGCCAATAAATGTCACTTTGTTGGTAAAGGAGAGACAGGATCAAGCTTCATGCACGGATTTAAAGGTGCCTTTGTGACCATAAAAAATACGCCACCTCCTAAATGTTTTGATGGACTTTGCTAAAACAAGAAACTTGAAGGAATCAGTAAATCAGCGGAGGGGTAAAGCCATTTATGTGGGACAATCTTCCTCTTGCTAATACTTGTGGGGGTATGACATACAAACAACTTTTCTCCAAGTGGTCTGACTTTTATACTTCAAGAACTTTCACATTCTCTAGGAATGGGGTTCTGAAGCTTTCTTTCTGAAAAAATTCAAAACAACTCCTCAATCCCCTTTGCATGAGCCACACACATCTCTCTTGGCCCACACCAAAGTGACCATATTGTAAATCTGGCTCCCCTACAGAGTGAAGCATGATGGACATTTCTTCTGTATATATACAGCCATTCCAGAAGAAAACCAGCCATCTCCCAATGGTGTTCTGAGTCTCCATCCATGGAAGAACAGAGAAAACCCAAATAGCCTAAGATCCGAGAGAGAAAAACTGGAATTCACTGGAGATGCTGGGAAAAAAATATTTTAGGCCAATCATTCTTAAACATATTGGGGTCTCAACAGACTTCAAATATAACACTCTTTCCCAACATAAACAATATCGGCTAACTATTAAGGGCATGCAGAATCCAGAATTTGGGGATGGGAGGCTGGGGGATGAGATAATGGGAGGCAGATGTGGTGAAACCATTGCCTGTGTAATCTGAATTTCTACATAATTCTAAAATACGAACTCCTTTGTTTCTGCTGATGGCTAGAAAACACACCATTAAGCCTGATGGCTTTCTTTTGCTTCAAATGAATTTCCAGCTATCTCATTTTGGCCTCAGAGACTTTGGTGCTTAGCATTCATTGCACCTAAATATACTGGCAAAGGAAAAGCCAACCAACCTCTAGAAAGGCCAATGAGGGAGGGCCGAGTACATCAAAGTTAAGTGGTTAGGAGTCTTACTGAATCTCAAGGTACTGCAGAATGAGAGGTCACTTAGTGGGAGAAAAGAAATGACCACTGATTTCATGTTAAAATAGTAGTTCACACTAGATCCTGTTAAGTGCTTGAACTATGGAATTTTAGATATAATATCCCTTTTAAGTCTGATCAGACCAGAATTACTTATGATGTACATTGGTCAAAATGCAAAACAATTAGGTCACATTTTCAGAGGTCTTCAGTCTGATTATTCTGATTATACATAAAGCTTTTTAATATAGGCCACCATCTATCAGAACCCAGAGGCACTAGGGAACATCACCCCATTACTTCATCCTGCCGTACTCCATTGAGGAGCCTAATAGCTGCGCAGAGAATCCTGAGAAAGAGCATGACACTAGAATCTCTGCAGATTAATTTCCAAGTAATGAAATTCCCCCAAATTACTATCACAATGAGTCATCTTTACTGATGTGAGGAAAGAAGTCTCTATGAGAACTGATAACAGAGCAAGTGTCCTCACCAGCTGTCATATCAACCTTTACTTGTCTAGCAAAATTAGATGCTAAGGAGCCTGTATGCAGATTAGGGCTAACACAGCAAGCCCCAGGCTTCTATCTTATGAAGGAACTGCATGAAAAGCTGACCCTTGACTAGTATTTGGGAATTTGGCTTTTGCAAGTGTTCTTACCTTTCCCTAACTAGTAAGAATGGTTTATGGCATCTGTTATTTGCAAATAACGTGACTTATATCGAATACTTGTTTTCCTTCTTGGAGTCTGAATTTTGGTAAATATGTGCCAGAGTGTCTAGGTGATTAGGTTTAACTTAGGAGATGAATTTCTCATATGTGTTGTTATATTTTGTTGCTGGGAAAAAAGTCTGGTCTGTGTAACTTCTTCATGGGTGAGCGCGTGCTAAAGGTAGCAAGAACATGAATACATCCAGAGCTCACCAGTGCTTTCCCCTTCCCCAGCAGGTGTGAATCCTACCACATCACTATAAGAATTCTTAGCCATGGTAAAACTATATGCCAAGCTCCACAAGTCCATCCAGTGAATCTCCAAATGTAGGAGCAATCTTGGGGCTCTCAATGGAATTCAGAAATGACTCCACAATCTGGGGTTTCATGTGTTCCTCTCATTAGAGGGGCTCATTTGCTGGCAGGTCTCACATTCCCTCGCCTGAGTTTGCCTTAGAAGAAGACGCAAACTGTGTTAATGAAGAAGAATCTTATCAGATTTCTAGGATCTGAGATTTTCCCTCAAGACTTTATCATTTTTTAAAATACATGTTGGCGAGGATGTAGAAGAAAAGGCACCCTCCTCCACTGCTAGTAGGGATGTAAATTGGTGCAGTTATTATGAGAAACAGTATGGAGGTCCTTCAAAAAATTAAAAATAGAACGACCATATGATCTGGTAATTCCACGTCTGTGTGAGAATATGAAAACACTAACTCGAAAAGACATATGTACCCCTAAGTAATTGCAGCACTATTCACAATAGCCAAGATATGGAAATAGCCCAAGTGCTCAACAATGCAGGAATGGATAAAGGTGTACACACACACACACACACACACACACGAATACAACTGAGTCATAAAAATAGATGGAATCTTGCCATTTGTGACATCATGGAGGACCCTAAGAGGATTATGCTAAGGGAAATAAATCAAAAGGAGAAAGGCAAATACTGGATGATTTCACTCATTTGTGGAATATATAGAAAGCAAGGCCAGAAACAAACCTTTAATTCTAACAATAGAATGGCGGTTACGAGAAAGGAAGGAGGAGCAAAGAAGGGGTTGTTTGTTTGGTGGTGGATGGTGAATGGACATTTGGGAACAGACATACAAAAGGAAACACAATTTTAGAACCTATACAGCATTGTAAAATTGATGTCACATTAGTGACATGAGTTTTAACAAGTATCAGTTTTTTTCACAAGTCGCCTGCTGGAGAAAATATTCTCAAGTTCATTATCTAAAGCCAAATATTAATTCTGATGGTAGACACCTAAGGTCAGGCATAAAGATGCTAGTTCAATATCTTCTCAGTTTAAGAAATATTTGGGGGTAACTCAGGCTTTACAGCGTTCTGGCCATATCCCATCAGCACTGCCTAGACCTACAAATAGGGTTGGCCTAAAATAGAGGGCAGGTTTCAGAGGCATGCAAAGGAAGAGAAAATCTACTGGTCTCCCAGTCTCTCTGATTTACAGATTCTTCTTTTTCAGCGTGAGAACAGGGAGCAAAAAGTTAACGAGGCATTCTGAATCGGAAAGACTAAATTTTCAATCAGGATGTAGATGTTGCAATTACGTGGTGATGGCTGATAGTCAAGAAAATAATTAATTTTCTCCCTGGTTGCTGATTGTTCTTGTTGAATCATACAGATTTTAGTCATTGCCTCAGAATAGGAAGAGTTATGTAGAGTTGGGAGGGATGGGGTGATGGGGGACAGCGAAGGGGGGCTCAGTTAGCTTCCATGCTCAGTCTGATTTGAGAAAGACAGCACAAATCACTTTTCCTAAGCTTAGTAATTCAATCTACAAGGGCCCAGAAAGATACACAATCATCATTTTACCAACATATATTTCAATACATGTGAATTTCAAAACCAATTTGCAAATTATTTCATTTGACCCCTCACAGTGTACCAATTTCTGTGACTATTACTGGTGTGAGTTGAGATAAATGATGCTACTACTAGTCCCCTTGGAGTTCTTATTAAAAGTTTAATATGGCAAATTTATTTCACATGCGAATACAACAGCAATATCACAACCACCACATTATTGACATGAAAGCAAAATTGGCACTTAACACTTTTCTTTCTACTAAGAATGCTGTTGTCTTTATTTTCGTCTATGTTACTTTTGAAAAGAACTGCTTCTATGTATGTTTACACAATGAATTCCAGTATTCCACAAAAGTAAAAAGAAAGAGACCTTAATATACACCAATAATGTATTTCAGAAAAAGAATCATAAGCCATATAGAGTTAACTTGACTGAAGGGCTCACAGAAGTCTTAGCCTTTCAGAGCAACAAAATGCTACTGGAAGTTTCACTACAGGTATCTACTTTAGGTCAAGTGGAGCTCAGATCTAGAAATGTAAACATAAATGTTTTTCTAAACCATGTGAACTTGAAACAACCTATTCTTCTGTTTTGACATAACCTGGGTCCTAATATCCCCAACAGATAATGACTTTCTGCAGCACCCTTGCCTCTCCCCAACTTACTTTCTTCTATCATCTTTGTCTTTCCCCTTCTTTGTTCAGTCTTTCTCCAAAGCTCTCCAGTAAGACCTTCTTAAGAAAAGAGAAAATTCTGCCCTGACTTAGTAGAACCATAGTAGAATTTATTGCTGTCAGTCTGGTAGATGAACAAGGAATCTTGAGATGGGATGCATCTGTAACTTTGAAATTTTTTACCAAGACACAAACAGGTTGCTGCATTCTGTTTCAATTCTCTCTGTAAAAATCTGTATGAACAGATTCTGCTAAAGTTTCCTCTTCAAAAATGAGCACTGAATTATAGAGTTACTAGAGAACCAACCTTATGAATTTCAATGCTAAATGCCAAAGTCAAGTTTAACTGGAAAGCAAAATCTCTGGCACAGGAGAAAGTATGCCCCTTCCCAGGAACAGCTACCTGACACACAGCCTTAGGCAGAGAGACCACTGTGGCTCTGTGGCTGAGAAGCATAGTAGGCAGTGACTCAAACAATGGATAGATTAGTAACTCACTGCAGAAATCTGTGACTATAATTAGCCAGCTTGTAATTTTTTAAGTTAAAACAGGAATATTTCTTCTTCTGCAATAAGGCTTTATTTAACTAGCAAAATATCAGAAGTGCTCATGTAACTTGGAATTGGCAATTAAACAAAAAAGAAGAGATTTAGTATGTGTAACACAAAAAACCAAAAAAAAAAAAAAAAAAAGGAAAACTTTTCCTAGCTAAAAAAAAAAAAATACAGATATTAAAATAAGGTCTATGAGTTGGTGCAGGCACTTTCCAAAAGCCCAAGTAAATAATAACATGAGAAAAAAATTTTTTTTCTTTTTTTATGCAGTGACAATTGACCATAAATTATAGAGCCTAATGCACCTTTACAAAGGCAGAGACAATACATTTAAAATAGTTTCATTCTTACTGTAACATTTAGAAATTTTCTGCTAACATAATTGGAAAACACATTCATTCAATAAAAATTTATTGAAGAGACACCCTCTACTATACACTCAGCACCGGACACCAAATGCACAATGTGAAAAAGTCCGTCTGAGTCTTTTCTCATAAAACTTCCATAATAAGGGAAGAGAAAATCAAAAAAATCCAGTAAACAGGCCAATAATATAATTTAGTATTATGGCAAGTATCAGAAATGTACAGATTAAAAAAGAGCAAGAGAGGGATAGATTGACAGGAGGGAATGGTTCTAAACCCAAAATTAACACTTTAGTGTATTTTATTTAGTCCTTTTAAAAATGTTTTGATTGTTTATATAGTCGTGATCAAATGTGATTTTATATCTTGTTTCTTTCTTAAAGTTTTCTCACAAACACTTTCTGTATTATTATATAGGCCTTACAAAAATAATTTTAAAAACAGCTTGCTATTAAATATGTGAATATTTATAGAGCACTGTGTACATGGCACTTTCTATATTTTAGCTCATTTAATCTTCATAACAAGCTTATACTGTATTATCCTCATTTTATAGATTTAAAAATTAATCAAGTTGTATTGTTAAAGCACAGCTAAGATTTATTTTTTTTAATTTTTCTTTTCTTTTCTTTTTTTTGGAAGATTTATTTATTTATGCATACAAGAACTGGGGTACAGACCAGAGGTGAGGAAAGGTGAGAGGATTAACCAGAGACAGAGTGGGGAACAGAACAGGCAGACTGACTGAAAATCACTCCTGAGGGGAGCAGCGGGTGAGTCAGAAGAGTCTGCTGCACCATGTGGGTTGCTCCCTGGCCGGCCAGGGATCGAACTCGTGCTACAGAGGTTTCCGGATAACTTCATAGTGCTGTGCTTAACCCCTTGAGCCACCAGGGAGGCCCCACAGCTAAGATTTAAATCAGGTAACTGGACTCTAAGTTCTTATCACATAACTTAATGATACTGACTTAGTGGGTGTGCAATCTTCCATCACTCTTATTTAGTATTTAGTGTACATTTTTTCAGTGTAATTTTAACTTTGTTTTGATCTATGGCCCAAATATAAATTGATATTTTTATATCTTAAACCAGTAGACTGATTTCTCTTCGACATGATATCTCTACAATTTTAAAATGATTTTTGATAGTGTAAAAAGGAAAATGACAGACAAAAAATGGAGAATGACATTGGAAGTTACAAATGCTGAAAAAAAAACCCAAGATGGAGAAAAATACTTCCCTTGAATAAAGTGGATCAAGAGAGAAGAAGAAAAATGAGCTTTCAGAAATTATTCCCTTGGTAAATTTCTAAATACAGCTAATCCAAAGGTGATTATATATTTAGAATGGCTTTTTTTTTAATGTAAAAGAACATATGCTTATTATGTACTATTTTTACCATAAAAGCATCAGCTAGAATCTTTCAAACCTTTGTTGTTGGGGCAATAAGGAGCAAAGAATACAGCCCTTGGACATTCCCAGGTGTAGTTGTGTTTACATTCCCTCGGCCTCAGCTCAACCAGCTCAGTGCAGTTTTCTGAGGCCCTTGACACTATCTTACAGAAATGACAGGCCCAAACCACCAATCAGAATTAGTCTTAATGGGTAGAAGTTTTCAATGTAGCAGAATTCATATATGCAAATCCATCCAGTAGTGGGATAATATAGGACAATTTATAATATTGAGAATAATAACTGTTCTCACCAAAGCCCTAATTGCATCTGTGCCTCCTTTTCTTTCTTACTTTTTGATGCCTTAGGGCATGTTTTTTATCTCCACACCTTGGCATCACTATTAACAATGAGATTTCAATTCCCTGAGGAAAGACCATACATCATACATTTCATCTTCCCCAGGGAGTATCTTTTTATTAAACATGAAATAAAGCTTAAAATTAAATAAAAGTGAAAAATTTGTGCTTTGAAATTAGACTGTCCTGTATTCAAATCTCAGCTCCATCACACATCTGACAAAATTAAGTGGGTGGCAGGCAGGATAAAAATTCACTGTTAGTTCTTGTATAGTAATTCCTCCTTATTCATGATTTTGCTTTCTGTGGTTTCAGTTACCTGTAACCACAGTCAATCATGCTCTGAAAATATTATATACATTAATAAACTTTGAGAAACAATGTTCACATAGCTTATTACACTTTATTGTTACCATTATTCTATTTTATTATTATTGTTGTTAATCTTTTATTGTGTGCGATTTGCAAGTTAAACTTCATCATAGGTAGGTATACATAAAAAAATAGCACACATCGGTTTTTACTATATATGGTTTCAGACCTCCACTGGGGTCTTATACTGAATCCCTTGGAGATAAGCAGAACTACTGTACCTAGAAATGCTTCTATAATGCTCTGCAGATAGCAGGTGCTCAATGAATATTTTCCTATTATAGTCACCCATATCTAAATTCTTTCTGTTTATTTAATAAGATCTAATTCTGCTTTTTTTTTTTTTTTTTTTTTTTGCCTCTTGGAAATATGTACCTGGCAGATGTTTAACAGCTACATAGCAGCAGTGAATGAAATGATGTTGGTATGTAATTTGGTTGTAAAGTTTATAAAGTGCTTTAAGCTGACAGAAATAGTGCAAATGAAGACTGCAAATGCACATCAAACATGAAATACCTCTCTCACCCACCTATCTTTTCACCTTAGATTTATCTCTCCTGAACTAGGAATTCCTCTAGTTTTTGGGTTTTTCCCATTCCCACAGGAGGCAGACACACCAACCTAATATTCAGCAGTAAGACTCAAGGGTGGCTCTGATTTATTTAGAACTTACAGCATCAGGGCACAAAAATGTCAAAGCAATTCAAAAGTAAAGAGTAAGTTCATTAACCTAATGTGGGCTGCTTGCTCCAGAGGGCCTGATGAATGGACAGTGGTCCTGTCAATGACAGCCACAAAGTACAGTCACCGAAGTCTGTCTACACTGGCAGCCACGGGGCCGTGAGCTACTTTGTCGTTTTGTAAAGGATGACATCTAATCTCCAAAGGGATCCCGTTTCTCGGAGAAATTCATTCTTCCTCTCGCCCTGGAGCTCTGGTACATGACATGGCACCATGCTTGGAGCGAGCTTCTGTCACTAGTGCAGAAACCGATGACATGAAACAGGTACCAACAATGGCACAGCTGCGAGTGGGCACATTTAAATCAACGCCTATTCTTCCCATGCCATCATGCAAAGACCCTTCTACTGCTCTAAAACAAATACAGCTTAATTTTATTTCCTGCCTGGCTTTGTGTAATTTTGACATGTCCTCAGTCAAACACGACCCAGTCCTTCAATCAGGCCCTATTTTTCTGGAGATGGGAACACAAGAGGAAGCTAAAGTAATTATTGAAAACTCATAAGCAGCAGCTTTAGCCTAATTACCTTGACTTTCCTTTTTAATTTTTCCATCGATTGTCTCTTGTTAATATACAAGTATTGACTGAGCTGGTAGAGCCTGGTGCTACTATGATAAGAACAGATGCCGCTGGGAAGCAAAATGTAATTAGGAGAGCCACGTGCTGCTCTTCCTTTCAGAGTCACGCTGCACAGCACAGGCTGGGATGGAGAGCCTCTCAGAATCACCAGCGCCACCTCCATGGCCAGAATCCCTGCTAAATGTCTCTGCTGTCTGTTGTGACGTGGCCACTAGGGGGCAGTTGGGAAAAAGAAAAAACACCCCTTTTTCTTTGTTCTTCTTGTGATGTTAAAACAGTATGTTTCCCCTATTTTAAGCACGTAATCTATTAGAATCCCCAGGTCTACAACTCCAGGGGTAAGAGCGACTCAGGAATGATGGTGACATCGTTTGAGCTGCGTGTTCCCTTTTAAATGTTGTTGTATTTCAAGTTTCAGCTTGAAAGTGAGCGATATTGGCTGAGCTGCCCTGAATATTAATGTACGTACCACTGATACGTGCTTTTAAGAGTTCCTAATTCCTTTGTCGGGGAAAAAGTTAAGTTTTCTTATAGAATACCAAACATTTAAAAACTATTTCTGAAGTATTTAAAACTTCTCAATTTCTCGAATATCAAAGTTTTCTAAAACAGTAAAATGTTGTAGCTTGAGAATATTAACTTGATATCAAGATACATCTCTCTCTAAGCAAACGATTTAGTAAAGTTATGGGAAAATCCGTTTTCTAAGTGCCAAGGAAACCCTGATAAACTACTAGGGTATCATGTTGTACTTTTAAAGCAGCTCCAAGAAGAAATAAAATCTATAGTAGTTAGCAATGTTAGAAGTAAACAGAAACATCTCAAAGGTGGGGATTCACCAAGAATATATCCTGACCACAAATTCTGCAACTTATTCCAGAAGCTACAAAGCATCCTCAAGGACTGAGAGTAACTGCAAAACCAAGTTAATGGTGCACATTCAAGAGACGGGGGAGAAATGAAGAAGAAAACCAATGGACACAAAGGGAAAAAAAGAATAAAAGAATTATTAGGCTAATGACTAATTAAATCATTCATAGACTAATTCTGGCATGCAGCAGAAATGGTGTAGGGATGTAGTTTAGCCTTAGAAAGTTTATTAGAACAAAGTTACATCAACTATAAATTGGTGGCAATTCTATAGGATTGGGTAGGGACAGTTAGTCAAAGCAATAGCAATAACTTTTTTAGTCCCTTGTAGTCAGCTACTCACAGGCATAAATATATCATGCATCCAATCAGCAAATGGCAAACAATTCAGTGGGAGGAACTGAGAAACAAAGTCATGTTATACTTTGTAAAAGAGTACAGCACATTGTCAGATGCTATCACAGATAACTGTCCATAATACAGGTTTCAAACAAGCCTTAGTGAAATACTGGTGGGTTCACTTTATATCTTCCAGAATACTAAAGGTTCAAATGTGAAAGCTTGAAAACATCTTTAAATCCAAAGGACAAAGGTGATAAACATATAGCTGGATTAGAACACTTAGGTAATGTTTCAGCAGCTCAGGAACTATTTTGAGTGCCTACTATGTGCTAGAGGGTGGGGTTACAAAGGTAGATGTGACCTGATCTTTCTCAACACAAATGTCATTGTCTCCTGGAGAGAAACACTGAAATTATTTTGATATAATGTGTTTAAGAATAATGATGATAGGAACAAGTTGTTAACTCAGCCAGAGAAAGGAGATGTCTCTTTTTTTTTTTTAAACATTATATTTAATCTGCATTTAAAAATATATTTGAAATGACCACCATGAAAGCAGCAGGACTGGAGTAAAGAGACACTCAGGTCAGCCCAGGCCTCAAGTGCGGAGGGAAAACCAGTTCTGACGAGGAAAGAACCAGTGTTGAGAAAGTCAAGGGTGAGAGGAGAGACAGAGACGCTGGCTGGGAGGTTACTGTAAGAGACAAGGGGAAGGTTAAACAAAGGGGAAAGGAAAAAAAGAGTCATCTTCCAGGAGTAAAACTATAGCTTTTTTGAACACCCTAGGTGAGCAATGAACTTGTTGTCACGTAACTTGAACAGAAGTTGTACCTCCATTGTTGACGACGAATGCATAGGTGACTGCTTCAACCCAGATTATTTCAGCTCCAAATAAAAGAGACAGGAAGTGACAGAAAGTGATATACAGTTAGGATTTCACTATAAGGAAGAGAAACCACTGTAATTATTTTAAGTAGAAAGGATTTAATGCAGTGAATTTGATGCTTACAGTAGATCACAGATGAGCTGGTGGAGCTGGGTGGAAGTGGAGTTTCCAGGGACTCTTCAAAATAACACTAAAGAACTGATCTACCAGAGGAAGGACTCACTATTTAGAAGGAATCAAGAGGTTACCAGGCTACACTTTCCTCTTGATCTTCATGAAACTAGCAAGTAACCTCTATACTGTTGCAAAAATACTAGCATTTCTACACTTGTTCCCAGAAAACAGGCCACAAAAAATAGCCTTCCCCATAAATTCCCCTTCCAAATGTCACATGAACCTCATGTATCCCTTAAGTTCTGCTACAAGGGAAACCATGAGGTGTTTATACAGTTTTCTGAGTGCCAAATCTCCAGATCCACAAGATTAGACAATAAGGACAATTTCAGCATTGATGAAAAGATGGCAATGGCAGAAGATTCTGAGAATTAGTTAATTCAATGGTTCTAAGAGATCATAAAGATTCAGGATCTTTCCAAATTTTCTGTTTTGTTATCATCGGAAGTTTGTTCCTCTTGACTACAAAATGGCTGGAGAGTTCTTTAATGCATGCACATTTGATATTGTCCACAATAAGTAGGACTATTCCTTTGCATTGTCTTTCACTCAGAGAAAATCTTTCCCCAAAGGTCTCAGGAGACTTTTTCGCACACTTTCTGTGGAGAAACTGCTTAACCAGAAGCCACAGCTGCATGAGGTCAAGCCTCTGTAATAAATTCTTTATTATAAATATATATGCAATGCATGTATAATATAAATTTGTATTTCTAAGAATATGTATAAATATATATATATATACATATATTTGGCTTTTCATATCTATTATCTTATCAAATTCAGTTACTTAAAATTCTTTGTGGTTTTTTATGTTGTACTTACACACCTATATACATATTTGTTTTTCTGATACAACAACAGGTTTTAATGTCGTCATTAATTTGTTGGAATATCATTCCAAGGCATATTTTCCATGGAGAGACAATGACTAGAGGTAAGCTTCTCTCCCCTTAAGTTCCTAAAATCCAGTAATTGACAGGTACGTGAATCACCAAGAAACAGTCAGTTGAAGGTTAGAGGAGTTAGAAAGGTAACTACAAATATATGAAAAATTTCCAGCTGAAAATACTCAAAACTAAATTGCATCATTTAAAGCTAAAAGCTTTCAAAATTCTAACCGTTCTGGAAAACACTGGCATAGCACTATTGGAAATTTTGATTTGTCAAAACGCAAATATTAGGAAAAAATGACAAAGTTGCTTAAAGAGTTTGTTAAATATACACATCTCTGCATGAAAGGGAGACCAGCAGTATCTACTGTTGAAGAAAACAAGTCTTCTAAAGAATAATAATTGATATTTGTAAAGGTGGTGCTACAATAAAATTTCCCTGTGAGAACACGCTTGCTTTATTAGCTGCAGATGTAAGAATTCACCTAACATCTACTCTGTAAGAAGAATGCTATGATTTCCTCCCTTGTACTGATGAGGAAACTAAAACAAGAGAGATAAGTAACTTTTCCAGGGTCACTTAAGAGGAAAGTGACAGGACATGGCATTTTTCTAACTCCTGAATTCACACTCTCAGCCGAACTGATAATCTTCAATTTATTAAATTTATACAAGAAATTTAGAAATAGACATATTGCTTATAACACTCCACCTGTGGCATTTCTTCCTCATCTTAAGTCTTTCCTAGTGTTCCCGAACCAACTATCTGGGCCAGACTCAGATACTCTGATTAGAATGTAACTTTCCTAGGCCTGTGATTCCTTCACAACACTTCAGTATATCTCAGAATAATAGGCATTCACAGCAGTCCCCTCCCCCCACTCAACTTAAGGGGTACAGTCTAAGACCCCCATTGGATGCCTGAAACCACAAATACCCTACAGATATTACAATATGTTCCTTTCCTGTACACATGCCTATGTTAAAATAGAATTTATTAAGTAGGTATGTTAAACAATAACTACTAGAATTGTAACAGAGTATCATAGAAGTTACGTGGATATATTTTCTAAATAGTTTACTGTATGCAATATTTTCAGAACTTAATTGATCTCAGGGTCTGAAACCATAGAACATGAAAGTGTGGATGATGTATGTGTGGGGGGGGGTACAATAGGTTTTTATGGATAAGTGGTTTGTGGTATTTAAGTGCTAACTTGTAAAACTCTCTTGATGGCAGATACCAAACCTTCTATTTTCCAGCATCCCACTAAACGGTAATAGTGCTTTACCCACAGTAGATTAATTTTAATAGTCAATTGGTTTTTGAGTTTGGCAATGTAAGTTAAAATAGGTCTAAAGTCTACGAAAATGATATGTAGACTTAGTCACCAAATTGTTTAACTCTACAACAAAGGGGGCTCATCTTTAAGCTTAAAGGTCATCTCAGAACAATCAAAGGAAATATTATTAATAATGGGTAGAAGTTGTATAGGTCATTATTATTATTCCAGGAAATAAAGCATTCAAAACAATAGCAATGGCAAATGGGGTTTTGATGAATTAAAAGAAGACACTCATTGTGAAAAAGATAAAGTAGGTTGATGTCATGGAGTTAAATGTTCTTTCAGAAAATGTCTTTGGCCTCCCTATTAATAAAAGCATAGGCCTTAACTATAGTGGGTATCCTTGAAAGGCAAGCAAGGTAGGATTACCAGGTTTTAGACTGCCACATATAATTGCATTTATATTTCACTTTATAATTTAGACAGCACTTTTAGATCTCAGGTTTTGTTTCAGCTGATTTCAGGTTTGTTCCATTTGAACCAGTTAGTTGCATTCTCTACAGCTCCAAGTTGTCAAATCAAGTCATCCATTTTATAAAAACTGTTTGGAACATGGAAAAAGAAAGTAACCTAGAGCATATTCATTTCAATTGTTGGGAAACAATTCAAATGGAATAGAAGTAACAATACAAGTTGGGGCTGGAAGAGAACTCGCAGGCAAGCTGGTCCGTATGGTACCCAAGCTCCTTTCAACCAGTATCCTTGGAGACATCTGTAATCATGACTTAAAATGAGAAGCAGCCAATCGTTGCGGCCATTTATAATAATTACTACTTTAAAGAAGATTTTAAAGTTATGTTCTACAAAGATATGTTCTCAAGATACTGAAAATTACTTGTCCAAAATGATCTATGCAGAGGAGGTTGTGATGACTACAAAGGCTCAGATTCTGCAGATGAAGAGTTAACTAGATTATCTCTGAAGAATACCTTGTAGCAGGAAGCTCGAACAACAAGTAGTTATCACTTTGTCATTCCATTATCTGCACTCCAAGTATAAAGTTCATTGTGCTAAAAGAATTCTTCTTGTCTTTCAAAATGTAACACTAAGCACTGTACCGCTTCCCAGCAATGCTAACCACAAAGGTAATGATGCTGTACATTTAATTTTTCCAGCCTTCATGTGTCTGCCAGCATTATAAATGAGTCATTAACACTCTCAAATAGATTGACATTGTTGTTTGCTACTGCTGAGAAATCTCATTTCTTTTGAGATAGCAAGAGGACAATTTGGGGCAAAGAAAGCTAAGTTAAAAGAATCTGGGAGTGTATTGGTCCAACTTCCTAGGCTATTTATTTTGTCACTGAACTCAAATACGGAATGGCGGGATTCCATAAAATGCATCAGGAGTGGGAAGACAAGCTTGCAGGAAAAACACAGAAGTAGCCTCTAATACTAGATTGAAAAATATCACCTTTACCAGGTACGGTCTAAAAGGAAGAACAATTTGCCACACAAAAGTCCCAGGGTGTCCTAGGCATCACAGTCAGTCCCAACTCACCTTCTACTGTTCTCACACATACTCAGAGCCTATGATACCCAAGCCACCAGAAATCACAACTCTTAAGCTTCCACATTGACTTTAGAGTCAAATAACATAAAAAAGGATCCATAAAGTCTAGAAATTTTATCGCAAAAGACTTCCTCCCTGAAGAATTTTGGGGAGAAATTAAACAATTTACATAAATACAATTTTCCCAATAAACAAAGTCTAATAGAAACAATCAGAGATTATCTCAAGCTCCAACCTCATACCCATGTTGAAAAAAAAAAGTGAATTATCATAAGATAAGTGAACTTCAAAGATTCCATTTACATTCTGCCTGGTCCTGTTTAAATAAAATGGAAAACCAATTTATGACTCATAACCATCTCCCTACTTAATGTGATAATGACTGCACTGGCTTAAAAGGTTTAATTTTAAATTCTTTCTAGTACTTGGGATGTTCCCATCGATAATCTGAATTTTTAAGTGTCACCAATTCTCACTCTGGCCTGCTAAAGGAAGTCGTCCCCATGATACAATGGAGGGCTCCTGTGGATAACAAACAACCTACCTGTACAAATGTGATCTGCCAAAGGCGCTATTGTCTAGTGCTTGGTAAATGGTTTGTATAAAAATCCATATATTGAGTTGTGCAGAAATGAAATAAAGTCTGAGCGGTGACAGAATGTCAATTATGAAGTTGGTAAAATAGCCCTTTTAAAAAGTTGTTAACTTCGGCAATTTTTTGAGTCTAAGAGTTTTATTTACATATCATATTCCTCTGTCACAAGTCATGCTTGGAAAAAGAGCAACAATTTTTTGGTGAAAAAGAGAAAAATTATTCTTTTTTTGTCTTCAGAGGACTACACTAAAAATAAGTTAAGATTTGCATTTTAAATGACATCAACCTGACATGTTCCAAAGAGAGGCCAAATAAACAATACCCTCCTGCTTTTTAAATAACAACAGGTTAAGTTTCTGGCATTGCACAATGTCTTAAGGAATTAGAGGGATAGAGTCTCAATAGGTCATTGAAAGCTACTTGCAGCGAAGCCCTCAGACACTTACACAAATTAAAGTTTGGGAATAGTAGTTAAAGATGGGCACTCTTTGGTCAAATGTCATGACAAATCTCCATGTATGAAGATTAGATTTGGCAAGAAAAATCAGTAAGATGAAAACAGTCAGGTCCAAGGCATAATAATATAGGCATTAACATTTCACATGCGAGTTTGGATTTTCATAATACTATGACAAAACTAACTCCTTCATTCCTCTCAACATCCACTAAAGCCCATCATACTAATAGATATGAGTGGTGGGAGGTAATCCATACACAACTAAAACCAGGAAACCAAGTTGAATCAAGTGATCATGATACCCATTCTAGAGTCCAGGCCATCGAAGCTCATGGGGGACAGTTGCTTCTGGGTAAGCAATTATTAGGAGTAAGGGCTGTGGCAAGATACCAACTGAGACCTTGTCATGCCAAAGTCCATGCTGGCCATTATTTCAGCATGTTTTCTTTGGTGAGCCAAAGTTCTATTTTACTGATTGTTTTCCTCTTCTTCTGCTTTCTTTACAAATGAAGTAGTTCTGGAAGTTAGTATGATTTTTTTCATTATATCCCAGGAATAAAAGGTCTTCAGTTAATACCATTATCTTACAAAGAGTCCAAAGATAAAGGACATTCTTTTATTTATGTTACATATAAAAAAATCAACAGCAAAAAAGGGCAGAGAGAGAGTTACTATTTAATGGGTATTTATTTATTTATTTTTAAAGATTGATTTATTTATGCATACAAGAGCTGGGGTATAGGCCAGAGATGCGGGGGGTGAGAGGATTCACCAAAGACAGAGTGGGGAACAGAACAGGCAGACTGAAATACACTGCTGAGGGGAGCAGCGGGAGAGATAGGAGAGGTCTGCCTCACCATGTAGGTTGCTCCCTGGCCAGCCGGGGATTGAACTCACGCAGCAGAGGCTGCGAATTGCTTCATAGTGTGGTGCTTAACCCCTTGCGCCACAAGGGAGGCCCTTAATGGGAATTTCCATTTGGGAAGAAGAAAAAGCTCAAGAGGGAGTGGAGGTAGCAGCACTACATGAGGATATACTAAACATCACTGAACTTAAAATGGTAAAAATGAAAAATTTGAATTTATGTGTATTTTATCATAATAAAAGGCAAAAACATGTTCACCTATAATGTACACCGAGTATAAACTGTTCAGGCAAAAGAGCAAAATTTTTTCTAAATTATACTAAAACCTTTAATTAAAAGATTGTTCAGACAAAAGGTAAATCACTGCAGGGTAAAATCTAATTTTTTATTATCTATGTTAAATATGCTGTGTGACTCATATTTTAAGTAAAACCTGTAATAAAAAAAGAAAAACTCAATCCCATTTTCCATCTGAACTAAACTTACTTTGTAATGATTATCAAGAATTTTGAAGTCATATGAATCTGAGAAAAGTAAAATATTTAATCTTACTAAAGGCTGTGTTGTTAGTAGCATTCAACTTGACATCACTAAAGCCCATCATACTGACAGATATCTGTGATGTGAAGTAATCCAGACACAACTCAAACCAGGAAACCAAGTGCATAATTAAAAAAAAAAAAGTTTAATATTCAATATTAGTATTTTTGGATCCTTCTTCACAAATGCTTTGGGTTGCAAACTCCTTGAGCTCTGGGATTTGTCTTATTCCTTGCTGTATTTTCAGAATTTAGTTAATAACAGAAGGAAAGAGACAGGGAGTGAGGGAGGACCAATGGCTTTATAAACACAAGCAAACAGGCATCCAGAAGAGAACTTGGGAACTGCTCAATGGAATTAGTTGGCAGTTCACCAAGCTGACTTGATCACATCAAAAAGCTGTTTTTCTCCAGAGCCTTGATCAGCAGATATGGCAGCCCCATCAGTAACATCCTATCAACCTATCTATCATCTCTTTGAAAGAAATAAAAGGAATTTAAAATATTTTAGTAAACGGTCATCAGATGCCATTAATCCTAGATCCTGCTTGCTAACCTTTAGGATTTTCTGCACAAACTCCCTGTCCAGGTAGAAAATATAACTTCAAAGTGATTTGACAAGATTCCCATTATTGCCACCAGTAATTATTACCCTGTTTCTAGTCATCTCATATGTACCCCATTTTGGGGGTTTGAAAGGAGGCCACTAAAAGCTGCTTTGAGATCTATAGGGTGCTTTTCTTTTTCAAAGTGTCCTTGCTTTAGGGATTGTTAGAAATAGAAGCAATATTAAAATTACAGAAAGTCAAAGTCCTACTGTTATTTTGTCAAAAGCCTACACATTATTTATTCCCTGAAACCAAATCTAAGAAAAGTAATCAGAATAGTCAATGATTAATCATGGCTACTATGTAACATTTAATTTCTAGAGGTCAATTACATTATATCTTGCTCTGGGGGCTTTCCAGATTAAGATTTAACTAATTTTACTCTTTTGACCAAGAGACTAAGGTATTTCTGACCTAGAAAAAAGAATTTTCTTTGTCTTCTATAGTATCTCTTGGACTCATGGGAGCATTCTGGAGAATTATGAAAGTTGACTGTGACTATTTAAATTCATTTTTAAAACTACCATTAAAAATGTGAGAATAAATCTTTAGGAAAAGACATCTTAGGTTGAATGTTAAAGAAAACTCTATAACTAAAAAAAGAAAAATCAGGAAAGCTTGAGAAAATCATATTAGGACCCAAGAAGACATCCTTGTAAGTAAACACTCCTTTCTAATTAAACCAGAAAAATCACTTCATTCGGGGGAAAAATGAGTCCTATTCATTCAGTACTTCCTTACATGCAGTGAACAGACTGTACTGCTGCTTCTTAACTAAATAAGCACATACCTGGAAACATCTTACATATTTCTCCCTCCACTTATTCCCCCAACAGGTACTCTGCAAGATGTGCAGAGTGGTTGAAGTTGAGTCCAAATCCATTGATTAGTGACAAATAGAAGTGCCCTAACAATTATGCACCAGTGCAATTGTCTTCCTAAATATAAAAGATTTGCTTAAATGACATACATATATATCTAATTAACAGAGTAATCAGTCAGCTGTCAGTTATTTTCACATTTGTTTGCAGTTAAGTGTTCTTTGCATTTGTAGTTTGTAATTTTACTTGAGACGAATTTTAAAAAATAAAGGGAAAAAAGTCATCAAAACCCAACATTATCTGAGAATGTACAGGGCGTATAGAACAGAACTAAGCTCTTGTCATCCAAATATCTACAAGAATGTTTTGTGAAAGAGGATTTGAGTATGTTGTTGAGGATGCAAAGGCTAGAACTGGAATAGACAGGCAAGGCTATGGGAAATGGAATGTTTTGAACTAAAGGAAGGCTTTCTAATAGGCAATTTGGTTGGGTAAGGAAATAAGTTTCCTTATAAGGTCAAGAGTTTTGTACTAGTAAATTTCTAAATATCGGAATAGATAAAACTCAAGTTAGAGCGATACTAGAGGAAAGGGCCTATGTTGGTAGGTGGTTGGATTAAATGACCTTCAAGATCTCAGTGAAATGACCTACATAGAGAGTCATTTTTATTATTGATGTTAGCTAATAAGCAGGTTAAGAGTCCAAAAGGAGTTTACAAAATAAAAAAATAAAAGGTATCACTTCACAGGGGAACACAGCATAGGTTACAAACAGTTAGAGGGCAATGAAGTACAGAAAGTTTATACTTACATCATTTTCCAAAGAAAGAGACAACGTACAGCTTAAATCTGACATGGGAAGGTACTCTCTGATACAATATCGTCACCAGGTTTGTGACTTTTAACTCAATTCTATCAGCAATTCTGAATTAAAAAGCTGTCCAAGATAAGCAATGTGACCACATCAATGGAAAGTCTCAATACTAATCTCTCCAGTCTGTACTGTCACAGAAACAGTCCTCTCCAGACAATAGCAAACAGTTATCTGGAGAAAGAGTAGTAAGCATCTTGCTGCTGAAGATCCAGAAAGCCACTAGGCTTAGCTCCCCTCTCTCTACTGGCTGCACTACCATAAATTTTTAACGAAACTGTTTTCAGGTCTAATGAAAAGGTTATTAAGTATTGACTTTAGCCCCTTTCTTGCTCAGTGGTACTCTGTTCTTTAACAAGGAAAGTGACATGGCGGGGGGGGGGGGTGGTAAAGGAAGAACCAGATACTCATGTGCTGCTATCAAGTTAATAAACCATCAAGTGGCAATGATTGAAAAAGAACATCCACAAGGATACTAAAAGTGAAAAAGAAAAATCCACCTGTAATTAACTTGAGACATAAAAGTTAATGCTTAATCCTTTCAATATAAATAATTTAAGAGGAACTATATGGAAGAGAAAGTGATAAACACTGTAAGATCAAAACAATCTTTGTGACTTTTCCTTGCACAAACTAGTTTGTTAAATTATTTACAGTGAAAGACGTTAGCTTTAATCTGATACACAGTAGATGCAATAGATACATAAACAATAGATAAATAAACCATCTCATTTAGCTCTCAAGAGATCTTATTTGTCTTAATTTACAGATGAAGGAATCGAGCCTACAGTTTAAGCTACATAGCAAAGTCACAAGCCAGCGGTGGCAGAGCTGGTATTTAACAGATCTGTATCATTCCATCCCCAATGCTCATCATCACTCCATCCTACCGCCATGCTCCTGGCTCATGGGAGAATAAAATATCACTGGAATTAAAACAAATAACTGGAATCAAATGTAGAGAGGGGGGTATGTTAGCACAGCATGACAAGGTTTAAGAATGGGTGAGAAGAGAGCTGGAGGGAGGGGCAACTGGAGAAGGATTCAAGGAAAAGAGGGCATCTGAACTGAACCTTAACACATTGCTAAGATTTCCAAATGTCAAGAAGGGCAGAATGACATCCCAAGTATAAAGGAATTGGAACACAATGAGTAAATAAAGAAATGTAAGGATAGAGGGCTTACGGGGGCATGGGGAAATTCTCAGCATGGCTCACAAACATATTAAAACAGAACTTGGACTTTATTTTGTAGGTAATGGAGATCAGGAAAGGCTTCTAACCAGGAGGTTTCACATAAAACTTGAAAAGACAGCCCAGAGCACAATGTGCCCAATGATTCTCTGCCTTCACAAATATCCTTGTGCCTACTACATGCTAAGAGCATTTGTAAGTATTGATGAGTCTCTTTAACACCATTTAACATCATTTTCTGGCTTGCTTTGACCTCAACTTCCTCACAGTTGCTTTTGCTGTGTTTTTCTCACCTGTTTTATCTTTATACACTGGAGGATGCCGGGATCAGTCCTCAAATCTTATTCTTCTTAATCAGACTCTACTCCAGGGAACTTTACTTACACCCTTGGTTATAATACCATTATTTTATGACTATAAAATGTATCTCTGAAGAACAGATCTCTCTCCTCAATGTCAAATGTTCCATGGATGCCTACTAGACACGTCAAATTTAGCTAAATTCAATTCAATTTCCTCTCCTATCCAAGTGTCATCTTTATCTTCATGAATGGAAACTCTCTTACTGACACAGAGGACAAACACCTTCCAACTATTTGCTTCTGTCCTCTTTCTCACCTCATATGCCAACTACCAATGTATTCTATCACCTCTACCTTTGAAGTACAACTTGGTCCAAGTCACTACCACCCACATCATGGGTTGGCAAACTAAAGCCCAGGGGTCAAACATGATGTAATTGTAAAATCAAGTTTTATTGAAACATGAACACTCTCATTCACGTACCTATTGGCTGTGCTACCTTCATTCTATAATGGCACCCCTGAGTCACTGCAACAGAGACCACCTGACTTGCAAAGCCTAAAAGCTCTACTCTCTGGCACTTTTCAAAAAATATCTGCTAATATCTGAGCTGGATTTATCACAGTAACTTCCACAATTGTGTCCCTGCTTCAGTCCCTCTGCCTCCCTACATCATTCTTCACAAAACAGCCATAGAAAAGTAAAAAAAACTGTGCTGTCTAAAATGCTAGCCACTAGCCACATACTGCTAATCAAATGAAAATTCTATTAAATCAAAAACATTGTGTGCTTTAGTATATCAGCTATATTTCAAGTGTTCCACAGCCAGAGTATTTAGTGGGTATCATATTGAATAGTTCAGATTTTAGAACATTTCCGTCATAACAAAGTACTGTTTATGTACTCTGCTTTCAAAGTGCTGTTTTTCCACTCTGCTTTCAAACCAAAGATCATTTTTCCTCATTTCTCTTAACCTTCCAGTAACTTCCCTTTTTAATGTTAGAGTCTTTGCCAAACCTACTATAAGATCACCCTCCTTCCTCAGGCCCCAACATTTCTGACTTATTGGAAGTGTTGACATTTCCTGTCATTTCACCTAACTTGCTGTGTTCCCGAAACGCCAAGCATATATTTTGGACATTTTGCACTGGTTATTCTCTCTACTTAATCTTCTGTCTCCAAATCTGTGAGTCATCTCTTCACTTCCTCTGGTATCTGCTCAACTACCACCTTCAGATATATCCCTTCCCTAATTTATCTGTTATTCTAACATATCTGTACTTATGGCATTTGTCACCAGCTGACCTACTGAGTGCCACAGGATCAGCTGGTGCCAGCTGCAGCACAGCAGACTTTTATATAGGCCACCTGACCTCTTACCCCATCCCTCCAGCCCCCATGCTTTCTTATGCTTTATAACAGGCCGAGAACCCCAGGCCAAATGCTTTAATGAGCAACAGAAGAGTAGCACAAGTATCTTCACTCATGTGACAGCTTTCATCTGGCAAATTTGTAACGTATGAATTCCAAAGCCAGTAAATAATTTAAGATTACTAACGCAAATGCAGAAATAACATTTAACTTATAAATAATATTCATAAAGAAAGGAATTTTTATTCTCTGAGGCATATGAACAAAAGCAATTCTATGAGATGATCACTGACCTAGGAAAAGGTTAAGAGCAACTTAAATAATGAATGCAGAAGTGGAATTCAGAATGACATAAATTTATTTTTCCTACCACTGCATCCATATGGCAATAATCCAATCTGAGAAGCTGAATTTATGTGGTAAGGGCATAACTCAAAGCTTGCTTGCTTGCTTAAAAATCCAACAATTTAGGGCAGTTTGGAGTAGTGATAGCATATACCACTTTGCATTTTGAATGGCAGGGAAATTTTACATTGATTTTCACAGAACACACTTAAATGAACACTCTAGTAAAAATTAATGGAATATTTTCTCTTTCCTGGTGACCTTTAAAATGTCTAGAACTCAAGCTTAAGTATCTAACAGTTATCACCTTCTGCTTACTGTGCCAGTTCTATTATACCAAAGACCTAAAGTTTCAATAATGTTTCCAAATTGGCTAACTGATAGAGACACATAATTGCCCAAAGCACAATTTAACAATGGCCAGCTTCCCTTTCCTTGTGAAAAGGATGTATTTCTTCTTTAACATTCTTTAGTCAGTTATAGTGTAGTATCTTGATTTTTCTAAAGGAGAATGAAATTATTTTTCTCCATTTAAAGAGCCTCTGCTTTCTCTGTGAATCCTCAATAAATGCAAAAGCAACAGGGATGAAATGAACTCAGTCAGTAGAGTAGCTGAATATGTGTAGCCAGATACACATATTCTTTTTATATAGCCTAAACTCTCAAAATCAAAGTGCATTATTGATGGATTTTCAAAATTTTATTGCAATGAAAGAATGGTTTTAAGATTCCCAAGTCCCAAATGGAGTAAGAGGGAACCCTGTTTAGTAAGAATTCATAAAGTCACATTTTAAATTTTAGTTCTGAACTTTTCTAGCATCCCAGAGTGCACTAGCAGTTACCATATGTATCAGATATATAATCTCATCTGTGTTCCATACTTTGAAATTAGTATGTTCAGATTTAACTCTATCAGGAACTGTGAAGGGTCTTAGTGTTTTACTCTTCCTTGCAAGCTAACACATTTGCCTGCTATCATTTTCTGGATGCTGAAAGAAGAAAAGATTCCTGGGACAGAGACAAAGGACACTTTGCTACTTTCAGCAATAACGGTAGTCAGAGATTCATTATAGCACTGGTTTCTTCCCACTTAGCCACAGGAGGAGGGTCAGGTGATGATGAAACAGTAGGATGCCTTAAAGGAGGGCAATCCTGGGTCAGGAAACTCCAATTCTATAAGAAAAACCTGCCCAATCTTTGTACCCTGGAGAGGGACTTTATTTTCATGATACAGGACAGTAAACAAAAGTGTCCTTTGCTCCAGAGGGGAGATACTGTTTCTTCTTCCAAGGCTGTTCACTGTATAATCACTCTTGAATAGATGACCCACAACAAATGAGTATTGAGCTTCTGTTCCCGAGACGTGAAGACCCCTGGAAGACTGTCACGCAACAAACACCTTACCATGTATACCTGCCCAGTGGTTACATGTGCCAGAGACACCTGGCTCACTAGCAGGCCATGAAAAGGACTTGAAGCTTTTACTTTTGAATAAAGGTTTAAAGACTTACTCCATCTTACAGCCAGCAGCACAGTCTATCTGCCTTTTTCATTCTCTAAATGTTACCATTTGTTTAATGTGACAAATGTTTAATGTGATAGAATGTGGTCTCTGAGATAGCAAGATTATTAGAAACAGGAAGTTCTCTTGGCGTCCAAACATATCCATTTTTTTTTTTGCCACACCACACTGCTTCCATATTAAAAGAGATTTTTATCTCATTAATGGTTCCAAAGACCAGTTTTGATTCCCATTTCCTTCCCTAAGTATTTTATATGAACCACAAATAGGTTAGCACTCAGAAAGCATGCCTGAAGATGTTTCAAAGTAGTTTTCTTTATCATAAGCCCCTAAGAGTATGGAACATAGTAAATTGTGATATGAGATCATTGCTGATAAATGTGCAAAATAGGGATGTTGATACTAATCTTAATGAAAGAGTGGAAATGAAGCTTTACATTTTCCCATCTTCACCCAAAACCAAGGCCAATCCATTGTTAGCGAAAGGGAGAGCAAAGTCTGTGACTTTCAAGTTCCCCATTTCCTTTACCTGGATAGAGATGGTAAATGCAAAGGCAAGGCCACCAGAAGCAAATGTAATAGAGCAAAACAACAACTTAACGTCAAATACCACTGAGCTGCATATTTACTGTAGGAAATTTGAAAATTTCTATTTAACACTAAGAAGGTGTAGTTCAGGCCCCAAATAATTTCTTCTTAAAATTATCAGATACATTTAAGTCCTGAATAATACTTGGTTTCCAATAGTAGTCCAGTCCATGTCACCTGGCTGGAATATTCATTTGTACCTCTCCAAGTACAACGTTCTATTCCTCTACCACGGGAGCATGCATGTTGGGGCTAAATACAACAGCTAAATACAACAGCTGTTCCGAGACAAGGTATCATCAACTATTTTGTTCTCTCTAAAAAGTTCTTCTTCTTTAACATGTCAACAACAACAACAACAACAACAACAAAAACACTGAGGAAGGAGGAGTCCTAATCTATTAATGTTAGAAATTTCCAGGTTTCCAACTTGAGATAGCCCAAAAGCAACTAAGTCTTTGTGTTTTACATGAAGAAAAGAAAGTAACTCCCAGGTTAGACCCTAAGGCTGACTGGTTGGCACATGGTGGTTTCTTATACAAAGTCATTTCTCTTCAGGTTGTTACCCCTTCAAATTTCATCCTTATAATGGCTCACAAGCATCATTCATGGAACAAGCCCCCCAGTGAGTTGCATATTTAGCAGACGTAATTATTAAAACTGAAGTATTTTGTATTTTATCAATTATTTATTAGTGCAATCGATGTCATAGACATTTTTATAGATGAGGAAACAAAGACTTAGTGAGTGGCCCAATGCCCAGAACACAATCTTTTATTAATTATATACGCTCTCAAGAGCCCATACTTAATCTTACTTTGGAAGTTGATTTAATTATTCAAAAAATAGCGAAAGACTATTCTAGTAACTGAGGTAGTAATGCAGGAGACAGTGAGAACAGAGGTGCAGTCTTTGCTCCAGAAAGTCCAGAGCCCAATAGTGGTAAAAGGTGGGCAAAACACGAGACACTCGTACATGATTGGCTACAACCCCATAGAGAAGGGCCAATAATTATGAACTCCTTCACAATCCATCCATGCACTCATTCATCTGTCACTTCTTGAGAAGTGATTAGTTTCTATCAAGCATTATTCTAGGCAGTGTTGAAACAAAAAAAAAAAGAAAAAGACAAAAAAAAAAAAAGACATGGCAAACTTTTACAAAACTCTGGCTTGCTACTTTGAAAATAAACACTATTTCTTGGAAAGGGGAAGCTTTGTTTTTAAATTTCTGTCCATTCAATATAATGAGAAATTACCAAAATCCATTTCAGAGAAATCATTTATATATTGTTCTGTAGTATTTTTATACATTCCTATGCCTTGGTGAAAATGTTTATAACTTTTGAACTCTTGATTTTAATGTGCTAATAACTGAACTGCACACACAAGGAAGAACAGCAGCAGATGGACACAGGTTTGAAGGCAGAGTGTGACTGACTAGCTGAGGGCTGACAGCAGACTGAACAGAAGCCAAGGTTCAAGCAACTCAAGTCTGCGGCTTGTTGGAACATAAACTACCTGTAAGCCCAAAAGGTCTTTCTTCCTGTTTTTGTTTCTTTACTTTTCAATATACCAGAATACACAATATACACAGAAAGCCTACCATTATATTATTTTCCAAAAAATTCCTCTACATGACATGTTTTCACAAAAACAGAAACAAACCAAAAAACTTTCAATGGCTCCAAGCTGATGGGAAAATAATTCTTTAGTCTTCCATTAAGGAGTCTCCACAAACTGAGTCCCTATCACCTCAAAATGAGCCCTTTCCTGACAAAACTGTCTACCAGCTGTCCCCAAAGAGCTCTCACACAAATATCCCCACTTTTCACTTTCTTGGAGGATCATTATCCTCCCTTCTCAGCTAATGGTCATATAACCCTTGCTATGCCCGGAATGCCTATTTAATTTCATGTTCTTTAGGATCCTATGAAGAATGAATGATCATTATCCTATTCTCACATTTCACAACACTGAGGATAAGAGAGGTTAAAGGCACAAGGTCATCAAGCCAGTAAATGGGGTCTCTTTCTTGGGGCTCAAAGCCAGAACTCAGTCAGTGAGTCCAAGATGGGAAAACTAGAGTTCAAAGCTTGGGTAGAATTAAATCCGGGCAATGTATCAGAAATCCTGGTATCACACTGGCAGAACGTGGTAAAATAAGGAGCATTCAAAACAAATCCAGTCATTACAAAAAGGCCTGGTAGAAGTAATAATCTAGAAATATGCAAGAACTAATGAGGAAGAACTAATATGCAAGAACTAATGAGGAAGCACGGCTGCGAAAAATCTTAATGTTAAGGTAACCACCTTCTTCAGTCACAGAAACTTTTAACCAGAAAGCTTTTTCTTAGAACTGAAACTTACAGACTAGACTGTGTATCACACAGTGGGCATCCCATCAAGCAGTAGAGACAAGTACCTCCAATATTTATATCTCACCTTCTTGCTGTTTCCATTCTAACCATTATCTTATTCTAACAATTTTAAGTGTTCACTTTTTTTTTTGGTCTTTCTCTTGAACTATAATCTCAATTCTAAGAGAGAGTAAATCTTTTTCACAGTTATATTCCCAAAGACTAACACATTCTTGTAGCAAGCTATTATTAAATATTTTAGAGTGCTGAAATTAATACCTATGAGGTACCTCTATTAAAAATTAATTGCTTAGAAAGAATAAATAACCCCTTGTCTAAAGTAAGCCACAATTTGGTTGGTAGGTGAATGAACATAACCGATATTCCTTCTGCTATAAATTAAATCAACTTTTATTATTTAGGCAACTCTTACTTACATTCTTTCATAATGTACATATCATATGAAGATTTGATTTTATTAACACTTTGCTTTCCCTTCTCCTGGATATCTGTCAGCCATTTTAATCTTATTTTTTTTTTATTGAGGTGAAATTCATACCATAATATTAAAAGCTAATTTAAAATTATTAATTCCTTCCAAGGCATTTATATACATTAACAAAGTTGCATCGCTACCACTTCTACATAGTTCCAAAACACGTCATTGCTCCAAAGTAAAAGCCTTACCCATAAGTGCTTTTTCTGTGTTTTCTTCCCCAGTCGCTCATGGATTTATCTATTTCAGATAGCTCATGTAAGGAGAATTATACAATATATGGCCTTTTAGATCTGGCTTCTTTCTCTAAGGATGAAATGTTTTAGAGGTTCATCCACGTTGTAGCATGTATCAGTTCTTCACTCCTTTTTATGACTGAATAATATTCCATTGTATGGATACACCATTAATTAGTTAATCCATATATCTATTGATGGACATTTGGGCTATTTCTATCTTTTGGCTATTGTAAATAGTGCTTTATGAACATGTGAGCATGTGCACTTGTTTGAGTCTTTCTTTTTTTTTTTTAATTTTTTTTTTAACTTTTTTTTTTTTTTTAAAGATTTATTATTTATTTATTTATTTGTACAAGCACTGGGTACAGTCAGAAGCGCGGGAGGGTGAGAGAATTCACCAGAGCCAGAGCGGGGAGCAGAGCAGGCAGAAGGACTGAAGTACACTGCTGAGGGGAGCAGCGGGCGGCAGGAGAGGTCTGCACGCCATGTGGGACCCTCCTCCGGTGGCCGGGGAGCAGCCGGGGATGGAACCGGCGCTGCAGAGGCCGCGGGCAGCTTCGCAACCCAGCGCTCAACCGCTGCGCCACCGGGGAGGCCCTTGAGTCTTTCTTTTCAAATGTTTTGGGGCAGATATCAGAGTGGAATTATGAGATGATATAATTTTTTTGAGACACTGCCAAACTTTTCCACTATGGCTGAACCAATTTCATTTCCTACCAGCATTGTAGGATGATTCCAATTTCTCGCCATCCTTTCCAACATGCTTTGCTCTTCTGCTCTTCTATTATTGCCACCCTAGTGAGTGCAAGGCGGTTCCTCGTTGTGGTGTTTTATTCTTTTCAGCACTGCAGTTTTCAATTTCCAATTTGCTGGATACTTCGCAACAGTCTTAAAGTTCTTCACATCTACTTTATATTATGGTGCTCATATCCAGGCTAGGTAGGGAACCTTTTATATTATATAAATATTGTGTATGGAAACTGACAAATCCCAACTGAGCTTAAGTAATTAAAAATTAGAGAGGCTGAGTAAGACAGTTAGGGTAATAATCAGTCAAGAACTATATGCAAAAACAAAAAGTGTCCATATGAAATGAGCCATGCCTCACAACTGGGAAATCTCCTAAAATCTTCTAAATGATTCCTGATAAAGACCAAATTCTAGGGTACAACTAGGAAATAATTTGGACTTCCTGCTGTCCTTCACTAGTAGAGCTCTCTTAGGAGCACCTAACATGCATAGTGTTGGAAGTGCTCAAAGGCTATTAGCAGCCACTGTGCGCAAGTATACCCCAGGTTGACGGCCTGAGTTTCTCAAAATGCAGGGGGGTCTTTTCAGTATCTAGCTAAGCCTGTTTTCCCTATAAACATCTGTGAATTGCATAATGCCATGTACTTTTATGAGACACTCAAAAGTGATCGTGTGTATCCTATCAGTGGGTTTCAGTTTGAATTCTTTACAAAAATCCATGAAATTCTCCCTCTACTTTGAGTTTCACTAAAACTATTTCTCTCATTTCAGTCTGAGCATTGCAATCTGGCTCTACAGGTAGAAAATTGAAATGTTTAGTGGCCCATTGCAGACAGATTGAATCTGAAAGGAATATGGCAATAAGGAAAAAGTTAAGCATCAATATCATATAGTAAAGCGAACGACAGTGATGATGTAGGTTGAGTGATTGAGCATTTGTTAAACTTCTACCATTGTGAAAGTAACCTGTTATTTTCCTGGTTGTGCACTGAAATGCCTCAATCATCAGCAGAACAAGTCAGTAAAAAATGATAGTTTATATCTATTGCTACTATTCTTTGGAGACAGTGTGACATATGGTAACCCCTAGCCTTTGAACTCTCCCAATAGTGAGCTTAATGTCTTCCTCTTCTCCATTCATTGTGTTAAATGACTGATATACTGGTGGTGATGATCTTTCTTTTTCTTCCTTTCTGCTTTTGCTTCTTCCTTTTCCTCTTTTTTTTTTTTTTTTTTTTTTTGGTTGTGAAAATTAAACCTGACAAAGTTGAATTTTAAACCTAACATGACATGGTTTTCTGATTTAGGATTGCTCATAAAAAGGAAAATAAACAGTGGAAATCATATCAAAGCAAATCAAAGGGGGAAAAATTAGTCACAGCTGCCCTTGAACATGCTTCTTTGTTGCTCTAACTGTATAGTAAGAGTAGTTGACACTGATGTCTCACACAGAGATTTTTTTGTATTTGCAACTAATAATATCAAGTAATATCCCAATCAGTTTCCTGATCCAAAGCATCTCACCATGGTATATTATTCCCATACAAAGCATGAGTCACAGCAGCTGCACGGATCCAGGACTGTGAGTAAGAGAGAAGGCACAGGGAAGTGTCAAAAAGATCAGGTGCAGAGGAGATGAGCCATCATGAGGTCTGCCCCAACCTGTGATGTGAGCCTCACCTGTTTCCACTGTGAGTCTTCCCAGTTGCTATGGGCCAAATGCTAGTGTGTCCTCCCAGCCCCTGCACTGCTAAATTTACACATTCAAATCCTGGTAACTCCCAATATGATGGTATCTGGAGGTAGGGCCTTTGGGAGGTCATGAAGGTGACACCCTTATGAATAGGATTAGCGCCCTCTTAAGAAGAATCACAAGAGACAAGAGGTCTCAGCCTTGTGAGATGCAGAATGCATTTGTCTGCAAATTACAAAATGAGTCCTCACCAGACACTGCTGTGCCAGCACCTTGATCTTGGGCTTCTAGTCTCCAGAACTGTGAGAAATAACTTTCTGTTATTTAAGCCACCCAGGCTAGGATAACCACATACAATGTTTCATTAAACTTAGCCTTTTTTTTTTCTAATGGCTGAAATATATTTGTCAACATTTATAAACAAAGTGCAAAGAATCTAAAAAAAATCAATGTTCTTGTTCATCTGTCATTTAAAGCTAAGAGGATAATGGTGATCAATTTTAGTATGGCATGGTACTGTCTCAATGATGATAATGATAATGATAATAATAATCCTCATGATAAGAATATCCTGCATAAGGCATGTAGAATTTACTGTAGGCCAAATACTATTCTAAGTGTTTTACTTAAAAAACGTCCATGCAGAGCTCTACTGCTTCTTCCATTTTATAGATGAGGAAACTAAGATGAAAGATTAAATTATGTGCACAAGGTTTCACAGTGAGTATGTGATAGCTACACCTTTACAATGAAATGTCACACACTATCCGTCACTAAAAAGAAATTGTTTTTTATCAAAAAAGGTATTTGTTAGATAGCAATTTGTTATATATAAAGTAAACTATTTTGACAGTGACAGTAACAATTTACTATGATAGGAAATCTTAAAAACAATGGTAAACTCACTCAGGCAATGAATTGACCTAATCCTCTCGATACTAGTCTAAGGTTTAGCCAAACACTAACAAAATTATGATCATGCACCCTTCTGTTGGAACTGATGTAATCAAAGCTTTTAAAATGGTAAAAAATAAGGTCTAAGGTACCTGTACAAAGTGGCAGGTAACAGCTCTAACCTGCTAGGGCACAGCCTGCTGATCATCAGTTTGTAGACTGTTTCGCTGTAGTTGTTCAGTTACATGTGAAATTGTCCCTCTTCCTTTTTATCATTTTTTTCTCTTGATGTGATCTCCTAAATTCTATTCCTCACAAGATCTATATATTTCTATACCACCCCCCATCAATGTGAACCCTGGCAGACACTGCCTGATTATAATTATCTGTTACCCAGACTGAACTATTAAAGAGGCAACTGCTTATCACTCTGAAGATAGTGCCCATTAAGAATCTTCCTGTTGTTTCGGGGGGATGGGGGAAGAGAAGCAAGTCTTTTGTGCTACCAGATCAGACTAAACATATCAGAGGTAATTTCTTTTGAAGACATAAGCAAGCCCCAGTACTAGAGAGTGACTGTTCTAAAAAGAGCAACTGGATGAAGTGTAGAGACAGGTTCTGCCATGATTAAATGTTGAAATTTGGTCTGGGGACCTTGTAACAAGTGTGCCTAAGAGAGGCAGTATAGCAGTGGGCTCCGGGGGAGAAGGGGTCAGACAGAATCAAGTTTAATTGCTATTCCTGTTGCTTACAGGTTGAATCATCTTAAACAAATTACTCAGACTCAGTTTCTTTATCTTTACATTGGAAATAATGATAAAGCCATAGGTTGTGGCGGGTCTTTTAAGAGAATATCAGATGCCCAGCATAATCCTAAGGAAAAATAAAAAAATTTCACCCCTATCAGAATTTAAATGCCACAACAGTAGAGATTTTCACCTGTCCTCCTGAACATAATAATTGCTTAACAAATATTTAATGAATTAACAAATGATAAACATGCCAATGGCCTGATTCCTGTAAAAAATGTCAAATAATGTCAATTGTTCTTTTTCATTGCTATCGAAAGAAACCCTTTTGTTTGGACTAGGTAAGTCACTGAACCCTTTCAATCAATAGGTCATTGAGCCCACTGGAATGTTCCTTCTTTTCCAAACTATCAAGAAAAGCTTGTGGTGATAAATGCCTCAAACTCTTCTCTATTGTTTACTAAAAGTCACTCATGAAGAATTTCTTTATTTTGACCATATACTCTGCTTGTCATCTTCTAATAAAAATTCTTCTAATAAAAAGATTCACTTGCATTCTATGAGAAAAACTAATGGAGTCTCCAGTAAGAGACAGGTTTTATCTTGAGTGGCAGCTGTGTAGCCCCAAACCTCTCTGAATCTCAGGTTCTTATTAGATTCTATCTTGAAAATTTCAAAATATCACTTTATCAATATGAACTACAAAGCACCACACAGATTTCAGGTATTATATTTATTATCCCATTATCTGAGTAATGGCCCATTGTCATTTAAGATAGCCACAATTTCAGAATTTCAAAATTTCAGGTTCTCAAATTTGTCAGACACAAAAATGATAGCCCATAATTTTAAAAAATAAATCTTTGGCAGTTGAGAAAAAGCAGGCAGATTTCTACAATCTGCTTTAACATAGGATATTGTTAATCTAATTGATATTCTATTGTTAACATTTTTTTGTTGCTATTTAACAATGGCATTTTTGTTATTTTCTCTTTTCTTTATTATATAATATTGATTTATAACACTGTAAATGATTTAAGGGAATGGGATTTTTGTCATTTTCTTAATCACTGGTATAAGTTGAATGCTGTAATTTTGTAAGTAAAAGCATCAGTGCAAATCCTTTAAAGCGCCTGACAATAAATTGTGTGGTCAATGAGTCTCTTAGCATCAATTTTATTTTGGTTTAAAAAAAGTAACAAAAGGTAACTGAATGTGTTCCTACAAAGTATATTATAAAAACTCAGTTTACCAGGATGAAGAGTGTGACAGCTTGAGAATGAAGGGATCGTATGAAAGTCCCCCGCTATGGACTTATGAGATGGTATTTGGAGTTGGGGCCCGTGAGAGGTAATTAGGTTTAGATGAGGTCATGAGGATGGAGCCTGCATGATATGATTAGTACCCTTTTCAGAAGAGAAAGAGCTTCCTTTCTTCCCCATGTGAGGATAGAGCAAGAAGCTATGCATGTGAAGAGGTTAGAAAAGCCAGGAAGGCCCTCACCAGACTCTGTGATGGTGAAATTCCAGCCTCCAGAACTGTGAGAAATGGATTTCTGTGGATTAAGTCATTCAGTCGGTGGTATTTTGTTATGAAGACCCAACCTGACCAACACACCCCCTTCAATTCTGTCTTCATATTCATATAAATAGACCCTAAGAGCTGCAGCTGTAGAAACTTCCCATTTGCGATCTCTTCTGAGAAGCAAATTACTCCAATCTGGACATCCTCTTGGGGCAGGCCTGATCCCAGCCCTCAAAACCAACAGTGTTAATGACAACTGGCTAAGACCAGGTTCCCATTTCCACAGGCCTCCTGCAACTGGAAGACAGGCAAGCAGTTCCTCCCACCTTTCTTGTCCCACCCCCCACACCCATATGAGAAAGAAACAGCAAGGACTGGAAATTTCTGTGGTTCTTATTTCTATTTTGAATTTGAAAAATGTTGCTTCTGTCAGCAAACAAAGCAAAATGATTTAGACAGCTCTTTTCCAGATATTCTTCATGTCCACATATATTTAGAAGGCTGTCTTTTTTCCCTACTTTTCTTTTAACTTTCTATAATAAAGGAGTAGTGATTAATGGAGAAGCTGTTCAAGGATCTATGATTTAATCCTAACTTCCTCATTCCCATACTCACCATCTTCCTCAGATGAGTATAAACCCTGATAAGCATCTACCCCTGTTCTGTCCAGTACTGTAGCCACAAGTAGTTAGTAGTTAGATCAAACATTTCAATGTGGCTAGTTCAAACTGAGATGTGCTGGAAGTGTAAAATACATGCCAGATTTCTAAGATTTAGTATGAAAAGAATATTAACTATCTAAATTTTCATAGTGATTACAGGCTAAAATAATATTGTGGCTATATAGGGTGAGCTAAAATATTGCTAAAATAGATCTCATTTTTTCTTTATTCTTTATTGTGTTACATTATATTTTTATTATAAATAAATGATATTTGTGCCTCATCTTATACTACTATTGGAAACTGGTGATCTGCATATTACTGGCCAATCAAAAGTCAAGTCTAATGTTTACCTGGGGTTTGTATGTCTGTATGAATTTAAAGAAACAATTTGAAATATATGGTATATCTATCACATTTGCAGTATGCTTCTGTAATTGCTAAACCTACTGCTTAACTAGATATTTCTACCATAAAATAATTAGATTGAGGTTAATGGAACTAATAAGAGATAGACACAGCTAGTCTTTCACACACAGGTGCATACATATGTATATGCAGTGGTCATTAAAGTGATACTAATGTAAAATAGTTGAGAGGGAAGTCCATTCACACACCAGCAGAAAGTACAGGTAAATGCTATTACTTGAAATTTAGTTTGATCATTTCTAAAATTATAAATGCATTGGAGTTTCTAGATAAATGTTGTCAAGTAGAAAGTATAATTTAATGTAGAAATAAAAATCAGGCACAATCAGCACAGCAAACATACAGAGGCAGCAAGCTTTCTAATATTGCCTAAAAATGATTTGATTACCACCCCTTTTTGTTTGTTAGTTTCTAAAATAATACAGAACTAACACAGCATTATAACATTTATGAATTTCATCATATAAATCATTATATGATTACTACCTTTTGATCTTACAGAGCTTGCTTAATTGTGATATCTTAGTCATTAAAATCTTGAATATTAGGCTTCATTTAACTCCAATTTGGATTATCCTTTCACAAAATGTGAATTATAGAATTATGTTATGTTCTGCATTGACATTTTTAAGGGCATTACTTGGATAATGGGAAATTTCTAAAGTCCAGAACTGCATTTTACTTTTAATTATGAAAAAAATCTTGGAAAATTAAGATTTTCTAGATGTTTTTAATCCTTTGGTGGAATACCACTTGAAAATTCAAAATACTATTTATTTTTATTAAATTACATCTTTGTATTTGGTTCTCAAATCTACTCCTTTTCATTTATTTTACCAGGAAAATATTTTACTGTACTTTATCTTATTTTACTGTAAGACAATTGCTATTTTTAATAAACATATGGGAATATAAACACCCAATAAGTCTTTCCAAAATACTTGCTTATACATAGTTAAATGTTAGTTATTTATTCTGAACTGCTGTCACTGTTAAATATTCTAAAATTCTACTTACTAACAGCCTAAAAAATAATCAAATGGTGACATACCTTTGTTAGCTAAAGACTTTTTAGATCATCTAAAAATCACTCAAACCTCAGTATAATGAAGGAAGCAGCAAACTGGGTAATATTAATTGATGTAAATAAATGTATGTATATGCTATATCCAATACATACATAAACACAAGACATACATAAGTACATACATATAATAGATAGAAATATATCTAAAGCAATTGCACTTATTTTTGTGGTACAAAAATTGGCCCTCAATTAATCTAAATGTAATTCTAAAATGAAAGAATAGCAGCATTTTTATTTAAAAAAATACAGTGCCAGAGTATTTTTGTGGATAAAATTCAATTAAATTTTCAAATCTAGAATGTATTAAACAAAATCTGTCCTGGTATGGCCAATATATCTAACATGTCAACTCAAACACCAAGTGCAAAGACATGTCTACCATACTTACTTTTATATTCCTAGCTAGAATCATAGAATTATGATGCCATTAGGCGTGGCCTGCCATTTCCTTTCAGTGAGTGGGTAGGTGGACTTGGCCAAGATCACAAAGCTGTTAACAGTGGAGTCAGGTGTCAGAGTCACACTCCTCTGCACTGATTCACATCTAGAGCTCTGCCTCCTCTGTCAAATTTAGACAGTCCCAGTATTCGTTCAGTGTCAGATATACAATATTTGTTTTGTGTAGATGTTTCCTGCAGGTCGCAAAATCAAATTAAGCCACTCTTTCACTGGAGAAACTATAAAAGCTCAATTACCCTCTGCCACTACAAATTCCAAATTCCACAGCATAGTCACATTCTTCCTCCCTGTGCCGATCATCCTGGACATCAGTGTGCTCTTGTCCTTGAAATTGTACAGTGGAGTCTCTCCCCAAATCCACAGATTCTATTACCTTCTGAGGTTTTCTTCTCAAATTACAATGTAACTACCTCTAATTCTCTTCTTGCAAATAAACTTTATTTTTATTTATTTTTAGAGATTTTTTTATTTTTGCATAGAAGAACTGAGGTGTAGGGGGGTGAGAGGATTCACCAGAGACAGAGTGGGGGGAAGAACAGGTGGGTTTACTGAAATACACCGCTGAGGGGAGCAGCGGGGGAAACAGGAGAGGTCTGCTGTGCCAGGTGGGTTAGCTCTGTGGCTGGGAACAGAACTCAGGCTATAGTGGTGATAGTGCGGAGACTTAATCCCTAGTGGGGAGGCCCAATAAACTTTAATTCAGAGTAGACCTAGTGTACAAAATTCACCATGATAAGTTTTCTTAAAACAGATCCTAAAAAGTTAATATTTAACAGCAGAGAAGGGCTCATTTTTTTCCCTTTATAATATAAAAAATAAGCTGTCCCAGAGATTAGTCCCTGCAATGTTCCTCAAATAACACTGGATACCAAAATCTCCACATAAAAAACAATTACCCAGCCAACTGACTTCAGGCAATGAAACAAATTCAGTAAAATAAATGAATGTGCATTGTCTGTTGTTATTTGTCATAATATGATCTGACATGGAAATCTTGACCAGGACCTATTAGCAAAACAATGACTATAAGCTCAAAATCATGAACCCAAAGGTTGCATATCTGACCATGTGCCTCTCCAGATATCCCCTTTACTAATGAATAAATGGAAACAATTTCCTGCAATTTTAGAATTTGTCAAAACTCATAGAATAAATCAGAGACAAATCCAGAAAAAGTCCATAATCAGTAGCTCTGGATTTCTTTTGTTCACATACAAAGTTAAGATGACTTTGATGAAAAGAACTGAATCAACATCATATAGAGTCATTTAGTATAGCCTCTCTAAATTGTATCTTTTGGAAAAAATAGTCTCTGAAGGGAAGATAAGAGTAACTTTAAAAAGGGAGTTCTGTTAACATATAACTTTGGCAAATACAGCATGCTATAGCAATCTTGTTGGTGCTACGCACTTCAGCACATTATAGATCAGAAAAGTCCTGGAGTAAAAAAACCTATTAAGTTTTATTTAACCAAGGGCTTTTTCCAAATTCTGCCTTCTCCCTTCCTGTCCATGACTCCCGTTACATTCCCTCGGGCACACGTGTCCTGTAGAGCATAGTTGGACAAATGGTGGCTTACTGAAAAATATATAGTCTTGAAAAACAAATGAACACACACAGTCACACTAAATCTAAGGAACATTTTGTATGACTTTACCAAGCCATTTAGTTATCCTGAACCTCAGTTTTCCAAAAAATCATAATCTATCTCACAACTATCCAATGGATAAATAATTGCTCAGCTATATTCTCCACTGCAATGGCAAATAATAAATTTTATTCATCAAACCAGAATCAATCTTTAGGGAATGTGCAATGTTTCAGACTCTGCTGGAGTGTCCAGGATGGTCCTTATATGAAGGAGCTCACATTTAGCTGAGAAGACACACACTTTAATAAATCATCACAGGGAGCTCTTAGAGAAACAAATAATGATTCAGTGTGAAAAGCATCAGGCAGGGAAAGTTCTATGGTGGAGTGGGCCTAAGATATACGGGTTTGTAAGAGAAGCTTAAGGTGAAGGGCAACCCAGAGAGAAGGGGTTAAGTTATGAATCTTTAAAAATATAAATGTAAATAAATCCCTCTGTAAATACATTTCACACTACTCCTATAATATGTGTTCTAATTTTACTTTTGCAAATATTTATATCAGTGTGGCTCTCAGAAGGTAAATGTTGATACTAAACAACAGTACCTTTTAAAAACAGCTTCAGAGTGGTACATATATATGCATAGTGAAGGACAGATATCCCCAAGATGTTGCGACAGGCCTCTTTGAGAAATGTTCAGAACAGGCCGTCCCAAAATGTGTCACTTTGGCATACAGATTATTTCTAGCTGAGGTCATTGGGCATCCTGCAGTCTGGTGGGAAAGTTTTACTGCACCCTTAACTAACTAGAAGAATGATAACTGGGGGTATTACCCAGAATGAGGATTTTTGCCAGAAATAACCTTCCTTTTGGGACGTAAATATCTATAGATATAGATAGATCTAATCTACAGATAGAGAGTTCTAATTACAGAGCAGCTGGTCTTTGCCATAGGTGTGCCCTTCCTTTCTACTTGAAGCCTCAGGTTCCTCACACATTCCCAACTTCAAGATATACATATCTATATATTTATACATGTGTGTGAGTATGTGAGTGTATGTGAGTGCGTCTTTCCTCATTTTGCCCCACACTGGCTTTAGAATCTATATCAATGTAGATTTTCTACCAGTGTGCAATTAAATTTGGGTTTCAGCTAAGAATCTACCTGATATTAATTTGATTGCTCCACCTACCAGAGAAGACTCCAGAACATTAGGGGTTAATTTTCCTATCCATTTTCCTTACAATGGCATAGAAGTGGTGAAGCATTTGCTTACTTTTATTGACTTTTGTCATTGACCAATTATTAATTTCCATAGTATAAATCCAGGTGAATAAACTTCCCATCAATTACTAAATTAAATGTTCTACATAGAATCTCAATACATAGTCTCCAAAACTCTAAGCATCTTTTCAAAGATTAATAGTGTCAACTCAAAAGTGAAATCACTCCTTAAAACTACATACAAAGGTTTAACAAACAGTCTAAGATTTTTCTTTTTTCTTGGGGAGGCTATTATACCAGGGGGAAAAACTTAGCTCACAAATATAAAACCAGGTGAATCATATTTTTCATTAGAGCATTTGAGCTTTTTGTATAGCATTTAACTCACTTGCATTTTCTCATTGTTTTTGAAATAGAACACATATGCAGTTAGCACAAGACATTTTTAAAACAACAGTACTTTTACATGAAGCTGGTTCTATGCAGAGAAAAGAACATGGGTTCCTGTGTTGCCCAGTTCTGGGTTCCCAAACACACTCATCAACTTAAGGTGAGAGCTTGAGTACATTTCCATTAACCTTCCATGCTAAATGGGAGTAATGTTTACTTCACAAATTATTGGGAGAGTTAAATGAGATCATCTATATTAAAATGCCTCCCCCTTCTGCAAGCTTAAGTATAAGCCACTTCACCTCCTCATTTTCTATATTTACAGTTTTTAGGAATGAGGGGGAAAAAAAGTGAAAAACAATAGAAACACAGGTCATGACAAAAAGGAAGACAACTAACCAGTCTAGGGAAAGGGCTTTCTCTTTATCTCTCAAACCTGAGGGCATACTAGAATCATCTGGAAGCTTTTAAAGAAATAGTTTCCCCAGTCCCAGGTCTTAACCTGCAGCATCAGGATCACCAGGGACGGAGTCCAGGAATATGAACTGTCTTTAAAGTTCCCAAGGAATTTCTACTGGAGCCGATTCCATAACTGCTTAGAACAAATTTCCTAAATCAGATTATCATCCTAACACAATGTTGGTGCTCAATAAATGTTTATTAAATGAATATATTGCCTATCATTGACTAATTAAGACATCTGTAATATCATTTAAAGCAGAGAAAGAATACTCCACTCATAATGGCCCAGACTCAGGACACTGACAGGTAAGACTCTTGGCTTTTAGTCTAATAAGGAAAGCTGACATATAAACAAATAAATTAAAATTGTGATAAATGCACCAACAGAAACACGGGAAAAAGGATAGTGGGATAAATGTGGTGCTTGAAGCAGCCGATTTCAAGAAATCAATTGATTGCTACTACAACAAAGCCAAAAATCATGAGTATAAAAAGAGACTGAAATTTAAGAAGGACTATTAAGATGTGGTACATGTATTATATTGTGCTTTAAATGTCCCTTGATTCAAAGATTTCATTTATCTCTTTCAGTGATTTGTGAAGTATTTTTCCTATCTTTTACATATTGGATAGATGGTTATAAAAACTTACATAAGGGGCCTCCCCTGGTGGTGCAGCGGTTGAGCGCTGGGCTGCGAAGCTGCCTGTAGCCTCTGCAGCATCGGTTCGACCCCTGGCCACTGGTGAGGGTCCCACATGGCGTGACAGACCTCTCCTGCCATGCCCACTGCTCCCCTCGGCAGTGTATTTCGTCAGTCTGTCTGTTCTGTTCCCTGCTCTGGCTCTGGTGAATTCTCTCACCCTCCCGCCCTTCTGACTGTACCCAATGCTTGTATAAATAAATCTTTAAAAAAAAAAAACTTACATAAGGAGGATATTTCATATTTAAACAGAGAAAGAGTACAGATAAACTCTGAAATGTGAATAATTTTTGACCCATATTCATATGTTCATTTTCCTATAAGACAATTATTTCAAGCAATCCCTAACACAGCCACATTTAAGTATAACTAATGATTTGGACAGTTCTTTGGCTTTTCCTATCTTAGGATTTGATGGATGCAACATAATTTTCAAATAAGCATATTTCAAGTACCTCTAGATCTGCATTTCCAACTTTCAAAATGCTGAGACAACTTAATGGACATTCTTGATAATGACCAGAAAAGTTACTAGCACTATAACAATCATCAACACAGATTTATTTAACCTGTTAATGGCTTGACTCTGGCCCAGTGCTAAATAATGGTAACTAAGTCTCTCAAGACAAAGCAGTTAAAAAGAGACCCACAGGGATAAACTGTTGACCGCTGCTTCTCTACAAAGTTTATTTTCTTACCTGAAATGAATAAAGACAGAAGATATCATTCAACCGCTTCTCTTTGCAAATACTCTTAGTCCAGAAGCAGACAATGTAGGTGTGATAAAGGTACAACACTATTGCTTCTGGTTGCATGAGAGAGGAATGGAAATAATATTCCAGTTCTTGAAATAAGCCATGTGTTCCACTATCTCAGCATTTACAGTGATTCTCAATCTTCAGCACACCTAAGGATCACCAGTAAGAGCTTGCAAAAATGCAGATAGTGAGATCAAATTCTATAATGGTGTAAAATGAAAAGCATTCACCCAATGAGTAGTTTTGAGTTTGGCAGAGAGAAGACCTTAATAAAAGGTATTTTACAAAGTGACATAGATTCTATTAACAATGTGTGCATTTTGCAATTCTATTTGGAGGGTGTACCGCAAAATACTTATTGCTCACAGCTGGACTCTATAAATGCTTTACTGAGGATTATTTTTGGTTGATGGCTTTTTCTACTTAGGTTTATTGTACTCAACATAGGGTTTAGTTACTACTGCTTTACAAAATTCTTAGGTTATAATTACTGCAGACACATTCTATAGCCTCATTATTGGGAAGGCGGTAAGAAGGGTTTGTCCTCCAAAGGACTTATGACCCCAGCATTATCACCATTTTCCCCATAACTGGCCTCGCAGCAGCGATGAGTTGGTCTGTGCACTCTACGATTAAAACATCAGCTGTGAGATGATGAGGGAAGGCAAAGGGAGCACGGGGTAGCATCTTTTCTGTGTGAAGATTTGTGATTTTAAACACAGCTCTTTTATAACCAGATGAGCCTATTTTCAATTTCTCAAACATGCTAATCTCTTCCCCACTTTAGGTCCTTAAATGATCAACTTTAATAACATTTCCCCAGGGGACTTTGCCTGATTATCCTCTCCAAACAGCCACCCATTTATATTTAATATCTCACAACTCCCTGGTGATTTTTTTCATGTCACTTATTACAATTTGCAATTATCTGGGGTTTTGTGCACCATATTATATTTATAAGCTACCTGAAGATAAGAGTAATGACTATTTGGTTCACTAGTGCAAACATACCTAGTAAGTTTCTGCCATGCAGAAGACACTCAGCAAATGCTTTTAGTAGCATTTTATTCATTCCATTGGGCTGCATTTACCTGATTGTTGAAGACACTACTCATTACATTACAAAGTATTATTTCCATGAGACTGTCTTAAAAATATTCCACTTATGGGAAGTTATTTGGAGCAACTTGCAAGCTATCATGTTATGGATATAAGAAATCACGTGAGTGATACACTTGGGCATCTGCATTGACCATGGAAAATTCTGAGGCACATTCATGGCCCATCTCTGACAGTGTCATTAACCCCATAACTGGTTCTAATTTTTTGCATCAGTTTCCTATTTCCCATATAATATTAAATTTACCTTACATAGTTGGATCTTTACAAGCACCTTATATCCTTTATGTAAAAGGGTAGAACAGAAATGAATGTAGCTCTTTGGTAAGATGAAGCACTTTACTGATCAAGCCACAAGGGAGCTGCCCTGTTCAGGAAAAGGCCGAGAGCAGAGAGGCCCATGTGTCCAAGAGAGGAGGAGATGAGTCTGTGGACACCTTTGGAGCAGCTGCTGCGACTGTTAACTTGGTGGTTTGATGAGCTATCGGAAAAGATATGTATCTTTATAAAGTTGTGCTGTGAGATAAATTTAACAAGTCATTTTTCTCCTCCTCAAGAATATTGGAAGCAAAGATCTTTATTATTTCACAGCTCTTGTGGTTGTAATGGCATGTTAAGACCTGGCCATGTGATCACTCACTTTCCCTATTTTACACATGTTAGGGTAGAGAGATGTCGGAGGAGCTGGTGAACACTAAGGAAGGAAGCTTAAATTATTGGGGAAAATATTTTCAGCATGATCATGACCAATGACTTTTCCTGCAAGAATCATTTACCAAGAGGTTGCTGGATGTGTCTGCTATCTTACTTGGTGGCCAAAACGTAATTTCAGGGACATATTCCGTTTCCAAAATATTTGACTTATAGAATAAATTTTTATAAGAGGAGTACTGTATAGCACATGGAAAACATGCTACACAGAAACAGCAATAGAACAAGCTATGTGTTAAAAGATTTGAGTAACTTCAGTGTGTAAACAGAATACTGCCAGTGTTCTGCTGGTAGAGTAGACCCATTGGTTAATTCCAAGAGACCCAGCATCCTTTAGTTTCTCAAGTAGTCTGAGTGTAATATAAATGTCAAAACATTCACACGGGAACAAATGAAGCATCTCCTGACTAAGGAAAATGGGCCTAGACCACGAGCTTAAGCCTTCTAATGTATTTAAAATGACAGACAAGTTCAATTACAATTTAAAGTTTAATTTTTCTAAGGGAGACAAACTACATTTTTACAGATACTGAAAGATATTTTACTTGTTTTTAAAAAATAAACTTCAGCCATGTTTTTCTACTTCCAGAGCTTCCTGTACCATTTATAAGACAGAATTCTAATGACTAATAAAATTGGGCACCATTTCTTTTCTTATCAGTCCCAGGAGAGCAATAATCATCACTACACTGTCATTTTTAATGTAAAGCAAAATTGCTAAACCCTGGGACTCAAAACAAAAAGCTACAAGGTACTGGGAATTGCTGACATTTTTTTTCGATACATATTTTCATTTTGTGAGACGTTTTATTCTATTTAATTGCATATATACATTGATCAAAGGGAAAATGCATGTACACGTGTGCACATAATCTAATACCTACTGTATACATTATGTGAGACACAGAATTCCATTTGCAGCTGGCTTCACACAAATGCAAGTTCTTTCAGAGTTGGTCATGCTGTAGAACTTATTACCTTCTTCCTGACTTTGGTGAAGATCCCAACAAAATTACACAATGACCTTAGGCCATTTCTGTTTGCATTATAGGGTGTCTAAATCATGAATCTAACTCCGAGTTCAATGGTATGTAAAGTGATGTGAAAATCAACAAGCAACTATAAACCAGAGACACACCACAGGGCAGGGAGAAGGGAGTAGTATCAAAACAAGGGGGTAGGTGGAAATTTTATGGAGACTATAACCAAGAGGAAAATGCACACATTGTGCAAAAAATGAAAAATGATGTAAAAAATATATAAAATAGAGTAAAAAAAATAGTTCTAATTGACACCATTTTAAGAATGCTCAGGCTAATAAAAATACACGCTAAGACTACTTTTAAAAATAAATATTACATATGCCTACACACAAACAGTTCATTAAGCAAATGTGCACACTACTACTTTAAGATTTAACAAATATTTAATGCTAAATCATACCCTTATCCTAGGGGTTATTCCTTTAAGTCATATTTCATGGTAACACATTAATAATTGGTGAACCTAAAATGATGAACACTTGTTTAAATATATTTCACAATCAGATGGAATAATTTAACTAGGTTGGAGAAAGGGTAGTAATTACATAAAAAGTCAGATCCTGAGGGGTAGAAAACAAAGGTACAAAGAGAAAAGAGGGGGGCCAATGCCAATATAGAAATTTAGAACTCAAAAATATATGAACCAATCAGGACACTAGAAAAAGCCAGTCATTATTAGTACCAATTACAAAGTGTAACTATTCTGTCTATAGGGTTATGAAAACTACAGTAGCTGAGATGTCTCCCATTTGTGCTGGGAATCATACTCTGCTGACTGTACAGGGCTGGTGTCTTAATGAGACCAGGGAACTGGGGCAACCAATGAGCACATCTGCTGCTCCTCACATGGCCTGTGTTGATCCGATCAGCCTAGAGATCTTGCTCTACAACATGACACCAACCTTCTTAGCTGAAGCTAACTGGACCAAGAGTAGACATCTCATGCAGTGGCAGCTAATCCGAAGGCTGGTTAGAAGGCAAAATCAGATCCTTACTCTCAGAGAGCTGAAATTGAAATGAGATAGCTAACAGAAAAAAGCAACTACAGGACCATGATGTAGAAAAAAACTGAAAATGCTGTGATGTGCAAAGTTGACTTTTTAAAAGAACCCAACATGTGAGAAAATAAAACTACAAGGAGGGACGAGCAAGCATGAAGTTAGCTGAATCAGGGGCCTCCCTGGTGGGGTTAAGTCTCAGCGCTATCACCACCAGGGCCTGAGTTCCATTCCCAGCCAGGGAGCTGACCTATATGGTGCAGCAGACCTTTCCTGTCGTGCCCGCTGCTTCCCTCAGCAGGGTATTTCAGTGGATCTGCCTGTTCTGCTCCCTGCTCTGACTCTGGTGAATCCTCTCACCCTCCCATACCCCTGACCTAGATTGCAGTTCTTCTATACCAAAGTAAATTAAAATCTTAAAAAAAGAAAAATTAGCTGAATCATTTACTGGAAGATGAGTATTTGTGGGCCAGTTATAATTCAGATTCTGCTTCTCCTTCTGCTCAGCTTTAAAATGTTTACTGCCATCCCTGTGTTACCCCCATGGTTCTTAAACTCCCGGGTATATCACATACATCCCATAATAACACTTGCAATAATCTGAATGAATCTATTCTTTGCAAAGAAAAGATCTAACTAAGAGACTGAGCAGAAGTTTTGCCACTGGATTTTAAAACCAAGTTAAATCTATAAATAAACTGTCATCTTCATAATTCATTCTCCTCCATTTGAACAATGCACCATTTGTGAAGAACATGGGTGCTAGTAATGACCTCACAACCACTGCTCAAAGCAATTTTGTAAAACTCACTCACTTCCCACCTGTCTCTCCCCAGTCTCTCCTCTCCACCCCTCACACATACACCCCTTTCTTCCCATTCATACTCATTTACCAGGACTTCACCTTCTGTTGACAAGTCAGAGAGTTCCAGATTTTGAGAAATAAAAGAAAAAGTCATCTTCATCAAAAGGTAACAGACTACTTATTACTATAAATAGACAGAAGATCAAATTTTTAAGAAGATAAAATTTTTTCAATGGTATTCCTAATGATATAAAAACTCAAATTCTGCCTTGGTTAATATTAAGCAACATGTTCCATTCATAACAGTTCCTCCACTTCAGCCTTCAGGTTCCTTATCTCCTATTTCATATGTTCCCATCCCACACTGCCGAACCCCAAATCTCCCAATCAAATAGAACTGAGTTCATGGCACATCTGTTTTGGTCTTTTTCCTATATATTAAACTATATATACACTTAAATGAAAAGATAAATGGGATTTGCTGAATCTCTATCCTCCAAATCCTGACAAAGTAGTATTTCCTTCAAGGAGATGTTATACAACAGCCTATTAATCCTATTCATTAAATCTTCATCTTCCTGTTAAAAAGTTTTAAAAAATATTCAGCTATACAAATAAGAATAGTGAGTACCCAGGAACTTGCTACTCAGAATGAGATCCTTGACTGCAGCCCTCCGTAATTATATTCCTCTTCCTCCTCCATTTCCAGTAGTGACCATTATACTGGACTTGAATATAGTCCATTAAAGCTGTGCCTTTGTATTTTAATGATGCATGGTTTGCTAAAGAATACATACACATACACACAGTGACTCATATTTTTTAACTTTCTATAAATGCCATAATACTATTGTCTTCACAAAACATTATGTTTGGAAGACTTACACTGAGGTACATAGTTCCCATTCAATCACTTCTTACTGCTGGATATTATGGGTAGCTTTGTACTGTAATATGTCACAGTGTATTATCAGTCCTCCTGTTGATCAACAGTGTGTTTCCAGTATTCAGATGTACCAGCTAATATAGGCCATACTTCCTTGGTAAGTAATACATTTTTTCCCTTTCTGTCTGTTCTCAATGTCTTATTTTTGCTTTTCTACAGCTTGTTGCAGTAAGGTATAAGTTTGGGATTCACTATGTCTCTGGGATCCAAGGATTCACGTCATTTACCATTTCTGAAAGGTTCTCGATTTCTGTTTCTTTAGATGCTGGCTCTTTTCTACCTTTTCTAGCATTTTTTTCCCAGAACTACTTTTAGATGCATGCTAGAACTTTTCAAATCATTTGTTCCATTTATATTTTGGAACAAAATATAAAAAATAATAATAATAATGTTAAAAAATAACAATGCACTCCAAAACTCAGTAACAACCTCCATTCTGTGGGTCAAGAACTCTAACAGGGCAGCACAGGGATGGGCTGCAATTGCCCCGTGGTGTCTGGGATGTCAACTGGGACAACTCAAACAACTGGGAGTGACCCCGAGAGCTGGGGCTGAACTCTCCAGGTAGTCTGGGCCTCAAAACATTCTAGCTTCAGGTCAGCTAGTTGTCTTCCATGTCAGCTTATGGTTCTAACAGTAATTATCCAAGAAAACAAGGGAGTGGCTGGTATCCTTTCTGTGCATCCTTTCAAGACTGAGTTTCAGATCTTACCTAATGCGACTGATGCCATACCCTTAGTTCAAGCGGCCATGCACCTGCCCATTTTCAAGGCCATAGACTTCACCTCATGACAGAAACAGCATCAAAGAATTCATTTGTGGTTCTTTTTCAAACTGCCAAGCCATTCTATTTACTTTAATTTTTCTTTCATATTTTCTCAAGCTTTTATCTGTATGCATTCCATTTTAAGTAATTTCTTCAGGTTTAGCAGGTTGCTACTTTTTCCCTGAGAACCTAATGCGATGCTTAATCCATGAACTGCACTATTAATGCAAAGATTAAAATTTTCTTTCCTGGAAGACAGTTTGGTTCTTTTGAAGACTGCCTAGTTTTTGATAGCATTTGTTCTTTTATCATGCTTTTGATGCAAATTTTATTTTTGAAATGTCTGAACCATACCTATTTTATGTTCTGCAATTAGTCATTCCATTTACAAATGTATAGAGAAGGAATTCAACTTCTGCTTATTTCTGCTTGACTCCAGCTCATTGTTATGAGTATTTTTGTAATTTGAGGTTGTGAACTCAGTTTTAGAATATTTTATCCATGGGTAGAAGAACCAAGGCCTAAATAGAGGGCATATTCCTCCAGAGAAGAGTTCTTTGCTTTTGCCAGGACAAATTTCCTGTCATCTCTCTTTGCTGCTGGATTTTTTTTTTTTCTATTCCATCCTTTCACTGAGGTGTAAGTCTTAAAAAGTTATACTTTATATGGTGATTTTTATTTTAAATCCCCTCTTGTCCAGGCCCAAGGTCCTGTCTCCAGGAGTGAAGCAGCTGTTAAAACTCGAACCTCTTGGTTCCTGAGACTGACAAATGTCTCCAAGGCAGCTGCAATATCAGTATCAGCTGACTGTTCTGGTTTTTAGTTTTCTCCTTACTTTCATTCCCCAGAGACCGCTTACTCTCTAACAAGGTCAGCAATATATTTTAAAGGACATTTATTATATTATACCCAGCATTTCTAACTGTTTTATACAGGGAAAATTTCCAGACGTTTAAGCTCTCAATCTTGTCAGAAATCAAAGTTCCTTCGTTGTCTTTTTAATGGGGTCATGAGAAGGAGTTAGAATATGTTTATTTAGAGTGCTGTGTCTTTTTTGCATGGGATTTTCATATTTTCTCTAGGTTTAAATATACCAATTTAGTGGGGGAAAAACTGTATATACATAGGTCTGTATAGGAGATAGTAGTAATTAAGTTTGCCACTGAAACACGTTAACAGTAATTTCTAAACCAAACATGTTCCGTTTGTGCCTATGGGCTTCTGGGCATGTTATTTTCATCATAACAAGTTTTATACATCTACTTTGAAAACATACGACAATGCCCTTGTGAAGTGAACTATCTATAATCTACTAATAAAGTCACGTAAAAGTCCTCTTACATTTTCACATTCAATAAGGCACTACTCAAATTTTTCCCTCATCCAAATCAGAGTTGTTCTGAATGCCCTTCATTTTGTCACCATTCCTGTATTTTTCCTACAGTAATTAAACTCATATTATTGACCATTCTATTGCAAAGCTTATCTTTTCTAGTGGACCATGAGTTTCATGAAAACAGGTCAGTTTCTCCCTTGCTTTTCCCACTCCCTACAGTGCTGTTTAAGTTTCTTGAGACTGGACCACTTACATCGATCCTAAAATATATGAAATAATACCGTACACAAAGGTTATCACTTAAAGTCATCCTTCATCCAACTTGAACAAGTTGGTTGCAAAGAGTGGTTAATTAATGTGGATCATCCCCCATTCAAGAGCAAGAACTCTGTTTAAAAAGACAGAATGTAATTAGGAAAAAAAAAAGAATATTGACAATTTGTCCCTCTTTCCACTGTCCACATCTATTGAAGTGTGTGAACCAGAGAACTAGAAAAGCCAAAAAGACACGTGAGTGGACAGAGAAGCAAGCTCCTGGAGGAATGCGTGTATGCGCTGGCAGGACAGGAGTTGCAGTCCATTCTATTATTTTGTTCTTCTCCATCTGGAACCCACAAATTTGTCACATATTATGCAAAATATTTTTACTTCATCAAACCTAATTATATAAAAGTTGAGAATTTGGTATCTTTTAAATTGCCAATTCTTTTTTTTTTTTAAATACTGGAAAAAGCATTTTTTTATTTTTTAAGATTTATTTATTTATACAAGCACTGGGTACAGTCAGAAGCATGGGAGGGTGAGAGAATTCACCAGAGCCAGAGCGGGGAGCAGAGTAAGCAGAAGGACCGAAGTACACTGCTGAGGGGAGCAGCGGGCGGCAGGAGAGGTCTGTGGCACATGTGGGGCCCTCAACCGGCAGCCGGGGATCGAACCGGCACTGCAGAGGCCGCAGGCAGCTTTGCAGCCCAGGGCTCAACCGCTGCGCCACCAGGGGAGGCCCTAAATTGCCAATTCTTAAAATTAAGAGTCAAAAATACGGTAGTTTGGTAATACAATTCTGGCTTTATGAGCTTATCAGATCTGCATATAATAACAGCAAGCCACAATTTTTGCATCATTTCTAAAGTTACAACAGTGTCAAAATTCAAAGAATAAAGTTTTCTGGCATTTTAAATAATTTGAATTAATTAATTTTAATAAATTAATGTGAAAATGACTTTCATTTGTAAATCACTAATTCATGGTATACATGTGGTCCTGCCAAGAAGCAGAAGAATGATATAACATCGAGACATCTTTTCTGAGCTATCATCACTTTTCATTCAAGGTTCTCCTATTTGGTGATCACCAATCACCAGTTAAAGTTTGTTAAGGCAGAAGTATCTCAACTCATTGGATACACAGTCTGTGTTATGTTGGAAGAATACCACAGTTTTGAAATAGCAAATGTGAATCTGTGACTTTCCAATGACCTAGAACACACTGTTAAACACATGTAAATGAACTTGAATGTGCACTGTGATAATTTGCTCAATGTGCTGTTTTAATCAAAACCAGGGAAACCTGTATTTTTTAATCTACTTTATTTTATATCCTTCTGTTTTGGATATTTAGATATATAGGTAAAATACTCACCAGCAGTTTATGCTTTGATGTTACATGTATCACCTGATTTTTCCCCCCATATATGGGTGTCAAAAAAATGCCAACTATTTAAACAAAGCTGGCAAAACTTCTTTCTTGGTGCAAGAATGCCTAAATCTCCTAAATGCCCACAAGCTGGGAAAAGGAAACTATGCACAGGGCAGAGACTATAAAGCTATAGAATGATAAGATTAAGTAAGGGTTTCACTGGAAACTGTTCTCAAATTCTAACCATAAACAATACTCAATGATCAGGAAAATAATAATAATCCAATGTATTTTTATTTGATTCAAAAGCTACGTATATTTTTTATAATGGGTAAGATAAGCAAATTATAAACCATTCTTTCTTCTAGTGCCAGCCTCTTTTGACAGTTTAATATATATGTTAGGTACTGAGCCTTAAGATATGAACCAACACCGCATATGAAATCAGCACACTGTGAGTTAAATTAACAAGTCAGATGTAGAATAAGCTGCAAACTTGATATTGATCAATTATGCCCCAAGCAGAGCAATCAAGGAGTGCTATCTTTGAAAGTAAGCCCGGTTTGACCTGACAGAATGAGAAACCAAACTCAGTGATTTTACTCCTTCAGTCTGACTGATAATGCTAACATAATGTGTCAGCTGGAATGAGCCATGTACTATAAACACACAGGGAAAGAGAAGCAAGGCCCCACAACAAAGACAGGAGTACAAGAAAAGGAGAGGAGACATTCAGCAGAGTCACAGTGCTCAGACAATCAAGGTGAAAAGGATGGGCTTTCAAAGGACGCTCATCCTTTTCCCCTTCCCAGGGATGACAAAGTCTCTGCAAGATTAGAACACCCACTTGTTTAAAGAGAAGCATGTCATGGTGTTCAGCATGGAGAGGAAAGCCAGACATCCCTTTGCCATGTGTGGACCAACTCCTTTCCTTCAAAAACTTGTAGAGATGCTTGGGAAACTGACAATATGTTCCCGGACTCAGCAGGCATAGATTTTGAATTATTGGGACTGAGAGCCTCAGATGCTATGTGGGAGCAAAAAGGTCTGATCAGAAACACTACTTTCCGTGTGCTGCAGGACGAGCAGGTAATGATATCATAATGCATCATGAGAGAGCAGCTTCATGAAATTGCCCATGGGATGCTCCTCTGAAGTCAGGCATGGTTACCTGGGTGCTTCTTTAGTAAACCTTAGTCTGAACCTGGTATGAGAATTCTCAGAAGTTAGGGCAAATCAGCTGCTTGGTGCATTGTAAGAATTTGGACTCTGCCTCTGTGTGTATCAATTTCTTCACCTACGAAATGAAGACAGGAACAGTGCCAGTCTCACAGGTTGTCTGTGTTAGTTGTGAGGATTAAATAAATTTATATATGTGAAGTGCTGAAAGCAGTGCTAAATACATACCATTTCATAAGTTATTCTACTAGCAATATCATCTTTATCATGCTTAACAGACTTGTTTTCCTGATTCCTGTATCATTTGCACGACTAAACATTTTTATGTTGTTATGAACTTCCATCTCAACTGTTTTACTTTAATTCCTCCCATGCAGTAAGTAGAAAACATTTGCTACATGTGCATGTTTTAAAATAAGCATCAGAATAGAGGAAAAGTGTAATAGCAAATCTGGCAGAAGAAAAAAGAAAACAATGAAAATGCATGATAGAATAATTGACCAGAAATGGTAACAAATTAAGTTATTTCATTTAATAGCAAAATTTCATTAGATTAATCAGATTTTAGTTATACAGATTATATAGATGCCCTCTACACAACTGAATGCAGTACAGGTCACTTCCTTTGAATGAAATTTTATATACTTGCATGATACTTCTCATGTACTAGATTTATTTTAGCATTTTATTTTCATATACCTGGATACTTACAGGAGAGGTTAAAAGACAGTACTGAAAATTCCTGCACTTCCCTGCACTGACTTCCTCTTGTGGAACCAGGGCATAAAGATGAAAACTGAAAAGTACATTACTATTCACTAAACTACAGACTTATTTCAATCTAAGGTCTTCTTTCTGTTCCATGATCTAACCCTTGATGCCACATTGAATTTAACTGCATGTCTCAGCCTCCTTCAATTTAGGAATGCCCCTCTGCCTTTGTGATTTAAAAACTTGATTTAAAAACTTCTGAAGAGTACTTGTCAGTTATTCTGTCTCTTTGATGTTTTCCCAGGATTAGACTGTGGTTATGGATTTTGCTGAAGAATCCACAGAGGTGAAGTGTCCTTCTCATCTTACCACTTGAGGCGACAGTGTTGAGATCAAGACATCTTATTACTCATGATGTAAACCTTGATCACATGCCAGCTGGTGTCTGTCAGGTTTATACACTGTAAAGTTACTTTTCCCCCTTTCTAGACTCACAGCTGTGAGCGGTGAGTCACTATGCTCAGTCACCAGCAAGTTAGACTTTGCCTCCTTGGAGAGGAGTGACCAAGAATTTGTGGACTTGGGTTAAAACTGCCCCTGTAATTAATTAATTCTTTGGGAGATAAACTTCAATGCTATTCGGTTATCATGGTCCTGGTCAAATTCCACTCTCTTCAAAAGCTATTTTCTTCCTCTTTTTATTAAAGATTTATTTTATTTTTGTATGTATTTATGGATAAAAGAGCTGGGATGTAGGCCAGAGGTGCAGGGGTTGAGAGGATTCACCAGAGACAGAAGGGGAGCAGAACAGGCAGACTGACTGAAATACACTGCTGAGAGGAGCAGCGGGTGAGACCTGAGAGGTCTGCTGTGCCATGTGGGTCAGCTCCCTGGCCTAAGATCGAACTTGTGCTCCAGTGGCTGGCGAAAGTTTCATAGTGCTGAGACTTTAACCTCTGCGCTACCACGGAGGCCCCATTTACTTCCATTTCACAAGAGTACTTAATGAGCAAACTGAATTTGAGAAACGGAATAGGCTGCTATAAAGTAGAGGGTAAAGAGATTGTCATGATCTGCTAAAGTTGTAAACATACATAGTGGTGCTAATTCTGTTGCTCATGACCACCATTCTGGAAGATTTCACCGTCCAAACAGCAAATGGGGGCACAAATGGGCATAACAACTCAAAAAGCTTAACTCACTTTACTGCAACCAAATCTGAATAGAAAACAAGGATGAGGGCTGAGCAAGTGTTTGATGCTCGAGCTAAGCAATCACCACATCCCTTCTAAACCAACTCTTCGGTTTCCTGACCTTTGTTTTCTGACCTATTACTTCTTGAGCCTTAACTCTCTTTTCCTATAAAACATAGTAGACTCTGAGCTACCTAATTAGTCCTTCATAGACATCAGAATCCCAAAGATAAATATGGTTTATGCTTAATTCTCAAACACAGTTTTAGATAAACCTATTTTCTAAGTGTTGAATCATAATGTGCCAATTTGCTACTAAAATTTTCACATTGTGAGAGGAACAGCAAAATAATGACACTGTCTTCATTTAATAGGTGAGAATCCTAAGAGTTTAAGTAGCTTACTTAAGACCAACTCTCTGGCAACAGGAGGAGATAGAACTTGGAAGAAGAGAGCTCTATTATGCTCAGTCTGCATTTGCCCTGAGGTGATGGGAATTCTCTCTATTCCTATCTGAATTTGCCTGACTATAATTGGATGTATCCGATCACTACTTTTGACAAAAAGTTAAGGATGCTTTTCAATATCACATTTATTTTTCAAAACATAACAGGTGGCTCATTTGATGAAAACATAAAATATAGAGAAAAAAATAAGAACTAGAAGGGAAAAATGGTAACCATGGATAATAACTGCTTATTATTTGTTCTATTAATTTCTACTAATAGTCTACATCATCATACTCAATCGTTATTTTTCATAGTTAATATTTAAGATTATATTGGGTCTATAATCTCAGAGTCACTTGAAATATGCACACCTCCTTTGGATGATAAAAGCTTCTCATGGACATAATATTAACATACCATTAATAAAAGTAGCAAATAACTCCTTGATGATACATGGTAGTCACTGTTCTTAGGATTTCACATACATGAACTTAGTCTTCCGTCTCTGCTCTATGAGATAGGTACTATTATCTCCATTTTACAGAAAGAGAAACCACCATAATGATTATGTAATAGAACACATTCTAAAAATGTCATAATTGATCTAGTCTTCCCAGTATTCCCTGATGTCCAGGTTGTTTACAACTTACAAAAATGTAGCAAACATGGTTTGTGTTAAACTCTGTCTCTGCGTGTACTATTGACAGAAATGCATGCTAGTCTGGCTGGCTTAAGTAGGTCTAGGTCTTAATCCAGCCAAAATGCATGCTGGTCTAGGGATTAAGTAAACTGAGAAGTGAAACAGTCATTAGGCCTTGCAAATAAATGGCACCAAGACCAAAAGTCACAGCAAGCAAGTATGCATTCATGTTTTCAAATAACTTGGACTACCTTCACCACTGGCTTTAAGTCTCAGGGTGAGGAATCCACACATCACGTTGTTGCCTGAACAACAGTCATCATAGGTGATGTCACACTCCCTCCAAGATCATAACTTTTGAGGTATGGTTCGGGTAAAGGATACTGACACAGAAAAGCAAAGTAACTCTTATGTGAGTCAGTCATTCAACAGCCAGTTGGATCAGAAAAATCATCTGGGTTAACTATCTTAGTCTGGCAGACCACACTGCCATTCAAATTTAAAACTAAATTAAACCTTCTAGCATCCTCTGGATAGGTTTCTCAAAACTACAATGGGAAAAGCAAAGCCCACAAAACATACTAACTACAGTGGATGTAAGCTTCAGGCCCAGGGAGTGAGGAAACTTGCTTTGCTACTGCCAGTTTCGAAGTGCTAGGGGAATAATTAAGTGTCCTCTTTTGTCATAAGTAGACTTCTCACTACAGATACAGAGAACATTTCCTTTTAAATTGAAAAAAAAAAAATCCTCTTTGAAGCAAGTTTCCATCATTCCAAAAGATATCTGGGGCTGAAATGCCCTTTACTGGCTTTATTTACATGAGAAACACGACAGACTTTCTGCTCTCCTCTATCTAATTTCTCTAAGCTACAGCCATTGATTCTTTGTAAAGTTTATTTATTCAAAACAACAGCACAAACAATTCTTTTTTCTTGGGTCAGCAGCTTACTGAATTAACATCAATCATCAAAGCAGACGGGGCTGAAAGGAAGATGGAAGCCCATTTTCTCAGAGATTGATTTTTTTTAAGCCAAAACACACAGGCATAAGCAGAAGGCTATTTACCATCGAAAGGTTCAACTTGAAAGTCACAGTCAAAAAGGTTCTTCTCCTGGCTAGGTTCTCTGAAATCTTAAATTTTATTTCAAATCATTTAAATTTTTTTTGATGGTCTGTGAATTGGATTACTTCACTCTATAAAGCCCATCTGAATAGCCTAAAACAGGAGAAGGGAGGTTCCAAAGGAGAGGAAAATAGATCAATATTAGTGTTTATTATAATGATTTTCTAATGGCTTTCTCTACTCTCTTTACTTACTTTGATGTATTTAAAGCAGGAAAAGTTCATCAAAGACCTCTGTGATTAGAGGCTTAAATGTATTTAAATAACTACCTCTGGCATGTTTTAAAGGTGATTTGGCTCCATAGGTCCTAGCAAAATTCTTCTTTGAAAATCTACATTTGCTTCTTGCTAGGAACCCAGCTCAATTATTTTTCCTTGCAAGGTGGGGGTGGAGAGTTCTTGCCTGAAAATGAAGTCAGAGGGTCAGTATTACTGAGACTGCTCCAAGAACTGCAAAATGTAATTGGTTTATATCCATTTTACATCCCGAGGTGTCGGGGGAATGTGTTTCCTTCCTATAGCTTTTCCAGAGATTAATGTAAGGTGAGGAATGCATTAGACCAAGCATGTATAAACTACTGGCCGCCTCTTTCACTAGAATGTGCTGTATTCTTTATTTCAGATATTTTTAAGCGGTTGCTATACTGATAAATCAATGTTAGGAGAAAATGTGAGATTTTCATTCTAGGGTACAAATAAATGCAGAAAGACAAGAAGAAAAAATAAAGTCCCATATGCCTGAGTTGGCTGGCAGGGAGGACCTGTGTTATCACTACTTTCTCTCCAATTGAGACAAAATTTATTTCAGTTAAGAATTTAATATCAAAGCCATCCATCACCCTTTTGTCTGAGAAGGAAGCAGGAACATTCATTTGTTTTCCAAACGTATAAAACAAAGATTTTTAGCCTCTCATTCACAGGAATCATGCTCATGAATAAAGGTGGTTCCTTGGGTGGGTGAAAATTAATTCATTAAACAAAAGAAAAAAGCAAAAAGAACCGCCACCTAGTTGTTTGTTTGTTTAAAAACCCACTATTTAATAAGATCCTGTAACTAGTTAACCATTCTAAAATTGCATTTCTATTTACTCCCATACTTAGATCACAAATTAGCAAACAAAGGGTATATTATGTATTTGAACTTCTACAGTCATTTTTGAGTAATCTTATAGCATCAAAGGTTTACAAAATTTTGTGCAGTGAGAAAATGCTCAACCTAGAAGGAGTAAAAAAGGTCTGTGACAAATATTGACTGGAAATATTGACTGATTATAAAGCATAGTAGCTCATATGATGTCTATACTACTCTCAAATATAAACACATTCCCCAGGGACAGCTCTGGGGTACAACTCAGAAGCTGCTGTAGAAGGTCTGGGAACATGAGGCCAAGGCCCTGCTCTGAGAGGTTCTATCATAGATAGAGTGAGAAGGAATCTCCAAGGCCCTAGAGCATGAATGGCAGGGGAGGAAAGACAACTGATCGTGATCAGTTTGAAGAGGGTGAACTTAAACACAGCACTGTTAATCAAAAGGCTTTAAGGGAAAGGAAGTTAAAAAACATGATTGGAAAAGATACCCCAAATGAAAAGTCTTTGGAAATTAGGAAAATAAAATTTCCTTAGAGTTACCAAATGCCACCTTCAGTTTCAGCATAACGGTTCATCCCCAAAAGATCAGTTTATGAGAAACGGAAGCCTCAGACTTTAGGGCCAGTAGGTGAAAACAGGTTGTGCTTTTTCAACATTGGGAGCATTGACAAACCCACTTCCATGCCGGGGGCTAAATCATGAAAATGGGGTGGGCCTGAAGTATTTTAATGCAACAGTAGTCCTGAGATGGCTTTGGAAATAAAAGCATAACTGGAAAAAATATAAAAGTAAAACATCTCAGTGAAAGAAGTAACTGAGATCAGCTAGACAGGAAGCAGAGGGCAGGGGCCAGCAGGGCTGGCTGGTGAGACAATATGGAAAATTAAAAGGGGGGGGGGACAAAAGGAGACTGAGATCAGGTGTGGGACTAAGCTTATGGCTATCTATCTATCTATCTATCTATATTTAATAATTTCAAGATAAACATAACCTTGAAAAATCAGTTCTTTTAATAACAGGGTCAGCATGAGGCAAACAGTTGGGAGTAAATTGCATTAAATTATTTCCCTGTGAGTGAACACACAGTGTAATAAGCTGTGAAGAGGGTAATTCTGTACTTACATTGTGTTTTGCAAGCAAAGTGGGAAATTGAGAATTACTGAACCTTGCTTAAGTTCTTATCCAAATGAGTATTTCAATTAGTTAACTAAGATTTCCCCATGTTTTAGAACCATAATATGTAGAATAAAGTCATCTGTCTATGATGCTACAAAATGATCCAGCAAATGTTATAGATGGGATTAAATCTAACAAGGCTATTTATATTTGTAACAAGCAACAATATTATTTAGGTAGGGGTGTGAGTGTGTGTTTATCAAATAGCATAATTTCTACACAATAAAGTTCACTGATTTTTTAGTTTATTCTTAACTTGAACAAATGCAGGAGATAACAGAGGCTTATTAAAAAGAGACAATGAAAATTTAAGGTAACAATCATAGTGCTGCATTAAGCTGTTGAACACATTTAGTGACCACACTCAACAAACATTCAATAATAAACTAAGTGAGGTCAGCTCTCTAAAATATATCTACCTATGGATGAATGAAACTTAAACAAAATATATAAAATCTTTAGTTAAAACTAATAGGAAAAAACCTTCCTTTTTTGATGCTATTTAGCAGAAAGGGAAGCAATTAAGAATGATTACCTTCATGGATGAATTCGGAGGGAGAAAAAAAATAAATTTCACTGGTCTCTGTAACTGTCAGGTGCTTAGCACAGTTCTTTACAAGCAGTGAAGGCAAGTGGGGGCAATAAGAAGATGTATACAGATACACAATGGAATTGTACTCAGCAATTAAAAATAGAAGATGAGAATTTGTCATTTTTGACACCATAGATAGAACTGGAAGGGATTATGCTAAGTAAGTCAAAAGGAGAAAGTCAAATACCAAATGATTTCATGCCTGTGTGGACTACAGAGAAACAAAACAAAGGAACTGACCAGACCAAAACAAAAACCCTAGAAATATACCTGCAGAACTGAGGCTATTACAGGCAACAGGAGGGGGGTGTAGAAAAAGGGGGGAGGCTATGGAAAAGGCCTATGAGTGCTTTAGTGGTGGGTCTGGTGACACATCCGAAGAGACATGAAATTATTCCCCTAAATCCTAACAGTGTGTTAAGCCATTGTTACCTTAATTAAAAAAAAAAAAAAAAAAAAAACAAAAACCCTTTATAAGATAAAGACCTTTTACTGAAAATAAAAGGTCTTAACTGCTGACAATTTTTTCATCAATTAAAATTACCACAAAAAATAGGAAAATAAATAGTTCAAAGATATACAGAGAGAAAGTTGGATATCACATAAATATATAAAATCTTATGAGCATACTTAATGAAAGAGAAGAGGCTGCCTTGGGGAAAAAAGGGTGATTGCTGGCTAATGAATTACCTTAAGGAAAATTATTAAATCACAAAAAGTATAGTATGGGGTCCCCCCTTTGTAAAAGTCAGATCATATCACAAATACTGTATTCAATCCTGCTTCCTACACATAAGAAGTGTCAATACTCCACTAGAAAAGAATCAAAATAGGGCAACCCCACTTTGCAGAATAAAAACTATTGAAGAACCAGAGCAACTTCGCCTGGAATTAATATAAGTGATAAAAATATTAAATGGTTGTCATAAAGGGATTAGATCTACTCTATGGTATTCTCCAAATTAGGCATACCCAGTTACCCAATCTCTCATTCAGCTAAAGATAAAATTTTAAGCACTACATGCATGTAATATTGTGTTACTTGAGGTGGAAGACACAAAGGTGATTAAACAAGAATTCTTTTCCGGACCTCCCTGGTGGTGCAAGGGGTTAAGCACCACCCTATGAAGCAATCTGCAGCCTCTGCAGCACAAGTTTGATCCCCGGCCAGCCAGGGAGCTACCCACATGGCGCAGCAGACCTCTGCTGACTCGCCCACTGCTCCCCTCAGCAGTGTACTTCAGTCAATCTGCCTGTTCTGTTCCCCACTCTGTCTCTGGTGATCCTCTCACCCCCACCCCCGCATCTCTGGCTTGTAACCCAGCTCTTTTATGCATAAATAAATAAATCTTTAAAAAAAAGAAAAGAAAAAAGAATTCTTTTCCTATAGAATATACAGTCTAGAAAGAAAATTAAGACAAAGTTAGAGTGGGATTGCCACCTAGTATCAGGGACAGAGCCTGACATATAATGGGCACTCAGTACATTTTTATTTTTTTTTTACAGGAATGAAGGCTCTACCTCTGGTTCAAACTCTGGTTCAAACTCTGCTTGACCAAGTTGCATTAGCTAATCTAGTTGACTCATGTTGCCCCTCTAAGCTGTAGGCCCATGGCCGAGGTAAGCCTTTCAAAAAGAAATGAGCTGTTCTTCACTCATGGGACAAGAGCATGCAATACACAAGCCAGACACTAGCCAGAGAGCCAAGAAGTGTTGAAATTAGAAGTAAAAATTTTAAGGCGGCAGATTTCATTTCAAGCTATTAATTGAAGCTGTCTAACAGAGGAACTAGTTCATAATTGTGGTCTCTGAAGTCTCTCCCTGGAGGCTTTTTTTATACAGCTTCCTGCTCCTACTGCGTTATCTGGAGATACAGTCTAGAGCTATTCATCTTGCTCGAACCATCAGGAATACAGTCTGCTCTAAATTGAATAGTCTACAAAGTAGAATGATTTGTCCACACTAGAAGCAGACAACTAGTAAATCAGCCCTCAGAATCTTTCAGAATAAAGTCAACTCGCCCCTGATAAAGAACCACAGCTTTATACACAGCCTAAGCGTGTGGTTCCATAATATACTGTCTAGTTTTAGGAATAACACGGAGTGTTTGAAGGTGATTTCACACAAATTTAAACAGAACTATGAAGACAAAAAGTCCTCATAGACTGATATACTACTACCTACATACTCTGCTCTAGTGGATGCTAAATAAATTTTGTCTAGAGAAACAACACTGGATTATAGGTACAAATCAATATAAATTCTCCTGAATATTATACAATAAACAATAAAATGATGACTTTAGCAAATGTCTTTGAATGAAATGAGCAAATTCTATGATAATGTATTTTTTTTAAAGAGTAAGTTTGTGGTTGATGGCTCTGTCGGGTGATGACTCTGCTTATCATTTGCCAGCAGAAAAACACAACCACCAAATCATTTGTTGTTGATTCTATCACCATAAGGTTACATGTTAGCATACTCCTCTATTTCCACATACATATAAAACCATCCACTCCCATATATTCAAAAGAAAATTTTGATAGTTTATTAATATAAAAGGTTTGATATTTATGGCTTAAAAAATAAAAATGAATTGTAAAAGAAACACTCAATACTTTGTATTGATTGATGTACACATACTCCTAATATGCAATACCTAATTTCATTCTGTATACTTCCTTTAAAAATGTGAAAAGGTTTGAGAGAATTCATTTCAAGCAAAAGCCTCAGCAATGTATCATGAGATGAAGATGCCAGGACAGGGGACACTAAAATAGAGGCACACTCCAACTGGCAGCTGGCACTTTAAACTCCTAGATCAATAGGATCCTTCATTGTGTAAACAATTCACGGACTTGTCATTCAAGGCAGAATTATCCAACTGGTAACTGGAAACCTATAAGTCAAAACCAGAGAGTGCTGTATTTGATATTTGACAAAACAAGAATTAGATGACAATTGAGTGTATGAGAATGTCACGTGAATATCCAAAGTACAGGACTTTTATGTTTCTCAAAATTAGACACCACTGGGATTATATTCCAAAATGACAACAATGTAGGTGGATCTGAGTATAGACTGACCCCTTTAGAGGGAACAAGTCTTCCAATTCTCCAAGTCCCCATGTCTGCCTAAGTCACTCAGTCAGGTCATCAACCAAGTTCTCTAGGAATGTATGTGCATGGTGCTTTATCTCAAGGAAAAATTTTCTAAGGAAGGGAAATAAAATCAAAGATAACAAATTAATAATAACCTGAATAATCTCAGAATATAATGAGGCATACATTTATACAGAGGTTTGAACATTCATAAATTAACTCTTTCTAAACTTCAACCATAAAATAGAGTGGTCTAGTGAACAGCGACTGCACTGAGGTTCAGACGTGCAGACCTTTCATCTATCAGTAATAGACATCTAGGGTCATCTTGGGAAGTGCCACATTGATAATAAAGATATCAACGTGAAGCAATGATGACCTACACTGCCTGTCCATCCCCAAAGAAAAGTCCAAGGCTTTTCTTTGGATGAAGTGATGAAAAACACTAACCGAGCATATAGTCAGTTGAGAAACAAGATGCTATATACTTATAAGAATGCTTTCTTGCTCGAAATGCTAATTGGGAGTCATTGAATTTTCTGAAGTGTTGCTAAAATGACTGAGTCCTACCTTTTCCCAGTCTCATTACACTCAGATGCCAGTACTAAGCATAATGGTAAGCATTGTAATTCTGCCTTTATTAGATGCAGGTATATAAATGGCAACCCAGTGAGTGTGGTGAATTTTGATCATTATTTCCCCACTCAAGTTGTTGTTCATCTTCCTGCTGAGAGGATGATCACTGATTTTACCACAAGCCCAAGGGACCTATTATTTATTATATTACATTTTATGGCGTGGAGTAAATAAATAGCATTAAAGTGCTAAATTCATTCACAGAGATGAACTGTATTCATAAACGAGATAAATTCTTTAAATCAAGTCTCTGCTGCTAATAGGCTCTTCATAAAAATGCAGAAAACATGCATCGCAAAATGGCAGCAATAAAGAGAGGCACCTGGGTTAACACACAGCAATATTAGAAAGCAAACACTGGTAGTCAGACACATAAGTGGCACAGAACTGCTTCATGAGGTTAAACACACAAACCTCACTTAGTCATCTGTCACCTTCAAGTAACCAGATTATAAAAACTCCTACCTTAAAAACAATACAATTATTCATAATAGAATCCAAAATAGACTCAGTGCACAAAGGCATGAAGAACTTAGCAACCCCACCCCTCCTAAGACATGTCTTCATTACTGGGTATGTTGTCTTAATCGGTTTGTCTTCTATTAAAAACCCATTCGGCAGGGAATGTGTGTGCATTTGTCTTTTGTATTATATATAATCCACTCTCATTTCCATCCCTGATTTCTAGTGTTCCGTGCAATTGCTTCTGGGATAGCTTTTCACTGTAAAGGATTTTCTAGCCACCAATCCTTTCGGGATTTTCTTTCCCCATTCCTCGTGTGACTTTTAATCATTTAAGGCAAGCCACAACTCTGCATTTTTCCCTTGGCAGATTTAAACTCAGTAGAGCTTGAGAGCGACACCAATTCCATGCCTCCCTTGGATTTCACTACAGAAAGTCTCTGTGGGTCTCGGGGGTCAGGCCTCATGCTACCCCAGCATCTGTTCCTCCTTATTCAGTGCTGTACCAACACTACCCACACGACTATTTTAACAACAGGAATGATAATGAATGCTCTGCTCAATTCTAACATTCACGTAGTATTATTATAAGATGGCTCAGTGCAGATATAAAGAACAAGGAAAGTGAGTATTCACAACAAAGTATCCTAGTCATTATTCATAAATCATACTGAAGATTACCAGTGAAACTATATCCAACATATTATAAAAAGAGGCATGGAGAGTAACTGTTGCTACATTGTTTTTGTGATTTGTCTCCAAGCAAGTCAGAGATCACAGGAAGCACTAAATCAAATACCATATGGAAGCCCCGGCAGAGCCAGGTGCCAGAGTGAAGTCAGAAGTCTGGAAGCAGGGGAGCAATTTGGAATGAAGGTCTATTAGAGAACAGCCAGACAAGGCAATAATGTGTGGGGTTAGAAGGAGTACCCCTATGAATCAGGACCGACACAGGTACCTCGAATGGAACTTTTCGAAAGAGAAGAATAAATGGAGACAAGAACAAGAAAAAACATACAAGAGAAAAAAGCAGGAGATCTGACCATCAACACTCAAGAGTCCAGAGGAAGAACTGAAAGGAAAGCTGAGAAGAAGAAGAAAAAAAAAAAGATCTAGGCATCACAACCACCACCTTAATGAGTGATACCAGTGTTCCAGGGATTTGGGGTAAAATCAGGTACTTCTCCTCATTCATACCCACTATCTTCTTCATTTGATCCTACATTTGGGAAAGGCCTGTGTGTCCTTAGTTCCAGCTTCCCATCCAGGAGGTCCATGTCACACTCATTTTCACCCCATTAGCAAATCGTCACAAAACATCCAGAATGTGACCTGTTCTCCCCCCCACTGCTGCCCACTTAGTTCAGGCCATCATCTGCTGTTACTTATCTTTTGCTTCCCCTATTGCATACCCTTCATATGGCAGCCAAGCTATCCTATAAGGACATTAAATCGGAAGATGATATTACTCAACTCAAAACTCTAATAGCATCCCACCTCACTGAGTGTACAACCCAGTGTCTTGACTACTATGAAAAGGGCATTAAGTAATCTCGTCCCCAGCATCTCTCTGGCCTCATCTCTGACACACTCCTTTCCTTGTGCACTTGACTTCAGTCATTGCAGCTTCAGGACTTCTATGTTGAGCATTTCCTCTGACTGGAAAGCTCTCCTCAATACCTCACTATTTCATTCAAGTCATTCATTGAATGTTTCCTCGAGTACCCAGTGTAAAAAAGGCATCATATCCTGTCGTCCTCACCATGCTAAGTTCTTATTCGTAGTTCTTACCACACCTGAAGTATTATACATAACTGACTTAGTCTCCCTCCCATTAGAATGTAAAAACCATGAGAGCAGAGACTTACTATTTATTGCTGGGCCCATAACAAGAGCTAAATAAATGTACTTTATATATATGAAAATTCTACCATTGTGCCCTCACAGAGGAATGTATAAGAAGAATGTTCTCCAGTTTCATCAACTCATTCACCAGTTGGGGTTTCCTCCATCAGGCAAACACTCTTCACAAATACAGAGACACTGTCGCGAGATCCCATTAATAACAAGTTACACAGTGAGGAAGACATAGAATCAGGAAATCTAGGGAGGAAAGGAAAAATTCTGGGGACTCTTGCTACTGACAGAGGCAAAGCAGTCTTGCAAGTTACCTCTTATCAATGGTGTTTCAACATATACCCCCCAGTCAGAATGCACTGTTATTTGCCTGTCTGCTTGTTAGCAAGAGGTCAAGGGCATACAGTCAGAAATGGAATCAAACTGAAACAAACCAAACACTGGTTGGGCTGTTGTAACTGCCAGGGCCTTTCTCATATATCATTCGAGTTGACACTTACTGCCAGCAGGTTATTATTTGCCCCACTTTACAGGTGAGGAAACAAGTTGAGCTGATTAAAGAAATTGCCCAAAGTCAAAGAGCTGGTCAGGTGTGAATTTTAACCTATATGTGACTACAAAGACCCTGAAACCTGTGAGAAGTTCTCCAGATATGAAAGGCAAGTTCAACTTAGCAGTGTAGACACCAACTTTTGAACCTGACACAAAAATCACCAAGAAACACCCACACAAAGCAGTTATTTGCCATTTTATAATGCCCACCATTAAAACCAGTCATGAATTTGTACAGCCCAAAGCTGTTATTCTAGAAAATCTACCACAAAATCAAAAGAAACCTCAGCCTCTAAAATAAAACAAGCTTTCCAACCTCCGCCCCCCCTGCTCTCATAGCTACAATACTAAATTGGGTAAAGAAAATGACTATAGGAAAATAAAATGTTTTAATGTAAAAATGTAAGAGACAACATACTTTCGAATGCTTTAAGTGCCCCTCAGAAATGAGACTGTTCTTTGTTGACAACCTTTGAGAAGTTTTAAGTAAAACCAAGAAGTCTCACAGTATTCTTTCCAGAGCACTGGGAAGAATTTTATCCTGGGTGCAGTCCATCCAGCCATCCAGCTAACTAAGCTCTTTTCCAGCTAAGCTCTTATCCCGAACACACACAATTACCCTTCACTGTTATTTCCTGTCTTTTAAAAACCCATATATTTAGAAGATTCAGGGTAAAGGAACATACCTTCTTATGTGTTAGACAAAGGTCATTTAATAAACATGGTTCTTCATTCACTGTGGCGTTTGAGTGTTTATTTGGCTCCTAAAATCTGATTGATCATACCAGTATTTCCAGTATTTGTCACTGACTCACAAATTCTGACTCATCAGAAAATCAGGAGGGTTTCTCTTCAACATTCTGCCCCCTGCCCCGAGGCGAGCCATAAAATTAGCACAGTTTTCTCCTCACACCTCTTGGGAACCCCAATTCTCATCTCAACACTGGCTTTCCCCAGAGTGTTACTGTGGAGAGGGGGCTTGTATTCAGGCCTTGCTGACCACACAGCCTAGCTGGGATGTCCCTGAAGTGCCTCTACCACTCTGTCACCACCACTGACTCTGAAACATCCAGACGCAACTCAATTTTGCTCCTCATGTCTCCCCTCTGGTCATGGTCTCTTTGAGTAAGGAGAGATCTGACTGTGCCCCAGCAGTGCAACTGAGGTAGAAAAGAAGTACCCACATGCTAAAAGAAAGGGGTGCACATAATATGCCACAGTAACCAGGAAGGGCAAGAAGATGGCACAGAGTACAAAGAAAAGGGGGAAATGGAGAACAATTGTGCTGTGTCTAACAAGAAGGGCCCCCATATTCCCTGGCATGCCTGCAACCAGCTACACTTCTTGCCAAACCTCACTCCAGGATGCCCTCTGATGAAGGCCAGGAGCTCTCCCTCACACCAGGGGTGACCACAGGAACTATGCCCCTCACCACCTACTTTTCTCAAGCAAGAACCTCTGCCTTGGGAACCTCAACTAAGATATGTTTAGGCTATTCTTGTATCATTATTAGGAAAGCTGGGATGGACTGAAAGGTCTCTCAGGTGCTTCCTCGTCACCATATCCTGACATGACCTACCTGCTTCTTACCCTACTCCCTGGTTTCCTACACCCTAGGAAGAGGTGTGCTCCTAGAATCTCAAATCCAATTTTACATCCATTGCCAGGACGCATGCTTCTATTTTAGCTAAATTTGAGAAAGCTGCAGTACGGAAGTACTGGAGACATATTTTGGGTAAAAACTGTTTTGTGGACATTTGCACCAAATAAGATAATAGAAGGTTATTTCTATAAGAAAAAACATTCTGAGTTCCAAACAACTGACTTACAAATGAACCAGATGCCTGGACTGTAATCTATTTACAAATATGAAACAATATTGCTATGGTGCTTTTGAGGGCCCTGTTATGGAAAAGTTTCAGAAGACAGGAAGTTTGGCAAGTGATGATGAAGGTGACCTAGGGATGCCCATGGACTATTATATGACTTAAGTATATGTTTTTATTTGACTTAATACTTTCCTGAAACACATTTATGAGAAAAGCATGGCCTTCTTATAACTGATATCTCATTCACACATTTAGGGTTCTTATCCCCCTGCCTATATTTATTGCACTTCCTTACACAAACACACACACACACACACATTCAGAATGTGACCTATGCTGGGCTTCTGTGGTGCTTAGATTTTAACAGTGAGTCACTATATTTTCCTGTGAAGCATGGAGGAAGGAGGCTCAGCAGTGCCTAAAACACAACATGGTTGTTTAGATAAAGATGTCCTGACATTATGATGGAATGTCTCAACTGTGCAGATGAGAAAAAATTAAAAAGGAAAACAAACAAAAAACTGCTGCTGGATTCAGGTATTTTGTAGGAAAGCAGCAAAAACCATTTGATTGCAACGACTCTTTCTAGGCCATCTAATTGTAAAAGTGATATATGTAGAGCTTTGTACCAAATGTCTTGCTGCTGGACTTCTGGGTATTTGCCATTGAAAACGTCCCATCAGAGACACACTATGCTGTAACAGAAGTGTCAGAAGACTTGGGTTTCTATTAAGCTCTGCTTTTAACTATATCATCCTAGGTGAATCATAGACTCTTTCTACATGCGCCTTAACTTCCTTGTGCATTGAACAAAGGGGCTAGACTATTGATGATTATATTAGACTGGAGTTAGTCAGTCTTACATATAGAAGACCTTATATATATTGAGCAAAGGTGTGAGCAGTGGGGAGGCAGTCTTTACTCTTTCATAAGTTGCGACTCAATGCGGTGGGGGGTGGTGGTGGTGGAAAGCAGCTTTAAAGAATGACCAGATTAAATCCTCAGTAGCTGTTCTGGTAAAGTTGGGTCATCAGCCCACAGTCACTTCCAGTGTTGTCTGGCAAGTGGTTGGTGAAAAATGGCCATGTCATCAGATCTTTCAAGTCTGTGCTAGAAATACTAAATCCACAATATACTCCTTAAGAACAGGTTGATTATTCGCATAAGCTCAGAAAAAGTTGCAGTCATTATTTGCCTCTGGAAATTCAACCATGAATCTTGTATATATTGAAGGCTCTGGAAAGTTCTGCAGTAAAAAAAGTTATTTTATAATCAAACAAAAATACTTAAGGCATTATATACATATTTATCACATTATATTTATCTATCAATATATTACGTTTAGTACTTTTATGGTACTTCAAAGGACCTACTAGAGTAGTTTCTGGGGAACAAGAACTGTTTTTAATTCATCTTTCTGTCCATGGCCCTTAGCACCTGAGTGACTGACCAGGAAAAGCCTGTAAAACCTGGAACTATGACTAATGTTCTTATTATTAGGGCTTATACAGCCAATGTGAAAAGTAAAATCCAATACAAAAAAATACAAACATAAAAGTAAAATGTAAAACAACAAAACAACATGGTTCATGAGGACAGAAAACTAAATTCAAGCCAGTAAGTTTCATGGGATACTGATCTCCAGGAGCAAAAGAGAAAGCTAGAAATAAACTATGCCGTGCAACACTTACGAAGAAGGCCTTGTGCTCTGCATGGGACCAGCAAACATTAGCTGATATTACCCAAGCAGCGTCCATGACTTATCTATACTCTTAACTTCTCAGCGCCTGACTTTCCCAGTCTGCAGAATAAACAAATATTTACTATAGAACTCAATCCATAGTCACTGAGTTAGGAGCGGAACTTACATCTCAGAAGCATTTGGAAAAAGACAGGTAATGGGTGGGCGTGTCCATTGACATCCTCACCACCATCCAACTGCTGTTGCAGGGAACAGTTTAGGAAAGCAGACTGCCAACTCAACCGATCCCTATGATTCCTGTCACAGGGGAAGTGTCCCTTTTATAAAAGCACACACTTCTCAGTTGCTTAGGGTTTGGAGAGAAAGATGAGAATTGTTAAGGCAATGAAACTTGGGATAGCTAAGTTTCAAATTTTTGCATCAGTAAAGATTTCCTAAATTAAGTGATGACAAATATTTTTGCCCACAAAATATATATATTAATAAAATTATGTCCAAGGATGATACACAATATAAGATAATAGTTAAGGGGGGAAAAACAAAAAAGGTACAGGTCTGGGCTCTTTGAACACTGAAGGAGAGAAAATATTTGATTAGGATCTTGGCTGTAGAACACAGATCCTAATCCATCAGTTTGTAAGTTACTTGAGAGCAGGGATAGTTGCAATCACTCTTCCATCCCCAGTGACTGGCATGGTGTCTGGAATACATTAGGCACTAAAGAAAGGTTGAGTGAAATGAATCACTGGATGGCAATGCCTCAATGCCTTATCAAGCCATAAGCAAAACCTAATGTGAAGTCTAACAGTAAGGATTCGATTATTTGGAAAAATGTTTTAAAAGTAAATTTTCAATGTTTCCATTCTATTGGCATAAGTATTAAAGGTAGGAGAAGAAGAACAACCACCACAAAAAAAGAGCATCTGTATATGCCACGAAATGCCCACCAGCTTGATAGGCGACGTTGGCTATCCATCTGTACACAAGTCACCCCAATCCATTCTGGAGAAAAATCATTGCTTCCAACATAATACACTCAAACAAATTTATAAATGTTAATAAAATTTTTAAAAGGTCAGGTCACTACTTCCTGTAACATATGTCAGGGAGAACCTAATACATCTCAGTGCCAGGTCATTGGCAGGATAGCTATGACATTAAAGGATGGAGAAAATGGAATTTTTTTTCTCTTTAAAATTAGCTAAGCAGCACATCTGTCTGCTTCCCCTGTGGCTGCCCAGTATGGAGCAAGCACTGTAACAGGAGAAATTTATTGAAACATACCATTAAATCAATATGGCAGACCACTCTGCTTTATATGGGGCTATAAAAGTTGTGCATTTGGGGAAGCTAGAGGAAATAAATTGGCACTAAAAATAAGAACAAAAATATTTTTTAAAAGTAAATGAATCCTAGAATTTACAAATTTAGTAAATCAAGCAACAAAACCAGGGTCTTAAAACTTGCCTTGTAATCCTTTCTTAGGCTAGAACTGGAGACAGTCTTCTAACTCAAGAATCTAGCTTGAAAATGACAAATGAAAGTGAAGGTTCTGGCTGGATTATTAGAAATTACTTTGGAAGAAGGTAATAAAATTGGAATTATAGAAAAGAGTCATACCAGGGTTTTATTTAGTAACAAATAGTAATACTGTTTTTTTGTAGACCATCCATGGAGATTCAGGGAGCAAAGAGGAAAAGTGCTGTCAGAAAACCCTGTGAGAGAGTAAAATATGTTCTGAATGTCCCAGAAGTGAAGACTAAAAATACAGGATGTTTAGATCCTACTGGTATTCTGAATAGATTTGTTTCGTAAGCCCTTGACTAGATCATTCAATATTCCCTGGCTTTGGAACTCTCCTAACTATTTAGTTCTATAAGTCAAAGGAATCTTAGAGGCAGATTCATCTAATATCCATACTGGCATCATGAACTTTAATGTTTACAGTGGTTCATAAAGCATATGAATACATACATGGTTGAGCCTCATAACAATCAAGCTCATAGAAAAAGTTAACTGATTTGGGGGCCTCCCTGGAGGCCTAGGGGTTAAGTCTCAGCACTATCACTGCTGCGGCCTGAGTTTGATCCCCAGCCAGGGAGCTGACCCACACAGCGCAGCAAACCTCTCCTGTCTCATCCACTGCTCCCCTCAGCAGTGTATTTCAGTCAGTCCACCTGTTGTGCTTCCCACTCTGTCTCTGGTGAATCCTCTCACCACATCCCCCGCCTTATATCTCTGGACTACACACCAGTTCTCCTACTAAATAAACATTAAAAAAAGAAAAAGTTAACAGATTTATCCAAGATTTCCCAGCTAATCAGGTGAAAGACAAATGGAGAGAGGGACATATAAACACTATAGGAAAAAAATGCACAGCAAATTAAGTCAATTAGTATGAGTCACGATGACAAAGGTGTAAGTGTCTAAAAGTAACCATAAGCAACTAAAAATCTCAACAAAAGGATGACAGAGCTATATACTGCAGAAAGGAAAGAAATGGACTATGCACTGGGGATGGGACTGCAAATAAGGGGTACAGCATTTCTACGAAATTCATCGGAGTCCCCCATCACCGTACAGTGATGCATGTACCTTTTGCAGTCAAGATGCACATGCCTACAAAAAGACAAAAACAAAGAGATACCATGAAAACCACCTTCAACTTGGCCTGCAGGTTGTTTCTTTGCATCTTTGAATGTGGTTTATTATTATTTTTTTCCGTACCATTATCAGAAGGAAAAATCCCCACCTTGCATGGCAGCTCAGCCTACAGAGACCCATTTGTCACAGGCCATTAGAGCTCATCATTACACAGCTTAATGCAGTTGTCTGTTCCCTTTAGTGAACTCTGCATAGATTTATCTTCAGCTAATGCAGCAGAGGCTAAAAGAAACTACAAAGGTCTTTGAATTTGTTTGCCTTTATGGGACAGCATTTTGAAATTGTTCTGGGCCAAAGGGACTCTGCGGAAGCAGAGATGGCAATCTGGGCTGCTCCCCTCGCACGGGCTGTAACAGGCAATGCTTGTTCAGAGATAAAGATCTGGGTGCTCAGAGGCACCTTTGTGCAGAGGTGGAAAATTGTTGTCCTGGGAGTGCAGCTCCTAAATGAGGAGAAACATTTTATCTACAGATAGATACACTTGTCATACCCTGACTTCACCAAGTCTGTTTTAGATTCTAGACCATCATTCATTCTTTCCATAAACATGGATTAAAAATATCCTAGACATCAGGCACCATCCTAAGTGACAGGAAGACCAGAGTGAACAAAACAAAACAAAACAAAATCCTGGCCCTTAGGCAACTTAAATTCTTAGGAGGAGGAGATAGGCAATAGAAGAGAGAAAAAGTATATAGCAGATGATAAGGACCATGCGGGAAGAACAGGGCCTCATGCCATTTTGAATAGGCCAGCCAGGAAAGGCTTCACCTAGAAGTAACCACTTGAGAAGAGCCACTGGGACTTAAACAAATAAAGGGAGCTCAGCTCCGGCACCCCTTTCTGGGATGATGCTGTTCACCTCTGCTACTTCAGTGTCTTAAGCTCCTCCTAGCCTCAGAAATTCCCTGGCTGGCTTGAGGGGTGTGGTGGCAAGCAAACAAAACTTAAAGTCAGACAAAAGTTGAGTTCAAATCTCCAATTCCCCATATGGTGCTATGTTTATGATCTTGAGCAAGTCTCTTTTCTTGGATTCCTGATTTTTAAAATCTAATGAGTTTTAGGAAAATTGAGATAAGCCAGAATGTGAAAAGTACCTGGCACAAGAGCAAGCACCTCCTTGCTGAATAAATGGCACTTAGTGCCTCCCCTCCAGACTGCAGTAGGCAGCACACCCTCGCACCTCCCTTTCATCAAATCTGCACTCAAATTTCAACAGGGATTTACAGTGCATTCCCACAGAATTAACACTGGCAATGGGTCTCCCCATAAAGCAGAGGGGACAAATTAACAGAAGAAATTTTTTTTTAATATGGAAAACTTTATACTGCACTCAAAGGTTTAATATTCTTCTGATTGGATGCTTTCAACATTTTGTAGTTTCTCTAGGTCCATTCAGTGGAAAATATATTCTTTGCCATGGCTGATGGTGATCCACACAAAATAAAGCCAACGGCCATTACAGTGCTGCTCGCCTGTTATCAAGACGTCTTTCCCATCAGGTGGCAGAAACGATAGCAAAGGGGCAGACATCCTTGCCACCATTCATTCTCCACTTCCATTTATACTTTTGAAAATGATTGCAGCAAATGCAGGTAGACAGCCCTATCTGTGCCTCCACATTTCCTTCACCCTTGCTCCCAGGCAGTGGCTGCCCACACTCACCTTTGCTTGGAAAACACTCAGTTTAAAAAAAAAAAAAAAGGAGTAGAAACAAATTAGTCATTGACAGTGTATTGATGAAGCCACACTAAGTCAGGGTCATAGCAGGTGTGGTCTGGGGGAAGGGAAGCCATCAATTCAAGGCTGTTAAAGAAACGAATGAAAACACACACAGATTCTGTCTTTTTTCTTTTTCCTTGTTATTAGCATTCAGACTGTGAGTCTTGAACATATTGCCCAAAGGCAATAACAAACCCTAGGATTTGGGAGAGAGTTATTAAGCACAATACACTGAAGGTTGGTGGCAGACAGATGTGAGCCCGTTTCTGGAGCTTTAGAGACATGGCTGTAAGAAAAGACTTATTCAGAGAGGGCTACGGTTCTGTCAGAGCTTACTGATTCCTGGAAAAACCCATGTAAACGAAGGCTGCTAAGCAAGAAAAGCACTCCATCTCCATCTAAGGCAAAGCAAAGAGGCTTGTTCAGGAACCACAGTTACAGAATGTGCAGAGGAGAGAAGCTGCAAGAAATGTGACATCCCCACTCTGCACCCAGAGCTCTGATACCAGCAGGTCCAGAGTAAGGACCCAGAGTCTACATTTTTTCATTAGCTTCTCTGCCAATTTTGATGCAGGTGGTTCTTGGAACACACTATGACAAACACCAGAAAAGGTTAAAAGAGAACCAAAAATAAGCAATAATTTTGCTTTGGGAAAATGAAAAGGAGAAAAAAATCCAGATAACAAAACCTCTAGGAAGCAGGGTAGACAACAAAGTCCTTTGAACATACATTGTAGATAAGGTCCTAAGGAAAAAGAAATGAGTGAATGAATGAAGGCCTGAATGTCCTCCCAGGTGGCAGTTACCATTTATCCGATACTTACATAATCCTCAACAGCTTTATAAAACCAGTCCTGCTACTATATCATCACTGGAAAGATATTAAGGAAACACAGTTAACCAAGCTATACAATGACACACAACAAAGTAATTGTGCAGTTAAGTCTGCCTTAGAGCACAGCGCCTCCCCTGATGGGACCGGCTATAAACAGCTATGGTTGGTGTTGGAGGTCCTTTTCCTGACATCCCAGCTGCTTCTGACCTTGAAAAACCAGTCAGAATCATGTCCTTTTATCCCACGTAACACACACACACACACACACACACACACCCCACCCCCGACCCCCCTCCCAAATATCCTGAAAGGGATCATGTGGCTGTAAATAACTGCTCCCACTTTCACTCCATATTGAAGGAAAAGCAAGAACTAATGAAGAAGTTCAGACCAGCAGTCTGGCACTGGTAATATGAAATCACTGGACTTGACAGCCGAGATCTTAAGAGTCCTCACAGATGTGTGTGAGTATGTGACTTTGCACACACATACTCTCTGGTAGCCAAGTTCTTCCCCTACTCCAACCTCCAGGAGTCAGCATAGACATTTTTCACATTAAAGGACTTCCCTGACCCTGCCAATCTGTACCCATTCTTCGCAGCACTCAACTGCTTGTTCGTGATTACATATCTGCTCCCAAGCCTGTGTGCATCGTGAGGGCCAGAGGGTTCCGTCTGTTTTGTTCCTGTCAGTTAGTGTTGACACATGTACTAACACATGTACCCCTGCAGGAGAGGTAAGTACCTAAGAGCAAAGAATACAACTTGAGTTCTTCTAAAAGCCCAGACCAACGTTGGCCATTAAAAAAATAAAGCACACAAAAAACCCACATCTCTTGGTTGTTTGCCCACAAAGCCACATAACCAGTTCAATTACTCTCCCAGGACTAATTCCACACTCAACCATGGCAGGATTCATGCTGACTTCTAAATTAATAGTGCAACTCTGGATAGATGAGAAAAAACTCAAAACACACTCCCCCAAAATAATGCGCTCAAGACACTAAAGATCATTTCTGTTTTTAACTGCAATTTGTACTTAAATATCATAACACTCTATAGTGAAAATATATTTTCAAATTTAGAACCTCACTGAAATTTTTGAGTCTGCCAAGGAAGTTGGGACAGATGAACTAATGAGGAAATTCCTATGATGTTTAAGACCCAGGCTAAAAAAATTCTCTAAAATTTGGTATTCAAAATTTTTTTTATTCTCTGTAATAAAACTCCAAGTATTTCTTAATAGCTGTGAGTAGCAATTCCTTTTGAGGGATGAATGTTAATTATGACTGGAAAGAAATTCATGTCAGTGACTCTCTTTTGGGGGACTTCATTAACACCAAATCAGAAAGGTTCAGCAACTTTCACCAAGGCACCTGGCATCCTGTTTCTTTAATGTTGCCTCAGTTGCTGGAATTGCTAGTACTTTACTAGATTAAGAACAAAGAAACGAGAAATCCTATCTGCCACTTCTGCTCTCCCTGGCGATTTTCATGTCTTCACAGCACATGTTAAATTAACTGGATGAATTTTTGTTTTTCTAAGTCTCATTTGCTTCTTGAAATGCTCTTCTGACTTCTTCTGAAATCTGCAAGTCACACATTCTTCCTCACCCTCATGACTTAATTCCTAAGCCTGAACATGTGAAGTAAAAAATAGGCAAAAATTATATACAGCGCTATCCCTACAAAGCTTGACTCCATCATCTCACAATATTCTAGTTGGTGTTAACTCATTGTTGCACATCATATATTGAGTCATGCCTGACTCGGTTAATTCATATAACTACAATGCTTATTTTTGGAAATATTTTCTGCTAAAAATGGAAACATTTTTTAAAAGGTACCCCCTCCCATCCTTTTGTTCCAAAGACTACACTACAGTCCTCAAACTTACAATTCATTCACTGAATGCAAATGTGTTTGTAATAAGCAATTTCATCTGTATCCTATTGTCATTTTATCTGTCTCGTTATTTTAATTAGTCACTCAACAACTTAAGGAACTTTTCTGTATTTAAGGGGGTTGTTATACCTAGTAGCATCTTTAAAACTTTAAAAAAAATCACTTTTTCAGCCACATACTTTGGACATTTTACAAGGTAAAACTGTTTCTTTTCTTTCAATCTCAAATTTTACTAATGTCTTCGCATACCCATAATAGAAAGGAACATGGTCTATGTATTATTGCAAAAGCCCCATGATATTTTTTGCTACCAGAACTTAAAATTTAGCTTTTAATAATTTAAATGCAAGCAGGCTTTCTCCAATTCCTTCTATATATAAATAGTGTATACACAAATAGTGTATATACAAATAGTGTATATACAAATAGTGCTTATACAAATAGTGCTTATACAAATAGTGTATATACAAATAGTGGATCAGTAGCTCCTACTATTCATAAATGGGCCCTGAACCACATGGACAGGAGGCATGGGTGCACTGGTGGTGGGTGTGATGTGAAAACATGCAGAAGACATGTGATCTTATACCTCTGAATCATATACAGCCTTGTAAATCAACATTACCTCAATTTTTAAAAAATGAAATAAAGGGCCTCCCCTGGTGGCGCAGTAGTTGAGCGCTGGGCTACGGGGCTGCCCGCAGCCTCTGCAGCGCCGGTTCATTCTCGGGCCGCCGGTGAAGGTCCCACACAAAAAATAAATAAATAAAATTTAAAAAAATACATTTCAAGTGTAAAAAAATAAAAAAAAAGAATTACTGGACCCAGTTCTAAGGTAAGAACAAAGGGCAGATGTCCCTGAATCTCCCTTCAATTTGTATCTGTAACCAACAGCCGCCCAATCCTAAGGCCTCTTAGATTATCTAAAACCATTAGTCCATTTAACTAGCCATTTCTGGTTTCTAAAACAACAAACTCTACAAACATCATTTCTCCATAAATGACTATGTTTCAAGAGAAATTTGAAGTAATTTAAGTACATTATCTCATCTCCCAACAATCCCATTAATTGAATGACAGTCCCATTTTTCAGATGAAAAAATGGAGATAGTCATAGTTCAGTGACTAAAATGAGAATAGAACTTAGATCAGTTTGACTCCAAAATCTAAACATCAAGAGCCTTTCTGCCTTCAGAGCAAAAGAACCTCCTCACAGCTCTCAACACCCTAATTAATTTAAGGCCCTCCTTAAATTCTTACAGAGGCATATCTTTCATGAATGATTGATTTTTACAAACTCTTATTCACACATGCATGGAACCAGTGCTGTAATGGCAGAAATTGCCTGGTGCACTGATCAATTTCTTATTAAGAAAATTCCATATATTAGAAGCCCTATTATACAAGTCCTTCAAAGACAAACAAAAACCCAAACAAAAAAATGCTCTCTATAAGGAAACTCCTTTCTTCCCCTGACTGCATATACCTTTCTTTATTCTGAATTATAATTAGACTTTCTCACCTTCTCTTCACCCCAGCCTAATGGTACTTTAATTTTTCCAGTCCCAAATTTTCTGCTGCCCTGGGCTCTCTCAGACATTTGCCAGCTATGGACGGAGACCATTCCATTCTCACAAATTTCTGTTTTGTTCACTTCAAATTCTGTTCTGTAGTTCCAAAATAGGGCAAAAGAATTTGGAGAGTAGTAACATAAAAAGGTTCATCAAGTTGGAGCTTCTTTTTCTTATTCGTCAAAAGGGAAGAAGAGGTAGCTATAGGGAAGGAATTTCAGCTAGACAGGGAAGGTGTTGAGTTGAACTTGGGGGAGTTTGCAAAGAACAAGGGGATGTCTGCAGAGCTGACAATCCAGAGGGAAAACAAAAAAAGGCCAGGGAAAGTATTAACACTGTTAGCCTGCCAGAGAGAAGAGGACATTCTAAAGGTGAATGTGTTGCTGGGTGTGTGTGCAAACAAAAAAAGTGCAAAGATGACAGACTGGCCATTACGTACTGTTCAAAAACATACTCTTGAGACAATTTTACAGACGAAATTTGTACCATGTTGATACAGTGGTCATTTTCAAGTGTTATAGGCTAATGAATGATTGAGAATTGTTTTATTATGGTGAGGAGAAGAGGCTTGTCTTGGCCCTCAGGGGCAAAAGGTTTCTGAAAGCTGAGTGATGGTATTGGATTCCAAAACAATCCGGTGTAATAGGCAATTGGAAAATATGACATCTACCTACAAATATGAAGTATTATTAGTATTATAAGTTTTATTAGTTTATATTTTATTAGATTATATTAGTATTGAAGTTTTATTGGAAGACAGCCCTGGGTCCACCAAATTCTACAGAAAAATACTTCATACAATTGCCCATTATAGATATGAATATGAAACTTCAGATTCAAAACACTCAAAGGACACAATCTTATTTAGTTACTAATGTGTGCTCTTCCTAATATTAGAAAATAATCAGCAATAGCACTGTTATTTAGTCTTTGTCCTGGGCACTTTTACTCTTTTTTTCTCTTTTTTTCTTCTTTTCAAGTGGGAAAAACACAGAGTGAATATTTACAGGCTAAGAGTCTAATTTAACATAGCATCTGGCCTGCGAGTTTTCAGGTCGTGTCACAAAAGCATGAAGGCTATTTTCATGTATATAAATATATATAGAAAAATGAATTTATGAATGACAGCTTGTGTGAAACTGTCAAAAGTCCATAAAACACTAAAAATAGTGAATTGCTCTGCGGCTGACAGGCCAAGGGAGCCACAGAAGGCCCTTCGTCCCGAAACTGCCTTTCCCTCCTCAGCTGCCACTGTCTCCATGTCTCTTGGGAGGGCTACTTCTCGAACTGTGATGCATTCTTCTCCCCACTGCCCTGCCTGTTGGGTCCATGACATCTTCTTTCTTCTTTATATGGTTCCCCTTTGCCACTCTCCACTCCTTCCCGTTGCTCTATTCTCTGCTATGTTGCTCAAATGGAACTAAATGTTATTTTTTATCTTCTTATTTTTAAACAATTATGGCATTCAGCAAATAAAGTGCTAAAATCTCTATATGATGTGGAAGTTAAATTAAATCACTCCTATTTAGCTAAGAACCACAAAAAGAAAGAAGGTCACATTTTACTAGGATGGGTCATCAAAATTCTCCCATCTCCCACTTACCTTCATTAAAAAAGTACTGCATTAAAAAAGTACTTCTAGGCTGTGTGAAAGCAATCATCATTCATGTTTTCACACAGATTTCAAAAAATACATTTTTATGGTACTTATGCTGGTTGCTTTTCATGTACAGTGAGAATGTTCACTATGGATGGCAGAGGGAGAATGGCAGTTACCAGCCATCAACATCACAGCTAAATTACCTGGAAAAAGAAATCAACCAGCTTTTCTGTTTATCTCTAAGCTAATAATGGGAATCAATCTACCAAGTAGTACCTGCCCACTGGAGTTTCAGAGTTACACAGTGAGGCCCTTATGGGCATTTCTGATATCAGATGGAAGTCAGTCCTCAGAAAACTATTTCAAAATCATCCTATTCAATGAACAAGTAATCTGTATCTTCACATTACGGTTTAATGCTATGAAGCTAATTCATAGTATAAGTGATCCAAAGCTTATTTCTTTTAGAGTCAATAATCCTTTTCTTATGATAATGCAATAATTTTTCAGACTAATGAATCATGATATTTTTCTGAAAATGCTGAATTCAAAACAAATACAAAACCTGCAGTGCTAAGAGACTATAAGTGTTGATTTCTTTTCACGTTGTTTTGATTTTTAATTTTTGGGGAGCTATCGCACCCTTTTCCTCTAGATTTATTCAAGCTGAAGTGAAAAGTTCCTGCTCAGGTACGAATTTTGATCTTCTTGGCTATGATGTCTTCCTTGGCCTACACCCTAATGAGACTAAGTCTCTACATACACTGTCAATCACCTACATCAAATGCTAGGAGTGACGAGAAAGTGACAATTTATAGAACTCTGAGGCCGTCGTTGGGGAAGGAAAAGAGGAAATATGGGATGTGACTTTTGATTTTTCTTCTCTCTCAAACAGGGACTACTTAGGACATTTTCAAAGTCATGCTAAGATCATCACAATTAAATCAGTAAAGAAACTTCCTTCTCCCCATTTTCTCTCTTTGAAGACAAGAAGAAATGTCCACCCAAGAAATGAAATTGACCAATCTCAATAGTAAGAAAGTTTTTATTCCCAAGCTACAACGAACAAGTTTTTCTGTTGTAGAATAACATAAACTAAAGAACAAGACGTCTGATGGCTTTTTCTCCCTCTGAATTTCTTCCACTATAGTTATTTTTCAGATTAGAATTAATCCTCTCAAACAGAGAATTGCCAGCAGGGGAGGTTATTGATGATATGTTACAACAACAATGCTTCTCCTGATTTGGGCTTCAACCCTGAATGAGACATCGGCCAGAATTAGTGTAAAGCCTTAATGTAAGATTCACTTTCATATTCCAAGGCAATGACTGTGACATAGGACCTTGAAATGGCCATTCCATTTGTGTTAAGTGACACTAATTAGGATTTATAATTTAGATCCTATGTAATGACACAGACACAAACACAGCCCGTGTAAAGCTTTGGATCTTTCTATAAGAAAACAACAATTTGAAGATTAAAAATAAGACTAAAGAGCCTTAACGGGCACGATTTTCCTTCTAGAAAGGAAATAAGCAACCTCAAGTTGCTGCCAGTGGGAGGAACAACGGAGTTTAAAGCTCCATTTCACAAATTAAATTCTGGCTGCATTTTGACATCGAGGCTTTTTTTTTTTTCCTTCACAGTGCCAGAAATACATTCCTGAGCCAATGTTCTCAAGTGAAAACATACAGTATTTAGACAAGCGGCAACTTGCTAGTAATGTTTCCACATAATCATTTTGCACATGATTGCTAATCACACCATGTGAGGGAAATCTCTACATTAGGGAACATATATGTATCTGACCATAAAATTAAATTACCAAACTGATAATTAATGGAAAAATGATCACATAAAGGAGTATGCTCTAAGCAGTTTCAGAGTAATTAATAAAATCTGTTTGGGATCGTTTTGGATATTTTCAGAAGGGTAGAGTCTGGAATATAACCAAGCCTTAGGAACAGAAACACTTTCTCTTAGTCCTGAAACATTTAGCTAAAATTATTTTCCCCAAAGTAGTCACTTAATATGAAATAGGTTCCCATTCATCACTGATCACCATAACTTCTAAGTACTAACCTCTTTTAAAATTGATTGAGGGCTGTAACAGTATTTTTTTCATCAAACCACAGTCTTCCTCATAATAGACTCTCAAGGCACTCAGGGGCAGTAAGAGAGAGAGGTTGCCACTATACCTATACCAGAGCTTTCCAGCACATACTCTGGCTGAGAAACAAGACCTGGCATATTGAAACCAATTCCATCTTTTCTCCTCTTGCTCAAAAAATGACATAGAAGGTGGGACTGGAAGCACTAAAGTGAGCTTTATGCAGAGAAAAGCCAAGAGAAGCACTCTGAACAGGCTCACCCCTCCCTCCCTCCTTCAGAAACACAAATGAGCAGGAAAGGCGTCTAAGTTATAAATAATCTTTAGTGGTGAAAAAGCAGGAATGCTTCACACACGGCAGGATCTGGCAGAGAATGTTCTGGAGTCAGCTCATGAAATGCTTAGCGATCAAATTAATTCCAGTTGGCTGGAATCTGAACCCTGTCACATATATCGAAAACTAGATGAAACATAACTAAATGCTATGATAAAGAGCAAGGAAAGTGTGTTGGGAAAGTAATCACGAAGCTTCAGGCTTGTTTAATGATTTTGTCAATATCTGGAGAAGAGGAATTCCTTGGAACCAGAAGAAACCTCAAGGGGATTTTGCAAACATGAGGAAGAATTATACACAGGGTTTGCAACAGCAGTACTTTAAAGGGGGAAGGGGGCATTAATATTTTAAACTAATAAACTCAAGAAAGCATAAAGCTACATTTTAAAGTATAAAATGATTTTTCCGTTATGTGTGGTATGAGATTTACCACTCTACCAAAAAAAAAAAAAATCTATTCAAAATGCATTGTAATCTACCACAGAAAAAAACATTTCTTTCTTTTCCTGATATTCAGGGCACTAGAAAGAAAAACACAGGTATATTAAGAGAAATGAATAGGAAAAATCAAATATGCCCTCTGCTTTCCTTCCATAAATTGTTCCTGGTATAGTTTCCCTATAACTTCAGTTTTTAACTGCTCCTTAAACCAAATATTCGTTTTTTAAAGGCAAGCACAAACCCTAAATGAAAAATAAACTTGATATTAAAATATTAATGAAGTTTTTGAATCAAATTGCTAATCCCTACTTCAAACTTTTCCGAGTAAATCTCTAGATGTTTCCACTCTGATTCATGTAAGAGTAACAGTTAACAAGATGGCACTTACAGATGGGCCAGGAAAGTTAGAACTGTCTCCTTTCACAGCTGCTACTCTATCATCTTGCTTTAAAATAACACAAGGAGTGGATCCTACATTGGGATATATGTGTGTTTAAAGCCTATTCATAATAGCATCCTAGTAAAATATCTAAGAACAAATACTATACTTGGCATATCTCATGGGGGGAAAAGGATACATAATAGCAGAAATCGAGTGAGAAATAATGGTATTACTTTGAATGCCACAAAATATGGAGGGAACATCTACAGAGGGTAACGCCAACGGACAAGATGAGTGAGATGTGCCTGCAGGCAGTGCACAGGGTCTTGAAAGTTTTCATTTCACGTTATCCCAAGACCCAACGTTTAGAGGGAATCACAATGGTCATTTCTTAAAATATTCAAGCATTCCTGCTTTCTTACAAAGGGACAACCTTAATCTCAGCTGAGAAATTTTCTTTTAAATGGATTAAGTTATAGTTTAAATGAACTTGAAAATTTATCTTAGGTAAATTTATTAATAGAAGTCCTTAAGTTATGAAAGTAATTATATATAAATTTACCAGTTAAATTCATAACTTTTTTTTTTTCCAGAATCAGCCTATGTTTAGATACTAATCTTTTACCTGCAAAATTATCTGCAGGGCACTGATTAGACTAGATCAGCATGAGAAAAAAATTCTCTGTCTTGAGATGTTCCTGGGACCCAGAGCTGGTTAAACCATGACCTTACATTTCAATTTTTTTTTTTAACAGCAAAGTCATGAATTCTAACCCTATAAAAGTGGACTGGCCCCTCTGCATTATTTTGGTCAAGCTACTTCAACTCTCAATGCCTCAGACTCCTTAGCCATAAAGTAGAGAAAATAATTGTACCACCACACAGAGATGCTGTGAAGGCCAAATCAGGTTAAGTCACATTAAGCATTTATAACATGGCGGGACATACCACTAATTTAAGTTCCTTCTATTATCATTTACTTAAGTAGACTGAAAGCTCTACAATACACAGCAGAGTGAGACCCAGAATGCACACGTAGACAACCACTTCCATTCCAAATCACCTAACATTCCTGGAATTAAGAATGTCTCAAAACTATTCTTTATTCTCCTAGATAATCCAAGAGACAAGAATTTAAGAGGGATGCTTACTATGTCCAGGTACAAGTAAAGCACAATTTTGATGTTCCAGAAGTTCAACCTTTGCATGATACCACACTTTTGGTGGCAAACAGGACGTGAGTGATGTAAGCAAGATCTCTCGGGCTGCATCAGTCCTATCTGCTTCTGCTTGGGTGACGGCTGTCCTGGAGTTTGCTGCGATAATGCACAAAGACAGCACTGATCCATTAAAGACCCTGACTTCGGTCTTAATGTGTTCTTGCAAGTAATTCAATGATGTTTGTTTGGGGGAAACTTTAGTTATCTTAGGGACATTCAAATACCAGGTTTGCAGGATATGTTAATATATTTAAATTATAGAAGGACTTCCTGATTGCATTAGAAATGCATTCATCTTCTCCATCTTGTCTTTGCAGAGGGCAGGTCACAGGCTCTGCCACGACCAAATTCAAATTTCTCCTAGGCTGGGGTTGCTAATTAAATTTTGAAGAGCAACTGGCTTCTTTCTCAGTAGTTATCCAACAAATGAAATGCTACCTTAAATAGATGTAGCACATGTAAATATGTTTTATCCAACTCCCAGATAAATACTGATGTGGGTAATCCCAAGAGTGGGTTTGATGGAGTAGAGAAGACTGAGAAGTAAAGGAAAAACTTGTCTACTTTCTTTGAAAATGAAACAAAAGCATGGGATGTAACTAATCCATGGGATGTGACTAAAACATACCGAGTTCCTAGTAGTGCAGTTCATATAAATTGCTTGGAAGATTTCAAAATGTCAGCAGAGGCTTCCTTCCTCTCTGCAAGTCAAACAATGAGATGACTAAAACTTCCCGCCGAAACCAATGCCTATGACTAAATGCGTCTAACATTTACATCTGTGATGGTTTTTCTTCTAGAGAGACGGGAAAATATGGGGAAATGAAATTTTTGACAGGTTTTGTGATGTTCAAGAAGGTGGAAGTCTGTTTGCAAACTTCAAACCTGAGTGACTCAGTGTGGCACCTCTCCTGACAGGCGGTGTGAAACAACTGTCGCACAGAGGAGGCTGTTCTGGTGGGTGCACTTGGGTTTGGGGAGAGAAGGAGAGGCGGGGCTTTAGGGGTTGTCATGGGAAATTATCCATCTACCTTACGGAGATTTATAGACTATCATTTCTAATCAAACACAGGCAGCCTGTCAGCTAACATAAAGCACACGAGAGAGCAAATAAAAAAAAAAAAGGTGCATTTCTCTTTGCTGCATCTGCCTCTCTACAAGGACCTAAATAAGGACCTATTCCCCTCAAATAGAACATTGAAAAACTGAGCTTTGCAATGGATCTGATGGGATTTCCAAAGCCACCCCATCAAGACAAACCGTACACACAAGTGTCTGAGGAGGCAGAGACCCTGAAGACACAGGAGCACAAAATCTGGACCATGAACTGTGAGTGGCCACCTCGCACCCGAGGGTCTATGCTCATTATCGTGGCCCGACAGTGAGAACTTAACACAATACTCTCCATGACAAGTTCAAATGATTAACTCGCTCACCAGACATTCAGGGGGAACTTAGTCTGTGTTAGATGTCACTCAAGTGCCAGCTTGGCAAGACCAACAAAAAAATTAAAAAAAAAAAGTCACTGGCCTCTCCTTTAGAGAGAGAAGCACATGAGAACAAAGACTTTGTGAATAATTATATGCTTGGCCAACAAGGGCATAGCAGGAAGAGGAGAAATAAGCAGGGTGTCAGGAAAAGATGTTGCTGAGGGATGAATTTTAGCAGGTGAAAGAGGACAAAGGCATCAGGTAGGAGAAAACACTGCAGAGGCATAGAGGCCTGACCAGGTATTACGGTTTGGAGAACTTCAAATGGTTTAGGATGGCAACATATCTATAGCTTACACACGTATTTAGGAAAATGAAGAAAAAGAGGCTTAAAAGACTTTTACTTTTTTTTTTCACACACCCACATACTACATAGAAAGCTGCTGAAGGCTGAGCTGTGAGAGGATCCCTAAATCACCCAGTAGGACATCTCATCTTTGGAAAGGCCCCTGTCTAAGCCAACAGGAGTGGAAAGCACAGGCTTTAGAAGCAGAATTCCCAGGTCTATGTCTTACCTCCAACACTGTGTCACCTTAAAAAGGGAACTGAACACACAAGCCATCAAACTATTTCTCAGGGTTGTTATGAAGAACAAATCAGAGAGTGGACTTGGGAGTATTGTGTAAATTACTATTTAAATATTATCTATTATATGCTGTCATAGACTACTTTTTAAAGATTTATTTATGCATACAAGAACTGGGGTACAGGCCAGAGGTGTGGGGAGGGTGAGAGGCTTCACCAGAGTGGGGAACAGAACAGGCAGGCAGACTGAAATACACTGCTGAGGAGAGTAGCAGGCAAGGCAGCAGAGGTCTGCTGCACCATGTGGGTAGCGTCCTGGCCAGCTGGGGAGCGAACTTGTGCTGCAGAGGCTGCGGATAGCATCCCAGTGCTGTGCTTAAACCCTTGCGCCACCAGGGAGGCCCTGCTATCAACTTTAGATACTGGAATAAATTTATAATCTTAGTAATAAAGCTATTATTTGAGTTCTGATAGACCAGAGCCTTGTACAGCTACTTCCTTTTGACTTTGTTTATAATTGATAAATAAAACAAATGAGTTCCTGTAATAAATCCAGAAAATATCTGACAGCCTAACAAGCATGTACTCAAGTATATATATGCACATTTTTAAACAAAATTTCGTGATGCTTTATTTCTATTCTGTGACTAATATTTTATTTGCACTCTTCTATTTTGTTAAAAATGAACCTACTACACCATTTTCAATAGCTGGAAAATGTTATATACATTATTGATCCTCTAGATAGACAGCCCAATATATGAACATAGCTCTTATAGCTCTTACCAGCACGTTCCCTATGGTCTGTCCGTTTCCCAGTCTTTTAAGCCCTCCCTTGGCCCCATCTTCTCACACACCTATCCATATCATCCTCTTGCCTTGTTTCTTCGCTAGAAACTATTTTATCTGGAGGATCTTCTGAAAGTCCTCATTCTCAATCATTTGAGTCACTGGTGTATTAAGCTTCACTTAATTGTACAATGGTGCACAGATAACCTATAAATACTCATCTCAGCTATAAATGTCACTAGCTCTTCTGCCTTACACTATTTATCCAGGATTCCCAGATACTAAGAGGTACTTCCTCCAGATCCCTATTTCCAACTTACAAGTGAAGATCTTGATTTTGAGTAAGAGCCAACTTTTCTCCTCCCAAATCTCCCACCTTCTGCCCAAAATCACTTGTAACTGCAGGCGTCACCATTATCTCTGTGATTCTATTAATTTCAAAATAAAACTGTTTTGCCCTGAATCATCTCAAAATAATATTAAGTGCTATAATGAAAATGTGCCTAAAGTATAAAAAAAATAATTTTATTTTAAAAAGACAGTAGTTAGTTCATATTATGCAAGAGCAGGTGGAAGAAAAACCAGGTAAAAGTTGTAAGACCTGGTTTGTGAAGGATAAACTGTCTACCAGATAATGAAGGTGAGAAGTTAGCTGTGATTGGTTAAATTTGGGTTAGAAATGATAAATATGGGTAACAGCCACAGATTTCTAGGAAAAAGAAAAGCTAAATGCAAACGTTCAACATGGGTATACAGCATGAGAATAGTGTGAACTAAGGTCAGAAAAGGCCTAACAGTCTTTAATTCCCATTTCATTCATTGGCAGACATTAGGAAATCCCAAAGAAAGGAAGAAGTAGCACAACCTTTCTGGCAGAAGTGTAGAAGATGGATTTGTGGAGGTTAGGGTTAGAGTAACAGAAACCACTAGGAAGCTCAAAGAGTAAATTAATGTCAACAGGTGTGGAAACAAAAGAATGATTAGAGACAGGACCACGTAGCAGAACTGACACACACTGAGTGATACTGGATGCAAGCAATAAGGGTTTATGAAGTTTTCAGGTGGATGCCAAGATCTTTGTGGCTTCAATCACCGGAGAGCTGGTGGCAGCACCTCTCAGGACAGGGGAGAAAGGAAGCAGCAGCAGAGGAGACTTAGGCCAGGATGGAGGTAGGTGTGGGGAAAACATGCTGCGGATGGAAGATTTAGAAAAAGATTATTAATTCTGTGTCCTGGCTTTAGAGAGGATTTCCGCTTGGAGATAACCTTTTGAAAGTAAAATTCAAGTTACTGAATAGGTGCAATAATGGCCAACCCTGCAGAACAGTGTTGGAGAGATTCTGCAGAACCTGTGTTAAGTGAGTAGACAGAAAAACAAAACCTCAGCAAGCCAGAGAATGAATGTTCTGAAGTGAAACCAAACACCAGAGGTCCTGGAGGCAGAGAAGCAAAGACAAAAGAAAGCCTCTAAACTTCAGATATGCAAAATGCTGCTGAAGTTGGGTTGGATAAGACTGAGCAGCACCCTTGAAATGTGGAATGAGATGGTGACTAGTCATTAGGGTGTCAAGTGAATGGGGGGCAGAGAGAATTAAAAGGATAGAAAACTTTTAAACCGCTGAGTAGAAAGAAGGTGAGGGTGGTAATATGCAGGTGTAAGAAAGGAGCTTTTATAAAACGGGAGGGACTGAGTTTATTTGTAGGTACCCAGCAAGGAGACAATAGAGACAAGACTAATGGCATGGGCAAAACTGAACCTATGAAAGCAAAATAAGAAAACCAAGATCCAGGAAAAAGACTAATCAATACAAAGTAAAAATCAAAAGCAACAAGCAACTATAAACCAGAGACACACAACGGGGGTGGGGGCAGGGAGAGGAAGGACTAGGGTCAAAATAAGGTGAGGGGGTGCAATTGTATGGGGAATATAACCAAAATGAAAATGCATACATTGTGCAAAGATGAAAAAAGATGTAAGAATTATATAAAATATTTAAATAAATAAAAAAATTAAGGGACCAGGAAAAAAAATTTTTAAAAATTAAAAAAACAAAACAAAACAAAAACCAAGATCCAGAGGACATGGAGGGAAGTAAGATAAAGACTAGAGGAGGGATGTTTCTAAGAAAGGAAGAATCACTAAGAGATGTGCTTCTACAACAAGTTTCTATGAGTAAGGAAGGAAAACTGAAGAAATTCAGTACAGAGGGAATCATTGACTTCTTTGTATGGATTTTCTCTTATTCTGAAATGATCATGATCGCCTAACTAGGAACATAAGCCCCATAAAGGCAAAGACAATGTCTGGCACATAATAAGCACTCATAAAATACATGGTAGAAAAATGAATAAGAAATAATTAACATAAAATATGACTAAGTTGGAGATTTTCCTTCTAAAATTCAGTTTAAGCCCATTCAACTTGTATTGAATATAGGAATTACATATTGAAAAATCAACATGTCACTCAAAAAAACTTGTAAAGATGAAAATGTAATAAATTAAGGCTTATAAAGCAGAGGGGCTTCCAACCATTAGAGAAGGATGTTGCTTCATTTTTATTCTTCAGTGAAATCCTCATTTCAATTTTCTTGAAAGCTTCAAAATAAGTAAGAAGTGTAGATTCACTCAGATGCACTTCTGAGCACTGATGCACCTCCGTCAGACCTGCTCAGCATTTCTAATTTCCTCTTAAAGAATGGATTTAGTGTGTCTTCTTCATACAATTTTCTTGGCTATTCTTATTTTCACTCTCACATTCAAATTTTTTCCCACCATATTTCACAGATGCGAAAAAAAAAAACCAACCCTAAAATATACAAATGAGGTACTGTGCAGCCTTGCTGAGAGCCACCAGGAGAGGCTAAATAAAACTGAATGTGCTAAACAAAAAACTCAGAATTCAAAGTGGCAAGGACAGAGCCTTCCTGGTGGCCTAGTAGTTAAGGCTCAGCACTATTACTGCTACGGCCTGAGTTCGATCCCCAGCCAGGGAGCTGCTGCCTTGCCCGCTGCTCCCCTCAGCAGTCTATTTCAGTAGATCTACCTGTTGTGCTCCCCACTCTGTCTCTGGTGAATCCTCTCAACCCCTGCAACTCTGTTCTTCTACAAACACACACACACACACAAAAAAAAATTCAAAGTGGCTAGGACAAACGTGACTACAATGAATATATTTTCTAATAACCAAGTAGTTACCTACTTGGTTAGGTAATGAATGTGAAGGTAGTGAAGTTAGTGAAGGTAATGAATAAATTAATGTCCTCACAATAGTATGAAAAAGGTTAAAAACACAAATCTTTCAATATGCAAGAAGTAAAATGCAAGATTCCAAATACCTGCTAAAGACTACTTAAAACCCATCAACTTTCTATTGCACTTTGAAAACCTGTCCACCCACTTGTTTATGATTAATTTGCTCATTGATCAGGGACCAGAACCATTTGACTTACAAATGGTACCAACTCACAGCATTTAGGTTACAGCCTCTATTGGATCACATCTGCTCATTGCTTCCTATGATGGCCCCATATCCAGCTGGCTCATGACTTTGCGCTCAAACTTCTTTTCCTCTTGGACTGAATCTGCTGTTTCCATGAAACATCTCAATGTTTGCCTATGTATGTTAATTTAAACTTGTCGAATATTTTACGTTGAAAAGGATAGTCCTTAATTCTGAAGCAATATCATTTTGTCCTTTTCTTGGTGTTGAAGTCCTTCTCTTTAATAAAACTGGCAAGCTATGTTAGTTCCAATTATTTTTCATTGATAGATTCATAAATCCCTAAGTATGGGAAGTAAAGGGTCAATTAATTTTAGCTCTCTGACTTTTATTTCCAAGGCTGTAGGACAGTCTATATTCATCATGTAGATAATTTAGCATCTGGGCATCCTGGCTTATCCTCTGGCTATATTATGCCTAGACCACTAAAATTTCTTCTCTGAGAGTCTCCTTGGCCCCCTAAGAAGTCAAGAGACTTCTTGGAAAGTTCTTTTAAAGGAGTTTCACTTGTAAGCAGTTTATAAGACCGTAAGATCTCACAAAGCTCTCGTGAGTGAAAAAGTTCTCAAAACAATGACTGTGTTTTTACAGTTGTTTTTATAACTGTAATTTCATTGTACCAATACAATGACTAGCATAAAAGAAGCATCTATCACCACCCAATAGCACTGGTAATTAATATACCTACAGTGAAGCCAGACACTAAAGAGGACAGGTTGTATGATTTCATTTATATATAGTTCAAGCATAGGTAAAACCTATCTATAGTGATAAAAGCAAGAACCATGGTTACCTCTGAGATAAGGGTATTTACTATAAATATGAGGAAGTCTAATGGGGCACTGAAAAGGACCTATATTAATGTCCTATATCTTAATTTGGCTCATGGTTACTATACTTATGTGTGCATATATAAAAACGGATACAAACGTGAATACATAAATATGTAAATATTTGCATATGTTAACATATATATTTAGTTCTCAACAAAAGAGAAAAAATAGTTTATAAAAGTTAGATTCTGAATTCACAGACTAATTAAATACTTCCCTATTCTCTCACTAGAGAATGATATACTAGCAACTTTTTCACATTTTGCTGTTTACTTCTCGCCATGTATCAAATACTTTCTCACCTAGTTACAAATGTGATAGGGTACAGAAATAGGCATTAAAAAATGCTCGAGTTAAACAATGGTAATCACCAAATAATTACTATTCTCACAAGTACTAAAAGCCACTTGAGGACACCAAAACTTAAGTATCTATTTCATTTTAATCACAAAAGAAAAGAAAGGACAGCCCAGCATTTCCAAGTTCAAAACCACTTTTCCTACCAAAAATAAAGAAAATGAAACAGAAGATTAAACAGAGAAATCTGAAAACTAAATCTTCTTTTATGATACTTCTACCTCTTTTCTTTTTTATCTGGCTATTTGCAATTCTCTCGCTTGAATTAGAGAACTTCCCTTTCTCAGTTATTAAATTATAAAGTGTTAAGAAAAATATGGTTGCTTAGTTTGAGGCTTTTTCTAATGGTTTTTAACTAAAAAGAAAAATTTTTTAAATTAACCATAAAATGGAAATATTTCACTTGCAGTAAAACATATTAAGAAAAAACACAGCAGGCAATATTAATGATTAAATGTTCAAATGATAATTACAGAAAGTAAAAATGTTGCAAATGACTGAGACAGACACCTTTGGTATTACAGAAGTCTTTTAGCAAAGCAGAAATAAGAGAAGAAATTGAATGGGGGGAGAGAGATTTGCCAATCATACAAATAATGCATAGTCAAACCCCAAGGAATATAAGTTATTAAAGGGAAAGACCATGTTTTTTCCTCTAGGTAGCCTTATGTTATTTTTGCCACCAAATTACATTATCAATTTAGGTTCCAAAATCAGATGTAAATGGGCCTGTGGCTGGACATAAACATATTTCATTGAATGCTGAATAAGCATATTTGAGCTCATGCAATCCAAGACAAATACATGTTCAGAATATATAAAAGCAGCACACAAATTATGAAAATATTTTGCACTGAAATGAATCTTTTCTACTGTGTTTTATATGTAAAATTCCAATGATGGTGATTGATAATTACTAAAATTGATAATTGATAATTACTAAATTGAAAATTGATAATTACTAAAATTTAATTATAATAAGAATACCTGCATTTAAAATATCAGTTTTCATCTCCTAGGTCAAAATCACATCAGTCATGATGATTTTAGGTTTATTTAGAAATAGAATTTTAGTTCCATAATAGCTTTAACAGGAGAAGCAACACAGCGCTCTTTAATTCTTGCACATTAAAGATGTGTATGTGTCACTGAAAGAGTTAACTTATACTCATGTGTACCAGTTACTGGTTCAGGAAAGGGATAGAAAAACACAAGGATAAAAGAGGGTGGTGGGACAAAGTCCATTATGGGGGGTATGGTGTTCCTCCAACAACTGTTTTAGATACAACCATTACACATGTTTCCCTTTCAAACTTGAGCTGGAAAGAAGTCACAGTCAAAATGACACAGAGGTCAGCTGTAACTCCTTGATTCTGCCAATGATAATCATCAGCATTAACCTGAAGTATACAAAAAGAACCCAAGTGGGCAAGACTGGAAGAAACATACTTATCCAGAGCTCTGAAGGTACACAGAACATTAGACCTAATATCATAGATTCAAGGATTGTAGAGCCAAGAGTTCAGCATTTAGTTATTATCTTGAATTCAGCTTCTGCTTAAGTATCTCCAGGAAGGACACTGATTTTCACAGAAAGCTTTTCTATTGTTGGCTCGCCTGATTCATTAGAAAACTTGGAGGATGTAGAGTTAAATCTCTTTAACATCCAACCAACTAGTTCCAGTGCAGATTTATGAAACAAGAAACCAAACTGCCTTATCTTTTAAATGATAGACATTTATAGATTTGAAAATCAATATTGAATCTTTTGCTTTTCACCACTATTCTAGTCCTTCCTGTTTCTTTAAGGAATGGCCCGTATATTTCTGCTTACTAGACTGGCACGTCTTACTTCTTTAGACATTGTTCTTGAAATGTGGATTGATATGTGGATTTGAGCCTTGCTTGGTTCTGCATTCTACTCAGTAAGATACAGTGCCAGTTAGTGACAATCGGTCATCAGTCACACATCAAACAACATATTTTGAAAATGCAAAAGTAAAAGATTAGGAAAACATGTTTAATCTCCAAAAGCTAATTTGAATATCAAAGGCATTTTAATTTAATAGTGTAAATTCAAGAAGGGTTCCTCAACTTTGGGGTTTGAAATTGAAAGATGTACCCCTCAGTGTCTCACAGGTTAGACCCGTTGAAAACAGTGATATCTCTCATAATTCTGAGGACAGGGAAGAAAAAAAACATTGAGTTTCATAAAAATGCAAGAGGGTAGCCACATTTTCTCCCAGGCATGAATAATGTATGATCTGTAGGGTTATTTGCTAGACTATCTAATCACCAGCATCTTTCAAACTGTCTATACAGGTTTTAGCTCATTAAGAACAAACATGTATCTGTATAAAAATATCACATACCTGTGAACACACAGAACAATATTCTGCCAAATACCAATGCACACATCACACTGACATGGGCGGAACAACTTTTGTTCATTTCTTATGAATAAAAATATTGGAAAGAGAATACAGAAAAATCACTTCAGCTTGTAATAACACTCATGCTTTTACTCTAAATAGTAAAACTTAAGTCCTGTTCAAAGGAACCCTCCACATACACACACACCCTATAACACTTGTATATAGAGTAAATATTATATAGTATACAACGATATATTTATATTTCATAACAAGAAGTGAATAAGGTCTATTCTACACTTTCTAAAGAAAAGTGAGAAAAACAGAACAAGAGGCTAAGAAAATTTTTAATGGAACAATTCTTTATTAGGGGTTAGACTCTTGAGAGAGGTTTCCATGATTCATGAAAAAAAAAATGGTATGTGCTATGGCAAAGATTTATTTTGTACTTCAGGATACATAGTTGTTAGGAGGGATAGAGGATTTTTATGATACCAAATAGAGCAGTACTAATAACTTCACAATTAAAAACATGATTTCCTAGTGTCCAAATATATGAAGATGAAATCTTTAAAACTAGTTTTTCCAGGCATCCCTTGTCACAGAGTTTCTGGTAAATCTAAATATAAAGTTCTACTGATTGTCTAAACAAAACAAGTTCCCTGTTCAGATGCCCCAACATAAACCCCAGTAACACATAACCCTACTCACATCAGTCCACTGTTTCTGGCATATAGTAAGTCCTCACTAAATGCTGTCCATAGATTCCAGGAAATTGTGACCTTAAGGGAAATAACATATAACAAAAGCAGGTCCTGGAATAACTTCGTTTCTTTCAACATATGCCAGGATTTTCTCATAGACATTATAATGAGATGCTACTTGAGAACTGATGTTTTCATTTTCCTTTTCTCTTACAATTTCCTTTACCAGGTCATTCTCCCCCAGGTATTAACATAACCTCTGCTCTTAATTTTGAACCTAATCTAATGTCCTGTTCCCACTGATCCCAGTTCACCCTATCTAAAAGAGAACCCCTCCACTCCCTGACAGTCATTATCAAATTTATAACTCTTCTCCATTGTTCTTCCTAAAACTGTCACTACCTAATACTGCATTAGTTTAGTTTACTTTTTTTAGTATCAAATTTTTCCACAAATCTAATTTTCAATGAGTGAAATTTCATTTGTTAATTGCTAGCTGGAAAGGACTGGCATAAAGTGCTCAGTTATCTTTGTTAAATAAATGAGCAGATTTTATTATGTTCAAATATAGAGTGAATTTTATATATATGCCTCTGATATGCCAGTATCATTAACATGTGATCAGTACTAGGAGGAATAAAACAAAAAATATGAAATGAAAATGTTAATCGCAGTCATCATTTACCTTATAAATACATGAAATAATCACTTTGGGAGCCTTTCATTCCTCCAGGTTGGTTTCAGTTATTTTCTGACCTCCTAACTTAAGTATTTAATAATCACAAGTATTTCAAAGTCATTTCTAAACCAGGATAGGAGTAACTTTGAAACAGCTCCCTACACTGTTAACTGGCATTTTCTACATCTGACAAGACTAATGTTTAGAAGTCACTGTTCTCTATAAGAGATATGATAATTATTTGTTGCTACTGATGTTTGTCTTCAGAGAGGCTCAGTCATCCAGCAAGGTACTGTTCATCACCAACACCCAACCTGCTGAGAAAGTTTCATCTCCCTAACTGACTTAAATGTCAGTCTACTCCCTATGATCAATGCATACGTCATATTTTTTTCTACCCAGGAAGGCTTTCATTGCAGTCTGATTTTAATGAAATATGGCTGATAATAAATAGCGAGCTATGTACAGGGCCCAAGTATGTGATTTTTGAGCTGTGTTCAGCAGAGTAAGCATCAATGACATTTTTGCAACTTGAAATGCCATCATCATCCATTATGTCTCCAGCCTCTTTCTTACCTTTGCCAACTCAACCCTAGACCGCAAACATCTGTTCTTCAATTGTCTCATAAGACATATACTTCATATATGCAAAGCACTCATTACCTTAAAGAGTCAAATGGCTTTTAAAAGCTATTTGAAGCAAATAAGCAAGAGAAAGAACACATTGCCAGTTAAACTTTAAAATTTTTAAATGTCAGGACTTCAGAGTCACTATCGATTATGAAAACATTCCCAGCAATCACAGAGCCACGGAACTTGAAAGGTAGGAAACAAAATCTAGACTAACTATTGATGATTCCTTTATATAATAGACACAGAAAAGTAAGAGCGATTTGTTCAATGCCAAATATTACAGTGTGGTCACTTTTCCGCCCCTCCAGCCCACTTTTACTGTTTTATCTTCTCTATCATGCAATATGGAAAATTTCTTTGTATTAAAACAGTGGCTCCAGGGCTAACAGAATGATTAAATAAATCATTTACTAATCTCCCAAATTTGTTCTAATCACAAAAGTTAATGTACATTCTCTGCAGTAGATAATTAAGGTTAAATGAGGTCGTAAGGGTGGAACCTTAATCTAACAGGGCTGGTGTCCTTCTCAGAAGTGGATAGCACCACATGAGGACACAGAGAAAAGGCTTTCTTGGACTTAAGTATTCTCATTCCTGATTGTCCTGAAGTCTTGGGACTTTTGTTTCTCAAGCAATGACAGGCTACATTAAATCTCATTACCTGTCTTAGATGATTCCACGTTTGAAACTGAAAATCTACTGTTGTGAGATGAGGTGTGCCACAGAGTTACACAGGTGACTTTGTTTTCATTACCCAGCCCCCCACCAATTTGTCTGACTGACAACAAATAAATAAGCATTCAAGTGTTTTCTGAATAATACAGTTGGATGTGACAAGCATTTCATTTTTAAAGGAATAACCGTTGTCTGACCCATTGTTTGTTCTGGGAAGGAAATGCCCTAACAAATGTAAGGCAAAACATATGATCTCTTTTCAGGCTTTTAGAGAATAAAGAATAGTAATGAGAAGTAAATGGAAGAATGTGAAAAATAAATTCTCAGTCCCCTCCCCTAAATCCATAAATAGGAGCCACAAAATAATTCAAACTTCCTAAAATGACTACATTATATATTAATTATAATGAAAATATTACTCTGTGTCAAACTTTAGTGATAACTCAATAAAATATATTTCATTGGTGAAGACTTATATTTAAATCATGGTTAATAATTACCATGGCACAATTATTCAAAAATAATAAATTTTCTAAAAAAAAACAAGTTGAAATGTATGTCAGACCTAGACCAAAGAAGGGAAATTCACCAAACTTCAGCATTAACATATCTTTCTTCTGCTCCCTGAAATCAAGGGCAAAAAAGATAAATTCCATTTATCCGAGTAAAACCATCACTTGTCCTGAAGATTTCCAGAGAAACTTTAAGAACAAGACATTAGTGGAAGATAAAAAGGCATCAGTCATATCATTTTCAAGGTCTATATTTTGCTGGAAATATTTCAGATTCTATCTAGACATGGTTAGAAACCACTTATTTCTTACTTATTTCAATGGTTTTGTTTATTGAGCCCCACAGAGAGAAAATCCGATTAGATGACTTCTTGTTATCAAACAATGCCATTAACAATTTAATTGCAGAAAACAACAAGTTTTGGGGTAATAATAAAACAAGCAAGGTAATGCATATCTCACATTTCTTAAGCTTCTATAAGACAAGTTTTTAGAAAGTATGAAATGAACAAGCCAGGAAAGCAGCAGAGTTCATGGGTAGAAAACATACTGGAAGTGGGGATTCCTGCCTCCCACACCCTGAGAGGGTTCCTGGTGAAAAGACTAGTTCTCAGAAATCTAGATTCCATAACTCCTTTATATAAGGTGTTATGAGTTTGAAAGGTGACCAGATCTGAGGATCATGCAGAATAAATTTATGGTAGGACAATATAAACCATTGCTGAGACTATACAGAAACAGCATCAGGGAAAAAGCTGTGTGTTGTTCCTAGAAGGATGGGTCAGAGTTTTCCATATAGAAAAACTTTAGGCTGTGAAGAATGTACTGCCAGCTGGATAAAAGTTAAGGAAAGAACATGTTAAATGAAGCGTAGGAAAGCCATATCCAAAGATTCAGGAAGAGCACAAGCTGTGCCAGACACAGGGGAAGAGTAGCAGAGGAAAATAATGGATCCATCTACTTGAAAGAGTTTCTTTCTTCCAGTGAAAGTAACTGAGTTTACTAAGAGAAAGTATACGAAAGCAATGCCATGATGTTTAATTACATGTTGGCTTGTGATAAAAGCCAACTGGTGACAAGTTCCTTCCTGAATATGATTTACGTTATAAATAATAATTATAATCAATTAGAAAAAGTTTGGAAAATGGAGTGGGGAGATACTGAGTCACCTATACAAACAGAAGCATGAGGGGAGAGGAACTAGAGGGTTACAAGGTATGTATGTGCTTAGTAACATGAGACTGGTTTCAGGGCAGGCTGTACCGATTTACATACAGAGTAGCAGAGGTCCCACTGATGTACATGTCTCTTAGATGTGTTCCCCAATATAGTGACTTTCTGGCTTTAAATTTTTTTGTAGCTCATTCTGTTACCAAGTGAGTACCTACAAGCAAGGATTTGCTATTGTTTTGTTTATTTGTTCCCCAGGACCTGACATAGAATCAGACGCCAAAAAATAATTGGTGGGGAATAGTGAGGTAATATAAATAATCTAGATTTGAACCCAGATATTTGTGGTTTTTGTTTCAAATCCTGTGTTTCCCCCCACCCCATTTCTATCCTCCTTTACTGCCCCTCCCACTATGCTATATTGGTTTTTAAATACTAAAATGCTAAATCACATTCACTGTGAATTAAATGGGAAACGAAAACAGTGGGCATTGCACAGGATGTAAAACAAACATGCACATACATTATTCAAACACTCCCATAAAATTAAGAGGGATTATTTCTACATAAGAGTCCAAATATAGCTTAGGGAAGAAAAACATTGTAAGTGCTCAACAAATACTTGCTAAGTATAAAACTTTTAAATGATTATAATAAAAATAAAATACTCGTATGATAATGCAGTCTTCTCAATACAGAATTAAACTTCTGAATTTTAGAATAATAAATCTAATACTCAGCAAATGCTGAATTGAAAAAATGTAAACAACAATTGGAAAGATCTTAGTCCTTTAAAGTTTAAAAACACACTGAGTTCTCAACTAAGACTATAATTTAAATCAAGGGCTAAATTAAATCTGTGATCATCACCTGCTTATTAACAAGGAATTAAGTCACAGACCATGCAATCAATATTCTTGTGACTTCCATTATACAAAATGATAAACTATTTATATCATGTAACAAAACTTATCCAGCTCTAACCAATAATGTATTAAAATTCCAAATCAAAGTAGAGACCAAACAAGTGCGTAAAACTAGCAGAAATGCTGCCAAGTCTCTATTAAATCAACATAAATACGAAAAATAATTGTCAAGAATTATAAAACACTAACCTCCACCAGTATTTTATCAGAAATGCATTTGATTACATGTGAAATAAGTCTATTTTTTCCAGTCTTCTAACTTTGTGTTTAAAAAGAAACAAAAGTTTATGGGAAAAATTTATTGAAAGTGGTCATCGACAACACTGCCAAAAAAATCTTCTAAAGGGATTCTTCTATACACAGGACAAATGTAACCATAAGGATTCCATTTATCCAAGCCACAGTCTAACTTAGCAGTAAATGATGGTATTAAACGTAGGTAGAAGATGCCTATATTGATTAAGGTTTTTTCTCATTTTCTTAACAATTAGCAACACTAACTAAGTAGAAATCAATTGTAATTGGAGAAGAGAATGCTAAACTAATTACCAATGTCAGCTGATATATATATGACCACTGCAGTTTAATCTAAAAATTCCATATGTTGTCATTTACATATATATATACATATATATATATATGTATATATATATATAAAATCAGTTAGAGAAATGGCCTGTATTTCTTAATTCCATGAAACTACCTGCTGCAAATGTTTGTGAAAACACATTTTTAAAGACTTCTTTAAATAAGGGTTCTTTAAAGGCCTCTTATTTTTGTGTGATAGTCAGGGTTTTGTTTACATATATGTATATACAAACATAAATATACACATACATATATATTTGCTTTCGCATTTAAAACTAATTCAGTAATTTAAATTTAAAAGAGTAATTGTATGTAGTACGATTTAAAAAACTAATTACCTAAATAAGAGATTTGAAATGAACTAGTTCTAATGATAGCAATTTAGTAAGTCTTGGTTAATAAGAAGGGAGGAAAATTCCAGTAATAACTGCTTATGCTTTGGAAACGCACATACAGTATTATCTCTGACCAAGTTAGTAGAATTTGTTTAACTGTTATTCCAAGAGCCTGCATATTTCAGTTTATCTGAGAGAGTTAATGTGATGACCTGAGGTACCTAACTCTTCATGAACCTAAGAATTTCTGGCCGATTATATGAAAATATATCAAAAATACAAAAATACATGCTGGTTCATTACAGAGAAAACATGCAATTAACAGTATACTGGTTATCTGTGTCCAAAAAGTACCATTTTAATTGTGGTCAATTAACATGAAAGTTACCATCTGAACCTTTTTTACATGTGCAGTACAGTAATGTTATGATATGGATTGTTGTACAGTGGATCTCAGAAATATTTCAACTTACAAAAATGATATTTCCTATCCTTGGAACAACACTTCCCTTTCCTTTCTTCCCCTAAAATGTAATTAAGGTTTTTAAAGGCAATGAAGGCTTAGAAGTTTTTAAAATGCAATCATAAATTCTTCTTTCCCTACAATCATACAATCAAAACTGTATGCTACAACAGAGTTCATTCCAGTCACCATCAAGTTAAACTTCAATGCATGAAACCATATATCTGTTACAATGTCTTTCAGTTTTTGCAGATCAGATTTGTTCAGAAACCTGCCAATTCTCAAAGGAATCTGACTCATTACTGTAAATTAGGGAGTCAGATCATGGGCCCGCAATTTTTTCCTTGTAAAGGGCCTGTTAATAAATAGTTAGGCTTTATGGGTCACATGGGTTCTGCTGCAAATATTCAACTCTTGTAAGTGTGGCACAAAAACAGCTACAGAAAACATGCAAACAGAGGAGCAGAAAATGGAACTATGTTTTTTAAGACTCAATTCCATGCTGACTGACCTATTGGCATTCGGCACATCAGCATAAATAATGAAACTATTGATCATAAGAAAGGACATCATAGAATCTGACTTGCCTTAGTAATGGATGGAATATGACGGTAATATTCCTGGCTCCAGGTTTGCAGACAAATTTTGTCCCTCCACCTTCAATTAAGTTGTCATCAGGACCCCCTTTCAGGAAAAAGAAAAAAAGAGATAGAGCATATTAGAACTTTTACAAAGAAATAAACCAAGGCTAATGTAGAGTTGTACTGTGACAAAGAAGACCATATTTAAAAACAATTGCCTTGGAAATCCATAAAATTATCTTAAAAGACATGATCCAGACTTCCTCGTTAGATAAATTATGAATTAGTATTTTCACTCTGGAGAGAGAACATGGAAGCACAGTAGGAATAAACAGTTTATTTAAAACAGTGCAAGGGTGTAATGCTATGAGGATATAAAATTTTGACCTCTAATCACAGCATCTCCCTTAGTCAGCATTACACCTGAAACTTTCAGGGGAAGGATGGAATGCCATTTAAGTTTGCCATGGACTTTGTTGAAACCACTGAGACCCATATAACTCTAACCATACTTCATCAAACCTAAAACTACTAATTGTGAGATAATTATCTTAACTCTTAAAAACAAGTATGGCTAATTGAAATACACAATGCTTTCTTATTACTTAGGATATATCTCTCTTCCTGAAAAGTCCCTTATATTTTAAATATTTAGATCTAGGGTATATAATTTAGACATACATTTTAAAGTTTTATTTAAGGCTTTGAAAATAGATGTTTAGGGCCTCCCCTGGTGGCGCAGTAGTTGAGAGCTGGGCTGCAAAGCTGCCCGCAGCCTCTGCAGTGCTGGTTTGACCCCAGCTGCCGAGCGAGGGTCCCACGTGGCACGACAGACCTCTCCTGTTGTGCCCGCTGCTCCCCTCAGCAGTGTATTTTATCAGTCTGCTTGTTCTGTTCCCCACTCTGGTGAATTCTCTCACCCTCCTGTGCTTCTGACTGTACCCAGTGCTTGTATAAATAAACAAATAAATAAATCTTTAAAAAAAAAATAGATGTTTACCGTAAAAAAAAAATCTCATACATATTTAAGAAGGAAATATAAGGATAATAAATTAATTAAGGTATCCTGAAAGCCATGTAATATTCAGAGACCTCTTCTGAATAATCGAGTTGTCGAAATTCTTTTCTACATGGTACCGCCAAGTGAATTTCTTAAAGTAGTGCATCCAGTATTTTATTCCAAGTTGCTGATATCAACCTACAAAGTTTGTTTTTTGTTCAATTTATTTATTTTTTATATCATTGTTCATTTTTGTACAGTATTTTATTTTTCCCCTCAGGTGTAGTCCCTGTAGCTCTCCCACTACCATAGTCCATCTGCAAAGTTTATGTTCTTGATGCTTTCAGAAGGTTAAAGAACAGGTATGTGTACACCAACCAAGACTCATATTTTCTCCAAATGACCTGCAAGTGGTTCAGTCATTAAAATACTGAAGACATGGTGTGGGGACTCAGCTCACACATACAGAGGTCACAACAACTAGTGACTATCTTCAGTGGATAGTCTTAAGATGCCACTTATTTAAGATACATACTAATGTCACAGTTTAGAACACGAAAAAATGTGTATCTTGGGATACTGGGGAAAATGTCCCCTCTAATGCCTCATGAAAATCAATGTAATCCTTGGCCTCTCTCCAACCTTTACCTACTCCGAGGGCAGTAAAGTAATGCCTTTGGTAAAACTGAGTAGAAAAGGCTGGGTATTCACAGTTCAACAACTCCCTTATTTCACTTTAGAAACCAGAATGCCTGTAGGTAATAAGCAATGCTCAGGTTAGCAATAGAGAAAGATCTGCCTCGTCAGAGGATGGAGTTGTTCAGCACCTCCCACACATGGGGTAAGTCTGTCTAATATGGATGGTCAGTTAGTAAACTCATTTGACTCTGAAACTAGGTGACACCCTTCAGTATAGCTTATATCAATGTATTTATTTATTTATTTTTTTTTTTTTATAGAGGCATGTTTTTCATTTATTTATTTATTTGTTTGTTTGTTTTGTTTATACATGCACTGGGCACAGTCAGAAGCGCGGGAGGGTGAGAGAATTCACCAGAGCCAGAGCGGGGAGCAGAGCAGGCAGAAGGACCGAAGTACACTGCTGAGGGGAGCAGCGGGCGGCAGGAGAGGTCTGCGCGCCATGTGGGACCCTCCTCCAGTGGCCGGGGAGCAGCCGGGGATCGAACCGGCGCCACAGAGGCCGCGAGCAGCTTCGCAACCCAGCGCTCAACCGCTGCGCCACCGGGGAGGCCCAATCAATGTAAAAGGAGTATTTCACCTTCCATCGATCTTATGTTATCTCTTAAGAGCTACAGAAGACTGACAGCTAAGATAAATGCCATGTAATGGACTTTCTCAAGTCCAAGCAATCTCCACTTACAATCTCATTTCTTTCTTTCTAAACATTTTTTCTAATTATAATTCTTTGCATAAAACCAAACAAAACTAAATCTCACCTGATTTATTATCTAAATGGTCTCTGAGGTATCTTGGAGATCGACTGATAGAAACATGTGAAATTTCAGAAATCCATACCAAGCATCATCAAGACTTCCCAGAGGCACCAAAGTCTAGACAAATCCCATTTGGATCGGTTGTTCCTAACAACTAAACAGGATATGTTTTTTCTTAAGAAAAACAGAAATACAATAAGATGTATGGTTCCTGATTAGAAATCATGAGCTGCTTTTCTCATTGGAAAAAAAAGAATCCACTTGTTTCACTACGTATTTGCATTAGATATTAGTGCTTTGGCTGAGTTAAAAGGAGACCATCAAGACTACCACAAAAACTATCCCCTTAATAAAGATCTTCCTCAAAAAGTAACAATACTGATATGATTATATACAAATAAAAACAGGAAAAAATGTACCTTCTTATTCAACACTTCTCTTTTTTAAAGATTTATTTATTTTTATTTATACAAGCACTGGGTACAGTCAGAAGCATGGGAGAGAGAATTCACCAGAGCCAGAGAGGGGAACATAACAGGCGGATGGACGAAACACACTTCTGAGGGGAGCAGCCGGCGGCAGGAGAGGTCTGCGCGCCATGTGGGACCCTCGCCTGGCGGCTGGGGAACGAACCAGAGCTGCAGAGGCTGCGGGCAGCTTCGCAACCCCGCGCTCAACCGCTGCACCACCGGGGAGACCCATCAACACTTCTCTTTCTAAGATCATAAAATCAAGTCAGGCGCGCACGCGTGTGTGTGTGTGTGTGTGTGTGTGTGTGTAGAACAAACTAGGTTTCATTCTGTACTTCATAAATAACATATAGTCATGAAGAATACATTAGTTTATTCAAAAGAGCCTATTTTTTAAGGACAAATATGAACTGGATGATATGATCTCCAATGCTTTCTAAAAACTATGAAGTTCTATGATATCAGGTAGTCAGTAATTAAGCACTAACCACATTCTGGTCAAACTAGTACCTTCCTGCACTAACCAAGTTCTGGTCAAACTAGTACCTTCCTGCACACAGAATATGTTGTATGTATCCCTGCCAGCATACCTAGGCATACCTATAACAGGTTGCCATCTGGAGAGGGCTCTCCCCTCCTCCCCCTCTTCAGGCCCAGAGAATAGTCCTAAACTATCAAAGGTCCCTCCCTCTGTTCACAATCCCATTAACAGTGACTGAGTATAACCCATAAAGCTCTAGCTTAGATCTCCTGTATTACTGGAATGCTTTCTAATGCCTATGATACCTTTTCCTACCTAAAATGTATCTTTCTGGAAAATAGTTATAAAAATAGACATTCGGGGGGGGGGGCCTCCCCTGGTGGCACAGGCAGTTGAGCACCACGCTGTGAAGCTGTCTGCAGCCTCTGCAGCGCCGGTTCGATCCCAGTCGGCCCGCGAGGGTCCCACATGACGTGGCAGACCTCTCCTGTCTCACCCGCTGCTCCCCTCAGCAGTGTATTTCATCAGTCTGCCTGTTCTGTTCCCCACTCTGTCTCTGGTGAATCCTCTCACCCTCCCGTGCATCTGGCCTGTACCCCGGTTCTTGCATCAACAAATAAATAAATAAATAAATAAATAAATAAATAAATAAATAAATAAATAAATCTTTTAAAAAAATAGAGATTTGGGGGCTGAATGAAGAAACCAATTTTAGTAGAATGCCAACAGAGCTAGATGAGAAAGTATGCGTGTAACTCCTTTGTAAGCTGTCAAACACCTAACAAATGTAAGCAATTCTCTCTGTATCCCCAAAGCCTTATAGCTAGGAGATATGTTTAGCAAATATTCATTCATTAACAATCATGTAGGGAACATATACAACAAAAGATAACATATAATGTCAAAAATTAGGTATAGAGGCTGTTAGAAATGTCAGTGAGGGGATGACTTGCTGCAAAAATCAAGAAGGCATAACAATGACAATGTATTTGGGCTAGAAACTAAATAGTTTCATTTGTTCTAAGTCCCCGCAAGCCAGAGAAAGAGAAAATTACTGATTCACACAGTAGGGTTAAACTAAAAGAAAAGTAAGGTTTAGGCAAAGACTGTCTTCCCAATGTCAACCCCCAACCACAATTCCACCTACAGGAATTTCGTATATTCTTCCAGTGCTACTGCCAAGTGCCATCTACTGCATTCTGTGTGATTTCCTCTCTACAGACTACAAGCCCAAGTCTAGCTTACTCAATTGCCAACTAACAATCCCAACCCAGTGAAAATATTCTTGAAAATAAAGCTTTCAGATCAAAAGCAAGAGCCAGGCCAATGGCTGCACTATTTGAGACTCTTTCCTCTGAGATTTATTTGACCATTTCAATTTTCTGGGTGAGAAAGAAAGATCATCTCTCTTCACATACCTTGCCATAATCATGTAACATGGGAGCTGCTGTCATGAACATTCTTAAGGAATATGATGTTCAGTCCTGAGAAGAGCAGTGAAAGGGCCTGCATCTTCCTCCCCCTTCGCTCATTACACTTACTGTCTAATCGAGGCTGTCAGAGGCCAGGTGATAGGTACGAGTGAAAATGTTGACTTGATGGATGGCCAAAAAGGAAGGGGAACTGACAATAGTATTACAAGCAGAATATTTATTGTGCAGAAGGGAGGGGCAAACGTCCTAATCATATTTCCTGCATTTAACAATGCGGATAATGACTTAACAGTCTCCCTTCAGGTGACTGAAGGTCATGAGGCACCAAAGCCACCCAATGGCCCCTGTATGACAGCACCTTAGTGCTCTGAGGCTAGTCCCTTCTTCTGGGATTCATTTACATACAAGTAAATCAGCTCCAACATTTATTATTCCTTTATTCTGCCCAACTAGAATTTGATGTACAGAATTTCTATTTCTGTAAGTCAGAAATAGAAAACCAAAGCCTCCAAAATGAATGGAAGTGAGGGTTCTCACTGACAGGACCATGGTACAAAGGGAAATGAAAAAAAAAAAATGTGTGATGGATCTGGAGGGGATAGAACAGCAGGACAAAGAGAGATGCCACAAGGTGTCACTTCTACGTGGAGTATGGAGAAAAAAACAAAGGTTAAGCCGATAAAACCAACCCTAGAAATTTGACTATTGACCTGATGAAGGAAGAGATGGGAGAGAGCAAAGTGCGGAGGGAGCACAATGGGCTATGGTGGAGGACTCTGGGTGTCTTGATAGTGGGTGTGTTGTGGCAACATCACCTGAAGGGGGTGGTCCAATACTTCTAAATAATATATAGTGTTGTATACCAATGCCATCTCAAAAAAAAATTTTTTTAAGTGTGTCAGAACCCAGGTCTGCTACATATTAGTATAAGTGTGATAAAAAATAAATTCCCTGAGCCTCAGCTTTCCATCTATAAAGTACCAACTGCAATAATCATTTCTAAAGATTTGTGTTGATGGTTAAGTGAGGTAACATATTTCAAGGCATTCTCTGTGTGACAGCTAATACGGTACAGATAAATGGTCTGCTACCTTTCCCCTTAGAATGACCAAGCAGTCAAGGGCCTAACTTAATATACACATACCACTGGAACACAAACTAAAAAACACATGGTTCAAATTCAAAAGTGTGTTTTTCTTTTCGCTTTAGGCAATGCTATACTAGTCAATATCAGAGACCAATTAAAACATGCCAGCCTTGTTTTGAGAGAAGTATTATTGTGATGAAAGGTTTAGAAAACTGCTAATAACACTTTCAGCATGAAATTAGTCTTTATTCCTAATTTTTAAATTAAAAATAATGAATCTGAAATCATAGATGTTAATATTATCAATGCTTTGGGCCAAGGGCTAAGATAAAAACAACAGTGAGGGCCTCCCCTGGTGGCGCAGACAGTTGAGCACTGTGCTGTGAAGCTGTCCACAGCCTCTGCAGCGCAGGTTCAATCCCGGTCGGCCGGCAAGGGTCCCACATGGCATGGCAGACCTCTCTTGTCTCGTCCGCTGCTCACCTCAGCAGTGTATTTCATCGGTCTGCCTGTTCTGTTCCCTGCTCTGTCTCTGGTGAATCCTTTCACCCTCCCGCACATCTGGCCTATACCCCAGTTCTTGCATAAATAAATGAATGAATGAATAAATAAATGAATAAATAAATGAATGAATAAATAAATAAATCTTAAAAAAAAAACACTGAATTTGAAGGTTTCTTGTGTCAAGCCACACACAGCAGCAGGCCCATCTGACTTTTCAAATGGATTCTGGGTTTGAAATTGGCCTTTACACACAGAAAAGAAACACAATGAAGGTGCATTTTTTATAGCAAATCTTATGCTTCATAAACACAATCTAAGGATTATAAAACTGCATACATTCTAGTAAACATGAAATTCCTGATTGCCCCAGCAAATAGGGCCTTTAACTGCCTCTAAGAATCAGCCAAGTAGTCTAAGAGTTCCCTGAATTCACAGCTGTCACCTCTCCAGAGATGTTCTTTTAGATGAAATTCTTTAGCAAGTGTCTGTTCTTAAAGCACAGATTCTCATTGTGAATCAATGCTGCTGCTGCCACCACCCAGCAAGGGTCTAGGTATGAATTTGGGGTTCAGTGCTAAAGTAAGAAGAAATGAAAGAAAAACATTGATTCTTAACCTCAAATGACTTACTATGAGTCAAATCAAGCAAATCAGGTTTAGAAATGATCTATCATTCAAAGGAAAATTGCTACTGGACCTGGACAGAAAATCCAGATGACAAGCCTCTCCAAGGATCCCTCTTTGGGACTCAGCTCTTATCCAGTGTGTACTCCATAACACTATTTTGTGCAAGACTGTTTCGCTTATGCTTAAGCATTCCTAAACATTTGTTGAATGAATATATGAATACACATACAAAGAATGAGAAAAATGTCTGAAAATGTATTGCACAAAATGGGTAGCTTAGGAATGGCACGAAAAAAACTAAGATTTAGCTTCAGCTTCCTGAAAACAGAGTAAATACATGCTTAATTTCCATACAGGGCTAGAGGCTTGAGTTGAGTGGTGATGGACTGGTCTTTAAAAGAAACAGAAGAAAAAAGCATTGATAAAGGATTCTTTGGAAATCTTTTTATACTGCTGAGGGCCCAGAGGAAGTGAAATAGCTGAATTTATGGCAACTATATTGACTATGGAATATTCTAGATCAGAAATAAGAGTGGACAAGAGATACTTTGAGAGGCAGAGTTAGGGATTTACCAGATGGAATGTGATAGGAAAATGAGGGTTTGTTAGAGATGATGGTTCTGTTTGGGGGTATTGGGGGGGGGCACAATTAACCATGGATGGATTAAATGCTTCATAACAAAAATTTGGAAGAGCTGGAGGAAAATGGAGGATGCTGACACTTGGGTGTCTCTCTAAAGTCAAACAGCATGGATGAGAGGGGTCAGGGTAAGAGATGTGAAATAAATGGTAGGTTGTATTTAAAGGGATTCATACTTAAAATTCCATTCTATCTAATTTGTCACAAGCACAAATAGCTCTCCCATGATTCAAAATGTTACTGGGTATAAGGATGGGCAGTAAGTTTGATGTTTTGCATGATAAGAATTAAGCAACAGCAAAGTTTGCTATGGGATTAGACTACAAAATGAAAGAAAGATATTCCAAGGATCTAAGGCCAGACGAAAAAGGGAGTTCCTTTTGGTACTCCTGAGAGTCACTGGCAGGTAGACAGCACAATTCAGAGAAAGAGAAACTGTACTTTTTGCCAAATGATGGTTATTGTAAGAAGGACAAATAATACACATTTTGAGGCATAAAGAAAAGCACTGTACATGTATATGCAGTCATAGCTGTTGGAAATTTTGATGAGTGCCGACTGGTAGGAAACAAATGATTCATTTGAGTTTTGCTTCAAGTAAGACAACCTCCCCTAGATTTCTGATGTAAAAACCATATTACTTATAAAGAATAATCATATTTTGTAGTTTAAAAAATACATTCTAATTCCTAAATAAAAAGGAAATTTTATAATTATTTGGGGGTGAGCTCATGGTTTAAAAACAACAAAATGAGCTTCTTAATTACCTTCCTAACAATAAATTACAAGAGGTTTTGTAGAATGAGAAGATGAGGAACAAAGAAAAATGAGGCAAAAAAAATATTTAAGGTTAATAACAGCTTTTTCTGAGCAATCCATAAAATGAGTTCATCTGGAGCTCTTCCATGAACTTAAGTCAAAGGCAGTTCCATTAGTAACAGTACTGAATGTTTCTATAATGGAGTCTGAAATGGCATGCTCTATGAAAAGCAAAATGTAAGATATGAGCCAATTATAAGAAAGGCTCCACAGTCACTGCATGTATATTTTTTAAATGGTTGATCAATAAGGCACAGGGAACTTTAATTGACCATCTTTGAGGAACATTCTAATGTTAGTGACATTATCCTCCAGTTCACTTTATTTTAAGGCTACAGAAGGAGATTGCATTGATTCTTCTCCAATTATTAACTGATTCCCTAGTTTTAATTATCTCAAATCTATTAAATACATTTTAGTGGTTTGTAAGGTATCTCTAGTTTGCAGAGTCTCAAGTGTGTAACCTAAAGCATCCTACACCCTACTCATCCTGCATCTGGTTTCTTTCACTTAGCATAATGATATCAAAGTTCACCCACATTGTAGTATATATTGGTACTTCACTTTTTATAGGGACAAATAATACCCCCAGTATATGTGTATCACATTTACTTATCTATTTATCAGCTGCTAATCGTCTGGGTATTTTCACTTTGGGGGCTATAATGAAAAAAATGCTACTGTCAATACCCATATACAAGTGGGCCTATGTTTCCAGTTCTCTTCAGCACATACCTACAATTTGAAATGTTGGGTCATTTGAAGAATTGATGGATTGTGTTCCCAAAAAGCCACAACCTAAAGCTCACCACTGCTGACTTTTTCTTTTAGATAACTAATTGTTTAAAAGAAGATCTGTATGAGATCAATAGAAAAGAACAGAGATCCTAGAAATAAACCCACACACGGACAGTCAATTTGTAAAATAGGAGCCAACAGTATAAAATGGAGAAAGTCTCTTCAACGATGGTATTGGAAAAAACTGTACAGTCACATGCGAAAGAATGACACTAGACAATGGTCTCACACCATATACAAAAATTAACTCAAAAAGGATCAAAGACTTGGAGGCAAGATTATGTGCAGGAAATATCGACTTCATTGATGTCTTTGGGAATTTGACCTACTGGCAAGAGAAACATAATAAAAAAATGTGATTATACTAAAAAGCTCTGCATAGCAAAAGCATAATTAAAATTAAAACATTCTCTACCAAAGGGGAGAAAATATTTGTGCACCACACATACAACATTTACAATATATACAACATCTGTGTAATAACCAACATCTACAAAGAACACATACAACTCATCAACAAGAAAACAAATAACCCAAGCACAAAACAAGCCGGAGAGCTACACAGACACTTTTCCAAAATGACAAACAGTTGATCAAAAGGCATATGAAAAGAAAATGCTCATTTCTTATCAGGGAAGGGCAAATCCAAACTTCAGTGAGATAAAACCTCACACCCATGAGAACAGCCCCTATGAAAAAGACAAGAAAAAACTAGTGATGGAGAAGGTGTGTAGAAAAAGGAGCCCTCATACACTGTTGGTAGGAATGTAGACCACCCAAACTCTGCAGAAAGCAGTATTAACATAGATCTACCATTGGATCCAGCCATTCCACTCCCAGGTCTCTATCCAAAGAATACTAAACTACTTACTTGAAGGGATGGAGGTATACACACACACACACTCTCTCTCTCTCTCTCTCTCTCTCTCTCTCTCTCTCTCTCTCTTCTATATTCATCAGAACACTATTTACAACAGTTAAGTTATGGAAACAACCTAAGTGCCCAAGGGCAGATGAGGGGATTAAGACGATATGGTACATGTATGACATGGAAGACATTTCAACCATCTTTTCAACAAAATAAAATCTTGCCATTTTTGACAACATGAATGATATTGGAGGGAAGCATACTAAACAAAGGAGGAAAAAGACAAATACAGGATGCTTTCACACAAGAGGAAAATAATGGGGGGCGGGGGGGCAAAGGAACAAGCAAACAGACTCTAGAAATCTGACTACATAACTAAAACTGCCAAAAAAAGTAGGGTGGGGGATACGGAGCAAAGGTTGGGGGGACCCCAATGGACTGTGGTAGATTACTGGGACTTTGGTGATGGGCTTGATATGAAAACATATATCTGAAAAGGCATGAACCTATACCCCTAAATCATAACCAATGTTACCTCAATAAGAAAATAGAATTAGGGGCCTCCCCCGTAGTGCAGCAGGTGAGTGCAGCACTGTGAAGCTGTCCACAGCCTCCACAGCATGGGTTCGATTGCCAGCAGGCCAGGGAGATTCCCACATGGCGTGGCAGACCTCTCCTGTCACGTCCGCTGCTCCCCTCGGCAGTTTATTTTGGTCGTCTGACTGTTCTGCTCCCCGCTCTGTCTCTGGTGAATGCTCTCACCCTCCCACGCCTCTGGGCTATACCCAGCTTTTGTATTAAAAAAAAAATAAATCTTTTTAAAAAAAGAAAACAGAATTAATAAAAAAAGATCTCTGTGTGCATGCGTGTGTGTTTGGGGGGGGGTGTATGGTGGGAAGCTCACACAGGAAGCACTGTTTTGTTTTCCACAACTTTCCCATCAGCTCCAGATGTCCCTTCTGACTCCTATAGGGATCACCCTGTTTGTTCTGAAGAATCACTGAGAAAGTATTTGATGTAAGAAGGGGTGTTAGAGTGGATCTGACACTACTGGGAATCTGTCAATGTAAGGACTGTTTCAATTAAATGTCTGTACTGGTTCATCACCATGATGCAAACAGGCAGTGTGATTTCACTCCTCACTCAGGTTTCAGATTGCACAAGCCAGGTCAGTAGTTCTTGTTAAAATAAAGCAAATGATATGAAGGATGACAGCACATGGTGAAGTTTTATAATCAGATGAGCCCATCTCAGTGCCAACCTAAAAGGCATGTTTGACTACTCAGAAATCTCCTGATGAAGGCTTGCCAGCTGAGTGGGAGATACATGATGCAGATAAGCATCACGCTGAAACCAGATTTGAGGCCATCAATTTTATTTTGCCTGTGAAATGGTTTACAATGGATCCCAGACCACTTGAAATGATTAAATACCAGTTCATATAGAAGAAATTATATTGTTAAATCCCATCATTGTCTTTTGCACTGAGAGATGTACTTTAATCTTATTCCCAAAAGGTGGAAAGGAAGAATTTTGAAGGGATTGATGTGACAGGCACAAAGTATAGTAACCCAACATAACTGTGAAAAGTAGGAGAGATAAAGGGCTCTCTTCAAATACAAATTCAGAGTCAAAATACAAGTTGCAAAACATGGTAGCATTTAGCTTACTGACAAAGAAAATCAATGTCAGCATCAAAACAGAAACAGCATTATTTCATGGCTCATTGGAAGCATCTGGATTCCTGAGGCCCAGGTGGCTTTAAATAACTTTACCAAGAAACCCATAGTTACTGTTTAGGTTTAATCAGCAACAGTCAACTTTCCAGGCACACTAGGTGACCACTTTTGCAATATTATCACAATTAAAGTAGCCTTCCAAGTCACCTAAACATGAACCAACATGATCAACTCTCAGAGTCACAACTGGCAAGGGAATTTTTTTTTTTTTCCTGTTGCTAGACAGAACAAAGGAAGAGGATGCACACTCTTTGTTCAGTAAACAATTGATAAAAACCACTGTTTTACAGTCAATTCAGACTGACCATCCCTTGTAGTTGTCAATGTAAACTTTTTACATCAAAGTAGTACGATATTGGTTAAAAAAAAAGAAGAAGAAACATGGGCCTCTTATTCTTCTACAATTGAAATAATGACCATTTAAAAAAAATTCTATATTTAAAGTCTTGATTTCATATAAAATAAAAAATACATTAGAAACATTAAAAAAAATAGTCTTACTCCATTTTAATGTCAGTCATCCACCAAAACAGAGTTGTGAATTATATCGATGATATATACTTAATATTTATCTGGCACACTTATCCTCAAAGTTTTTATTTTCGATTTGATCCGTCAGGATTGTTTTTAGCACATACGCTAAATGTTACTATTTTACATACTACCTGATCTCAAAATTCCAATTCTAGGAATTTCCTCCCATCGTCAAAAAAAAAAAAAAAAAACATTAATTTTAGACGTGGCAACAATAAGTTCATCACAGAACAGTATATTAATGATAAAAAACATCATTTAAAATGCAAAACAGGAAACTGACTATAAACATACACACATATAGAACTGGAAAATGACACAGTCATTGAAAACATGTAGGCCCTAGGGCTCTCCCGGTGGCGCAGCAGTTGAGCGCTGGGCTGCAAAGCTGCCCACAGCCTCTGCAGCACCAGTTCGAACCCCGGCCACCGGCGAGGGTCCCACATGGCATGCAGACCTCTCCTGCCGCGCCCGCTGCTCCCCTCAGTGGTGTACTTCGGTCCTTTTGCCTGTTCCGTTCCCCGCTCTGGCTCTGGTGAATTCTCTCACCCCCCGCCCCCGCACTTCTGACTGTACCCAGTGCTTGTATAAATAAAATAAATAAATCTTTAAAAAAAAATGTAGGCCCTATAACAAGACAAGAAAAGATACAAATGGGAAGAGCCATTAGAGCAAAAGGTTATTGATCAAAATAATATTGTGAGATAAGCTTGTATTAAATGTCTCAAAATGGAAGTCTTTGTTGATCTGATTGTGCCTGTCATCTCAGCTGAAACCAATTTGTTTCTGGATTTGTCTATATATGTCATATACCGTGTGTGTGTACACAGATGCACACACACGCGTGCATACATGTGCATGTTTATGAGCACACACTCATTACAAATTTATCCATATCAATTCAGATACTAGTTTGTAGGAAGGTTCCAACAGAAAGCATTATCAATAGTTTTTGCTTGTCCACATAACAGAACTATCAACCTGGAATCCATTTTTAACTCAATTATCCTTCTGAAATTTCTCAGACCAACCACAGGATATATGTTTGGGGTTTTTCCTCCTTCAGTCTGTGCCAGGGTAACCAATTTTCTTTCAGTCCCTCATAGAAGATGGGGGATTATAGCAAAGGGATATTATTTCTAGATGATCCACATAATCCATGTGGAGTTTGAAATTTACTACTTCGGCTCCCCAGGCTAGGTAGATTCTGGCTTTTGTTCTTGTTCTCCCAAGCCTTACAAGTTCACTTGGGTTTGACAAATAGCTTTAGGGTGGAAACTGGTTTTGCTGGCACTTTCTTTGCTATTGCTCCCTCTTCCCCCCTCCCCTCCTCCCAGCTCCTACTTTTCATCCCACTCTCTCCTCCTCCTCCTTCTACTTTCTGCTAATTCTTTCTTGCCAGTTCAAAGCAATTAACACATTTTAAAGTGTTTATCCAACATTTTTCATTTTTTCATAGGAGGATCAAAGGTACCACTCCTACTGCTAGAATAAGTTCACACACAATCTACTCTTTACAGAAGAGTCTACAAACAACTTGCACACAGAATCCAGTTATTCCAATGCAAGTATCTTTGGATTCTATTCAGACATACCTATTACTCACGTTTGTTTTTACTCTGTTCTCATAATCAACCTAAGATAATCATTTCAACTAACAGAAATAATAAAAGTAGAATATAGCCCATCTTAAATACTATCAGACAACTTGATATAGTGAATTATGACTAAATAAAATGCAATTTTATGATAGATAAAACAAAAATTAAGAGAATGGCATTCTCTAACTCTAATATCAAGTTACATGGATTTAAGCAAGGTATTTAACCTATCTAAGGCTTCTATTACTTACCAATAAAATAAAGAGAATGGGGCCTCCCTGGTGGCGCAGGGGTTAAAGTCTCAGTACTATCAAGCTATTGCCAGCCACTGTGGCATGAGTTCGATCCCTGACCAGGGAGCTAACCCAAATGTCTCACCCTCTGCTCCCCTCAGCAGTGTATTTCAGTAGATCCACCTATTCTGCTCTGTTGAATCCTCTGGTGAATCCTCTCACCCCCTACACCTCTGACCTACACACCAGTTCTTATATGCAAAAAAAAAAAATCTTTAAAAATATATAATAAAGAGAATGAACCAGATAATGTACTTTTGAGGAACTCTTCCATCTCTCAACTTTTATGTTCTAGATTACAAAATTTCCTTTACATTATATTTCACCCATTGGTTTTATTTACATTCTCTAACCGTACATAACATCATAATACAGTAGCACCTTATCATGGGGAAATTTATGCCAGTTATTATAATCATTGAGATATCATATGCAAGGCTTCTAATAGGATTTTAAATCAGAATGAACTATATATTTGCTATGGGATATTAGTTATGCTTCAGGAAAAAATAATTAGTATCATTTTGGGCTGGCATTTTTATGCCATCTAATTATGATTATCTTATGCTCTCTTTTATGGGTAGCAGCTTAGATCCTGCCTTGATTATCATAAGAATTCCCCAATGCAGAGAAATAAAGTGGACAAAATTCATGACATGTCTGTGCAATTTTAATCTGAAATCTTTCTCAATTATTCAACTCCAAAAATATCAGAAATTTAAACAAATAAGTGTAGTAAATGGTTTTCAAAGAAGCAGTTCTGAAGGAAAGATATTTCACAGGAAAACAAAACGTTTCATTGAATTCAATTTACAATCAGTATCTCAGTATATTTGGGCCTCCGAGTAGGTTGGTGGCGATGTAAATATAACTATTAGACACAGTTCATGACTTCAAGAAGTTCATAGTAATACTAGGGTATATAAAAAAATACGCCAAGAATCAGAGACAATACTGTCGTTATAAAATATAGAAAAATTTTAAAAAGCAAAGACAGCAACTTACATAAGAGGCTAGGAAGACATGTGAAGCTACAGTTGTTCAGCAGAGAAAATAGAGCATTGTTCCTCTACAAAGTAGCCTGATATTAAAAATACAAGAAAACAAATTGGCCAAGATAACACACAATGCAAAACTCCTAATATTGGTATTCAATAAATACTCCATTTGGCTGATCAAAACTAGTGACTCACTCAGATAACAAAGGAACTACTTATCAGCATTTTCTAAATACATCAGATAAAATTATTGCTACAACCTCTTCCTGGAAAAGTCTATTTCCTTTGTATTTCTCTAAAGATTGGTGAATCTGCTTTTTTAAAAAGTTGCTTTTTAGAAGTCTGAAGTATAGACAAGGCTTTTATTAACATAAAATGCACAAAAGAATGACTTGCCAATTTGGCTCAGGAGGAGGCAGACATGGGCAGAGGTTACTAACAAAAAGCTCTGAAGATAATAAACAAAGCAACTTAGGCCTAAAAATTAATGGGCCATAGACACAGCTTCAGTGTAAGCCTTTTTTTTTTTTTTTTTAATCTCAAAAATCAAGCTGCACTCCAGCAGTAGAGAATGAAGAAAAGATAACAAAAAGATAGGAGGCAGATCAAATTCAAATATATTCAACAAGTACTTTCTGAGGACCATCCAAGGACAGGTACTGGAAGGTCCTGGAAGTAGTAGGAACAACGTCAACTTTTCGTGTCTAAAACCTTGGAGTCATCATCATTCTTTCAATTTTGCTCATGCCTCTCATTCAAGCAATCATCAAATCCCCTCAGTTCAGCTTTCAAAACATCACAAATCCCAGTACTTCTCAACAGCCTCACTGCTAAAACTTTTCCAACCTACCACCACTGGTCTCCTGATTCCTGGTCTCTCAAAGCCCTTTCAAGGAGTTCTCAATATATAAGCCAGAGTGTCTAATAAGATACAAATCAAATCTAGTTAGTCCTTTCTTTGGAATGCCCCCAAATTATTCCTTTCTCATTTAGAATAAAAGTCAAACTCCTCACAATGACCTAAAGACTTTACAACTCATCCCTTTAATTTTCTGGGGTCATCTCCCACTATGCTCTGTCTCATGGTGCATAATGCTAGGAACATTGTTGCCATTACCAGCACTGTTCTCTCTGTCCTTTCACTATATCAACCTGGTAAAGCCAATCATTGGTACGCCCAATTACTGAACTCCACCATGTTTCCACAAACCACTTTGGTAAAGAGACTCCAAACAGGGCCTACTGGCTAACTAAAATGGGTCTTTTGATACAATCCTGCAAGTCAACTACATTTCCCTGAATTTATTGCCTCACTGACTATAACAATTTTATCAATCTTCACTCTCAAACTACAAGCCACACTACTTACTTCCTCACTCTTATCAAAAACAAAAAATATATATATGGTTATCAACTATCTGGAAATCCTGCATGTTGTCATTTCTAGAACAACAAATGTTCCCACATTTATACCCATGCTAGCCTTCTGAGCATTTCAAACCAAGCTCCCTTCAACTTAAAGCTAACATCTAAGAGTCCTAGAACACTTTTAAGCATATTACATAAATGAAATATTCAGCCTCATTCAAAATAACCCAAGAAAATTGATAGCACACATTAAGCTGTGACATAAATTCAATATTATTTAATGAGGTGCAACAATAAAGTAATAAGATAAGTTCCATCAACCAGATTTATTCTTTTTCAAAATTTCTTCTCATATTCTATACAAAACTAACAACTTTCTAAATTTTAAATGTTTGAAAGAATGGAAAATAAAATGAGAATATAAAATTAATATCATGTGTATGACAGAGAGCTGGTTGGAGCTAAAAACTATTTTTATTATATATTCATATAATACAGCCTCAATCTAAAGAAAGGCATCTCTGCTCTATGATAAGAATCACTTATCTGCCAGTTGTATCTTTAGAAGGTAAGTAATAGAGCCTAATCTTTTTACTGAACATTCTACCTCTAATTTCCTGATGAATAATCCTTCCGAAAAGGAGGCAACATGTCATGATTCTTCACCTTGATGAGGTCACAGAAATCTTTCAGAATTTGCTCTAAACTATGGATCCTCTCTTCAGAAAAAAGCACAAATACATGAAGACAAAATTTACAAATAATTCCAGGGAATACATAGCCGCAAGGTCAGAGACCACAGATATAATAAAGTTAGTAGAGTTTCGGGACTTCAGAAAGATCTGGAGTCAAACTCCAATCTACTACTTCCTCAATGTGTCAGTGTTTCATCAAAACATTTAAAGTTTTCCAACTTCTACTTACTTAGCTGTAAACAGTATAATACCACCTTCCTTGCCTTTAAGGGTTCATTATAAGGAACAAATAAACTAAGTGCATGAAGTTCTTTATAAAATTCTGTAATGCACAGTATAAATGACAGGTATAACATGAAAACAATTGTGTGTTTTGCTAATCCATACTATGAAGTAGCTGCCAGAATCAAATCTTCAGAAAAAAGTGCCTACAAGTCATAGTTTCAATCTTGGGTATTTAAAAATGGGTAGAAAATAATTGAAAATGTTTAGGTTAGAGAGAAGAGGAATATGATTGTTGTCTTCAGATATGTGAAGTGCTACATAATGAAAAAGTAGTTAAAATTGCATCCTGTGGTCCTAGAGACAGTATTGTCATGGTACCGTAAGAGGGATTTAAAGTGATGATTGGAAAGAATCAATTGCAACAGTGAGACGCTGGGATTTCATAAAAATGTCGTAGGATTAAACCATAAATACTACTAAATCAAAAACCATCATGAAAGATTCTGCAGTAGTCAACGTCCCTGAAGAATTCACCAATATATTCAGTCACACTCACATAGGATCATAAAAATGGAATTAAACTTATAACATATCTCATATCTGGTTATGACCTACCATATCAAGAATAAAAAGGAATGCTGCATAAATTAAAGAACAAATAATTGCAAATCAATGTGAATTATTTTTTTCAAGGCTAATAGTACAAACCAATGAAACCGCACTTGGATCTCTCACATTAAAGGTAGAAAGTTTTTCACAGACTATTACCACTGGTATTATTGGTAAATGTTTAGTACCCAGATCTCTGAGGAAGGCGGATACCCTGATTTATTCCCTCTGTTGATTTCTGTGCTACTCTCAGACCAAATACTCCCATCATGGCCAATTTCAATCTACCAAAATTAAGCTACTGAATCCATACTTGGAAGATGTTCAGCTCCTGAGAGTCAGTGTTTGACAGTCTAAGCTCACCAATGAGCCTGAAACTAATCTCGTGATTATTACATAACTTTACCAGCAGTGCCCCACCTCCTCCCATAAAGAACACATGTGAGGTAGTGGTAGCTTTCCTTTAAATAGAGATTTCCCCCTTTTGCTATAATTTTGATTTACACATATAAATTGTGTGTGTATGTTTCTAAATATAAGAGCTACAGTCTATGGAAAAATATTCGTATGTTAATATATCTCCTTAGTGGACTTTCATGTATTCCCTATGCTTATCACTCAGTAATGGGAGGGCAGAGTGACTGCTACCAACCTTTTATGAATTAACAAGGACAGAAAATTATTCAGTAGCTTCCAATGCATTGTAGACAAGACATACATACACTTTGACTATGCTAAATTGATAAAAGTCAAAAAAACCACTTGGTGTAAGTACCTGAATCAAAACCTTGAACAATAAGTTCAATTCAAATATGGACATACTCTCTACATAAATGAGTACGAAGAAGTTCTACATTTTTATGTTGAATTCCATATAATAAAAATCTCACTTCTACTACCTCATTTTAAGCAGTGAATCCTAAGATATTGAAGACAACTGTGTATTTAGAAGTCCCAACATTTCCATGGGACTCAGGTCAATATTAAGTAATTGTCAGAATAGTGGATGTCTAACGAATTATCCTCAGTATTTTAAAATGCATCTTCAGGCATAAAGGAGTAAAATAACATAATTCTGGTAACTGCCTTAAAATATTCAGCAAAGAGTGAAAAAGGAAAATAATGTAAGAGATTAAAAAAAGGTAAAATCTTGGTAACTACTGAATGATGAGTATGTTATTTTATATGTATGTAAATAAGTATATGATATACAAGTGTAGATATGAAATTATGCATATATATACGTATGTACAATTCCCCAATTTTTATATTTGAAAATCTCCCAAAACATAAAGCTACCAAATATACATTAGCTATATTTTACACAGATAACAAGTGATTTGAATCTTTAATGAAAACCCTCCTAAGTCCTATTTCAGCATGTCTGGATACGACAAACATATTGATTATTATTAACAACTGAAGGAACAAAATTAAAAGCCTCAGGCCAAAACTATCGATAATACTTTCCAATTCACAAATAATTCTATAAAATCACAAGATCATTCTGAGTACTTTTACATAATGAGTCATCTAGAATTCCCAACAGCTTGGGAGGTATAGTCTGCTGTCCTATTTTAAAGATAAAGAAATTGAGGTTCAGAGTAGTTACCTGACCTAACCATGGCAATAGGATTCAAACGCCAGACTTCCACAAGGAGTCCAATGCTAGAATTCCTCCAGAAAAGAAAAAAAACAAAAAGCATTTCATGTGTAATGTCTAATAATCTGGCACAGTACTCAGTGGAAGACAAACACTGTTAAAACCACTGGAGGAAGACAGAAAGAATGACCACAAACTCCAATGAAGGAAGTAATCAAGCAAACTGTTAACTGCATTATCTTTGGGGCATGTAAAAGGAGCCAGTCACTAGACTCATCCCCCTGGCTTGTTTTCCCCAAGGAAAAGTGAATGTCTATTCCCTGTTCTCCATTCATCCACGTAAAAAACAAAAACAAAAACAAAACAAAATAAAGAAAACACACACACACACACACACACACACACACACACAAGTCCCAAACTCAGATTAGACTAAAAATCCAAGATCTAGGCTCAAATAAATGCCCTGGAAAATTCTGCTATGAAACATTGAACATCTTCAAGTAGTAAATGCTAGTAAAAACACATTTCTCTAAAAACTCAGAATTTTCTTACACCATTTATCACTTAAAAAAAAAGTCAATAGTGGATGACTTAAAATTACTTAATGGAATCAATTTTTGTTTGCTATTTTCTCTGACATCTTCACTTGGCAAATATCAAATTCAAACGTCAGAGACATGCTTGTTGGCTTTTCTAAAATCTATATTTATACTTAAGTTGTATGTATTTTTATACAATGGCCCATTTTATAAGCATGCTGTGAACAAAAGAGCTGACCATATAAGCATATGTTTCAAGTGAACAGGTTCACAAGCACAGATACAAATTGGCTATTGTGATAATTTGCATTTCTTCTGTTAGTACTTCTTTATCAGAAGTCTATAAAGCAATTATAGTCTTCTGATCCTCTTAAAGCACAATAGAGAAGGAAATACTAGAATGATCACAGAATGGCTTGTGGTAATACAATTTTACTCAGAATCCTTTCATGTACAAGTCCACAGAGATCTTCAAGGCTCCTCCTGGCACACTATAATTATTTATATATGAAATCTCTGAGCTTGATGCCATGAAATGTATTTAGATATTGTTATGCAGATGATGCTTAGGTACAATGTCCTTCGATGCTGCTTAATCTATTTTTTACTCCCAGTAGTAGCTTGTCTAAGATCCAACACCATATGCATAGAAGTAAGTTGTTCTTCAATGTTTCAAAACCTGATTTATTAGTTGTTCACATTCCATCTGCCTCCGAAAACGGCAATGTGCCTTTACTTTTGCTGGCTGCACCAAAGGTTAAGTCTCGATTTTTCTACACTTTATCATTTTATCAGCATGTCTGACACAGGCATTAAGTTCTCTTTTCCACTATATAAACCACTGGGAATGCATACATTTTCTTAAAGAGCAGGTCAGTACAGTAATAGCTTGACTAATATATTTGTCATCTTCCATATTTACCCATGCCTCGAAATACTGTCCTTGCTATTGTAAAAAACACTGAATCCTGGCTATCATACAGATCTTGCCCAAACGAGAAAGCAAAGTATTATCAGCAAATACATACTGTACCATCTATGGCTACAAAAAAGATGGAACGATTCCAGGGCCTGTAAATAACTACAACTAGGAACTATTAACAGATGGAATGATCTGAGGGTACAGGAGTTTTTAAGGAAGAGACAGAAAATGGTCCCCTGGAAGAGGCAAGGGAAACACTTGCTATATCACATCTCTGCACAGGACAGGAAGGGGCCCCCTACAACAGCCACAAAGAAGCAGGTTCTCAACAGTGAGGTAGGTTTTAGTATGAGTTGTTCTAGGAAGGAGGTTAAAAGACCAGTCAATAAAAATACTCATGGTAGAAGGGGGTTGCAAGGAGGAGATGAATTAGTTCAGACGTGAGGCAGAGGAGGAGGGGAGATGTAGAAAACAGTACTGCAGATGAAGGGCCTGAACGCTGATAACTAGGGGCCTCTGGGTTCATGGTGGTCACTGACATGAGTAAGATAAAGGGCAGGATGAGAAGGAAAAAATGGCAGAAGAGAGCCAGTGACAGCAATGGGGGTTACAGGCCCTGGGAATTGCTAGGAATATATACTGTTTGGGGACCCTCACCTTCATTCTTGTAGTGAGGTGTGGAAGTTACTCTCTTAAAATGGTCTTAGTGAAGAAATAGTGCTCAATCCCAATCTTTCTTATTGCATCTAGCACAACTAGCCATTCCCTTCTTGAAATACTTTCCCTACTTAGTTACCTAAACCATAATTTTCTTTTTGTTCTTTTTCTCACTAATCAGACCTTCTCATTTTCTCTCTTATTCCTCATCTTCCTGACCTTTTATCATTCAAGTATCCAGGGCTCACCTCCTCATCCCTTTCTCTGCTTGTGAGATGCCAATCACCCCTATGCTGATGATGCCTGAATTTGTCTCTGTCTAGTCACACCTCTCTCCTGAGTTCCAGACATCCATGTTCAATTCACGACTCTCTCTTCATTGGGATTCCAATAGGCACGACTCCATCATCAGAATTCCAAAAACAAATACTGACCACCTCTCATCCTGTGTGTCCTCCTGCAATAATCTTCCTTATCTCAGTAAGAAGGAATAAAATATGGATTCATGTTATACTGGGGATGAACCAAAAACATTATGCTAAAGGATAGAAACTTGACACAAAATGCCACTTACTTTCACTTACACTAATGTCCACAATGGTAAAATTAATCTATAGAAATTGAAAAGAGATTAGGGTTCCCATGGGCTGGGGGGAGAATGGTAGAGACAGCTAAAAGAGGGGCTTCTTTTGGAGGTGATGAAAATATCTGGAATTAGTGGTGATAGTTGCATAACTCCGTGGACATATCAAAAGTCTCTGAAATTGACAAGGTAAAATGGTGGCTATTACAGCATATGACATTTATTTCAATAGACATTAAAATAAGAGAAAATTAGGGCCTCCCCTGGTGGCGTAGCGGTTGAACACTGGGCTGCGAAGCTGCCTGCAGTCTCCACAGTGCCGGTTCGATCCCCGGCCACCAGAGAGGGTCCCACATGGCCCAAAAGACCACTCCTGCCGTGCCTGCTGCTCCCCTCAGCAGTGTATTTCATCAGTCTGTCTGTTCTATTCCCTGCTCTGGCTCTGGTGAATTCTCTCACCCTCCCACACTTCTGACTGTACCCAGTGCACTCACACATACTAGTTTTCACAAAGACAAGAGAAGAGTTTGTTTTCCATTTCTTCCTGATGAGTAAAATGCCATGATTCCTAACAGCATGGATTTCCCGAGTGTGCTGCTATCCGGGGTGCTCATGGCCGGGCACAGAACACACCTGTCCAGGAGCAAGGCCAGCTGAAGCCAAGATATTTGATTCCTTAGATTTCCCCCAGCCATCTCATATTCCTCAACCTGCTCCCCCATAATCTCTTTTAGATGGGCTTCTCTCCCTTCTCATCATGGCGGCCTTGTTTTGTCTGAAATTCAATCACAGCTGAATTAGACTTTAGGAAACATTCCCATTCTAGCTCTGGAGTCACATCAGAAACCCTAGACCCTTTGTTAATTTTGTTACAGCTTTTAGTTCTCGCCTTTCAATGCAAAATCACTTCCCCCTGGAGAATGCCACTGAGATTGGCAAGGAAGCACAAGGGGCGGCCGCACAACTCAATCACCAATAGCAACTGGGGAAACTCAACCCTCAGCAGACATTAGTAATCACAGGAAAACAGCCAGAACTGTAATCACAATTCTTTCAAAAACAGCCAGGGATTTCAAAATGTTGTTATTCTAGGATATGACCCTAATACAGTGCTTAATCAAAGCCACTGCCAGTGCAAGAATAACCTGCAGACTTTAATAAAAACCAATTTCATAAGAGTCAGTGTGTCAGCATCATGCTGGACCCAGTTTAGCAAAACTCTAAAAAGAGCACATTCTATAGATAAAATTTGTTTATGATACCCTATCGCACCTCTCTATTTGGGACTGCATGTTTGTACAAACATACACGGTTGTGCACATACACACATATACACTGCCATAAATAAGGTTGCAGAATCTATAAAGCACTAGGAAATGTGAACCTGGATAATTGGTGACCAGCTGGGTAGGCAGGTGCAGGATCTGGATTGGATTGGCCCCAGCATCCCAGAGATGGTCTGCAGGCTTTCTTCAAAATAGAAATTTGGGATAGAACACTTTCGATGCCAAGTCTCTGCTGGCAACAAACACAAGTCCCAGATGTTCGCGAAGCCGTGAAGCTTGACTTAACTCAGCCACCAGCTCTATTTTTAGGTCCTGTCCTGGTGAAATGGCAAAGGCCATGATCACCGTTAAGCACAGCAGCTGCCACCAGTGTCACTGTAGCTGGAGAGAGAGCCCAGCAGAAATGTTCTCTGTCATCTAAGAGAAGGAAAGAAAAGTGGAAAACGGCAAACTCATTCTGCTTACTAACTACACTCCCACTTCTAGGACTTTTCTCTCCCCCCACCACTTAGAAATAATTGAGGGTCACAGGGGGTCAGGGAGCACAGAGGGAGAGGGAGGCTACCTTGAAATACATAGGCTGAAATTTGGGGTATATTTATTGAGATGGTTTCCCGTGGAGAATGTCAAGATCATGGTGTCAGAGACAGACATATAATGGAATGGGTATGTAATAATTCAGAGTGATAAGTACCCTATTTAAAATGAAGGGAATGAGATAACTCTAAAATTAAAAAAAAAAAAAGAATATCCCATGGTATGTGTATAGATATACACAAACACACTCCCGTAAACATTTCCATACAGTTTTATATCACCAAATATTTCCACCAGATAGTCCCCCTAAGGAAAAAGGAGAAGTTCTTCTGAGTAGAAATAACATGGCTATCACTGAGTATTCTGGACTGGTGAAACTAACCAAATCACACCTATCAAAAAGAGGTTAATGGGGGGAGGGGTGGTTATGCCAAATAAACTACAAAAGTGTATATAAAGAAAGGTGAGGCTAAGTAAGGGAGTCTACATCTGTCACATTTCCATGCACTGTTACCAGGACAACCTTTTAGGCTTATTCCCAGGAAAGGTGATTCACAGCAAGCTTGTTTTCCAGCGCGAAAGGACAGTATTTAATATGTACTCTCATGGTGTAAGCTGTATGCTTGATGCTACTATAGAAGCTAAGAAAAGGGCTGTTTCACAAATATCTGTTCCTATCTTACCCTTGAAGAGTTTGAAATGTTAAGAAAATATGCCAATAATGATTTAAGCTAGACCCCTGTCCTGGTGAAAGATATGGAGCCATTCCTATCCCACAACAGACTTGGAGGTACAAAGAGACATTGCAAAGCTTTTCTTTTTTTTTTTTTTAAAGATTGATTGATTGATTGATTTATTTATTTATTTATTTATTTATTTATTTATTTATTTATTTATGCAAGCACTGGGCACAGTCAGAAATGCGGGAGGGTGAGAGAATCCACCAGAGCCAGAGAGGGGAGCAGAACAGACTGATGAAATACACTGCTGAGGGGAGCTGCGGGCTCAGCAAGAGAGGTCTGCATGCCAAGTGGGACCCTCGCTGGCAGCTGGGGATCGAACAGGCGCTACAGAGGCTGCGGGCAGCTTCGCAGCCCAGCGCTCAACCGCTGCACCACCTGGGAGGCCCTGTAAAGCTTCATTAAATAAAAAAAAGGTTCATAGTTTCCTCTGAATTGGATTTTTTTGCTTTTGATTCCTCAATTATGAATTTTTAGAACAGCAGAGAGTCCCAAATGTAAATATAAATGCTAAAATATTTTCTAAATGATTTTCTAATTATCATTTTGGAAATTTTACATTGATTCTCTCCATTAGTGCAAATAATAGAGAGAAATCTCCACTAGATGATCGGGCCAGGGGGAAACGATACCACCCCTCGTTGTACTGAAGAAGAAAATAGGTCTACATCAATAATACCTTAAGATAACATTGCTACTTAGTGTCCAAATTGCTTTTGCAATCATATTCTCATCTGCGCCTCACAGGACCAGGAGGTAGAGAAAGTGCTATTGAAGCAACTGATGAGAAAATCAAGATGCCAAATGGTGAAGAGGCTTTTGCAAGATCCCTACAGAGGGTTAGTGGTTTAAAACAAATGAAAATGCTAGGCAATGCAAGGAACAGTCAAACATCTCAAAAGTCAAGGGATCTGCCTAGTTTCCAATACCTGCTCTATAATTAACTTGTAGTGTGATATTTAGGAGAAAAAATGTCAAGTCTAACATTAATTTGCACTTTGCAGAATAAGAACCATGCTACTTTCTCCCCAACTCTCTCACCACAGATACCAAAATAAATGAAGTAATATATAGAAAGTAGGCTTTTGACACAAAACATTCTACACAATTTCAAGAAAAAGATTTAGCATCTGGGGGGCGGGGGGCCTCCCAAGTGGCCTAGGGGTTAATTCTCAAGGCCATCACTACTACCATCTGTCCAGGAAGGTGACCCACATAGAGTGCAGCAGACCTCTCCTGTCTTGCCCACTGCTCCCCTCAACAGTGCATTTCAGTCAATCTGTCTATTCCGCTCCCCACTCTGTCTCTGGTGAATCCTCTTAGCCCCCCACACTTCTGTTCTACACCCCAGTTCTTCTATGCAAAAACAAAACAATAAAAAAGTGAAATGAAACCAGTGGAATTACTGCTCTTAGTATTTTATTTAAGCCAATATATCAAAAGTAGTATTTAAACATGTAATCGGATGAAAAAAGTGAAAGATTTTGTATTATTTTTCATGCTAAATCTTTGAAATCCAGTTTGCATTTTATACTGAGACTAAGTCAAGTCAAACATTAAATATTCATGAGAAATACTTATTCCTGAATTTTACATGGTATTGCAACCAACAGTAAATTAATAAGTTTATTTTTAAAAAAATGAAAATAAATTTTAAAATGAAGGTGTAAATTAGACTATATTTTCAAGGATTTAGAAATCAACTTATAAATTTAAAAATCAGTTAAAGGAGCAAAAAAAATCTGTATTTAGATTTCATAAAAATGATAGTTCTAACATACTCAAGTTGTCCCAAGTAGAAGGTAAAAGTTTTCAACAACTGAAGAAACAGCTTATAATTAAAATTAAAGGCGAAATAAAATTAAACTCACATGTTGCCCAGATACATTAGCCACATTTCAACAGTGCAGTAGGCTACCATGTGGAGTGCACAGACTTACACATAGAGTTTTGTGGGTCCAGAACATGGGGCTGCATTCTCACTCTACTGGCACAGCTTTCAATAGGACAAATGGACGTAAAACGTGCATTCCAAGTAAACAGTCAATTCTGGCCATTCAGGTGAATAGACTAGGATGGTGTGACCAAGCACATTAGACATAACCAATAATCACTCTCACAAACCAATGGCTCCTTCGATTTTTAGTTGAACATCTTGAAATTCAGACTATATTTCTGGTATTCCCAGAACCAGAGTTGGGCATGGCACTGTGAAGAAGTCAGATGTAAGCTGTTCTGTAGGTAGCTTCTGGGATTTTCCCTTAAAAAGACACAGGGTGCAACAAGTCTTCTATCTCCCTTTCTCTATTGTCTCTTCATTCAGTGGCTGCAACCACTACTTTAGACCAGGGTTTGGCCAGGGACTGAGTTAGAACTCATGCCAGAATGCTAAGTTGAAACAAAGAACTTTGTGGAACAAAGTCATCATGCCTGATCTCCATATTAGGACTAAGAAAGGATGAAAAATCTACCTGGTAGAAACCATAGTTATTTTTGGTCTCTGTTACTGTTAGTAGCACCTCCTCCATGATGATGAAGTGTATGCTCTAGTGACTCAGTTAACACTACACTCACTGTTCACCAACTTGATCTGGATAATTTGATTGGCTTAAGGGATATTCCATGTGCTCTAGAGGAAACATTCAAAACCCAAAAGGTAATTGCCTACTCCATGCATATTCTCCACAACACTGACTTCTCAAAAACAGTCTGATTTTGTTCTTCTGGACAGCAGCACACTTCATGGGAGACTGACTCCATGCTCTTAACAGAGATAGATTCAGGCAAGGGTCTGCAGTTCAGGCCAGTGAGATGTGGGGTCTCCTGGGAAATGTTCACTCCTTTAACACAGGAAATTCAAAGAAATGGACCTTTGTTGTCTCTTAGAAATCTGGCATTGATATGATAGCTGTGAAAGTTGTGATAGTAGGACACAGGTGCCAATTTGAAGATGGAGTTCACACTTACAAAAGGAAATAACCATGAGAATAGAAGAGAAACAAAAGCAGAAAGGGATCTTATACTATACCAGAAGCCTATCTTACTGGAGAAACTTCATTTTTTTGTATTAGGGGAGCCATTTAAGAAGGAGACAGGCATATAAATGTAATAGTCAAAGGCATATGAAACAGTACAAGAATTTCTCTACAGAAGCATCACAGTCATTTCCAAGTTCCAAAAGAAAAATAAAGCAAATCAACAAGCAATGATAAAACAATAAATACACAACTGAGTTATAGGAACAAAGTGTTCTACTACATGAAGAATGGGAACTAATAGCAGAAAAATCTGATTTTAAGTAGTTATACTATTAATTCATTTTACAAATGATAACGACTCAATGTATAATTTCCTTATCTTTAAACAAAGTTATTAATATTATTTGCCTATTTGTCTTTTCTCCAACATGAAACAGCATTATTAGGAACTATCAGAAAACAGAACTCTCACAAAGTTTCTCATAAATCTAAAGTATAATTTCTTTTTACAATGTAAAATAAAATAATCAAGTAGCTTTTCCACTATTGCACTAAAAGGACAAGAAAGGAATTCAGATTAGATCAAGGATTGGGATATGTAACAAATGGAACATCTAAGCTATAGGATAAGTGAAGGAAATGACGCAAGTAGGGAGAAAGGAACATGCAAAGAACATTCTAATGGGTGAGACAAGCTGGAACAAGGTAAATGGGGGTGCTGGGGAAGGAGCCATGGCCACTTGGGAGTCACATCAGTCAAGTAAGTCTAGATAAAGACAGGCAAACAGCAGTGCAGGAATCAGAGATTCAGCTCATTAGGACATCAGGAAAAGACAGAGGCTTGATGGAAAGTACAATGACTAACCTCCACAATCTGAGTTTTTTCCATCAATTCCTCATGGGAAAAAAAAAATCTACGAGTTCAGAGGTTTGGTGAGAAGTCAATGGGAGATACAGGAAGGAATCTCTTGTTAGAAATGTAAACTTTAGAATTAGAAAGACCAAAATTCAAAAACAGCTCTGCCACTGAGTAATAATTATCACCTTTAGTCATTTCTCAATCCCTCCAAACATCATTTCCCATATCAGCAAAATGGTGACAATGGTAGTTAGAACCAATAAGGTTACAACAAGGATTAAATGAGATCATGTATATAGAGTGTTTAGCACAATCTCTGGCACTAAAGTTTAAACATGCTGGGGTTTTTTCCCCACATATATATAAAATGAAACAACATCACAACAAAAATAGTTGATCCTGTGAAAGGAGGTGCTAATCTAATAAACTATACCAAAGACATACATGGGGGCAGTCTTAAGAAAAGCATATGCAATCAAGTTAATTCTGGAAACTAAGGGGCTCAGAGTTGGGGGCAAAGAGCAAGGGCAAGGAGATGCTTTCTGGGAGAGTGTCACTGTCAAACCGAAATCTTGGTCCTCGATTTCTAGAGGTGTCAGTGGCATTCGACAAAGAATCCTGATCACTTCCTGATTCTGCTGGCCTTTGGGACCCCACCCTCTCTTGATTCACCACTTACCTCAATAGATGCTCCTACACTGTCTGCTTGGTTTAATCTTCCCTGATGAGACAAAAGTTCTCTCTGATCTCATCTCCCCACTACTCACACTACCCATCCCCACTCAACTTCCTACGCTTCAAATTCTCTACTCCCGATAGCCACAGGCAACCTTGACTTTCTCTACTTCCTGCTCAAATCTCCCCTTATCAGAAGGGTCTTTCTTGACCATTTGATCTGAAACAGTATCTCACTTCTACTCTTTCCACCACCCTGTTCCCTTAACTTTATTTTCCTTTGGATACTTCCCATAATCAGAGTTGCTCATTTATTTTCTGGATCCTCCCTCTCCATAATATAAACTCCATGAAAACAGGGACATTGTCTGCTGTGCACACTATACCCCAGACCCAAAGCAGGGTTTACAACAGGGGGGCAGCACAATCGTTACTAAATGAAAGGAAGGGATAAAGAGGGTCTTCAAACAGGTGTCTTTTTTTCTTTTCCTTCTAGTCCATCTCTTATGAACAACTTCTATTTTCACTTACTTAAGATTTCTACAAAGCTTCACACACTTCTCCCTTTTTGGTTGAAGAGAAGTAACATCTAACCTGCATCAAACTGATTCCTTTTTAAGGTTCCTGGCAACTTTTAGATTTTAAAATTCTTTTGTCAGTTCAGTCTTTAATAGTTTTGCCTCCACAACACCCAGAATAGTCAATAAGACTACAGGTGATTTGAGGATAATCTCTTAATCACTATGTCCCAGCTCTACTCGTGGAAAGAAAATTATTAATTTTTATCTAACATACAGCTAAGCACCAGTATTTTTTTTTTGGATATTTTTTAAAGTATTAAATTCTTCTACATCTTTTTATTACCACATAAAATGTGGATTCAAATAGGAAATTGGATGTATTTATTCTGGTTTTAATATTTAAAGAGAATAAAACACAAAATAGGTTTATTTTTGTTTACTTTATAAATTATTTTGGATAATGCTTTAAAGATGTGTATTTTACCATATTTGCTCAAACATGCTTGCTCATGTATTATAAAAACACATGTTACAGGAATTTTGAAATGTGAGATGCAGGGGTTAGGATAGTTAGATATAAACCAATCCTTGGATATATGAAAAACAGAAATGAAGAAACTTAAACCAGAAGGGATTTCTGTAATTCAGGAGTTCCCAAACACAAAGAGCTCCTATGATTATTTACTATATAGATCTGACAAATGAACCTCATCAGGTATTCTTCTCAATCCAAACTCCCAGAGATGAACTGACTCCCACATTATAATGACAAACACATTAGTAATTCAGAGAACAAGATGGCCTATGGCTTAACGATTCCTAACTAGATTATCCAGGCTCTGAAGGTTATGCCTGCTGGGTAAGGGTTACCAGAGTTAATTTCAGATAGTGAACTGGAGATACCAAGACTAATGTAGTGATGTCAGAGTCCACAACCAGAACAATAAAGTAGCATCTCCAATCTTGCCTTAACAAATCTCTCCTTGCGTACATGTTATTCATTTTCGAGTTTCACTTGGAAAAGTAAAACAAGACATCGGTACCATAATACTTGTCTTGGCTCACAGTACTTTTGTTCTCCTGGGTTTCACAACAAATGAAGATAGAATTACTGAGACCAAATCAGACTCTTATATTTTTGAAAATTTAATCCCTTTGAGAAACATCAATTTAGTTATTGTATGGCCAGCAGCTTCTTAAGGCCCCTTCAGATTATCTCAAGTGTGCACATTCCTACATGTAATATGGTTCCAAAGGCTTCTTAGGCTGCAAGAAACTCAAGCCCAGATTATGCCATACTTTTCTTTAGCCAGAGAATAATTCTAGTAGGTGAATGTCAAGAGATCTGAATGGGAAAAATACAAAAATTAAATAGCCCCAACAGACCCAAATTACACCATGCACATCACTGTCCCACGCCTGTATGTTCATTCATGTTGTTGCCACCCACAGGGCCAATGAAAGTAAATGAATCAACTCCCAACTCTCAACCACACAGCCTTCCAATTTCCCCAAACCAAGGATCACCTTCCATAATTCAAAAAGCTGCCCATTCTGGCCACAGTGTACAGGCCTAAGAGAACTCACTTCTACAAAGAATATATTAAATAAGCTCGGTAACAAATTCATATCAGCAATGTAGTCCCAGAAGGTATATCTTTTAAACAAATATATACAATGCTAAAAATGAACAGGAAGGCAGTGTTGCTAGGAAATATCACTTTTTTTTAATAATTAAAATGAAATGACATCAATATAGCTGAAAAAGGAACCTTCATTTCTTTTAATTTTGACATTTCATTTTATATAAAATAAATAGAGGATAATGGCCAAAAGGCAATCTTTGTTACTGTTCACTCACCAGCTAAATATTATTCTCCCAAACAGAAAGCCAGAAATACACAAACCAGAAATTCTGAAACAAATGACATTTTGTTTGTTTTTAGGATGCTATTTAATATTATGAAAGGGTGACATAGGGAGGGCCAGGTGGAGTAGGAGAGAAAAAGGAAATCATTCATTTTTGTGGGCATGGTATTTATTTTCTGGGCTGAATTGAGAAGGGGGGTGCTGAGGAATCTAAATGCTGTCACATGGTCCCGTCCCTAAAGATTGGTCTATTACACTCTAGTTGCATTTATTTGAACAATTAAATGGCTTGTCCAAAGCAGAAGTCATCCCTGCCTTCTAGTAGATAAAATATACAAATTCCCTCAGGGGATGAACATAGGGCAAGAATACAAAGAAGTGTGTCTAACAATGGTAAAAAATATCAGGAAACAGAAAATGTCAAATCCCCAAGGGAAAAACAAACTCAAACTTTGGTGAGAGCGTGTGTGCGTGCATGTGTGCGTGCGTGTGTGCATGTGCGTGAGTGTGTGATGAAATTACAGTCTACAGTCTCCCCTAAGGGAAAACAACTGCTCAAACTAATCAAAGTGTAGTGTTTGGTGAATTTTCTTTTTTTCAAAGTTCAAAACAAAGACAGGAGAAACAGCATAACTTTCATGTCCTTGTAGGCTATAAATCTTGAGATAACTTTTCTTTGGAAAAAATTGAGCCAGAAATGAGAGTAGCACATTCGAGTTCCTCTTTCTGATTCCAATTTCCTGCCTGGTTTGCTGCAAGCTAAAGAAATCTGGAGGACAAATTTAACTGTTAATTACAGAGTCAAGTCATCATCTGATTTTTGCTGATGGGTTCTAACAATGATGCTAAAACTTGGACATTTTACTTGATTTCTGTTCAGTCTGACATTCAACCACCTAGAAAAGACAAATAATTTTAGAAAAATTGGCTGTGAACTCTCCACCTCTCCAATGTCAGTCTAGTTCAGTTAACAATCTAAATGGTGGCGATTCCCTTTGAGTCATTAGTTGAGGCAGTTTTGGCTAAACAAAAGGTCCAGTTTTCATTATGAAACTCAAAGGTCTTATCATGTTCAAAGCCTCCAAAGGGCAATTTGTAATGCCTAATAGAGGCAACTAGTCTTTATTCTTCTGGCTTTAATTTTATCATCCCAAGTGCCTTGATTAATAAAAAAAAAAATAGATGAAATATGTATGAAATATTTAACTCTGAGAACATTCCACTCACTTCCTCTTAGATATGAAGACCTTGCCTTTTCCATCATATCCAGTTATATATTCCAGATGTTCTATCAAATCTTTGCCGGGATGATTTATTTCCACTGTAATAAAAATAGAGTGAGGAATACAAAGAGCTAATAAAAATTGTCCCTCAACTTAAGGAGCTCATAATGGAACTGAGAACAAAGCTGACTACATGTAAACATCTATACAACAGCAGCATGTCACAGACTAAACAGGAAGAACAAGTCAAGTGTTTCAGGACTTCTGAAAATGCCTCAGAGAGGCTTTCCCTGTCTACCTACCTATATGAAATTTCAACCTTTCCTTCCAATATTTTGTCTTCTTTTCTCGCTTTTATTTTTTTCTTTCTTGGCACTTATCATTATTAAAATAGTATGTACTTCTTTATCATGTCATCATCCATCTCTTCCACAACAGAAGTACCATGATGGCAGTGATTTTTGCCCATTTTGTTCACTGCCCATCACCACTGACCAGGGCACTGCCAAATGAAATATTTGTTCAATGAATAAGGGAAGGAAGGATTGAGACAAGTCAGAGGGACAAAGAGCAGATATATTAACCACTATACTCCATGTTTCACTGATCTATTCATTGAACCCACAACACGGTCTATTTTACCATCAAGGAATATGAAATTCAAGTCCATTCAAAGCTATACAGAAAGCAGCTTGCTGCAGGAGACTCTACACTATGTTCTTTACAAGGATCAGATCACCCTTTCTTCAAAGAGAAAAAGAGATATGAATTGTTGAGTTGGACCTTTATATGAATGAGAAGGAGCAAATGAAATAAAGGAAACAGTGTTAGAAAGGCAGATATGAAAATTTAGGATGGCCAAATATTGCAGGATGACAAAAAAACTAAAATTTATGCTGAGATTTATGTTCAAAAATGTAAGCTAGATTCTGGAAAGCCTAGAATATCAGAACTAGTACATATATTTACAAATTAACCCTTTCAAACTTTTTGTCATTTCAAACATACAGATTACTGATAGAGTGATTAGATAACAGTCTCAGAAAAAAATCTGAAGACAAAAAAGTAGGTTAAGAGAAAAATGCAATATACTAAATACATAGGTATGAAAAACAATGATACAAATGGAAAAAATAAAATGTCAAATGTGAAAAGCACTGTAAAAGACAAAAGCAAAAGAACTTCGGGATAAATTAGGCAAAGATAACTGGCAGAGAGGATTCCCAATTTTTGATTCTAATTACACAGAGAATACAGTTACCTTTAGAGAATAGGAACATTCAGCAGGAGTGGGATTTAGAAAAGAAATGGCAACTGTGACTTTGGAAAGGTTTGATTTCTACATACAAACATTCCTGATAAGTTGAGCCCCTAAGCTGTTTTCCAATTCTTTACTCTTCTTACTCTCCCTGAATGATCAAATACACAGTCACGACTTCAACTCCCACATGAACACTAAGGAAAGCCAAACACCTCTGTGGCCCTGACCTCTTTCCCAAACACCAGATGACACCTGAGTAACTCAAACATCCCAAATTCAACAGTCTGGACTCCTTTCTAAATCATTCGCTTCCCTCCCTCCCATCAAAGCTGGACCTCCCACCAATTTCCCAAGCTAGTAGTTTCTCCGAATCCTCCCTGTCCTTCAAACATGGCCCCACCCAACCACTCAATCAGTCAGAGGGAATGAAGTGTTTTTAATTTTAATTCATACCTTTCTGCATTGTTTGAATCTGTGCAATAAGTATATATGACCTTCATAACGTCAAAATCTATAGCTTCAAGAAAAATGGTAAGGGTTGGTGAGGATATGGAGAAATTGGAACCCATGTGTATTAATGGTGAGAAGGCAAGAGAAAATATGGTCATTCCTCAAAATTAAAAACAGAATTACCATATGAGCCAGTCATTCTACTTTTGGCTATATATTCTATGTACTGAACTGAAAACAGAATCTCAAATAGGTATCTATGCCACCATATTTATAACAACATTTTTCAAATGATGCATGTATTACGATTTATAAGGCCAAAGGCAGGAAGCAATCAAATATCTATCAGATAGATGACTGGAGAACAAAATGTAGTGTGTGTGTGTGTGTGTGTGTGTATACACATATGGAATATTATATATACATATGAATATATATACATATGTAATATATACAATGGAATATTATGCAGTCTGAACAAGGGAGAAAATTTGACACATGCTATGACAGGAGTAAACCTTGAGGACATTACATTTAGTGAAATTAGCCAGTCACAAAAAAAAGACAAATACTATCTGACTCCACTTTTATGGGTAACTAGACCAGCCAGATTCCTAGAGGCAGACGGTAGAAGGGAGGTTGCCAACCTGGGGCAGGAGTTAATGGGATATTAATGTTTAATCAGTACAGACTTTCAGGGGGGAATGTGAAAATTTTCTGAAGATGGGTGGTACTGAACATAATTAATTACAGCATGCACAAAAGTTATTAAGATGGTAAATTTTAAGTTATGTATATTTTGCCAAAATCAAACATTTTAAAAATCAATGAAGCAACAGAAGAAACCCAACCATATAATGAAGACAAAGAGTAGTGTTAAAAAAAAAATTCTTAAGCACCAAAAGATACATTATACTACATCCATGCCTTACTCTATACTTAAGAATGACTTTTTCTTACTAAAAGAAATGATTCATTGCAAGAATAAACAAATTATTTACTCATGCCAGGCACTGCAGTTTCATTTCAGAGACAAAAAGCCAATATATTATACTGTGTGCTAAAGTATCATTTCACTGTTAATCAAGTTTAAATGAAACTCTTTATGGATGGCTAGAGACCTAAAACTGAAGTACCAGTATACCATTAATATTTTAATTAAATCTATGAATATTCATAGCCATTTATTTCTTTAAAGTACAAGATAACTAAATTATTCTAATATGCAAATTTCAGTCCTGACAAAACACCTTACCTTCATCTACATTACAAAAACCAATGCATTTTGGGTCCATTCATTATTTATATAATTCTAGAGTTTTTCAGGTTAACAAGAGCTATTGAAAGTAAGCAACGTTTTCTCAGATGGGGGAAGAAAAATTGTGGTGTTCCAAAAGTCATTTTGCCCTAGCTATCGGAAACAGTTGTATTTTATTTTTTCATGATTCCAAAGTAATTTCAACACCACCCCCAATACCTGTTCTTCACTGCAAGCCCAAGAGAACATGAAAACGCGATCTTATTAAAGATTTGTTTCTTTGCTTTTTCTTTCAACGCCCTGGGAAACGCCAGCTCTAACACTGCAAAGACTGTTAAGGACTTTGACAGCAATGCCAACTGCTTTATAAAACTAATAATACATTACTTCCATTTTCAATTATAAATAAATTCATGCAAATTGACTGACAGTCCCCCGAAGTGAAGCAACTCATTTTGATGCAATGGTACAAATAACCTGTTAAATCAGGAGCTTTCCAAAGAACATCAGGGTTATATATATTTACCATCATATTAGTATTTCAAGTTAGCCACTATGGTAAGAAAATACAAGAACTAAAAATTCTGACAAATTCTAATCTCCACTGATTTTGAACTACAAAAATATATCCTGTTCAACAAGCCATGTGACTGGAAAACAGAGGGAGAATTTTTAGTCACTCAATAAATAAATTACAATCTGGAAACTCCACCTAAAGTTCTATAGTATCAAGGAAAATACAAAGATTTCTTTCTATATACTGAGGATGGCCAAGAAAGTCTAAGTATTTGATGAGAGGTGAAACTTATTTCAAAGAGAGAAATACAGCCAAAGAGGGTTACAGAACCATGGACTTTCTTTTCTTTGAATATCATGTGACAATTCCATAACAAAAGCTAAGTACCACAAGTTCAAGAAATGGAGACACATATATATCAACAATTTCAAATGTAAGCTGAGTTGGAAAAAATGTGCACCTACCCATGGGTGTTTATGAAAGGAACACCAATATATTCTGAAAACCTATATAACATCTACTATGCCGATGTGTCTGATGACGAACACTCACTTGTATAACATCATTGAGCTGGTATTTTACTATGTGACAATATGCTTTCAAATAAACCAGACAGATCCATCATGGCTTCTTTCCCTAACATTGTGGATTTTTGTTGTTGTTTTGAGGGGAGACGGTATCAGAAAAATTATATAAGCCAAACAAGCCAATTTTATTCACTCAGCCAACAAGTATGTATTGTCAACTATCCTTTTTTCACATATAAGGGCTACGAAAAGTAGCAAATTTCAACTCTTTAATTCTATTATTAAAACATACATGAGAAGAGTGACAATAATTGCTTGACCAAAAACTGCAACCTCTCTCCAGGCAATTCCTGCAGACTGAGAATGTGACAGGAGGGATAATGGTAGGACTGAAAGAGGAGGGAACCAAGATTCTTCTCCAGACTCTGTCACTCAATTTATTGTGTAATCTTAAGCAAGTCACTTAAATTTGGGGGACCCCAGTTATCTCTTCTATAAAGCAAACCAGACTTTATTCCAGGGTTCATCTAACTTATTAATAATCATTGGAATAACTTGTAGGAACAGCTATCTTAGGAAGTTATTAAAAGGAAGAGAATGAAAAAGCTTATGATGATCCAGGAACTTATAGAGTGGCATTTTTATAGTTCAAATTTTTTTCATAAAGAAAAATATTGATAAGGCAAAAGGGGAAGGGAAGACAAAAGCAAGTTTTCTACTTCATCTATTCACTAATTTCCTAGAGCTGTGAACATAATCGATAGAATGGAGGTTGAAAGGCAAGTATTATCCAATTTTTAACAAAGATATGCCCCAGCTCTACATTTTGCATAATTAATTCTTTTTGATTATGTCTCTCTTCACATAGTGAGACTGCCAAGCCGAAGCTTCTGTGCCTACAAGAATGTGAGTATCCTCTTCTACTGATGAATACAAGCATCTACACAGCATGAGTACGTGGTCTTTCTGGCTCATTCATACACACAGGGGCACACAAACAGTGAATAATAGAGAAATCAACAAAAAATAAAGGTAATTTAATCCCTGAAGCTTTTTTGTAAGCAGGACTAAATGCCCATTGTCATCATAAGAATTCAGTGTTGCAGCAAGGCTGTTCAACGATGCTGATACACAAATGCTGAACTCATTGTTATCACAACGAAGGCTGTTTAAAAGGTCATTCTCTTTTTTGTCACAACTGAAGTTAAACAGATGAACTAATTTGCCCTAAATCTCAAGCACTTCGATAAAGACTTGCCATTATATGGAAGAGCATTCTTGGTGCAAAAGCTTCATAATCATCTCTCCGAGCTGGTCCATTATCCTGACCTCCATGTTGATAACCAGTCTTCACTGACATGGTCTTTTGTAGGTTTCATTTCTTACTTCTATTTTTTTTATTTTTCTACTGAAACTGCATGAGATCACCTGTAGAATTAAATAAATGAGGACTTTTCCCTGGCCCCTTTGAGAAACCATCTTTACAGATCTGGGATTATTGGGATCCCTTCTTTGCTCATTTTGATTTTGCTGGCTGCTACTAAATTGGCCAATGTAAGAGAATGTTTTAAATAATTCAAACACAACTAACAGATGCCCCCGATAAATGGGTTAAGTGAGTTTTTTTTTAAAAAAAAAAAAAGCATAGTAATATACTCCATAATGGTAATTTGACTGTGATGGAGACAACGGATTAAAATGAAAGAGATAAGCCAACCAATCACTTCTCTTAAGGTGAGATCTGCCAGTTATCTCAACCAACACAGATCCTAATATTATCATTCTAAGCCATATGTGTAATTCTCGGGCAAAAAATAAATCTTTTAACAAGTCTGTAAAAACTGTTGGCACTCATTCATGCCAGCCTGCACGAACATCTTGAGAATTTTCTCTATTCCAAAAAACATACACCAAGGCGGGGGGGCATTTGGGAGAAAACCCAGTCATAAATGTGATTTAGTTATAGGTTCAAAAAAAGATGGAAAGAGCCAAGTGATTCTTTTTAAATTTACTAATAGATAATAACAAAAATGCTGGCAGTGCTCAGCACTTAGGAGCTGAAGGAGTATGAAGAGGTCCAGAATACTGGCAATATTCACTCTGCCCATCTGTCAGCAACACAGTCACCGAACAGAACGAGCAATTACCAAAGCCCTTTTCAGATATAATCTGTCAACCACATCCAGTTCTCCTGCCAAAAGAAATCAGAACTGAGGAATGCAAAAACAGACTAGCCTTACGGGACCAAGGAGAGATTCATTTAAGATGAACCTGGAGGTGAAGAAAGGAAAGGGGAAACTCCAGGGCTGTAACAACTGCTCACCATGATGTGATTGAACTGTACTCCACTGGGCATCCAGGAAGGCACTGGGCGCAGAGAGGCACTGCTGTGAAATAAGCACACCCTTCTCTACTGGGGGCACTACGACTTTATATTCAAGAAATGGCCTCCTCATCCCCAGAATTGGATTTCTCTGTCCAGTGACTGGACTGGATTTATGCCTCTCCAGAGTGACTCCACTCCTGTACCCTACCACCGAAGGTGTAGAATTTTACTATCAAGAAAACTATTTTGATTCACTGAGTAGTTTTTCAATGCTTTCACATCTAAGGTGGTATTATATGTGCTAGGTGTCCATAATTAATTTTTAAGGTAGGAAGAGAGTTTTAACTGATCATGTGTCATCACAGCTATCTGTCACTATACTTTTTGTTTTAGAATTGATATTGCTTTATTGCCTCTATAAAGTAATTGCACAACTTTATGATTATATCCTTAAATATTAAATTCAAATCCAGCTAGTATTGCTGGTAAGGAGAAGATATATTGAAATTTTTTTTTTAAAAAAATTCACAACATAAGCTTCAGCAATGTCATCACAGATACGTTTCCAACAGCAAGGAAAAGAAAAGAGAACATAAACGATTGGGATGACATCAAACTAAAAAGTTTCTACAGAGCAAAAGAAACAATAACCAAGAGAAAAAGACACCCCACTGCATGGAAGAAATTATTCACACACCATATATCTGGCAAGGAGCTGATACCAAAGATACCAAGAACTCATACAACTCTACAAGAAAACAAATAACCCAATCGAATAATGGGCAGGAAAGCAGAACAGGCAGTTTTTAAAGGAAGGCACACAGGTGACCAACAGACACATGAAAAAATGCTCATCATCACCTGTCATCAGGAAAATGCAAGTCTCACTCCTGTGAGAATGTCCCTTATCAAAAAAGACTAACAACAAGAGTTAACAAGGATATAGAGAAAAAGAGAATCTTTTTACACTGTTGGTGGTAAAATGGTCCAAACCATATGGAGGATTCTCAGAAGATTAAAAAGACCCAGCAATCCCACTCTTAGGTATCTATCTGAAGAACTCAAATACACTAATTCAAAAGGAAACTTGCACTGCCATTTTCGCTGTGGCACTATTTAAAATACCCAAACAATGGAAAGAACCCTAAGGTCCCCAAAACAGATGAGTGGATCAAGAAGATGCAGCAGATATATACACAATGGAGTACTACTCAGCAATTGAAAAAGATAAACCCATGCCATATGTGGCAACATGGATGGAGGTGGAAGAGAATGTGCTAAGGGAACTAAGTCAGGAGAAAGACAAATACTGGGCACTCTCTTACTTGCAGGATATAGAGAAACCACACAATAGGTCAAATAAAGCCAAACTCAAAATCTAGCTCTTGAAATCTGACTAGAGAATGGAGACATTAAGAAGGGGAATAGGGGGGTGAGGGAGGTAGGGCAAGCACAAAATGGGGCAGGAAAAAAAGCACTATGGGTGCTTTGATGGTGCCAGCACTGTGGTAACATCACTGGAAAGGGGGATCCTATACTGCTAAAATATGAACAAACATTACCACAATAAAAATGTTTTTTTTTTTTTTCAATGCACTATTTCCCCCAAACTTTCCCCATTTTCATAGTGGGCAAGTGAGTTTACTAAATTGGAAGTTTCTTAGTAGTTATGCACAGAAGACTGAGTTATAAATCTTTTTTTTTTTTTTTAAGATTTATTTATTTATTTATACAAGCACTGGGTACAGTCAGAAGCGCGGGAGGGTGAGAGAATTCACCAGAGCCAGAGCGGGGAGCAGAAAAGGCAGACTGACGAAGTACACTGCTGAGGGGAGCAGCGGGCGGCAAGAGAGGTCTGCGCGCCATGTGGGACCCTCGCTAGTGGCTGGGGATTGAACTGATGCTGCAGAGACTGTGGGCAGCCTTGCAGCCCAAAGCTCAACCACTGCACCACCATGGGAGGCCCTGAGTTATAAATCTTTTTAATTCACCATAGATGATATTCAGAGAGGACTACTTTTGGATTATTAATCAGTAATTACAATCAAGCTGTTTCAATGTAATGACATTTAGAGACATCCTAAGTGTCCGCTGAAACTGAACAGCTCCTCAAATAGGGAATATTTCTTCCCTGATGTTTATTATTTTATTTTACTAAAATGATTTTTGTTATGCTAGAAGAAATTCTTTTCATATATATTTTTTGTACTTCCTTTATTCTGCCACTAACTTTCAAATGCTAGAAATCTTTAATAAGCACACACAGAAGCCATCAATTCTTTGTGTGCATGGTGTTCAAAGAAAAACGATTAACCAAGCAACTTGTTGTTTATTATTCTTGATTTATTGCTATTTTTATATTGAGTAAGCTTTTACAAGTTTTTTCCTAAGCTTATTGATTTTTCAGTTCTAGTCTTCTTTTCCAGGCAAGTTCATGTTTTAGCCTACTCAATTACTTACTTCTTTGATTCAGATTTATTGTTTGCAATGGTACAAATTTCAAGACAGAATTTAGCAGCTTAGACAATAATTTTGGCTGAAATAAAGTGAAAACAAAAGAAAATACACTGGAATTTTGTGTTAAAATACCGGTAAGCACAAGTCTGATCATTTAAATAACTGTCTGTTTTCTTTCATACCTATTGACACTTAAATTAGTTCATTCGTAAGCATCACTGCCCTTTCCATTAGATTTTCTCCATCAACCTCTCATTTAATTTCATCTAATAACTAGTATAAAACAGCTCCAATCCACTTTCTCAGTGATACTTGATTTTTTTATTAACCTCCCTTGTAAAGGTATTAATTTTCACTAGAAATTTCCACTCTCACTGGTCTGATGGTACTTTGTCTGTATGGACCATCAAAGGGACTTACATAGTCTCTCTCATGACTCACAGTCTCCCTCCAGAAACATTACATCTTTTTTTTGTTTTGTTTTGTTTTTTCTGTTTTTTTTTTAAAGACTTATTTATTTATTTTATTTATACAAGCACTGGGTACAGTCAGAAGCACAGGAGGGTGAGAGAATTCACCAGAGCCAGACCGGGGAACAGAACAGGCAGACCAATGAAATACACTGCTGAGGGTAGCGGCAGGCAGCAGGAGAGGTCTGTTGCGCCATGTGGGACCCTCGCCAGCGGCCGGGGATTGAACCGGCGCTGCAGAGGCTGCGGGCAGCTTCCCAGCCCAGCGCTCAACAGCTGCACCACCAGGGGAGGCCCGAAACATTACATCTTTTAAGTACCATTTCTTTATTTCTTTAAGATGGATCTTCCACAAGACTATAACTTACTCCAAGACACAGCCAATAAGGCAGAGTAGAATACGGCAGACTGTATTCTCCCATCTAGGAGGAAAGGGCACCAGGAGGATGAGGGTAATGATCGGAAAGCATGACGAAACCAATACTTTCATTAGTCTCTCTACTCAGTTTCAAATTAATTTTTTTTAAAAAACATTACACGTAATAGTCTTACTTTTTCTAGATGCCTATTTAAATATGGTGCACACCAGGGCTATTTTCATGTGGGCTATGAACTAGCACACATCACCCTACGCTGTGGATACTGTTGATTTTAGCTACTTCAAAACTCTAGGTAGAGTCAGTCCCCTCACTTGCTACAGCATGAAAACCATACATCAAAAGGATGTTGAAGAGTGGGTAGAGCCCCAGCCTCACCACTTCAGAGATGCCTGATCTTGGGTAAGTAACTTCTATGCCCTCCAGCTTCTGGACATACGTGACCTGGCCCGCTCTCTGCAAGGGTGGTGCAAGTACCATGACCCTTATTGAAACAAATGGATTCCTGGGTGCAAATACTTGCAAAATCATAATCTCTAAGGTTGGAGATGAGGAAACTGCATATTTACAAGAGTCACTTGGGGTGCACTGCGGATGGAGAACCACTACAAGTCAAGGAGCAGTGTGTGCTGAGAAAAGCAAAGAACCAAGTCAGAAAATCTGACTAAATCACAGCCCTGACACCAAACCTGCCTTGTATGCTTTGGGGGAAAAAAGAAAAAAAAAAAAAAAAAAACAACTTTAGCTTTTCATTTCCTAAATTATGAGATAACGGGATGATCAGTAACTGCTAAGGCTTAAGACAGCAAATTCCCAATCTGCGGTCTAAGGTGATCTGGTGGCCCCTCCCCCGTGGTATAAGAAAGCTTGCTGATGCTCCGATAACATGCTCATCGGTGTTCCAGCACTGCCATCTATTATGCATCCTGTGTTGGCACTATTAACTCAACTTTTACATACCAAGTTTGAACTGCTGATATTTCCAGTTAATCCTATATAACCATTAGATTTACACATATTACCTGCACACCCTTCATCCTGTCCACAAATACTTACTGAGCACCTGTTATGTGAAAGACAGTAAGGCCTTTAGAATAAGAAGAAAATGACCATGGACCCTGTCCTTATGTAGCTGAAAATAAAAATTGTGGAAATCAGACTAAGTGACTAAGTTTAAATATGCATCTTCCCGCTTACGAAGAATCAATGACATTTTATGGTCAAAAAAAGACCCTAACTTGATACAGAGGATTTATTTCACAACAGCTTAAAAATTTACCCACTAAGTTGGACTTGTTTTATTAATGTTAATTCTTTTTTAATCGACACCTAATTGCTTACTACATGCTGAACCAGGCTTTTATGAGGACTTTTACAAATCATAATCATGACCACCCTTAGTAAGGTACCACTACTACTATTTCCATCACTACATAGATGGGGAAAATTAGACTTGAATGTGTTAAATAATTATCTGTAACTCTTTAGCTCATTTAATGCCCACCCCTCATGCTCCCTCTTAAGTGACTCTTCTTTCTGGTTTCTGACTTTTTTTTTTTTTTTTTTTGCGTAAACAGTCAAATATTTTATTTTTTTTAAATTTAAATTTTAGTTTTATATTCCCCATACAATTGCAACCCCCTTATTTTGACCCCAATCCCTCCTTTCCCTGCCCTCTGCCCCCCATAGAGTGTCTCTGGTTCATACTTGTTTGTTGAGTTTGATTTTTACTTTCTTATAGTTATTCTTTTTCCTGGTCTCTTATTTAAGTTTTCTAGATTCCTGCTATGAGTGAGACCATCCGGTATTTTTCTTTTTCTTTCTGGCTTATTTCACTGAGCATGAACCCTTCCAGCGCCACTTAAGGAGAGATTACAGATCAAGTACAGATGAGTTTCAGGTTTGGCTCTTAGCCCACATACCACGAACCTAAAAAACAATTCCTGGCATTAAGAAACTATAAATCTGAAATGCATGAAGATGTGACTAAATTAAAATGCTTAAAAAGTGTAATCTGTTGTCTTCATTTAGACCAATGCATTTACATATCTTCATAAATGATAAGGAACCCATGTTTCTTATTTAAAAAAAATATATCACATATCTATAACCCCCTCTGAATTGTCACTATTAAGGCACTAACACTATTGCATAGTGACCTGGGCATCCTTTGAGCTTCCAGGCAACATTTTTCACACCTTTGCTTCTGTTACTTGAAAAAGATTGTTAGCACAGTCCTCAGTTTCATCCAGCTGCAGAAATTGAGAGGCTCCCCAAGTGGAGTCCTCAGACAGCAGCAGCAGCAGCACCTGGCAGTGAACTCATCTAAAATGCAAACCCCAACCCCACCCAGACTGAGGTTGACAGATTTAGCCAAAACAAAACAAAACATAAAATGAAATGCCCAGTACAACTCAAATTTCAGATAAACAGTGAATTTCATATTTAGTATAAGTATGTTTAAAAATTACATGAGATGGGCCTCCCCGGTGGCGCAGTGGTTGAGCGCTGGGTTGCGAAGCTGCCCGCAGCCTCTGCAGCGCTGGTTCAATCCCCGGCTGCTCCCCAGCCACTGGAGGAGGGTCCCGCATGGCGCGCAGACCTCTCCTGCCGCCCGCTGCTCCCCTCAGCAGTGTACTTCGGTCCTTCTGCCTGCTCTGCTCCCCGCTCTGGCTCTGGTGAATTCTCTCACCCTCCCGCGCTTCTGACTGTACCCAGTGCTTGTATAAATAAATAAATAAATAAATCTTTGAAAAAAAAAATTTACATGAGACATGCTTAAAAAATAACTTACTGTTATCTGATATTGGAATTTAACTGGGTATCCTGTATTTTCTCTGCCAACAGAATCAAAATTTAATAGAAATTTCTGTAAGTGGATCCTAGCCTTCAGTCTTAACATGTCTTCAAGTTATTCTGATGAATGCTTTGAAATTTGAGAACCACTGGGTTAGATTTAGATAGTTCCTTCCTAATCTATTTCTAACCAAGGCTGTGTCTAAGTTAAACCATTTGAGAGGATAGTATGTATACCAACCAACATATTTATTGAACACTCTGTCCCAGACACCATTTTAAGTACTCCCCACACCTTTATTTTCTATTTTAATGCCTATTAACAACCCCATGAGGTAACTATTACATGAACTACTGTCATTTCACATATGAAAAAACTAAACCAAGCTTATAATCTTCTCTATCAAGTCCACCATTCACTCCCAATACCTGGAAATTAGCTTCTCCTTTAACTTCTAATTAGGTTATGTTCATCTCTCCACAACCCCAATTGATTTTGCAATGGCTCCAAATGGGAAAGGTCTTTTTGAGGTCTACTTACTGGGATTCTAGTTTATACTAAAATGGTACAATAGAGGGGCCTCCCTGGTGGCGCAAGGAGTTAAGACGCAACCTGTGAAGCTGTCTGCAGCCTCTGCAGCATGAGTTCGATCCCCGGCTGGCCAGGGAGCTGACCCACATGGCAGAGCAGACCTCTCCTGACTTGCCTCAGCAGTGTACTTTGATCAATCTGCCTGTTCTGTTCCCCACTCTCACCCCCTACACCTCTGATCTGTACCCCAGCTCTTGTATGTATAAATAAATAAACCTAAGAAAAGGGTACAATCAAGTACTTCAGCACAACTACTCACTAGAGATTTCTATTGTAATTACCCAATAACCAGATAAGACCCCTCGGTTATCTAGTTGGTTGGGTGACAACTGAGTTCACAGAACCCCCTGAATGCTACGATTCAGATTGCTGGAACTGTCCTCTGCAAAATTAACTCACAGGCCTCAACTTGTACTCCCAGAATGGCCTACAGCTAAATCCCAAGTTGGGACACATATCAAGTCATTAAGAGTAGTTAACATGCTTCCATTTTATCCACATATTACAAGTCAAAAGCCTCATATACTACAAACCTTGAAAAATTATTAAATGAATAGCAAAAGCCTTAGCCTGTCTCCAACTGGTCACAAAAATTCAGCATTTTGATTGACCCTAACTTTCAAAATTGATCACTAAAAGTCAGTTTAGTAAGGTACACTTTAAAGTATGTCATCAAGTGACTAAAATGTATTAATATCCAATTTGTTATTTAAAACAGTGGAGAGAGAAGGCAAAAAAGAGGGACCTTGACTTTGGCCTGAAACCGAATTGGCAAAACAAAAGAATTCCTATGAAGTAAATAATGTTTCCATAAAGCTCAATTTGATTGATATCCATGTGCCACTAAAAATTTTAAAAGTTTTCAGCAATGGCCTCCCTGGTGACGCAGCGTTTGAGCACTAAGTTGCGAAGCTGCCCGCAACCTCTACAGTGCTGGTTCAATCCCCGGCCACTGGACGAGGGTCCCAGACCTCTCCTGCCACCTGCTGCTCCCCTCAGCAGTGTACTTCGTCAGTCGGCCTGCTCTGCTCCCCGCTCTGGTGAATTCTCTCAGTCTCCTGCGCTTCTGACTGTGCCCAGTGCTTGTATAAATAAATAAATCTTAAAAAAAAAATTTGAAAGTTTTCAGCACCTTCATTGTTTTTTCTTAAGTAACTCATTTCTACAGAGTCATACCTAAAAGATTGACTCAATAGGAAAATTCAGATGGAAAAAGTGGCTGAGCTCAGAAGACAGCAGTCTCAATGTAAAATTTAATTCAAGGTAAGTCTGGAGAAAGAAATTTCTATCAGCATCCAATGTTTCATTCATGTTGACAGTGTAAGCAAGGTCTTATTTTACAAGGTCTTCATCTTGTCTAGGATTCTTCTCATTTTTTCCATCTAACTTATGCCATCCAGTTTTACCAAATCCATTCCAATGAAAACACAGACAGAAAAGATGGACACCTCCCACTCAAACTTCACATAAATAGGCTACAGCTGGTACAGATTCAATTCAACTGTTAACAGGTGCTTAACAGGAAAAGGCTGGAACAGATAAGCACACTTGTCTTTAGGTTCGTAAAAGTAACTAGAGCGTCTTAATTTCTCTACACAGCAAACCCATCTGACCCAGGCATCAGTAGGGAAGAGGAAATCAAATGACATGTAAGGATAGAGGCGCAATGGAGGAATGAAACTAGAAACCTCACAGCAAACAGCAGCTGCCAGGCAATTAAACTCAATGCTTACAGATGTTCATGCGCGAGAGCTAATTTGCCCAATTTTGATTCACTTTTTAAAAACATACACTTTGAGGCTTAAAAAAACCCATTTCATTCTGAATATTTTAATAATTTAAACACACAGTTTTCCTTCCTTCCAAAACTTCAGTCTCTTTCAATTTAACACGCCATTAAAAACGGCCACTGGAAATGACCACTAGTGCCAGAGCAGGACAGCCCACTAGTACAAATCAAGCCAATGAAGGGTCACACTTGACCACCCAAATGCTGACCACATTCTTCCTTGGCCCAAAATAGCCCTTTAAAAATTTTTGAAGTGGTACTGAAATGTCCAAGACGATCTTACCCCCTTGTCATGATGCCAGGCATCACGACAGTCTATCCCAACAGATCAGTGCCTCTCTGACCAGTCTTTCTATTAATAAAATTAATTAGGATAAGTATTCAGTTTGGCCACAGGGGGGCTAACAATACAGAAATATGATGACTCGGGGACTACAGAATTAAAAGCTCTTACTAAGAGGCCGGAGGAATACTAAGGACATATTCAGATCCTTCCATTTTAGATTTCATAAAAACAAGGCCTCAGCGTGAACTTCATGAAGCCTTAGTTGTATCATTAGAAACTACAATGACTCAATGCCCTCAATCTGTCTTTCAATTTGTTGCCTTGATACAAAACAAGAATATTTCCGCTGAGCTTATGTGAAACTAATTGCAATTTTCCAGCTCTTCACACACTTGGGAAACAGTCATGGTTAACACAAAGCTCCTATGTTTTCTAGGTAAGAAAGAACTCTATTCGTCAGGCATGGGCCGCAGCTGCTGAAGCAAGGAGACCTCATAATAATGACAGGTCTGGAAGTGCCGGGTTAGTGGGGCAGGGAGAGCATGAATCACAAGCACCAGGATGCACTGTCGGGAGGCACAGGGCCCTAGCAACGCAGAGCCCGGGAATCAGAATGGCCTCCTGACAGGGGGTCTTAGGTCAAGTGTGGCCAGGTGAGACAATTCTGGCTTCTTAACATCGGAGCAGAAACCAAGGGGCATAATAGCAAGGAGCAGGCTGGCAGGGTTGACTAAGAGAGCAAAACATCCTTTGGCGAAGTCCAACGATTTCTTCACAGTAAAAAGCAAGTCAAGAAACCCAAATATTCACCACTCTAACTAATGAGCAATGACCAAGACAAACCAGAGGCAAAGAGTCAAGGAATGGCATTTAAAACCAACTGATGGAAGCAAACAGAAGTGATTTCCAGGGCTTCTAGGACTCTGCTCTGCACTGTACAGGTGGTAGAGAAGTGGGGATAATGACTTCTTAAAAATTCTAGAGGAGGAAAAGATGAAGAATTAATTAATGGATATAGGGAAGCAGACTAAAGGAGAGCTAGAGAAATTTTTTATCTATGAATACAGAACTGGATTTGTACAATTTATTTTCAAGCGATTTTCAGCATATTTACAAGGGCAGATGGTGTTGACTAGCTGGTGACCCAAGGCCAATCCAACTCCACTTCCTCAAATAGAGACTAAAATGTCAAATGTTTGCTACTGTCAAACATATCAGCACAGAAGAGTAGTGATGTGACCAGACGGCATCAGAGAGCTGATAAACATTTACAAAACTACTGTGTATTATCATTTATTTGTCTCTTCTACCTTTAGTTTTAGGATGGTAATATCATCATATAATTATTTTATATGATATATTTTATATATTTTTATGTGATATATAATTATTATCATATATTTATATTATTTATTATTATATATTTGTTATATTTATATTATATTATTATTATATATCATATAATATTACCATCGTAAAACTAAAGGTAGAAGAGACAAATAAATAATACTTCTCCTGGAGGCCATCATTAGTAGCCTTTCCCTTTTAAACAAGTGCCAGTTTATCAGATGATCTGAAGAAGTATCAAGTGTTAACACTCAGATGTCTAAAATGATAAGGATTCCATTCAATGCAACTTATATCTCATGTCTCATCAGTGAACATAATCACAGTCTACCAAGAGGAAGTATGTATTCCTTTAAAATTGAAAAAGGAAAAAGGAACAGGAGACATATTTAAAAGAATATGTATTTATGTCCAAAATTATTGTTCTAACATTAATAGGGGGAAGATGTCAGCTTAAACATATTTTTCCCATTAAATTAGTCCATATTAACTCACCCCCACCAAAAAAAAAATCCTTCAGATATCTCCTGAACTTTTAAGGAAGTATTACTCATACATTCAAGAATTATTGTGATGTTTAACTAGAAAATGAATAAAAATTAAATATGCAGGAACTCTTTCACTTCAAGTTATATATGAACTCTAAGAAGTCACAATTAATAGATTCTCCTTTTAGGTATTTCCTGGGACTTACATTTATAACAGGTTCCAGGGCAAAAAATGTTTGTACTAAAAAAAGAAAGAGGAGAACCAAAATGCCAACTAACATTTCCTTTCAGGAAGCATTTCACTGTGGGTGTTTTCACAGGCTTATTTCTGCTTTGATCAAGGAATAAAAAGCAGATGAATTAACCAAACATATGACATAGGTCAAAAACAATGCGTGAGGGGAAAACACTTATCATACTAATTCCCCAATCTTGGCTTTTTTAAGTACAATGAAGAACAGACTGGTGGATTTAGGCAGTTAGTATCAGATTTTTCCTTGCTATTCAGAATACCAGAAAAATCCTGCATGTTTGACTTACCACACACCCATATCTCAACATCCTGACAAATTCTAAGAGTATGAATCTGATAATATTAACTCAAAATAAAAATCTGATTTGTTTAAAGTTCATGAAAAAAAGAAAACTTTGACTTAACCTCTAATCACTAACACTGGGTTCCTGAAATACCCAGGTCATTTACAGAATGCACATGTCACTGATCAGATAACTGGTAGAGAATTGACATGCAACCTAAGATGTTTATGTTTGTTGTTTTCGGAAAACAGGAGAGAAGGCCATGTAGTATTTGTAAGAGTATAATCACTACAACATTCTAGGGAAATCAAGTTGAATAAAAGTTATATTGTTTGTGTTAAGGGATGAGCACCTCTCTCTTTGGTCAAACACCTAGTTAATGGCATCGGCTCACCCGCTCTGGTCTGAAGAGTGTGATGACCAACATGGGAGTGAGAGGCACTGAAAAGGAAGCCCAAGAGGCACTCTCAAAGGAAACCCACTCTCTACCTATCTAACAACAGAGTGTCTTCCTCTCACTTCATCCATCCATACACCCTTATTTACTCACTACTGAAAGAGAGGGAAGCAAGAAGGGTCAAAGACAGCCCTGGGTGGGAAACCTGATCCAACCCTAGGTCAAGAGGGCTTCCTTCTTAGCTTGGCTCCTTCTCATGTCTACATAAGTGTGGATTCCTCTAAGACCAAGTCCTGAGTTATCTACTCTTGAATCCATCCATTCTTTTCGAACTGCATTCATCATTTCCACAAATACCCACATTAAAAAAAAAAAAAAATACTCCATTAGTGCTTTATCTCCCTCTTGTCCAGCCCCATCATTCTTGTCAAAGGGTAATTCCTACCATGATACTCCCTCTGCAGGTATCGGTTCCCAGCATCTAAACAGGAAAATGCTTGTCTCACACATTGAAACTCATCCGTACTTTGATACTACTCATCTGTTTCTTTAAACATCTGACATGGCATTTCTATTAAATATAAAGTTGGAACTTGACTTTTTCTTTCTACAGTATGGGAATCTGGCAGTGACACAGTGATTGAAGATGGAGCTGAACAATAAGGAACTGGACACGAAAATCAAACTAATCTTAACAAAATGGGATGGAAAAAAGGAGGGCAAGAAATCTCCTTTCAAAATAAGAAGAATTAGTTCAAGATATGTATGGAAATTCCATTTAGGATAAGAATCAGAGACAGGAAACAGCCAGAAGGGACTATTTGTACAGAAATACAAGCCATTAACTCGAGCCAAGCTAACAGTGAATGACTGCAGTGCCACTGCTAGCTGCAGATAATTAGTTTAGAACTTATTTTAACATGAATATTTTATCATGCCGCACAAAACTCGTTATGGAGAAGAATTAGAGAGCCAGGACGTCTAAAGGCTCTGGAGAGGTGATCTGTCAGGTCCCAATAAAGACCCTTCTAGGAGAAAGCAGGTTTAGTGATTCAGCAAGACTGGATTTCATTAAAGCTACAACAATCCATTTAGAACCTATCTGGTGACAAGTTCACGAGTATAGGTATCAAGCAATACGGTAACAACGTAACTGTGGACAGTGGCCTGGTCAAATGAAGTTAGTCAAAGTCACCTCAAGTGATCACAATTTTCTCACTGACATACACATTCCATTTGTATCAGAAAAAGTCTACACCGTGGCCAATTCTCTCATAAAAGTATAACTATGCTAGGTGCTTACATGTAAAAGGTGAAAATTTCAAAATTTTGAAAATTGAAAACTGCATTTTGCACACATAAACAGGAGTAAGTCAAACCGCTATCCCTACCCCAACAACAGGGCACACTGTGTGTACACTGTATTAGCAGCTACAGGTAGAAGTCTTGAGTGCACTATATAATCCTCAGAATCACCCTACGAGGTAGACACTATTACTCTTATTTTTGAAGATGACACATAGCAAAGAGATGCTAAAAGAAACATGTCTAAAATCATGCAGGTGAAGTAGCAAAACCCAAATTTAACGACAGGTGGTCCAGTTCTTAAATCTGCATGTTCCATGGTAACTTCAAATGACCTGAAGACTTTCAGAGGTTCTTAGAAGAAAAAGGTTTTTGTCTTTGAATTTTATTTAAAAAAAGAAAAAAAGATAAAGAAGACACACTGGTATTACTTAAAAAATTACTACTTTATAGAAAAAAAAATTAGCCAAAAGGAATAAAGTTACAAGTTATCTTTGAGGATGAACCATGTCATACCTGCGAAAATAGTTAATATACACCTAATGTACTACTGTTTTCCTAACTATATCCTCAGTGACCAGCAAAGAAGAAAAAAGCCATTTTAATTATTGTTGATTTTACAATCTATTTATGTGTTTCAGTCTATGTGTAGAATAGCTAAGTCCCTTAGGCTGGTGGGAACTCAATAAATATTTGTTCATTGTTATTTAGATAAATAACTTGCCCAGGTCATTTTGTGTTACAGGAATTAATCCATGCCTCAGGGGTATTACAAAATAGATTCAATTTTTCTAATAACTTTTAATCCACTGTTTTCCCAAATATTTTCCATCCACAGTTGTCTTGGAGGTTTCTATATATTTCATGACATATTGCTATACCCAAGGGGAGCGAGAAGGTGAAGAATCTCATGATCATTAATCCACGTCTTGATTCCATACACATTTACTACTTGTAAGTTGCAAGACAGAGGGTTATAGGAAATTAGTAAAACATGATTCCTGTACAGAAGGATCTCACAGTCAAGTTGGGGAGACAAATATATAAATAAAAAATGATAATACAATGTGAAGATTGCTAATGTATCAGGAGCTAATGGCATAGGAAAGAAAAGACAAACTCCAAGAGGTCAGGTGGGACTCCTGATGAAAAGTGACATGCAGGATGAGAGTCTTTACTGTGACAGGCAGGGTGAGAAAAGAGCAGGTTCAAGTACAGTAAAGAGGAAATGACAGTGGCCACAAAACCAAACGTGAAATGAGCCCTTGATTGGAATTCTGATTCATGGTAATTTTGTTACAGGAGGGGGGAAAAAGAGCATTCAATTGCATTTTGAAGCACAGACAGGGCAGGTTGCAGTAGATAGCGCTATGGCAATGGATGAGCTGGCAGGGTGAAAAGCAATGAACTCTATCAGAGATTAATTTATTTTCAAAATGACAATAATTGTAACAATATTCTATACAACATTTTATGTAATTCCATGTAACAATTCTATGGTAGTGTAGTGTGTCTAGAAACTTAGAATTTAAATATTTTTAAATTGTTGCACAAACCGTATTAACAGTACAAAGTCTTAGAGAATAATACAGCCAAAACTTAAAATTTGATCAACCTACAAACTACTAGAAATACAGTCTATGAATGTTTTACAGTTTCAGGAATAGGCCTGGGATACATTACTATAAATATTACCAACTAACATAGGATAAAGTATGACTTAAGAAAAGCTAATAGACAGAAATCTAAATTTACCTAATAGACGACCATGAAAATTTTAAACATAAACATTGAATTTTCATTTCCAAAGCAGCTCACCTCTACAGTCCTCTACAGCATATTTTTAAGGAAGTTAGATTGTAAGATTTATTTAAATTTTCTATTAGATAAATTAGGAGAATTTATAGGTCTACATAAATTCACCTATTAAGTAATGGAAAATTTAAGCACCTGGTGGCAGGAGGCACTGGTGACGTACTACATGAGATTAAAATCTCCCACAACTTTTAATTCTCCAACAGCAAAATAAAACCTGGGATCACCTCCCACTTTATTAAGAACAATGGCGGCCATACTCTATGCCTGGTCCTGCTATCTACTGCACTTCTATAAAAAAAAAAAAAAAAAAAAAAAGAGTCTGGGGCCTCCCCTGGTGGCGCAGCAGTTGAGCGCTGGGCAGGGAAGCTGCCCGCAACCTCTGCAGTGCCGGGTCCCCGGCGACCTACGAGAGTCCCACATGGTGTGACAGACCTCTCCTGCTGCGCCTGCTGCTCCCCTCAGCAGTGTATTTCGTCAGTCTGCCTGTTCTGTTCCCCCGCTCTGGTGAATTCTCTTACCCTCCCGTGCTTCGGACTGTACCCAGTGCTTGTATAAATAAATAAAATCTTAAAAAAAAAGGGGGGGAGGAGTCTGGTAAAGTGGGGTAAATAATTAAACTTAGAAAATCACATTTGAGATGGAACTCGAAATACATCAGATTTATGGAACAGAGACAACATGAGATTAGAAGGGAGAGAGGATTCTAGGTACAAGTCACAGCACACACACAGACAAAGGAATAGCAAGTATTCGATAGTTCAGGGAAAGGAACAGGAAGCAGTATAAGGAAAAAGTCACAGCTAGAATAGTAGACAGGTGTCTTGAAAGGGAAGGTAACATACCTCAGGTAGTATTTCAGGACGATTTAGCAAAATCTATAAAAGCCAGAGGTAGGGAATTCATTTAGTAGACATAATCCAAGTATGAGAGAGCAATAGATTGAATTAAAGCAATGGGAATGAAAAAAAAAATAAAGATTATTGACATATAGCAATATAATAATATCCAGTAAAGAATATCACACATTATAAAACTCTGATATTTGATTTTGATCCTGCACAGTAAGGTGGAAATATAGTACTGTCCCTCCCCAACTTGTAAATGGTAAGGGTAGCAGTAGAACTCAATGTACATTAACTCAATAATCCTCTGACTCTACAAAAAGCAAAAAGATCAGGCAGGAAGGAGGAAGGGCGAGTTCTCTTGCCTTTGTTATTTCTTCAAATACATTCTGTTAAATTCAAAAATTTAATAACAATTTCTGAAGAGAAAGGTAAAGACAACATATTAATGCTAAAATGTGTCTTGATTTCAGAAATACTTAAATGAAAAAATATGGTTTTTTAGTATAATGTGTTTGATATTTTGCACCATACACTGCCAGAAGCTAGGAATCTGTTCGTGCAGGCTGATTGGCCGACCATGATCATCAGTCAGGTATGATCAGTTCTCTCTCAAGTTGGGGGACTCTTCTCTCCACCCCCATTCCAAGTCACACTGGAGTTTCAGCAAAAGGAGTCTGCAGTCCCTGTCCAATATGGTATCCACCCCAAGGGGTGGATGGGTGAATGGAGATGGGGTCTAATGTAGCTGGCTTTCAAAATAAAGTCAAATATCTTTATCTCTACATCTAGATAGGTATATAAATATATAGCTATAGTCAAATATCCATAGCTATAGATATATTGATATATATACACACCTATCTATGTCTCCATTTCCTTAATGTAGAGGTATCAACAAAAGACCTCCAGTTTAGAAGTCCCAAATGTCTGCCAGACTTTAAACAAGCAGCACCTTTTTGTTTTAACATGACTACACTATCACAAAGACATCTTCAATGATTTTTACCCTGTCTATTAAAATAACTGCCTTGAAGAGAAGCTCAAACATTTAATATGCAATGTAAAACAATGCTAGCTGACACATAAACCAATAATGCCGTCTGGAGCCCAGAGAAGCATTTTTATGAGGTCTGAAAACCATGGTTCGATGGAGCCATGTTTTTTTTTTTTCTTTCATTTCTGAAATCAAAGCTTCTTAATGATATAAAACAAATGCAATATCATGCAGTCGGAATGCAACCAGTTTTATTACTTTTTATATTCAATCAAAATGCCAAGTGCCATTCACAATATCGTTATTCCTGAACCATGAAAACATATTTAAATTCATTACTATTATTACTTTTAAAGATGCCCAAAATGATCTAACTCTATCTTCTCATGAAGACTCAATAAAGTAAAATAAAAAATAATTTCCCTCTCCATGCCACAAGTCACAAACAGACAAACTGCCCCCCGCTGTTAATGAGGTGATACAAACATGTCCACTCTAGCACTAATGCACGTATCTAATGAAGTTTTTCGTGGTAATTTCTGTAATAACTGTAACTCATCTTAAACTTCAGTATTTTAACACTGGCATATTATTTCCACTTCCATATTTAGTTTGCTTACCTCTTGGACAAATTTAAATGAATGAAAATCAGCTAGATTACAGGTGGTAAAAACCACAAAAGAAATGCCATATGGAGACCCATATGCTTTGGCAATGGATAAGCATGTGACAGCATCCTGGAATAAAGCTTCAGAGCAACTGACAGCCCCTAAGTGTCAACTCTCTATACTGGTCCTCGGGAATACCCACATTGTAAGCCTTGGGCTAACCAGTTGTCCACCCCACTACTGAATAGAATAAGTCGAAATGCACAGCAGTTACCATCCCCTTCTAAAATTGGGAAACAGCAATTTTCAAAACAACTAAACTATAAAAGCATGATCACCTATATGGGATCGGAAAATCATGTGAAACTTTCCTTCTGAAGAAAGACCTGGCAGTAGGGGAGATCAAATGGCAAAGTAGTGTGCGGCTACAACAATATAGTTGATGGCAGGCGTGAAACCAAGAAAACATCAGGGCTATCCACATCATCTAGCATCCAGATCAACCACATCATCCCACACTACAAGTCAGCTGATGACGGGTTTTAATTATCTCTGCAAAATAACATCACACCAACACCTGTATTAAAGTGCTATTGAATAACTAGGACTGTAGCATGGTCCAGGAGACACAGCAAAAAAGACCAGGCTGGGTAATGCCTTGAAAGCCGTTACCATGTCCTCATTGATGGGGGTAGGGAACAGTGCAAGCACGCATGCAGCCATTTGGCAGCTAAGTTTGAGAGCTTATGCTTTCTTTTTTAATTCACAAAAATGGGCGATAAAGTGCAAAAAGCCTTATACTAATGATAATGCTAGGGGTAATAAAAAAACAGGAAGGCCATTACTTTTGAGCAAAAGCTGTTCATCATTAAATACTAAATTTGCTCAAAGATAAAGGGTTTTTACCTTGAACTAGGAGCTATATATTTGTTAAAAAAAACTTTACTATTTATATTTCAACAGAAAAAAAAAAAGACTTATTGTAAATGATGACCACATGTACAGAATAAAATCAAATCTAATCTGGACCTGATGATTAATACAATTGCACCCAGAACATCCTACTAGCAAAGGGGTTGGGCTAGAGTTGCAGATTCTTGTTTGGGGAGCACCTACCTACCCCCTGTCTGGCATTCTGCTTGTTGCCTGGGGTCATAGTATAACACAAAGGAGACATTGTGCTGCTCTCAGTTAGCTTATTTGGCAAATATTAATGGTTTACTGAGAAGTGTCTCTCTCCTACCAGTATAGAACTGGTTAAACCTAATGTAAGTAACAAGAGTTCACTAACAAAATCCACAGCTTCAGTTCTAATACAAAATGTCAAACAATGTATTTTATGGAAGTTTCAATTCATAAGCAATAGTTGAGAAACAAAGTTCATTGGTTTCTTACCACATATGGTTAATACAAAGTACAAAGCACACAAATTACCAAATTAAAACTGTCAAGGAATAGAAATGACAAGGAGAAACATGAATTTTAACAAAAGTGTACCATATGATAGTTTCAAAATCACGTTAGTAAGCAGAAAATGTTACTAGGCTGTTATGTAATGGAAATGCAGGATGAAAACTGTGTTCCAGACTCAATAAAGCATATGCCAAGAATTCTCCTGCTGTCCTTGGTTAAAATAAATGCATAAATATAAGCACAATGATAATATCTTTAGATGGATTAATGAAGTACAACACCAAAAAAAGACTGGTAAGTACATAAATGCCACCTTAGAGAATGTTCTTCCACGTCAAGTAACAACTTTGCTCTTGTCTTGGATCAGCCTTTATTTTTTTTTTTTTTTAGTTCTGTAACATGGAAGAAAAATATAGTCAAAATGCCTATCAAATTTATGCATCCCATAGGACTGGGAAGACAAAAAACACAGAATTAGAATTCCAAAAGATACTCATTTTAGTCTAGAGCTATACCCAACCTAAAAAATTTAACCATATGAAAACAGAAATCTATCTAGAAAAAGCAAACTCAAAGATACAGAGAGGTAGCCAGAAGCTGAAAGTGGAAGTGAGGGAAGCATTTTATATATTGATTGAGGTCATGGTTATGTGACTGTATACATTTGTCATAACTCATCAAATAGTCATCTAAAGAGTGAATTTTACTGTATAAATTATATCTCAATAAACCTCTTTAAAATAAAATGGACAGATGTAGCTTAAAAATAGCATCAATGAGGAACTCTTAAAATTCAGTATCAACAGAGCAACTAATATTTTATAATTTTATAACTTATCTAGAGTAATATTAGGTTATATTAATAGAAGTACAGTATGTAGCACAAGAGAAGCAAATCACCTAATAGAAGTACAGTATGTAGCACAAGAAAAGTCAAATCATATATGAAGAAGAGGATCCATTTTTTTTATTGAGGTAACATTGCATTACAACGTTAAATAAGTTTCAGCTGTATATCACTGAAAATTAACATGCGTATATATTACATTAAGTTCACCACTAAAGAGTATCCCTTTTTTAAGAGCAATGTAACTACCTGCAGCAGTCAAAAATATCAAACAGTGTCGAGGGCAGTGGAAAGCCAAAACTGAGCTGTAAACTGGGGAATTTTCATTAGAAACAGAAGAGGCTCAATGGAAACATGCTGGCCATCTTTATAGAGCCCAGAAGCCACTACGTAATTTCAAGATCAGACACACTCTAAGGGTGGCCAAACATCAAATAAGGACCAGTATGTTTAGCTTGAAGTAACAGAAAGAGAATTCAAGTGATAGGCGAGTTGTCAAAGGAGATGGTTTTTAAGACCCTTTAATATTGAAAATAATTCAAGTGCATGAAGGAAAACACCTGAACTGGGGAACCTGTAGCGAATGGAGAGGGGAAGATTAAGAAATATATTTGAACGCAAAAGCTAAATGATTTTGTGACTTAGAAGAATGTGAAGAAATAAGAGAATGAGAAGTTAAACCAAGTGATGGTATTTAGTGGGTAAAGGGAAAGAATTTAATATGTATTATGGGACTATCAGGTATTAAGTGCTGCTCTACGTATTTAATACCCATTTAATCCTCAGAATAAACCCCTGAGTCGGCTTTACAAGTTCATCGTTAGCGATGAGGTTCAATGTGACGGGGAAAAAAAAATGAAGAGCAAGGATTCTTATTTGGATTTGACTCTAAAGCCTACACCATGTCCACTAAGCACCAATGTGATTCCCAGAGGTAGGATTTAGTTATCTGGAAAATTAACTTTTGAGAGACACTTCATTTCTTAATGATACTAACAAATGAGGCATCCCTATACTTACTTTTTTTCTCCATAAAGCTAGAGTCTTAAATCTAAAGTGAGGGAGGGAAAAAAATCTCATACATGAGTATTTGGCAGAGACATAACTACCGTGGAGGCAAAAAACCTGTTGAAACTTTTTGCCCCCTGCAAATTTTCAAAGGCCAAGCATGTATACAGATCCTTTGACTTTTCAAAGTTCAAAGTAAATGGAATTTATAAAAACAAAATAATCAAAAGGTGAAGAGTTCTCCTCCTACTCACTCAACCTTATCTCCTTATTGTTTCATGTATGGGATACAAAGAGCTGAAGCAGGCTGACCAGGAAAAAGGAGGAAGGAAATCTCCAAATGAAAGATAACAAGGTTTTTTTTTTCCTTAACCCATCAACCCAGCACATCAATATCCTGTTGCTTTAGAAACAAAACATGAAAGGTGACTACTTTAATTCTCTTGATTTGGTTAAACCACACATTTGACAAAATACCAGCTAACTTACTAGCTTGGTTCTGGAGATCAAGAAGAGAGAAAAGGGGAAAAAAAAAAAAAGACTGATGAGGCTCTGAAATTTCAGTTAAAATGCAAAAGAAAAAGGCATGAGAAACTGTGAGGTGACCTAATTTAATTTGTTCCAGGAGTTGATAAAAATGGGTTCCTGAAGGCCTTGATCCTGACTGACAAAGAAAAGACAATTTCAAAACAAAGATAACAGAATCACATGGAGAGGTAAGGTAAATCAGTTTCCTACTGGGAAAACAAATGAATGGCGGAAGTTTCTATAAAAGTCACTTAACCAGCAGGAATTGTACTAGATTTCAATTTAACCTGATCTTTAAATGATTAGGGAACTAAAAGACAGATAAAACAATGAAGACATTAGCCCTAGACATGCTGTGATTATCAAGACTTTAAAATTTATTTTAGATCTGAGGTGGTAAAAAAAAAAAAATCAAAGCACGATTACCTGGTAAAATTTATCTTAAATATGTATTTCTCAGTCTATCTGGGTCTATTTTTTAAGTTACGTTGGAAGCACAGATGTTGAGGAATCCTTTGTTCTGTTCAGGAAATATATGCTGGGCGCTTAGCACTTTCATTTTCCCAAAGCACCATTATTTGGTGCAAAAAAAAGCTGGGCAAAAAAATATATATGTATATAATAATAATCAAAATGTAGCCTCTAGCCTTTACTATTTAACTTTGTTCAGAACGATATAATTCAAAATTTTCTAAGTAATGCTATTTCTTGGAGAAATAAGATAAACCTAATTTCATTTACAGGCTAACTAAAGACTGAGGGTCCATTTATCATTTTTAAAATGCTAGCCAGCAGATAAGATTAGTTTCTGTCACTCACAGCCCTGTCAAGATGACTCAATATGATTGCAAAGTCGATTTTTATGGCCATATTTGAACAAATAATAAATGTTCCCACAGAGACATTAGTTTGAGGATCTCAAAGAATTTGACTGATATCAAGGATAAACGACAAGCACACTTCTAGCAGCAAGTTCATTTTATAATCGCATACTATTCTTTTCTAAGGAAAATCTAGCAGAAGCCACTAAAATTATTAAAGCCTGGATAAAAGAGGTAGAGAAATCAAGCTTAAAGGAACTGGGATTAATGTGGCTGAAGAAAAGACAGAATAAGGATAACCTAATAATAGTTATTAAATATATGAAAGCTTATTGTAGGAAGGATGAGTGAAGCTGTTCATGTGAGCAACTCAAGCAAAAATGGAATTAAGGAATCAGGTAAAATGAAAAAAGGAACTTGCCCACAGTATAACCAATTGATATGGAAAGTATAAAAATACTCACTTGAAATGCAATACCAGGAATATCAATTCAATGCCAGCGTGGGTGGAGTCAATAGAATTAATTAAATTATATCTGGCTACTCAAGGTAATCCACTGAGATTCCAAAGAAACACTGAATTAAACAGAAGTAAATTAAATAGAAACATAAAAATCTGCCTCAGGGAAAAATCTTAAGACTATAGAGGTTATGTCAGGATATTCAATTTACATACAAAGTGAATTTGGGAAGAGTTAGAAAAAATCTGATTGCCTTCTTAATTCATTATCAAAAGGAAGCTAATATCAAAAACAAACTGCAAAAGCCAAAACAAGAATCCAAGGACACATCTACAAAGCTTAAGTTTGCCAGAACACTCAAGTTGTTATGTTAGTGCTCTCATAGAAAATAAGCAAAAATTTTTTTAAATTATAGTCATCTTATGTCTCTCAATTCGTATTTTTTTAGTGTAAACACACAGTATTTTTAATCTAAGTTTTACTTCTGAATCCACTGACATTTTTGAAATAACCATATTTTTTCTGAATACGTAGAAGAAAAAAAACAAGTACTGATAAACAAATTCAGAATGTCGTTCATAAATCTATTTCAAACCACTTCAAAAAGAGAGCATCTTTAAATGGGCATTCTCTGCCTGTCAACCTGAAGACGGAAAATAACAAGTGCTAGCAAGAGAGAGGTAAAAAGAAAATCCTTGTGCACAATTGGTGGAAATGTAAATTGGTGCAGGAACTATGGAAAACAATAAAGAGATTATTCAAAAATTTAATAAACTACCATATGACCCAGCAATACCACTTCAGGGTAAATATCCAGGGAAATGAAACCAGAATGTTGAAGAGAGATCTGCACTCCCAAGGGTATTGTAGCATTATTCACAATAGCCAAGATATACAAACCAACAAAAGTGTCAGTCAAAAGATAAATGGATAAATGAAGACTATATATATATATATATATATATATATATATATATACACACACACACACACACACACAATGGAATATCATTTAGCCATAAGAAAGTAGGAAATTGGGCCTCCCTGGTGGCACAAGGGGTTAAGTCTCAGCACTGTGAAGCTATCAGTAGCCTCTGCAGCACTAGTGGATCCCTGGCCAGCCAGGGAGCTGACCCACATGGCGCAGCAGACCTCTCCTATCTTGCCTGCTGTTGCCCTCAGCAGTGTATTCCAGTAGATCTGACTGCTCTGTTCCCCACTCTGTCTCTGGTGAATCGTCTCACCTCCCCCCCCCACACACACACACTTCTGGCCTGTACCCCAGTTCTTGTATACATAAATAAATAATCTAAAAAAAAGTAGGAAATCCAACTATATGCAACAATTCGAATAAATTGGTTTTTTTTTAATTAATAAATTTTATTTTTATATTCCCCATACAATTGCAATCCCCCCATTCTGACCCCAATCCTCCCTCCCGCCCCCACCCCCCAAAAAGTGTCTCTGGTTCATAGTTTTTGTTGATTTTGATTTTCACTTTCTTATAGTTATTCATTTTCCTGGTCCCTTATTTAAGTTTTCTAGATCCCTGCTATGAATGAGACCATCCGGTATTTTTCTTTTTCTTTTTCGAATAAATTGTGAGGGCCTTCTGATAAGTGAGATGAGTCAGAGAAATACAAATACTGTGTGATAGAATTTACACATGGAATCAAAAAGAGCTGAACTCATAAAAATAAGGAGTAGAACAGTGGTTACCAGAGTTAGCATGGGGCAGAGAGGGAGTTGGCAGCAAGAAGGGATTTAGGGAGATGTTGTACAGACATGCAACAAATAAGTAGTCCTTGAGATCTAATGTATGGCATAGTGACTGTGGTCAACAATACTGCATTTTCAGCTCTGAAGTTGCTAAGAGACTAGATCTGAATTGCTCTACCCGCAAAACAAGCCATAATAATTATGTGATGCAACAGAGGTATTAGCTAACACCACCCCAGTAATCAAATGGCATATACAAATATCAAATCAACACATCATACACCATAAACTTACACAGTGTGATGCTATATCTCAATAAATAAAAGAAGAAAGAAACTGGCATTTTCCAAGGGAATTATTTCAAAATAATTTTTAAAATAAGTTTATAAAATGCATTAATACTGTGTACGAAGAAAGCACAGATGAGAAAGTTCAAGTGCATGATCACCATGAGAGAAAATGGACTCTATCTTCCTTCCAGTAACCCCTAACTCATGTGGAGCAGAAAGCGTGCCTCAGTAATTTTTTCCCCAAAATTTACTCCCATAAGACATCCAGAATCCTTTATCATACTACCGGCATATCCGCCAAGTAAAAGCCCAAGATGCGGATCAGAATTTTTCTTTAAAGTACAAATATACCTGGGAGGATGATTCACACCTAAAAAGAACTATTTATTGGGCAATATATATCACCATTCCCAAAAGTTTATGGCCTAAGCTTTGAAAGGTATTAGGGAGATGTTAGCCAGTGGTCTGAAAAATGAAGTCGGTAACAGTGATGGACTTTCAAACATAGAAAATTAATCTGAGTGCCATCTGGGCATGGATCCCGAAAATGGCACACCTAATACATACTTCCTGGATAGAGTATTTCAATTCTTAAATTGTTTGGGGGGAAAAAATTGGGGAAACCATTTCCAATAAGAAAAAAAGTAAATAAAGGCTATCATTAGCTTAATTAAAACTAACTATTTTACGTAGACATAAATATTCATAAGATGGACCATGATTTTCCTTACCTTAATAGCTTTTTTAATGTGAAAACTTTCCCATTCCTAGTATTAAAAATAGAACTGTTTGTGGCATCAGAAAAAAGACAGCCAGAGGGCTTTGATGCACTTTGCAAAAATACCATATATATCAAGGGATTCCAAATTACAAGACAACTTTTAAGTTTTTTGATGGGAAGTAAACAAAATAAATAATAAACATATCTCTGCAATACAGTCTTTCTCTCCCTTATAATGGAATGCAATTATGTTGGCACATGAAACTGGCAAAGTCTATTAGGTCAATCCATCATTCTATCAGATGCAAATCGCTAACTGCTGGCAGGATCTTTCAGAACAAGAAACCCAAAACTTGAATAAGGAAGATCACAATTTACCAGAAACACACACACACACACACACACACACACAAAAGCTCTGTATTCATAAATGAATCCACAGATTTGGAATTAAGTTTGTAAATTTGAAAGTAAATAAAAAGGCAACTTAGCAATTTAGCAATTGGTTATAAAAATGAAGCCATGCATGGAAATCTTATTAATGTTCTTCAGTAGTTTTGTGAGATAATAAGAATGATGATGGGGTAATCACTTGGACTTACACTGGTTTCAATGTTTTCTCCTCCTGAGCACCTAGTACCATATGTTCCTAAGAAATTTCCATTAGTGGTTCATTGACAAATGAGACAGAAGCAGCATTCTAGGGCTGGAGTTTGAAGAAAAAAGGAAATCCAATGGCAACATTTCAATGGTATGTGGTTTACCACAGATTACATAATGAGAAAAAGTGGCCATCAGAAGTAAAATTGCAGCTCCTAGAAGCAATTGCATTAGTGTAGCATGTGCTGCATAAATGATAACAAGTAATGGCAATAGAAATAATAAAAATGCCTTATGTTTATCTAATGCCTTCGTCTACAGTACTCAAAACTACCAACAGGAAAGAGCTAATATCTCCTCCTGGGTTTTGGGGGATGGGAGGGGCTGGTAGTAATTTTGTTTACATATCTGAGTGATAGAAGGACTTATCAAAGAATCATAAAGCAAGATGGAACTTAGATTATTTACAGTGAGCCCATCACCTCTGAAACAGATATACCCCTAAGGCATGCTGCCTTAGAATTTTCGGAGACAGTCTACAAATTCTGAGGCACAGAGATTCATAAACTTCATAGAGCAATGAACTAAAAATTCAGGTTATATTCATGATGGGATCTGGGGAAAGTTTTCAGGTTTCTAAAACCATATTGTAATTCCCTTTGCTATACTTGAAAACTGCTAAGTCATACACAAGACAGAAAAACCTCAAATTGTTAAACAATCACAACCTTCATGGATATTATGGTTAGATTTTAGAGAGAACTGTGTCTGAAACAAAACTGTGTCTGAAAAAAAAAAAATACTATTCTTGATTACCAGGTCCTAAGGTAGCCTGTCTTCACTTAAATCAGCAAGAAGAGAATGCAGCTGAGATCCAGAACCCTATTAAGTAAGACTCGCCAAAGAGAGATGATTTCCAAGATCATAATTTAAGTTCTTTTTAAAGATCAAACATTGGCAAGTATGCAAAATGGAAAAATACAGTACAGAAGGTAAGGTTAAGGATAACATGTGACACAGGAGAAGCTACTTGCATCAGATACCACCTGATAAAAGGAAAAAATCTCTAATGCAAGCAAAGCATCACAGTGCTTTGGACACAATAAAGGACAGCATGAAATCCCATTTCCACACAGCGGTAAGGACCTTGTGTCCCTCACTTTACAATGAGAGAGAGAGAGAGAGAGAGAGAGAGAGAGAGAGAGAGAGAGAGAAAACACAAAACTCTTCTTTGTAGAAGTAATGGAGTAGAAGATTCTAAAGTATACCATAGGTACAAGATAAGGGGGTAAAAGAAAACTAAACATTTCTGACATACAGGATGACCAATAGGTTTCAGTTCATATTGAAAATGAACTGGATAAAGGACATTAAAAGCAAAACAAACATATGCAGCCATTTCACTGAAGAAAATATGGCAGTATGACCCTTTCCTCTTACATGTATTATACATCCCTAAAGAGATAGTGAGTTCCTTGAGAATATGGACACCATTTTTAATACATATTATAAATTAAGTCATAGAAAACAAGGAAAAAGGACTAAAGGTAAAGGATTTTGAGCAAGAAGATCTTTGTTGAAATATGAATGAGGAGAAAACTGGTTTTTTTTAAATTTTAAGATTTAAAATTTATTTTAAGATTTATTTATATATTTATACAAGCACTGGGTACAGTCAGCAGCATGGGAGGGTGAGAGAATTCACCAGAGCCAGAGCGGAGAGCAGAGCAGGCAGACTGACAAAATACACTGCTGAGGGGAGCAGCGGGAGGCAGGAGAGGTCTGCGCGCCATGTGGGACCCTTGCCTGGCAGCCGGGGATCGAACCGGCGCTGCAGAGGCTGCATGCAGCTTTGCAACCCAGTGCTCAACTGCTGCGCCACCGGGGAGGCCCGAGGAAGAAAACTGTTTATCGGAACAGAAAGGAAAAGAACTCCCCTCCAGTTGAACATTTTGATAGAAATGAGGGTTCTCATAACGGGTGAAGCATCCGTTCTGAAAAATCAGCAACAGGAATTCTGAGAGTTCACAATCTGTGTAAATAAATGAAGGTACTGCACACTAATTTGCCAGTTCTTGTACCAAAGTGCAAAAGGAATTGAATTTGGATTTAAAAGATCTAGGTTTACGGGCCTCCCCGGTGGCGCAGTGGTTGAGCGTTGGGTTGCGAAGCTGCCTGCGGCCTCTGCGGCGCCGGCTCGATCCCCGGCTGCTCCCCGGCCACCGGAGGAGGGTCCCACATGGCGCGCAGACCTCTCCTGCCGCCCGCTGCTCCCCTCAGCAGTGTACTTCGGTCCTTCTGCCTGCTCTGCTCCCCGCTCTGGCTCTGGTGAATTCTCTCACCCTCCCGCGCTTCTGACTGTACCCAGTGCTTGTATAAAAACAAAAACAAAAAAAAAAAAAACAAAAACAAAAAAAAAACAAACAAAAGATCTAGGTTTGACATTTAGGTCTGCTGCTTACTAATTATATGATCTTGGACAATTTACCCAAACTCAGAACACAGTTGCCTCATATATGAAAATAAAAATCCTCTTATTGCCTCTCATATTTGTCAATCACAAAGTACACCGTGCACTCTGGGTAGGATGGCCGGCCATTTGTGGTTTTAGAAACTTTTTCCTTTTTGCCAATTACCCCTTTGTTAATAAGTCCCACTGTTGTTGCAGCCTGAGTCTGAGTGGTGTAACTGTGAGCGCGTGGGTGAGAACCCAGTAACATGCCCCCAGATTTGGCACTATTTTAGTGCAAGAGGAAAGGATTTGATTTCTTGACACTTTAGCTAAGGATATAGCACATCACACATAAATCAACAAGGCAGATACTGCTGGCAGTTCTCAAATTTCCAGTCTCTCCTTCCCAGCACATGGATAATTGAAACGGACTACATTTCTGAATATGGTCATGCAACTAAGTTCTAGTCGGTCAAATGCAAGAGGAAGTCATTGTGGATAGCATCGAGAGAGAGGAACATGCCCTGTTTTGTCCCCTGCCTACTTCCTGCAGACTAATACATAGATATATATAGCGGCATGAGCGCCAGTGAACATCTTGAACAAGGACACAACCTTAGGACTGGTGCACACACCTGGGGAAACATTATGGAAGGAGCCTGGGCCCTTGGAGTTGTCATGGACAAGTCACTACCAGACTGTAACTGCCAGGCTTTTATGTGAAAGAGAATAAAAGGCAATTTTGTTTACACCACTGTTAGCTTGATGATTATTCATAAACTTACTCCTTCAGCCAGGATGAAGATGTTTGGCAAAAGGTATGTCAACTTGATAAGGTGCTTTTTAAAATGGATTGATAGAAAGAAGCAAGCTCAGATAAAACAGGTAACAAGCATGACCAGGAAAAGCAGTATGGTGAAGAATGCAGCCAGTTTAAGAAGCTGGTTAAAAACAATGCTGATGACACCTTATTTGTCTAACACTAACAACCAGAGCATTGTCAAAGTGATTTTCAAAGTGGACAAGAATGATCTCCAAAGAATCACTAAGATCATGTGGTTATAAAATATACACTGATCAGGTTCCCATAAATTAATTCCAGTGTCCTGATCCCCAAGCTGACCTTAGTTTGAATGCAAATCCCACAATCCTCTCAGAGAACTTGGTGTTATCCTTGCTTTCTACAATGTTTCCAATGTTAGTGATTTACTAAGTGACATCAGGGGTCACATTGGTTGTGCTCATTAAGACGTGCTAGTGAATGTCATGAAGGATTTGTTTTTTAAAAAATGAAAAACACATCAAATTAGCTAGCATCTTGTTGAGCACATAACTGACAAGATGCTATGTGATTAAAAGACAAAACTACCACACACAGAAAGACTTGCATACAAGGTCCAGGTTTGACATATAGGTGGTATGACTTTGGATAAGTCAATTACCTGCTCATCATCAGACAAGTCAAGATGACACTTACCTACCAAAATAAACACGCCATGTCAAGAAAGAGCCAAAGTGCACAAAGATACTGAGTTATAAAGTTTTACTCAATAGCTAGTATTTGAGTTTAACTGACACAAAAAATGGTATTTTTTAAAAAAGATAAAATAAATGTTTCATGTGCTTAAGCAGAAACAGTGCATAATATGTGAAGCTTTCCCATCTCCAAATAATGACTCTGCCTTTTTTGTATTCTGCTATATGCGCAGAAGGATCCAGTGTGTGTAACATCTCTACTCAAGTGACACAGAAAAGCAAGCAACTGGTACCACTGGGGATAATGTTAGCGTTGAGCAGGAACTCTACCCCATCTACCCCATAGTGCTTCAGTCTGTGTCCCCAAAGAGAGAATATTTACAACCAAGCAGTTCTTGAGCTGCCTCTGAGGCACACAATGGCACCAAAGGTAAACAGGCTGTTTATGTTTGCTGACTTGAAAACACAGGAGAAGCCATTTTCTAAGTCTATTTATTCCCTTCCTTTGTTTGATTTGGCTTGACTGACTTTGAACACGGAGGAAACACTACTTCCCTGCGTGTGCATCTGTGTGAGTGCACATAGATGTTAATGTAATGCAATACTGCTAGGTTAAAATGCAGGGAAAACATTGCTCAGCCCTTGATTAAGGTCTGCATTAAACCATCAGACCCCATCACAAGCCTTGCTGATGAGTAGCTATTTGGACACACACAGAGCTGTGATTTCCATCCACTTTACTAATCAGCAAGTTCAGATTTGCTGCTAATGTGACATTGATGAACAGGAATGATGTTAATGTGACAGTGATGAACAGAAATGACAGCTCAGGGTTGATTAAAATTAGCTAGGGTTCTTCAACCCAGGACAAAATGAAGGGGCTGTGAAAACAACTACAGCCAAACATGTATCTCTGAACAGAAAGGAAACACCAAAAACATGTGTTTACTGATTACACATAAATCTGACAAACATCCACTACAATGTAACACCATTTAAAATGTATACAGTCATTCATCAAATCCTATACTAAATCAAAAGTGGCAATAAAACATGAGTAGACGGAACCGAAGGACAGAGCAAAACAAAATGTCAAAAGGTAGAGGCTATGGTGTGATTATGAAAATACAGGGCACCCCAGAAAAATAAACCAAGTATTCATCAGAGCTGAATAAAATTCTCTCAGCTAAGCTGGCTAATCTGGGGAAAGTATTTTCAAACACCATGAGCACTGTTCACATCTCAAATTCTCAAAGACTTGAGACTCATTTTATCTCCAGCCTTCACCACAACTGCCTTTCCCTTCCTTACTTTCTCTTTCCTCACCATCTACTCCACCCCACGGAGGCCAAATCAGTATACTGACACCCAGGGCAACAGAAGAACCACTGAATTGAGTTTCTAACCATTGGATGCACTTTCTACCACACTGAAAAAGCCGGTAGCATCTGTGTCATTTCCAACTTGATCTTTTTAATCCACCCACTAATGTTTCTAGCAACAGAGCGTAGTTTCAAAACCAAAGCAAAACATCTATATAGAGATTACATGGTTGGCTCTGGCAGCAGTACAGCTTTTCATGGCGAGAAGCTGATCATAACTCATACCATACAGACCACCCACGAAGACACAATGGTCTAGGCTACAGATGTCTTTGTTTTTTATGTGAAAGTCCTTAATATATTCTGCGATTGTTATATTCTAAATGAAGTGAGCAGACTCTCATGCTGGCAGTATTAAATTCAATTCCTGAAGAAAGATTTACTCCAAACATAGCCTAGACCAACAGGTCCTTCTAAAATGATTGGCATCCTCAAGGAACAATTCCCAGCATAGAACTCAGCCTACCAAGATGAATCAAGAAGTATTACAACACAAACATTCACATATAGGAGGCTCCACAAAGAATAAGAAAAGGATATCAAATGTCAAAAATGTTAGTCTCCCCAACCTAGTAAATTTTAATTAATTATGTATAATGTTCATATTGCTATCAATTGAAATACTCTACTGGTAAACACTAAGCAGAAAGGGTTGTGACTGCTAAGAATCCAAAAATCTATAGATAAACCAGACACATTTTACAAGCATCTCTGAAAAGAGGTGTAACAAAGGCGATCAAAGAATGAGACACACTGCTCAGAGCTTCTGTAATCAGATACTGAAAGTCAATCCACACAGGCAAATCTTCAATTACTGTATTCTCAGAGGCAATCATTGACAGGGCTGTTTCTGGGTCATACTCCATCCATGTAATTTTCACCCTGACATCTTAGAGAACAGGCTATTTTAAAGTCCAAGCATCTATAGTAACATTACTCCCTTTTTGTTAAAGTCTTTCTCCTGCATAATGCCGTCTAAATTATCCTTTATTACAATTCCTTCTCAAAAGTAAATTTTCTGTAATTATCTAAATTACCTTATTGCTCCTAAATATATCAATTACAGACACTGTCAAACAAATTAATATTGGAGTAAACAATTCGATTTTTTTTGTCTTCTTTTAAGGTTCAAAATCAAACCTGGTTACCAATCTCAAGAACAGAAGTGGCCAATTTATGACTTAGCCACAACAAAGTCGCATTCCCTACGAGCAGAAAAGGCTATCAAAAGCAGGCTTTCTCCTAGGGCAATGTTTTTATCACAGCACTGTGTTTTCTGGCATTAACTTAGTACCACAGTCCATGCACGAAAAGCTTAAGAAATAAATTACCTACTGAACCTAGCGCCACCTATAGGTCAGTATGGTTATTCAGCTCATCTGAAAGCAATTGATAATCATTTCCGAAGAGTATTTTCACAAAAGCAATTTATCCCAAATCTTTTCCTCTTATTTTCTGAAATACTGACTTATGATGGGGTGCATGCTAATGAAGACAGTTAGACAGTCAAGTTCAAACTAACAGTGAAAAAAATCCAGAGAATTTTTGGAAGTGCTCCCCCAAATTAGAAATAATACTGGGCACATGTATGTCTACCACACCTCTGCACCCCAAAACTAATAATTACTAACAACTATTCAACAGGACGTCTTCTTAAAATAAAAAAAATATTATAAGTTGGGTTCAATAAAGAGAAACAGTACAATTGAATTCTCAACTACACCTCCAAGGAGGATATATGTCCCTAAGTACTACTATACTTTTAACATAAAAAGAACTTTTTCATGTTTTTTTCTTACTGAGTTGTTATTGTTAGACCTGCTCCCTTGCCTTGCAGTGGACTCAAAATAAACGGTAGTGCCACAGGCCATGACTATGGCCAAGTCTTTCTTAGTTTTGTAACAATGATCCTTTGTCTTTGAACCAATTTGTCAAAATTTTACAAAAGAATATAAATTCAGCTAACTAGTCTATAGTAATAAGACAAGTAGACTATACTATCAATCTCAAATACTAAACAAGAAATGGTTTCTTATTTAAGAAAGAAATATGTATACTCTCTAACACGGATGATTAAATTCCATAAAACACTAATGGTAGAAAGTGGGCTTCAGGGGTTCATTTAGGAAATAGCATACAAGAACATTTACAGTCAAAACAAAATAAAGATATCTGCATATTAAGAATATCAGCTGTATTTTAAAGGACATGAATAATAATGGATACCATACTTTTAATTTTCATTATTTAAGTAGAAATTTTATTTGGAAATCTTCCTACAGTTTTGCTCTGCTAGAGTAAATATGTTTATGAAAAGGTATGTGCATTTACACACACACACTGGAGGAATCTATTACCTTATCCCAACATCCAGTAATTTCAGTCTCTAGTAGTCTTGCCTCACTTGGTCTTGACATGATGTCAAAATGTCATATATCTCACAGTACTTAAATTAGGGGAAAAGATTAGGGTATTAGGGTAAGTCCCTCCATATACCCAAGGTCGGTTATACAATTACTAAACCAGCGCACCGGACATTGATTCCTTCTTCCCTCTCAGATGGCTAGAAATGAAAAGTGAACTGGATTCACAATCCATCTCCCTTTACCTCTGGCAAACCTGTACATGTGCAAGACCTCTAGCCTTTCTCTGCCACTGCTTTAATTTTCCTTTTTTACTCGCAAAAGCCCAATTCCCTCCATTATATCCACCTAGAATGACTTAGAAATCATAACATCAACTTTCTCGAATTAAGCAAAAGTATTCAAAGTATTGCATGTTATTTACTTTCTCTTTAGAGGATTAGAAGTTGTAGATGGATAAATACACCATCACTTTTTTAATTTCTATTTTGCTGACAAAAGGTGTTTAAATTTACCTTTCTTTTTCTAGATTGTGACATCGCTCCACTTGCACATTTTAAAACTGCCTCATCCTGGGCCTCCCTGGTGGCGCAAGGGGTTAAGACTCAACCTGCAGAATGCGTTCAACCCCTGGTCAGGGAGCAAGCCACATGGTGCAGCAGACCTCTCCTGCCTCACTGGCTACTCCTCTCAGCACTGTACTTCGGTCAATATGCCTGTTCTGTTCCCTGCTCTGTCTCTGGTAAATACTCTCACGCCCCCACCCCCGCATCTCTGGCCTGCGCCCCAGCTCTTGTATGCATAAATAAATCTTTAAAAATAAATAAATAAACTGCCTCATCCTGGCAAGGTAGCATCAATTCAGAGTGTGGGTTCTGGAATCTGATGGCAGTTCATTGCTGGCTGAGGCCCTGGAACTCATTTTCCACATCTAGCCCTCTCTTTCCTAAAGGACTAAATTAAATAAATGTATGTGGCTGGCACATGGAAACTTCCAGTATGGATATGAGGAGAAAGAGGAATGTTTCTCTCTCCAATTACAAATGAAGCTCCTCATCACCCCTGCCTCTTTTGTTTGCAAAGAATGAATACTGCTCCAAACATCCAAATGATGACCTAAATATAAAACTAAATCTTCAAATAAATGTGGTATTTTTAACATGATTTCTCTAGTCTTCTTGTTCTGAATATATAATCATGCCTCATAAACAGACAATGATGCCATGTGAAAAATGAACATGGACATTTGAATTTATATATAACTTACCAGAAACGTTGCCTAAAAGGTAGGGAGACATGAAGAAGTCAGAAGAAACAGGTTTAAAACCCTTGTCCCACAATTTACTAATTGAGTTAATTGATCTTTTTTGCTGTTCAGGGTTCTATCTACAAAGTGGGATCATGCTTAGGTCTCATAGATTTATTGCCACTATAGGAGTCCAGCACCTGGCACAAAATAAGGATTCTAAGCTCCCTCCCCTTACAAGCATCATGGATTTAAACAGCAACCCTTTCCCTAGCAAAGATGCTTTTTATCCCAAGGGAAGAGAGAGGTGTGAATGATAGGGATTTATTTGTGGAAATCCGTTCTTAATATTCTTCCAGTTACATAAACAAATGATATGTAATAATTACACTGGGGTTTTGGTTTTTGAAATATAAGGGACAACATACACCATAAACATAATAAAAAGCCCAAGCAGGGGGAGAAGAGGATAAGAAGGGAACAGCTGGTATAAAATGTGCACATCATTCAAAGAGGCAATAGGGCCAGTAGAGTTTTTCAATAAAAGCAAAGCAAACAATAGGTGGTACCGAAATGGATACTTTAGATCTGGGGAAGCAAAACATATTCACTCCTCTTTGGGATGCCAGGGGAGGCTTGGATAACGTCTCCTGTCTTAATGAGCCACACTCCATTCCCAGCTGTTCAGAACAATGGCAGAGTTCACTGCAGCAGAGAATCCACATACAAAACCGCCATCATCCCCAGAGCCAGAGGTGCAGGGCAAATGCTAAATCATACATCTGTTGGTGTTTGGATGTATAAATGAAGAGGGATTAACAAAAAAATAAAAAAGCAAAGAAAGGAAAAAAAAGAAACCCCCACACATCCGGGGTCTATCTTCTCTGGGACTATCATTCAAACTTATGTGTATTTTCTAGTCCTTCTCTTTTTGTTCAGACAAGAGTGTGAGCTCTGAACACCTTTTAAAAACTTAATTGACTTTATAGTTTAAGTCAGTTTTAGGTTTACAAAAAAATTAAATAGTATAGCATCCCCATATAGCCTCCCAATCTGAGCACTTTTAAATGCCCCAGCTCATTTAAGATATTCAATGGTCACCTCGAATTTGAGTTAACTGACAAAGAAAATAGCCCAAGAAGAGAATCAGAGACCTTCAAGGCCTCTTTAGGCTTGCATAAACCAAGTGATGGTGACAATGACCTGAGTGACCACCAGCTTATATATATATTTCTATTTATACACACACACACACACACACACACACACACACACACATACACACATACTCTCTCTAAGAAACACACATATACATATATATGCAGATTTATACAATATCTATCCAGGGCATCACTAAAAGCAAATTCAAAATCATAATAATGCTATAACATTTTAGTGTACTAGTAAAATCAGAATTGTTAGAGCCAAGGAACAATATTAGCAGCTCCTTAACCGCCTCCTTTGCTAGGACTACAAGGAAAAAGCATTTCATGATGAGTCCAACTCCAATCTAGAGGACTTCGAATGTTCCTGAGATCAGAGTTCAGAGCTTTCATTATGTTTATTAGACAGCTTCTTTTAACAACGAAACAGTTCTCTTTGTTTAAATAAGATGAGGTGCTCTACTGGGTCATGCAGACGCATTAAGCAAAAGAGCCTCAGGTGAGTCATCACACACACCAGGAAACCAGTAAGTGGATAAGACAGTGCAGGGGTTCTCAAGTGTGTGCTCACTTGTTAGAAATGAAAATTGTTAGGTACCATTCCAGGCCTAATGACAGATAGAAATGGGGAAGAGGGGAGGTAAGAGGTAGGGGACAGGGTCCCCAGCAGTCTGTTTTAATAAGTTCTCCAGGTGGTTCTACTATGAATAAGGTTTGAGAATGACTGGTATATTCAAGGGTGGCTACCATGAAATAAAGTAGAGGTGAAAGTAAACAGTAAATAATTTCCCCTTTTTATTTTTTGCTTAAAAAAAGAAAATTTTTGTTATTTTTAGAATAATGTTGCACTTCATTTGGGTATTTTGATGACCGTCTTGTAGGGCTTCCAACAGTGGCCTACTGAGTAGAACACTTCAACTTCCGCCACTTTTCTTCTTGAGTGCAATTAACATTTTTCATGTTATCACAAATTGAAGTAAAACCTTTTGTTTTATCTATAATAATTTTCTCTCCCAGGCAATGTGAATTTTAATCTAACTAATTTTAATCATTTACCTATAGCTTATAGTACATGGAGCAGACATACATATACATATGTACCATAGGAAGCCTATAAGTTCAGGTAAGTCAAAGTAGGTATCTATCTGCATGCTTGAGTCCTTGGTTAACCAAGATAAAAGGTCCAACTATTGCATGACTTCAATATACATTATCTAGTTCAAATCCATCACAGCTTGTTCCAATGGGGACAGCTTAGCTAACCATAGTCAGTGTCCCTGTAACTTTGCTCCCTTTTCCACTGTCTTGTAAACCCATTTCAATTAATTCTCTACAGTGAAAACCAGTTATATTCTTACTGCTGAGTCTCTCTAATGTACACAGAGAAGTGAAATGTCTTTGTGAAACAATGTACTGAACAAGGTAGTCATGATACCTTTGTTTGCTGCAAGAAGATATCCGAGTAAACTCTCTTGAGAACCAAAAGGTCGGATCAATGGGGATATTTCTATAAAATTTTAAGATTATTTAATATATTACCTGCAATCAATTTGAAATTTCTTCTTAGTCCATGAATAACTGGTTTATTTCAAAGCATTAATCCTATATCACAAATTTCTAATCTGACATCAGTACAGATACAGGAGGAGTGGTCAACATTTATAAATGAGATTAACTTATTTGAGCAAATTGGAAAGAAAAAGATTGGTTATTTCTGTCAAATTGATTTACGCATTGGTCTACACCATGCCAAAGAAATAAGAATTTCTCAATAGCTTGGGTAACAAGGTTGTATTGGTCTCTCAAGTGAAGAAAGAGCCAATTATTGGGCAAATGAAAATAACTCACCAAACATATGTCTCTCTGGCAGAAGAAGCTAGACACTGAAACCTCAGCAGCACTGAGGCCTCAAGTGCCAATGTTTAAGGAAGTCAGCCCATCGTGAATAAAAGGTAAATAATGTCTCTCTCACTCTGGATACCAGTTCAGGAAAAATATTGATCAGGCTAGTGGGAATCTCTTTTTTTTTTTAAAGGGCTTCTTATTTTCCGATCCATGAATAGAACTTAAGGAGTGTGTGACATTAGAGGGGGAAAAAAATATACTTTACTAACCATTAATTGAAATTTTGCATTTCCTGAGCTATAGGCAATAACTACCAATGAATTCTCATACATTTAACTCTATCACCAACAGATAACAATATTTTCATATTGTTACAACTGGTGCAAGTATTAAAAATCACTCTTATGCTCACAACTGTGTTGACATGATAGTATTATTAGACTTTCCATTAGACATTGTTATTTTTTAAAACTGTTTCACCATAGTTGACTCCTTTTGTTCTCCTGTGCATTTTTTAATGTGTTTAACATTATTCCTAGAAGACAAAAAGGTTTAGGTTCAAAAAAGATTAATATCTCTACTTTAGAAAGAATGTGGATGTAAGATGGGGAAAAGTGATTGCAGAAAGTTCAGCATAAAACCGATCAGGAAAAAGAATTTTCCAAGAAAAACATACCCATACTGTTCTCTTCTGAAATCCACAAACAAGTTAGGAAGCAATACCAGTTTATTATTTTCACCTGAAAACTGTAATAAACCCCTTTGTAAAGGTTGAGAAGGCTTATTTGGTCTCAGAAGGAATAATTTCCAACCATCAGTTTGACCTTGGAAATACTAGCCTAACGGCAGTGACTGTTTCGGGAGAGGAAAAAGCAGCTTGGTAATAATTCAGCAAATATCTCATCAGGAGTCACATTTTCCTCAGCCCAAAAAAGTACTACTTAAGGTGCCCCTGAAGGAACACTCTAAGGCACTCCAAAAGCCATAGGCCTGATAGTATGAAAGTCCTAATTGGAAAATAATCTATGGTGGACAATTCAAGGGGCTACAAGTCACACTTACAAGTCACAAATAGGTTGAGAATTCTTTGCTGGTACAAAAAGGATTTCAAACACCCTCATAATATTGTAGAATAACTTTATGAAATTCTAGATAGACAGATGTTAACTCACTCACAAGCCAACACCTTTACAATTATCAGGTATATTTTGCTATTCCAATCTCTGTACATAAGAGATATTCCTGGAGTAAATTAGGTACTTTCAATGAGCTAAGAACTCATCACTAAGGAATCCTGGGATAAGATCTGAGATATCTGGGACCATGCATTGGAAAAATAAGGAAATAATCTGCAAATTTAATGCTGTAAGCATCTACCCAAGCTAATTTACAGGTAGCTGCTACTAAGTATTAATATATTTAAACCCTTACTGAATTTAATATGTAAAGTCTGATTTAACAGAGGTATGCATTAGCTAACTAAACATCTACCATTTATTCTCTAAGAATCTAAATTTTGAATTTTTCTTTCTGATGTGATTATTTCTTCTAAACTACCCAAGAAGTGTGTAGTCTCAAGCAATCAGTACATAAGAAGCTGTGGAATATTATAGTTATCAGCTAGAATTTTTACTGAGGGTAAACAAGAATTATCACTAAGATACAGCTTTAGATATACTTCTTTCTGGCATCAGGCAACAGCAAACACAAAATGAAGAGTTAAAATACTAGCAGGCAACTTCACTTGGTTCAGGAATGAAATGTCAGAAATGCCTTTCAAATGAGGTAGCTTCGGAAATGAGTTAAAACCAAACCAGTTGGCCATGGCTTCCATATGGCCATATCTCAGATCCTTGAGCAGACAGATTCCTATTGCATTCAAGTCACCCATAAAATGAAACAACTTAAAATCATGTGTATGCAAAGATCTTACAAATGGATATTCTGACAATAGATCCTGTACATTTAAAATGTCCTGTAGCTGCAAAGAAACACCTTTCCCTCTTTGAACAAAGAGTCTGCTATTTTTTACACAACCCTGTGCAATATGCCATTTCAATATTTTAAAAGTCTGCACATGCAATTATGATTCAGTTGAAAACAAAGAACGAGCCACTGTAATTGTGCCCAATGAGCCCCTGATATTAAACTTTTATTTTCAAGTATGGCTTTCATCACTCCCTCCTCCAATGTGGCATATATGATAATATATCATTTGTTATTCAGAAGAAAAGTTCCATACAAAATGAATGACTTCAATTGCTTTATAAATAAAACATGGATAAATGTCTTGGCAAAATAAATTAAAGGAGCATTTGTATTTGATCACTCCATCATATTACTGTCTTTATCTACAAGCAGAAGAAACTGTTGTTGTGTATTTCCTGAAATTCATTATGTGTAAAGTCCATAATGGAGAAAAATCACTACTGGGTTATGGCTGAAATGCAAACAAATCACACATATTTATGCACCTCAGAGAGACTCGAAACACATTAAAGGCACAAAACTCAGAAAAGATAATGATGAGATACACCTGTAGCTGGGGGGCTAGCTTGTGTGTGCTTTGAAAGAGATTTACTAGCTTGACTGTTTGAAAAATTAAGGCATAACACACCCGTGAAGGTTAGTATTGAACCCTACTTTCACGTCTTAAAAATTTACTAAAATTGGTGAAGAGAACAAACATTAGTCGTGATGAAATATATTTGTTGCCTTTGAATGAACAAGAGTCAAGAGACAAACAGGAAGACCCATTTTTAAGGAAAGTTGAATCTGCAACATTATTATCATGTCGTTAAAGTTACAAATACATATGAAAAAGAACTGGAACAAATCACAAATAAAAAACACAGTTTATTTTTCTCTGGGGGTATAACTCTAGGTTATCTTTCATTTTTCCTATTATTGTTGAAATGCATTGGGGGCACTACAAATTTTGAAAACTATAAAAATAAATAAGGAACACTTACTGTTTAAGAGAAAGCATTTTTAAACAGAAATGACAAAAACCACTTTCTATGAAAAAATCATGAAGGAAAAAGCTTTTTTTTTTAACCTTCTATGGCAGAATGATTTACAATCATAAAATCTTAATTACAACTATCTCAAAAGATGAGGTAAAGTGAAAATCCTCCAATTTCTAAGGATTGCAAATGTTCAACTAGTGTTTCCCCAAAGCATAAAACAGCTCTAGAGGAATAATATTAAAATAATAAGCATATCCCAGGCAATAATAGTTAAAGCCTGAGTCACAGGACTGTCACTCTGAATATTTATAAGCACTGTCAGTTCACAAGCAAGGATAAAATTGGCTCAGTTTACCATCCAGATCAAGCAGTGTGCGCATACCCTGAAGGGTCAACATTCCACGAACATCCTTTTATTTATTTTATACGCCATCACCAACAGTGATCATCTTGCATTTCAAGCTTATCTCCCATCATAGTAGAGCTATTGAGAAACAAATTCTTGGTTGATTTTTATGACTAAGGAGGGAAAGGCATAAATGAAACTCAAAAACATCACCCTCTTGCTGAGTTTGTTGGGGAGAGGAAGATAAGGGATAAGGGAAAAGGGGGTACAGAGAAAGAAAACGGGATTAAGATATAAAGAAAGGAGAGTAAAGACAGGAGGGATGAAGTAGGACCTTAGGAACTGAAAGGGGGAAGAAGTAGTAAGGACAACAGAGATTTTCATTAATTTCTATAAACCAGTAACTCATGTTTGTTTTAAGAAGCAGGATACAAGCCAGAGTCATGGGTGGGGGTGGTTTGAGAAGATTCACTAGAGAGAGCGGGGAGCAGAACAGGCAGATGTACTGAAATACACTGCTGAGGGGAGCAGCGGGCATGGCAGGAGAGGTCTGCCGCACCACGTGGGTTGCTCCCTGGCCGGCCGGGTATCGAATTCGTGCTGCAGAGTCTGCAGATTGCTTCATAGTGAGGTGCTTAACCCCTTGCACCACCAGGGAGGCTCTAAACTAGTAACTCATGTTATTTGCAGTTATAGTGCAACTCCAGCAGCCAGTCATTCTGTGTATTGGAATAGATATCTCACCTTTTAAAAATCTTGATTAAAGCTATATTCCTACAATAATTTAACTGAGTACTTTTCTCCCCTTTTCCCCCATTGGCTTTGTAAGTTGACAAAGGCATTTCACACCATATAGTGAAAGTGGGACCGCAATATCCAATTCCTTCATACGCCAATATTCCTGAACACCTATGGGCTAGAATTTGTGCTTGTACTGGAAAAAAACTAAAATGAGAAACTCCCACTGAGACAGATATAAAAAGCAAAGTGGTAAGTATATATTAAGTGACATGCAGATCTTACTGTACATCCAAAAGAGGCTTCTATCTGGAAAGAACTTAAAGCCTTTCTGTCCTATTTGCCCACTTATGTCCAGCAGACCCACACTGCAGTATTTTTCCATAGTTTTTATATTAATTTGGATTATGAAAAGGTTTTACATTTTTACATGGCAATATTAAATTATACTTATCTCTGAGTTCTACCATTTGTATATTCAAACTTTTAAAATAATTTCTTTTACCTTCTAGCTTTTATAAGTTGATTTTTTTAACCATCTGTAATGGATTTACTCTTAACCATCTGCAATTAATTGTGTCAGATAATTTGACATTAATTAGATAGATTTTTTTTTTCCACACATTATTCTAGCACCATTTATCAACTATACCATTTCACACTAAATTACCATCCACAGTAAATTCCTAAAGACTCTGGAAATCATCTATTCATTCTCCTTGCTCTAGAGGACTTTATATGAGAACTACATTTGAAAACTGTTTCCTAATGGCTGACAGACCTGACTTCCTATAAATGCCCAACTTCTCTAAACTATTTTGAATTGTCATTTGGAGGCTAATCGGGTTGTAGTCAGCTTCTCTCAAATGTGTTTATTTTCTATGATGAATTCTATATAAATTCTCTCTGCCTTTTGTCATTCTCTCCAACAAGAAATATGTGTGTGTGTTTAACATTTCATATTATTTCCTTAGGATAGAGCCCTCATACTATCTTAGGAGAATGGGAAAGAGGAGGGAAATAATCATCATGATTCTATTGACACACTATGGAAGACTTCTAAAAAATATCAAGAATTCTTCCCAGCCATTAATGCTCATCATTTTCTTTACACTATGACTTTATACTTAACACAAGATTGCAATTTTAATAATGATGCTCAAAATCCTTCCAGTATTTCAAAAGCACTGCCAAGGAGCAATGATTCAATTAAAAAATATATTGAAGTCAATTAACATCAAAGACAAATTTTCTATTCAGATTGATGAGACCACAGCTACTGACAATAAAGTTTGTCAATCGCATATCTTCACTATTTTGATGATTATAAATTGTAAAAGTGATACTACTGATATAATTCTTTAGAAATTGTACTACAGGATCAATATTTGCTACTGTAAAAACTCAATTTGATGAAAAACAAGTACCATTAGAAAACTCAGTATCCTGTGATAGTGATGGAATGACCTCTGTGCTCAGAAGATGCAAAGATTTTGTAACCCCCTGCCCCACAGAGTATAATTCTGAAGTTCTTGTAATGTCTGCCTTGTGCATCAACATCAACTGGTTACAGAACAAAAATTCTGTTCCATCTGTATCCCACTCCAATAATAATTTAGTCGTATCAAAAAAATGAGAAAAGTATGTATACAAAAGAACATGCTCTAAAATTTTTATTCTTTTGACATTAATACAGTAAGAACTAGAGTTCAACAGTTGGCTTATCAATCGGAGCCAATTAATAAAAAATAGTGGGCATAGCAACAAAAAGGCTCAGAATATCCTTATTCCAATGCATCAGAGAAAAACATTTTTTGATATGCAGAGACTATAATTTACCACAGTATAATCAACATAAGATATTGGTTCAAAAATAATCCACATACTCCTGTAGACCACAGACACTCTCATTATGGTGCCCACATCCTAAGACCCCGACCTCTAAGCCTTCAGAGTTTCACTGCTAACTCATCACCTCAAAAATCTTAACCTATTCTTTGTTATATGTGTTGGTATTTTCGTTATTCTCCCTTATGAACTTTGGTGCCTCTGGTTGCCTCCATAGACACTTTCTAAACCCAAAGCAAGGAGGCTCTGATCATAATTTAGATATGAAGAGGTTCTCTGGTGCTTCAGAGAAACACCACTTTGTCAAATTTTCTATAACATTCAATCCATAAGTGCATTTATCAGAAATTACATGGAGGACAAAAAATAGCTACTTATTGCAAATATAGGGATGTTCCTATGAATTGAACTAAATTAATCAAGTTGAATTATGTAATATTTACAAAAATTTGCCATTACCATTAATACATGTAAATCACCTAGAATGTGTAGCTGAAACAATATTAGGTATCACACTATACTAATAAATTAACATGCATGACACAGGGCCCTGAGCCAGGCACAAATGTGCTAGAAAAACACCATTCAATGGAACCACCAATTCTGTCCTCTGTCCAATTACTGTCCGGCAATTTGGAAAGCAGATACAGCTCACGCATCCAGTAATTTCATGAATCCAGATAATAATCAAGAATTGAAAGTAAACCAAAAAAAAAAAAAAAAAAAAGGCCTCTCAGGGCACAAGACAGATGGTACAAATTCTATGAGCCTCACCACTCACCTCAGATATATTTACTTTTACTTTCCACAGAGCAACACATTCTCAGATCCAATTTCTATGTCCCAAGGAAAGAAGAACAGATTACTAGGAGGAAGTAAATGTCTGACAGCAAGTAAAGAAAGAAGGAAATGAAAATTAAATTACAATAAAAAACAGATCCAGAAATACAAAAAGGCAGGATGCTGCAGGATCTGAATCAAGCCCTACCCTACTTAGCATGGTCGACAGCTTCAAGTTCCTAATGATGACGGCAAGTGATCAATAAAAAGTTAAATGATGTTTAAAACATTCTGTTCGAGAGGATGAAAAAACCATGATCTAGCTTACATAGCTTTTTCTAGAAAATGGACAAAGCTTTTAAAGATAAAAATAACAGTGCATAGAGGGCTAAAAGTTTCAGATACTTTAACATCATTTCCAACTTCCTCCCTAATTAAAACAGGTATTTGCATATTGCAATTTAGCCTAAAGATGGTTCTTGCCTTCCAAACCACAAAAACACTAAAAATGTCACGACTTATGCATTACCAGGAGTACCAGTCAGTCAACTACAGTTCTGCTGTGATCTACCAGCCCATCCATTACCAACTGAACAAACCATCGTGGCACTCTCGTCATTTTCAGCTATTTCGGTCCCATTATTACCACCCACAGTGCATTACTGGAAATCACTACACCCGTATGATTTGTTTTAATATATGCTTTTAAAACAATTCTATTGCATGCATGCCTTCAGTGTTTAGATTTCTGAATAAGTGATCTCTTACAGTATTTCATTTAATCCTCTCAAATCTCCATAAGGGAGACTGGAACATTATCTTTCAGAAATAAGTAATCATATCTTTAAGAAATGGGCAATTATGCAACTTATATGCAGATACCAGTTTATTAGGTGGAGGAGCTAAGGTTCAAAGTCAGGTGTGTCACAGTCCTGCAGAAGAATCATCACTGAAGCATTAGTCAAAATAGCCATAAAGTGGAACTAACACAACTGTCCATTAATTGATAAACAGATAAACAAAATGTGGTATATCCATATGACAGAATGCTACTCATTAATAACAAGTAATGAACTACTACTAAATGCTGTAGCACAAATAAACTTTACACAATTATGCTCACTGAAAGAAGGCAGACACAAAAGACCAAATAATTGCAGGATTCTGCTTAATTTAAATGTTCCCCAAAAGCCAATCTATACACATAAAGTGGATATGTAATTATCTGTGAACAGGCAAAAACTTACTGTGAATAGACTTGAGAAATTTTATTGGGGTGACAAAAATATCTTCAAAACCTGGACTGTGGTAATGTTTATACAACTCTGTAAATTCACTAAAAATCACTGAGATTCACTAAGAATTGTGTGCTGTGAATGGGCAGATTCTGTGTTATTTTAATGATGTTTCAATAAAGTTTTTCAAAACAAAACTGGTATATCTGACTCCTAAACATGCTATTTCACAGAGGAAAATTATAAATGAAGAAAAAGTGTAAGATGGGAGGGTGCAGTCATACATGTGAAATAATTTTAAGTGAACATACTGGAACAGACACAAGCAAACCAAAATAAATTCAACTGTGGAACTGAGGTTACCAGAGGTGAGGGTGTGAACACAGGGTGAAGGGGGTTCAATGGATTGTGGTAAAGTACTATCGGTGCAAGATGGTGGGAGTGGTACAGCAACATACATTCAAAGAGGTGTGAGCCTGTACTTCTAAAACATAGTACTATAAACCAACATTATTGCAATGAATAAAAATAAGAAAATTTTAAAATAAGAAAAAAAATTCATTAAGATAAACCCTTCTTTACTATGAGAGAAAATGCCATCTTCAATATTAATAGCAAGGTTTGCTTGTGAGTTAACAGGAAATCCACATAAATTGCTTAAATAAGAGAGGCTTATTTCTCTCTCCAATCTGAAGTCACGCTGTCCGAGGCTGGAATGCTAAATCTGTATCCATCAGGGACTGAGCTTCCTTCCTGTTCTATGAGTATCAGTGCTTAACTTTCAGTCATAATAGGGTCTCACAGTCCAAGATGGCTCTAGAAACTTCAGCCATCACATCCATATTAGAGGCACAGAGAGACGAGGGTTACAAAGGGTACCTTCCAGCTGAATAAGGCGTTTTAAGGCATTTTCACAGAAGTTCTATCCAACTCAGATTATATTTCACGGTCATACCTAATTGCAAGAACACTGGAAAACGTACTCTTTTTTAAAGCTGGGAACATTACTAACTAGAACACAATCAAGAGGGGAATAAAAGGAGAAGAAGGTGGGTAAAAGGATACTGACTAAGCAACGAGCAGTTTCTATTAGATCCCCAATCTCTGGGATCAAAAAAGATAAAGTACAATTTACACCTAGCGTAAATGCATCTTTTGAATACTTTTCAAGAAAGTACTATTCCTTAAGCATTAAACCTACTTTCCATCCTGATCCAAAATGAGAGTCTGAAATCTTTATGAAACTACAGAGCTTAGTAGTTAGTCCTTCCTCATTTTTCTCAACCTACCATCTCCAGTTGTCATTCATGCATAAAACCCAAATGAAGGAGACTTGTATAAACCAATTACAGAGTCTGCATTGTTAATTTGTTACTGTAGCTACAGGTTTTATGTCATTTGATAGGAGTCTCTCTTTTCAAATTGGTCTAGGCCCAGGGGAAACCAGTGGGGTTGATGATCTCAATGCACATACATAATTCTATTAGCTCTGATCTCTCCAGGGGAAAGAAGATAATTCCTAAATGCTATCATGTAAAAGAGATAACAAAAGTAGTTTGTGAGAGACAATAGGACTAGTCTATGAACACTACCACTCTTCATTTTATTTCAAAGTTTAATGATTCTCAAAGTATGTTCCCTGGACCAGTAGCACCATCATGACAAGGATATGATATTAATGCAAATATTCAGACCGAATCCCAGATCTGAAAAACAGAAACTAAGTCTGAATTTTAGCAAACCCTCCAGGTAATCAGACACTGGAAAACACTATCTCAGGTTATATACTATCTTTCACTGACAAAACCTAAATCTTCAAGGACAAATGTTATTATACGTTCAATTAGACACCTTTATGGACATGGATTAAAAATAACCATGTACTTGGTGACTACGTTTTCAGAAGAGAGGATATTTAATGTCCCTATTTAACAGCTCACCACTATCTGCTGCTGATAGGAAAAAAAGTCAGCTAGTTAGAATTCTTTCAGCCATGATCAGCTATGGTCATCAGCCAAGTGGGATTTTTGATTTCCATTTCTTTTTTAAAGTTTTCATTGCAGTAACATTGTAAACCTATACAACATATATAGGTTTGAGGTGTCCATAAGCATAAATTAACACGTGTATATACTACATTAAGTTCACTAGTAAAAAGTCTAATTCTAACCTTTACCATATAAGGTGGTAATTGGTGAAGATACTGATGAACACAGAATGAATTCTCATGCTTTTTACAGGAAACACCACATGTTAGGCCAAGTATTACTAGACAAGAAAATTATGCTCTATTGTACAGCATAGGTATTTGATCTTCAAAACCCATCTCAATGACTGAAATTCTAATCTGATTCTGCTGTGATACAACCTACAACAAGTTTCTACAATGTACAGAGGATACCCACTTCCACTCTACCAGAAGGGGTACTATGATGATGATGGTCTCTTAAACAGACTAATAAGAACAACTGGAGTCAACTGAGTTAGTAACTATGAATTGAAATGTTAACTAAAAGACTCAACAAAATTTTGAAATGTTGATAGGGGAAAAAAACTTTTAGACTGCTCAGCAAGCAGGTAAAGTACTAGATTTTTTAAGCTGAGAAACAATGGAAGCATTTAAAAATACAGAAGAGATTACCCAAAGAAAACTTCAACACTTAAGATTCTCTTATTAAATATCTACCCATCCAGCTGAAAGAAAGCATATTACCAAAAACACTATTAGCAGAGTGGCTTTAAAATTATTTTTAGAAAAATATTATATAATAATAATCTCATAAAATAATCTTTTATAAGTCAGGCTAGGGAATGAAAAACAGTATTTGTAACATCTGGAACACATGAGGAGTATCTAAAAGTCATTCAAAGAGAAGCAAAAAGACAGCCAATTGAAGGAAGAATGGCATTAAGGATTTAATAATTTAGGCTTAATTCAGTGAAAAAACTACAGTGTCAAATGACAAAAAGGAGGTTCTGTTAGGGGGAAAATGATGTCCTAAAGCTAATTCCACACAGGCTTTGTGGACTCCACCCCCACCTCAGGCCAAAGCCAAAGACACTGGGAACTCCAAATCCCATCACCACCAAAGGGAAGGTGGCTGGGACCTGAGGGTGGGGTTAAGCAGCCAGGTTGGCATAAAGCCAGACACATGGGCTTTGGGGGGGTCCCCCATTTTGGCTCTCTACCAGCTAAGCAGCGTCCGGCCAGCTCTGAGAGTGACTTTGGGTTTCCAGATCAGTGGATCGGGTAGGACGCATTAAAGACCTTATTTCCCTATTTTCTCCCTGAGTTATACATTTTCCTTATTTCCCTTTCCCTTGTAAATAAACCTTTTATTAACCTTTTGGGTATGTCTGTAGTGGAGTATTAATAAGTCCCTTGTAAGCGCGCGGGTGAGGACCCACAGCCAGGAACCCGTTCAATATCGGGGCTGCCCTATAACAGTTCCACCTGATTAGTAATCTGGTATCTATATGCCAATCGTACTTAAAAAAAATGATAATATCAAATGATGTTAAGGATATAAAAGAAAAAGACACCGTCATGGGATTTTTCTAGAGTGTAAACTGTAAAATTTTTTGGAATGAAATTTGATGTCTAACCAATTTTGAATGAGTATATCTTTTTACCCAAGAATTCCTTTTCTAGACACCTATTTTAAAGGAGGACTCGCACATGTTCATGTATGTGTTCACTGTAACATTTTTGAAAAAGTAAAATTTAGAAGATATGTTCACATGAAACCATGTAATACACACATAAATGCACAGAACAGGAACAAGAAGATGTGCATTAAATACTTCACAGTGAGCAGTCTGGGCAGGAGAACAGAAGTCAAAGGCTGAAGTATTGCACTTCCATTTTATAAAAATTACACTAAATGGGAACAAAAATTTTATGAACAAAATCCAGAAATACAGAACATTTGAAAAGGAACAAAAACTCATTGTATCTCAACATATTAATTAAAACAAAAATAAATGAATGAACCTGGTTGAAACATCAAAGGAGGTTCTAGGTACCTTGACTGGTCAAGATTTCTAATATACTTTTTAATGTACTAAATGTTCAAGAAAATAGAGTTTTAAACCTACTGGATTACACTTCCTAATCCCACACCAGAAGATGGTATTTTTGAGAGGATTACTATCACTGAAGTCTATCCAAATTCACTTACTTCCATGAATTCATTTGTTTAGATGACTGTCACTGCAATTTGCCTCCCCCTTAAATCAATCATACAACAATATCAAGAAATTATTCTTCCTAATCCATTTAAGTATTCTAAGATACAACCTGTCATCCAGTTGCCACATATGCTAATCCAATTACCAAATAAACCATCTGCTATGGAGAAAGTATTTTTGAAAATATTTCTTCAGCACGTCCCCCATTTTATAGAAACTCTAGTTGAGGACGGCCATTTGAAAATACATATACATACATTGAACACAAAGAAAGGCTGTTCATTCATCCTGTACTAAATGTCACTGGTGGACAATGGCTGCGCAGTGAGTAAGCAGGGGACTTCAGCGGTGGTTAATGGCAATTAAGTTGAACACAACCACAAAATCATAGCAATTATGACTCCCAGAGAGGAATATGGGACGCCATCCAAGTTACTAATCATTTATAACATTTTTTACATTATTAAAAGGGAATTCAGCTACAGAACATCAAGCTTTCATTATTATACTATCAAGCTTTTGTTATGCTATCAAGCAATTAGAGAGAAATCAGAAAATGCTAATGTGATTTGCAATAGTACTAAATTCATACAAGAATCAGAGTGAGCTTGGGATCCTCCAAGGAACTTGGGAAGTTCCATGAGACCTGGGTCTCTTAGAAGGGACAAATAGAAGAGACAAATTCTTGGTGTTACATTAGAAAAATTTTCATGGCTTGGTTCCTTTCATGTCATCAAAACAAGATATTTCCATTAAAGACACGAAGCCATTATTTAGCCAAGACTGGTTTTCTCTGACAATTGTCATAGTGATTACAAAGCCATACAATTCTAATAAAGACTACCATAGCATTAAAATAACCCCATAAATTTTGATACACTGGTCTCACAAACAATGGTATACCAATCAAAGCAGACAGAAGGACAGGAAGCAAAAGCAAACACTTGATTATGGTATCTGGGAATTATTAACACCTCATCTAGGAGAGATTTTCAAAAAGCTGATGGTGGAGAAATTTTACATTTACAAAGTTTTCCAGGACATTTGCCCATCCTCTCCCTAATTTATTCAAGACATTCTTCCAGTCTCCTAAGCTCTTATTTATCTTCAACCAGACTTAGTTTTAGGCTTGAGCTTTTCTATCTTTTTATCCCTAATATTAAAGCATAACAATACAGAGAGTCTGTCTGCTTCATAGAGGATGCACATATTTCAAACACAGATCTGAATCCTCCCACCCACTAGTCTGAGCCCTCAGGTTTCAACCTTTCTTGTCACTCAGTGATCTTTAAGCTCATGAAAAATATACTTCCTTAATTTAGATTGATCAAGTTTCTTTAAATAAAAATGAGCTTCATTGTCCCTACAGTGTCTGTTTTTGTTAGAATAGGATATACTTATCAAACCAAGTATTTCAATGAGAAATGAAATTAAAGAACAAAGAGTTGCGGGTGCTCAATACCAATATAATTTTCCCAGTCAAAATTTCAATAATTAAATATCTATCGAGATATTTAATAAATATCTGTATCTCTAGAGAGAGATATATATAATCACATAAATATGTCATTTGCTATAAGAGTCAACATGGCATACTTAAAAGCAAAAGCTTTCTTTCCACTCACTGTAGCAAGGATTTCTAATAGCTTTCTTCAAAATCATCGCCCCCCCACTATATATACAGAGCACACAGCAAACCAAACAAAGAAGAAATGTTGCCAGTAGAACAGCTGATTTGCTCACCCACCACTGGGAATTCCAGGACTTAATAAGGTTACCTCCAATTGTGAGTCTCTTAAAGCAAATCAAGTTCCTTAATTAATTGAGTTATATCAAAGTATAGTTCTTAAAAACCTACCATTAGAGAAGAAGAAAACTAAAACCTAGAATACCCTTAGTTCCACTAAACAGTATTCTTTGGCTTTAAAATGATTCACATTTAATTACGATGTCTCTCCTGATTAATTTTAGTATTTAGTTCACGTTTACTACAAAAGGATATTTTATGTGCTTTTACCAAAGCTAATTCCTTGTCTTCTATAGATAATAAGATTCTCAAAGTTGGGAGCTGTTATTTTTATATGTACTTATGAATGTGTGTGTTTCCACACATACATACACATGTAATAATAGCATTTTACTCATCAAAATTAGGCACCACCTTCCCGTCCCCTTTCTGCACAAATCTGCATATAGCGCTGGGGTCCTCGATTCCCTGAAGGTCATCCACGCACATACAACCCTCCACATGAAAAAAGTGGTGACGTACCCCTAATTCATCTGTTTAGGCTCCCTGGAAATGCAGAAACTATATTCAACAAGGAAAACAGCTATAAACCTAACACTATAAATTCAGCAAATATTTATTGAATACCGAGAAAAGCATGTAATAATCAATATCCAAAAATGTGACGATCAGCATTGAGGCTGATGGCTACAAATCTGACAAGATCAACTCTTCAGCCTCTGATTGGCGGTTATCCCTCTTCCTTTCCCCGAGATTAAACTACAGCCAATTTTCATCCAGCCAGTGATAGAGAGCCTCCACCAACAAAGGAAGGAAGATTAAGCAAGACTGACAAATAAAGCTGAGACTCCATAGTGGGAGCGCAAGTGTGATAGACTAGATCAATGAATCTTTGTCCTTAAATCGGAGATGCCTTAGGGAGAAAAACGCAATGACAGAAATCACTGATTCTATAGACACCATGCGATTTCTCCCATTCTTTTTTAGCATTGTCCAGAAAAGGTTTCTGCTGCTTCTACTATTTTTATTTTTTAAAGTCCTTCCTAGGATTCTAACAAAAGTTCCCACCCTTTGTATAAATAGAGAAATCAAGGCTGGGAGCTCATGAGATGCAGCCTGGCCTATTAACCAATCTTCGACCCACCCCCACCTCCACCCCAGGCCTAGGAAGTGGTTTTCTGCTGTGTTCCATCTCAGTCTTAGACGTCAACAATGTCCCTGGCGTTGGCAAGCGGACAGTCCGTCACAGTACGGCAGCTTTCTATAGGCAAAGCACCATTAGACACGCAAACAACAGGCCAGTTAAGAGAAGGTCCCTTTACTTAGGACTCTTAGAACTTAAAGGATAAAAAAGAGAAAGACAATTACCCTGGCAGAGCGAGCAACCACCAAAGATACATTGCTTCTCTGTTTCTCAATTGAAATTAGATGTCTAAATTAAGAGACAAGAGGTGAAAAATATTTTCCAGAACAAATGCATTTTCATTATGTTGTATCTCCTGAGGGAGCACCAATTATGCTGATGACAGAATGCACTTTGTTTTACAGGAGGTCTGGGGTTGCCTGACTTCTTATCTCAGGCACCTAAGTTTGACAAAAAGTCGCTTATCATTAAGAGGAAACCTATGTCTTGCGATAACTCACTCACTACAGTGTATCTCAAATGATTTAAAATAATTAAAAACACCAACAAAAGCAGATTCCAAAAATAGCAAACGACTCTAGAAAAGAAGCTTCTTTTCAATGAAATAAATATTGGCTTCTCTCCAAAGCACATAAACACTTTAAATATTTGTTCAGCCACTGAATAGCTAAAAGAAATGTATTGGAGAAAGATTGAGTAAGAAGTAATAATTCAGTAGCAGAAAATATTGCTGTGCTTCTAAAATATATTCCAAGCAAACATTTACAACAGATACTTTGCATAGCAAATAGGCCACTACAAAATCAGGCATTTCAGATTCTTGCATTTTCAGAATTTTTTTTTGTTCTTCCACTTCTCTGAATTTTTCATTGCCTTAACAGCAATCTCAGAATTAAAATAAAAAAAATTTACATATAATTTCACACTCCCCCACCCCGGCTTTGCTGTCAAGTGTCTGACCCTGGTTTGATAATCTCATTTCCTGAGAATCAAAAAGCTGGAAATTTAAGCTTCCTAGAGTGTTAATTGCGGCCCTGCTCCATTGCTAATCAAAAAATTGGATGTTTTGCATGAAAATGCTTCTCTAATTAATTCTCAGTCATAAATCGCCCTGGTTTTAATAACCCCTCCTTGATTGGATAGCCTTTGAAGAGACAGTGCAGCTAATCTGCTAAACTAGAAAAAACACACGCAAAGGAAATAATAAGCAAGCTTTACAAGGTATGCGTTAGATAGCTGAATTAACACTGCCACACCAAAAGAGTGAGCCCTTCCGGGATGTCCATGCCTCACCCAACACCCCAGCAAAATAAACCATGAAACTAGGAATCATGAACAAAGGCAACTGTCAGGAGGTCATGCATCAAAAGTCAAATCTTTTCACCCTACTTCCATAAAACAACTATTCCTATCCTTTTTAAAAAAACAGAGGTTTCCCATGACATTTTCCCCTAGAAACTGGAGATCTAGCAATGTCCACTTGTCACATTGTCTATTTTAATAAGACAGAGCTTTCACTTTCCCCTTCCCTGTGCTTCTGACTGACAATATATTATCATACATATCTCTAAGAGGTGCTGAACTGAATTTTCATTATCCAAAATGTCAAGATTCGTTTTTGTCATCAGAGAACACAGCTGGTCTACACCAGCAGCCCTTTGATTAATTCAAATGGAACAAGTCACCTATACATAACTTCATTTTCCCTAGACTAGGTCTTGCATTCTGCAAGTTTTAATTTACAGCTTGTCAGTTTAAGATACCATTTGCTGCCATGGTGGCACTCAAAGAAAAATAGAAAGTCTTAATTAGCAGCACTTTGCATTAGTCCTGTGATTGCTAATAAGGCAACAATTAGGAATTTTTAGCTCCAGAGCAGGACTTATTTCAAGCTCACATGCTGCTGTTTAATAATACTACACAAACTTTCAGAAGATGCTAGAACTATGCAGATGCACAATAATCAGTATTTTCAGTAAGCACTATTTTAACATACTAATAAATATATATGTGACTTTCTAGTTGACTTGGAAAATAAGTACATGCATTTTCTACTTAAAAACTTCAAGGAAGTAGATATTAAAAAAAAAAAAAACTATTCCAGAAGGAATAATATAGAATAGTGGGTCTGGACTAATTATTACAACAAGAGAAAAAGAATTTGAGGCTTATTTGAACTTGAATATAGACTGCTCAAATCCACAAACATATAAGCTTCTACATCAATAGGATTTTACATCAAAAATGTACAAATCACCATGAGGTACCACTATATACCCATCAGAATGTCTTAAGTTTAAACGACTGACAACACCAAGTGTTGGCATCCACTGCTGCTGAGAATATAAAATGACACTCATTTTAGAAAACTAACAGATTCTGAAAGTTTAAACAGACACCATCATATGAACCAGCAATTCCATTCCCAGGTATCCCAAGGGAATTAGAAATGTATATGCCACATAAAAATATATATATACACAATGTTTACAGCAGTATTAGTCACAAAAAACAAAAACTAGAAACAAACCAAGCACATATCAATAGCTGGAGAATAGACAGTGTATGGATATACCTATCTATAATTTATTGTGGTATATCCATAATAAAGTATTACTCAACACCAAAACAGAACAAGTGACTGATAAACACGATGACAGAGATATCAAAATCATGTTGACTAAAGAGGACAGTCATAAGTTTGTATACTGTATGTTTCTGTTTACATAAAAATCTAGAAACTGCAAAACAATCTATTGTGACAAAATCATTTCAGTAGCTACCTGAGGCTGGGAGAAATGGATTATGAAGGGCAAAAGGAAACTTTTGGGTAATGAAAATGTTTTGTATCTTGAATGTAACATGTTCATAAATATACACATTAATCAAAATGCATCAAATTGTTCATTTTAAATCAAGGACTTATATGTAAACTATCTCAATAAAGTAGATATTGCACAAGATATTTCACATACAAGTTACTTTGCAATCTGATATAAAAAAAACTGATACACTGTTCAACTTTGTCATTTATTGGTAGTATTTATTAAACATCTATGGGTCATGAGATAAGTAGTAATAAGACCTACTTAACAAAATGATAATCAAGTAATAATTATAAATGGACCCAAAAAATGTCTCCTCTATTGATGTGTAACTAATTACCACAAACTTAGCTGCTTAAAATAATACAACTTTATTACCTCACAATTTCTTTGGGTCATAAGCCCAATCTGGCTTAGCGGGGTCCCATGCTCAGCACCTCAGCAGGCCAAAAGAGAGGTGATGCCAGTGTTGCAATGTTATTTAATGAACGTGTGGGGTCCTCATTCTAGCTCATTCCAGTTGTTAGCAGAATTCACTTCCTTGTAGTTACAGGAAAGAGGTTTTTATTGCTGGCTGTTGGACATACACCTATTTCATGACCCAGCCATTCCACTCACAGGTATATCCCCAGAGAAATGAGTGCATGCATACAAATTGTTCATAGTAGATGTGTTTACAATAGCCCCAAAATAGAAGTAATGTCTATTAAGAGGAGAAAGAATGATTGTCCTATAACCATACAATGGGCTATGTAGCAATAAAAACTGATACATACAACATGAATCTAACAGACATAATGTTGAGCCAAAGAAGCTAGACAAAACTAACTGATAGCTTTAGAAATAAGAACAGTGGTTCCCGAACTTGAGAGGAATGGTATGCACTGGGAAATCCTATAAGAAAACCTTCCAGTGGTGGTTAATGGGTCTTTATCTATGCAAAAAACTTAGCTGTACATTTATGAAAAGTGCACTTCACACACTTCACACTACGTATGTTCTACCTCCGTAAAAAGTAAAATGTAATCAAATGATAATAAAATAAGAATGGAAAAGATTCAGTTCATAGGGAGCTAAACTAAAATTCATGTACTAGTGACACAATTTCTCTTTATATAATGTGTACCATTACTTCTAAAAGTATTTTAGACAGCTATGAAACTCAAAGGGCAAATGAAACAATTACGCCTAAAAACTAAATAAACACCATTTAAATTAAGCTCGTTCTTTCCCTTTGGTATGATATGTGTCTTAAAATGTTCTAGAAGTAAAAATAAAAAAATGAACCAAACTGACTATAACCAAGGGGGGTAGGGGAGGGGGAAGAGACATTGCAGTTTTTTAAGTAGAACCAAATCTGAATCTATTCCAAAGAAACTACATCTTTTGAGTTAATTGGGTAAATAGTTCAGAAGTGATCAGAGTTAATTTAAATGCTAGGAATTCTTGTGGCAAAAGACCTTCTCTTGAGAAAGTTTTTGAAATGATTCATATTTGAAAGGAGAAAAATATTACTGATTCCCCTAAGAGTCATTATACCTATAAAGGATAAATAACCTTAAATGAGTGAATGGATTATCCTATCAACAGCCGCACTTCTCTGTTATCATCTTTCTGTAGCCATGGTGTGGTGAATGATGTCCACAAACAATTCATTGCTCATATTCTTAGCTAACTCAAAACTTTCCCTTTCAGAGAAGTGATTCTTTTTTTTTTTTAATTTTGCTTCAGTCATACATAGTTCTCTGTTAATAAGATGTTGTTTTTAAAAATCATTTCAACTTATTTCTATTAACAGTGCTAATTTGAGGTCTCCACTAGCTCTAGGATATTTTAGGTAACTTTAATTTCCTTTTTCACAAACAGCAAGGACGTGGTTTTCAACCAGAGGCAAGATGAAGGCAAAACGACCGTATACACAAAACATTGCCAAGCACTCAAATGCAACATTGTTAACTCATGAATAGAAGGGGTGGTATTTTCATTTTCACCTTTTCCCCCCAAATACCAACAATTCTAAATTATTCATGCTATGAAATTCAGAGTAATATTGAAGATCAAAGTAATTTTCAAGGTAAATGACAACTTTCATTATTGAATATAAGCCAGAAACAGCTGAAAACTCAAGCATCAAGTGCTGCACTCTTGCTTAGAGATACATGCGAATCCCACCCAGACTATTCTGGTGGATGCCACTTAACAAGATAGGAATTATCTACACTCCCCTACACTAAAAGTACTTTTGTCAAAGAAGAAAACAAAAGTTTCTAAGGATCTTTCAAGGAAATTCAAGTTATTTGTCCATGAGCAAACTTACTGAACTATTAATTATAAAAACAACCGACACACAAAAGAATTAATGTCTAAAGTGATACCAATAGCAAGACTGACTGTAGAGACCACACTCTGAAACCCTTACCTCTAGGATAGATCATGACCCAGTGACTGAAGAAACTATAGCTTTGCAGTATACAGATTCAATGAAATTCCTGTCAAAGTTTCAATGGCATTCTTCAAAGAAACAGAACAAACATTATATGGAAACACTAATTTATACAGAACCACAAAAGACCCTGAGAAGTCAAAGCAACACTGACAAAAAAAGAAAAAGAATGGAGGAATCACAGTCCCAGAACTCAAACTATACCACAAAGGTATTGTTGTCAAAATAGCATGAAATTGGAAGGAAAACAGACAGGCATTAATGGAAAAGAATTGAGAGCACAGAAATAAGCCCACATTTACATGGACAGTTAATTTGTGACATAAGAACCAAGAATATACAATGGAGAATGGAAAGTATCTTCAATAAATGGTGTTGGAAAATCTGTACAGCCACATGCAAAAGAATGAAACTAGACTATTGTCTCACAATATTGGGACAAATACCATGCCTTCTTCCTGTCCTACAAGGCCTTTTGAGACCTGCCAACGAGTCTCCCTTATTTACATTTCATCTTCCCCATATACTCCATCTCTCCCTCCCCTCCCGTCCTTTGTTTGAATCTTCTATCCCTTTGTAGTGAGTGCCCTTCCCCTAATTAACTCATCTTTCCTATTTCAGAATAAAGAGACCTCCTTTGTAACACCTTCTATCACGCCCTCCTGAAATGTATTTTCTCCTTCATGCTTCTCAAAGTGCTTACCACACTCATTAAAACTATATTCGTTTGCATTTCTTTTCTTCCATAGCACCTAGAATTCCTCCATACATAGATAGCCCAGGAGTAGGACCTAGGATATAGTTGGCCTAAAAGTGTTGAGTCTATAGTCACCTCCAGTTTTTCCAACTGATACTTACCATCTCCCTATGAAATACACTGGGTGAGTATTGCTAAATTCATTATACAGTTCAATCATCTGGGGCGTAGAAAGGTAAAGTGACTCACCTAGTAAAAGTAGGATGAGCAAGAGACACCCATTCCAAGAAACCATGATGCTCCTAAGCTACTCAACACACAAACAGCCACCAGTATTCCACATATGAGCATCACTAACCAACTGAACAGGGAAATGTAAATTAGTTAACTGGTACTGAAATCAGACATTAATGTGCAAACAAACAGGGACTTATTTGAGCTAAGTGGGCATGAATATGCAAATAAACTGGATGCATTTCAGTAGATGTCATCACAATTCTAGGATTGAACATCCTATATTATGACTATTACAACATTCATGTAGCATTCATACATACTATCATATATTACTGTAATATGGGCTTTTCAAATTTAAAATTGTGGTGAAGCCAAAAGTAACTTGATTATTTCCATCCAGGCCACAGTTAGAGCTGTAATCCACATAGACCTCCACAGTCTCCAATAGAACCAAGCTGCCATTTGCAGTCCAAGCTGAACAAGGCAGTTTACAATTAGGATAGGGCTGACCCAGCCCTTGCCAATATAGCCAGCAGCATCTACCATGAGCAATCTGATATAATACACAACAAAAGTTGCATTTAAAACAAAATTATCTTTCCTGCAGGATTTTTAATAAAGCAGGATGGCTATCCCACTTGAACTCCACTCAGAAAATCCAGTATGTGAACCCATTTAGCTTGTGTTCAAGAATAATAACCTTTATTTTCCTATGACCCTCATACACCATTTTTTCTATCATTTATTATGTAATTGTTACAATGAATAATGTTCAAAGTCAGGCCTGGTAACTTTTCTATCATCTCTAGTTCTTGAGAGTAAGCACTATAAGCAGTAGAAAAATGAAAGTAAACAGACTTCCATAATAGAAAGTTTTATGAGTCACGTGATGAAACTCACATTGCAAGAGAAAAACCTAGACTCATACTTGCATACAACTGCCCTTGTCATTCTGTTGCCTTAATTGTCCACTCCTTCTTTATTGGAAAAGCTTCTGTTCATCCTTTATAAGGAGCTTGAACCTTACATACTTAAGAAAGCCACCCTGCCTTTCCCAGCATTTGTATGTAACTCTTAGTAACATATATCTCCAACTTCATAATATGTATCAAAGTGCTGTGATCGCTGCTTTGCATGGAGAATTAATTAGGATATAAGTAGGGCTGCATGTAACAGAGAACCAAAAAGCTTAAAAAACAGTTTTTCTTCCCTCACTTAGAAGTCAGGCCATTAGAGATGACACTCCATCTCTCAGAAACCCAAGGTCCTTCTATCTTGTTGCTCTACTGTTTGACAGTGCAAGGTCTGTGATGGTCTGTGATGGCTCACCACACACACATCTTTATACACCCTGGATGGATAAATTTGTTCTCTCTCAGTGTAAAACTTGAACTTATACATTATTGTTTTCGCTGGCATCTTATTGGTTAGAATTAAATGACATGCCCATGGCTGGCTATAAGAAAAGCTTAAACATGTTTATAGTTTGCTCTTCAAAGGCAAAATGTGATTCTGTTCATTATTGTCTGCTAAAGGCCTGGTGAAGTGTCCATTACCAAAAAAAAACAAACGGACAAACACACAAAAGAAAAAAAAAAAAAAAAAAAAAAAAAGATGGACTGAGTAAAAGAGTAATACCCAGAAAACAGAGGAAACAAAAGAAGAATAGCTGACTTCTCTTAACATTAAGTCTTGCCATCCCATATGGAGCATGGGGGAGAGAACAGATTAGGTAAATTGGGAGGAAGTCTTCCTGACCTTGCCGTTCTCTTTCCCTAAGACAAAAAAAAAAAAAAACAAAAACAAAAAAAAAACCCACAGAAAATACAGGTCCACTCGGATTATCTCCTCTCCCATTCTCTTCAGATGTGGTCTCTTTTCTTTTATATTTACACTCCCTAATTTCCCTTCTCCGCATGGTCATCACTTAAGAATGCATGTCTAAAGGAGATACAATTCCATTATTTTTGACCTTCAAACAGATGAAATTAGACCACAGACTGTATTAAGTGATTGCTCTGGAGATTCAAGCAAATTAATATATAGTATTGCTCAAACATCTTCATTGCTACATAGTATTCTACTATATGGCCATAGCACCACTGATAAATCCATCCTGCCATCTATGATACTTGAGTTGAGGTCTTTGTTATTAAACCATGCTGCTTTACATAGGGGCCTGTTTCTGAGAGTCTTGAGCTTTGTAATGATATCTGGGTACCCCACTGAAGCGGGGGGAAGGAGCACAGATAAAGTGGACATCAAAGTAAGTGGGACTTTGAGACGCCAATCTCACTTAGTCAAACCATCTCTACATTAATCTGTGTCTATACTGAACTGTGGAATAAAACAGACTATGACTGGTAAGTAAACTTGAAAAGCACTGGATTATAAGTTCAAAAGTACCTTGCACCAGTCAAACCTACTGTTTCATTTTCTAGACATCAAACTACATGCATATTTACATCAGTTTCTTCTGAATCTTCATAATAGATCACTTCAGATAAATTAATCCCTATTAGTATTCGTGAAAGGCAGCCAATTTCATTTTGAAAATGTAAAATTACCTTATGGCATGTCTTATTGGAAGAATGATAAACTTGTTACTTAGCATTCTCAACAGTTTTTAAAATAATTACCGTCCTTACTACATGCCATGATGTTTGTGGTATTCTCTATCTTTAAAAAGCTGAAGTCAGAATTAAATGCGTCATATGAACTTCTAGGGTTGCCAAAAGTGTAATTTCTTATGGTTCTAAGTCTAAGAAGATGAGCAACACAGTTATTTTCAACATTATTTTAAAAATTACTATGAGCCAAACTACGAAAAAAATGAGATAAGCTAACTTTAAAATTTTTCTATTACATCATGTTAGAAGTTTGCTACTTTATCATACTTTGTTTTTATTTTAAAAATAAGCATAATAGAAAGAGATGCATATATGCAACCATATTTAAAACTCAAAATACATTATTTTTCACTGAATAGTTTTCACTTTCTTCGCCTATCAGATGGACAAATGAATAAATCAGAAAAACAGAGTTTTTAAAATGAAGGTTATATGTCATCAACTAGTTCATTAGGCATTATTTCTCAAGAGTGGGGTCTGTGGGCTTTACAGAAGCTTTGTGATGCTATTTTGTACTCATGAGACCCACTTTCCCAGGCTTTTCTAGAAAGTTTCACCAGTAGAGGTTTATCCACTGACAGTGATGCTATTGACTGAACTGGAATTATTCAGAAAATAAATCCATTTTATATAAACTAAATCCACAAAACAAGAACATTTTTAAATCAAGTAAGTGTCTACAGAGCATATATTAAGTCTAAGAGGTATATACTCTAGCAATCTTGGCATAAGAATATTTTTATTCCTTAAATGATGTGAAATAATACATTAGCCTGTCAGAACCTGAGGAAAGTATATTTATTACTACTCTTTAAAAACAGATAAAGAAATCAGCATTTACAAAAGTCTATTATAATTTCATCATAAGATAAATCTTACGTATAACTTAAGAACAGTCTTTTAGAAAAGCAAGCATATAAACACAAAAAGGGGAATCAACCTAGAACTGATGAAATTACTATGAAAAAATAAGCTCTTTTTAAAATAATGATATGCAATTTTAAGGAAAAAAAGCACTTTGTTCATGTCACTTGCATATCGTTACACAGTTATTAACAAAGTCATTAAGCAAATTTTAAAAAGACTAAAATGAATTTTCTAATCCAATTTCAGAATATTAAACGTTTTAAGTGCTTCTTATATTTAAGACTGTGCATGAAAGTGTGGTGTTAGTGTAAAATTGCTGCACTCACTTCAGCCAAAATGTACCTCACTTCAGCCAAAATGTCCCTGAAAATATGTGTATAAATGGAACCCTGCTTAAAATGCTCCATTACAGAACAGCTTGCTATTTAAGACTCTCCTGTTATAAATCCTTTTATAAAAATGATAATCAACTCATGGTTATTGTAGTTCAAATATTGCCTTACCTTAAGGCAAGACACCTCCAAATAGATTAATTACATATGATATCATTAAGTATTCACAACCCAGCCACCAGCAATCCACTAGAGAGAAAAACTCAGAAAATTGAGGTCAGGTCAGTAGAAGAGCCCAGTTTTCCCTGATGCTAGCACTCCCATATTTACTGTGTAAAGCAAATCCTCTTAGAGGAGTCGATTCTCACGTGGTTGGAGCTTTACAGAATTATTTTAATGTCAGGGCTATAGAAATGCCACTCATTAAACTAATGGGAATAAAATGGCACTCTAAAGGCAATATTATTGAGTACAAACAGAAGTACTAAGTAGCCCCAAGACAGAAAAGCAACCATAATGAAAACTGAATATACATTTCTACTTGGATCAATGATAATTAATGTACTCTACGCATTCGTGAGTTTCATTATCCTTAAAAATGCGCAAGAAAATTCACAGGATTCTTACTCTGTTTATTTAAGCTCCCACTAGGGTTTCTCAAATACTTAGATGTGGACCTACAAATAAGGAGATGAGATACATACATTTTTCCAGTGTCTAAATCAAGTTAAGTATTATCTTGTGCACTCGTATGTACCAATGAATAGGCTTGCATTCTGGAATTGAGGGAAATAAAGAAAATTAACAGGTTAATCAGGTGTGTTCATGTAAGGAAAAATATTAAGAGGAGAAAACTACAAAGAATGATAGGATGGCGAAGAGCCTGGAAGAGGTTAGGAAATAATGCGATTTGGGCAGGAGTCCTTCCTTAGTCTATCTCTGGAGGTCATCTGCACCAAGGCAAGAAACAAAGCTTGGATGGGGCTGAGATCTCTGGGGAAGCATCTAGAACATGAGCATAGAAAAGATGCAGGACGGAACTATGAGAACACCATGTTTGGGTCAGAAAGAACATAGGCGGGAAAGAGGAAAATCACTGCTCTAATAGGAAGTGACATGAGAACAGAAAGTCAAGCTCTGCACTTGCCAGGACACAGGTGAGCTGGTGGACCACTACCTCAGTGGCACAATAAGAATGGAGGGGGAAGGCCTCCCCCGTGGTTGAGCACCGCAGGTTGAGCACCGCACTGTGAAGTTGTCTGAGCCTGTGTGGCACGGGTTCGATTCCCAGCCAGCCAGGGAGCTACCCACATGGTACAGCAGACCTCTCCTGTCTCACCCTCTGCTCCACTCAGCAGTGTCTTTGGTCTGTTTGCCTGTTCTGCTCCCTGCTCTGTCGCTGGTGAATCCTCTCACCCTCCCGCACATCTGGCCTGTGCCCCAATTCTTGTGTAAATAAATAAATCTTAAAAGGAATGGAGAGGGAGGGAATAAGAGGTAAAGAAGTGGATTCAGTTCTCCTAATTCCTAATTATTATAATTTAAATCAATTACCCACTCTCCTAATTTTTTCTCTAGCCTATTTATTTTTTACACCATTGTTCATTTTTAAACAATATTTGCTTCCCCCACCCAGCTCAGGTGTAGTCCCATAGAATTTCCTGCACCATCACCCTAGTCCCCTGTGCTCCTCTCTTCCTCCCTCTGATCCCTCTCCCTCCTCCTCATTTTTTAAACTTTTAATATTTTATTTCATAGTCACACCATACTGTACACTGTACAGTCACTACTGACACCTATAGCAGTCAGAACTGATAACAACTCTTTTTCAAATGAGAAAAGCCAGGTATAGTGGGAGTGATTAACCAAAGAGCTTATTTGGGGGGTCATGAGTGGCAGCATATTTATTTTTCCTTAACCCTCATGAGATCAGTTATCTTATTCTCCTGAAGAATCACACATTCAACCTGAGACGCGAGAGTCAAGCTAAATGGCCATTAAAACTAATATTTCTCTAACTTACAACATGCTGCCTAAGCAGTACAATGAAGCAGTGGAGAGGCTCTAAACAACAGGGAGCCTATGATTAACGTGGACACATACACAAGTAAGATTTCCACCTGTTATCTCACACACTTTGAAATGGCACCCCCACCTCCTCGGCCCAATTGCCAACAGCAGACTATATAATGAACCATCTGTACCATAACAGTGAGCGCCAATTGAGATGGGTTGATAATACCAAAGAAGTCTCATTTTTCATTCTTTTTCCCCCTTGTGTGTTGTTCGGCTGAGTAACATTTTTAATTGCATGATAAATTGAAAATGTTGGCAGGAACTTAGCTTTTGTACAATTTGAGCTTTTTTAATGTTACTTTGATGGTCTTTCTGGTAGATTTCTTTGCCGCTCCCCTGCAACAGAAGGAACAGCTGACCTGTGAACCAAACCACTGGGAAGCCAAGCCTGCAGCTATGTGGCATTAAGAATCTTCTGCCAGTCTCTTATGATTTGACTGAACTATTCAATTATGCCTTTTCAAGGATAAGCTGAAATGCAGATCGCACTGTGGTCCCTGGACCAGTCAGATGAATAGAAAAACTGAAAAAAGGGATGGACGTTTTTAATGGGAAATAGGTGTGATTTCACCCCTTTTTTTCCTGCTGAAATGTTAAAAGCCTTCATCAGAGAAACTTTTGTTCCTGAATCAAACACCATCCAACTTTTACAAAAGCAGGACAGCTGATCTATTCTCTCACCGAGCCTGTGATGTCAATTTTTTTTTATGATTTTTAGAGTATTTTCAACGATTGTTACAGACGTGTTAAATTGGCTTGTGACCAGAAACGAATGCCCCTATTTGGCTGATGGAGGCTAAGGACAATGGACTATTGCAGGAAAGCCCGTATTTCAATTAGTTTGTTGAAGGATGAGAAAGTTCCCAGTAAGAGTATAGCGATTCTTCAATTAACCATCCTCAGAGAATAAAATTCCTCTGTAACTTAGTTGGATTTTAAAATGTTTTTCAATTGCATACAGTGATGTTGTCCTAGCCCAGACAGCTCAAGGGCCACATATGTACTTAATAAAGCCACAGATCACCGTAGAGAACAGAAGGATGTCTATGCTCAGCCCCCACCTTCTCCTTAAACTAACAAATGAATAAAAACACTGTTTCTGATCCTGACTGCCAGGAGCCCATCTCCTTTTGGGGCCCTTCCTACCTCTGAATAATGGGGCTCCATGTCTACTTTAGACCTCAAATAAAGCTCGCTGAGTCAACCAGTGCTTACCGAACATGTACTGCACCAGGCATTGTGCTAAGTACAGGAAACAAAAGATTATTTCCTTCATGGAGCAAAGTGTGTGTTGCAGACACAAACCAGTGAGTTTTCATCCACAATATTGTGTAGAAGGTGCTCAGAAAGAGACCAGTGAGTATACTGCAGAGGCCATAGCCTCAGAGAGAGAGAGAGAGAGAGAGAGAGAGAGAGAGAGAGAGAGAGAGAGAGATTTAGATTGCAGAGAAGGACTAGCACAGAGAAGGTGCATCAGAATAAATGACAACTAAAATTTGAGTTGGAAAGCTGAACTGGCATCAGCCAAAGAAAAAAGTCAGACAGCAAGTGGAAACGCCACAGTGCCAATACTAGTACTGACAACAACATCTGAGAAGAATGCACATTTACTGTAAGTCAGGCACTTTTGAAAAAGTGTCCAAAGCTTAACGCCTAACTTTCACAGTGCCTCCTAGGTAGGCACAGTCACTGAACCCCATTTAGAAGTAAGGAAACAGAGAGAGGTTACAAAGCCAGTAAATGCAGGGCTAGATCAGAGTCCTAAACCCTCACCCTTCAGTGCTTTGCTGTACTGTTTCTCACACGGGGAAGGCAGCGCAAGTCCTGCCCCATGCCTGCAGCACAGTGTGCATGCTCTTCCTCCACCTCCCCCTCACCCTATTAACTGCCTGTGTTTGAATCTGCGTGAAATGAGTAAACGATAGGATACATCACTATCCCATTAATTATATGCTCTTTTGGGCTCCTCAGACACAATTTCTGATTATGTGTGTATGTGGGGGGCAGGGGAGAGGTGTTCCCCACACCAACAACCAATCCTCCAAACACCAGCTAGGTGTCCTACAATTTAACTTCATTCTGACACTACCCAGAAATAGCGTCACATTCCACAGGTTAGAGGTTTGGTCTTACCCTCCCACTCTGCACCTCAGACACCAACAGCACACGTCCAGCTTGTTACCTGTACTTCTCAGTACAGGGGGTGGGGGGAGGGCTCTAGCAATCCCTTCCTTGAGCTTCAGAAACTAGTCTCCAACCCAGGTGATCACCTGTACTTCTGAGCAGTTAGCCATAAGCCAGCGGTTCCCAAGACCCCTTTCTTGGGTTGGATTAATTTGCTAAAGCAGCTCACAGAGGTAGTGATACAATTCATTTACTAGATCAATTATTTGCTATAAAAAGGATGTACGTGAAACAGCCAGCTGGAGGAAATGCAAAGGGCAAGGCTGTGGGAAGGGACAGGGGGCCTCTAGGCCCTCTCGGAGAACTCCTCTCTCCCCAGGTCTCCGGGTGTTCGCTAAGTATCCAAACAGGAAACGCCAAACCCTCCATTTTGGTTTGTCTGGACGCTTCATCACATGGGCAAGATCAATTAACTCAGTGGTCATTCTCCTGCCCCTCCCCCCTTGGAGATTGAGGGGTGGGGTTGAAGTGCCTTCTCTCAGCCCTGGCTCATGGGCAACCAGTTCCCATCCTCAGGAGCTTTCTAAAAGTCTCCTCATTAATACATGAGACACCTTTAAGCTCTCATCCTGTAGGAAATTCCAAGAATTTGGGGAACTTTCTGCCAGAAACAGGGACAAATTTCAAATATGCATTTCTTATTGTAAACCACAACATCACACATGGTCTACCTTTTCATTTCTAACTGTCAGAGTCAAGGAAGGTTTCATCGTGTGTCTTGCAGAGGAGGTAGTGTGTGCGAGCGTGTGCACGTACAGACAGTGTACCTGAATGCTCCCTTTCCCCTCACTTTTACGTGAACTGAAAATTGCTCTAAAAATGAGGTTTACTAGATCATAAAAAAAAATAAAATGATCAGGATTCAAATAAAAACAAAAATAGGAATTCCCAAGGCAACAAACCATGTGGAAAGAGGTAAATTTAAACTGTTCTTTAATGGGCCTCCCCAGTGGCGCAGTGGGTTGAGCACAGTGCTGTGAAGCTGTTCGCAGACTCTGCAGCATGTGTTCAACTCCTGGCCGGCCAGGGAGATTCCCACATGGCGTGGCAGATCTCTCCTATCTTGCCCGCTGCTCCCCTCAGCAATGAACTTGGGTCGTCTGCCTGTTCGGCTCCCCACTCTCTCTGGTGAATCATCTCACCCTCTCTTGTATAAAAATAAATAAATCTTTAAAAATAAATAAACTGTTCTTTAAGCCAACTCTGAAATAAGACGAGGACATGGTGAGTATGGGAGAAAATCTCTGGCCCTTGGTCATCTAAGAGCCAATTCAAGCATGACCCTCGGTCCCATCAGAATGTGTGCTCTGATACAATCATTTCCTTCCAAGCAGCCTACCCTGTTCTTCTGGGAGGTGGCTGCCTGCTAGAGCCTGGGTCACCCCCATCCCCTTTAAGACCATGGAGTGGGTCTCTTGTTCCAGTTCTATCTGCTTGTTCCAGTTCTATCTGCTCTCCACACTCCTGCACTTCGGGACCCCAAGAAGCATATTTCATATTGTTCAGAATCCTAACACTTAAATATTAAATAAAATGTTGGCAGGTGAATCGCCCATCCCTGTATTATCAAATGTTCCTAGGCTTTTAATTCTAATATCTATACCTATAGATGTATATGAACTGTAGAACTATTAATGTGATATAAATGTGAGAGAGCATAGCAAGATTTTGGAAAAATGGACAGGTATTAAGATTAACAATGAAGGTAGGAAAGACTAGTCAACAGTTGTTAAACCCAGAAAGGCTAGCCAATCACTTCCTAATACTGTGATGTAAAACCATGATGAATTTAAAAACTAAAGATTGAACTGTATTAGGTAGTCACTGAAAAATATTCCAAGCATCTCCAGTACACCAATCAAGTGTTTTTATCCAGCCCTCAGGTAGAAAGCCCATAGTTCTAAAGTAACTGAAATGATCACTCTCTTCGCTCAACTCCTCCAGCAATTATAAGCAGATCATCTACTCAGGAATTAGTGATTACACCCTGGTATTGTTTCTGACAGTTCTGTCTTCCTGTCATAACTAGATATTTTAGGCTTTATCTTTTATTTCTTGGCACTCAACTTCTATCCCTTCCAATGCTCAGGATGCCTTAAACTTAACAGTCCCTCTCAAACTTTAATTGACTGTATTTACCATGATTAGCATTCCTTTTGTCACACAAGAAAATGTTATAGGTCATATTTTTATTTAATTAAATTTACTTATGTTACCATCCCCCTAAGTATTGTCTTCTGCAGATTACAGTTATTTCATAACCACATATTGGTACCATATGTCCTGTATACCTCTATAGCAAAGTTAGGTTGATAAGAACATAGTGTTTAGAGATGGAGGCTCTTTCCTACGTGTCTTTAAATAATATCAGAGGCTACATGTGCCCTTTTCCAAATATCAGGTATCCCTGTCATGTTCCAGAAGACACTGAAAACACTGAATGTAACAGTAGCCGTCAGAGAAGATTGGCATTCCCCTCGCCTGTGATTGAACTCATGTCTGCCATCTGTAAGCAAGAAGAGAATGACCTCATCTCTTTTTGCTTCCAGTTCCCACTTGAATGGTAACAGCTCTATAAATCCTGTGGCCATTGTAATAGTTTTAGCTACTGGGCAGCAGATGCTGGGAAATGATAGAAGCAACAGATTATCAAGTCGTTAAATTGTTGTTATCTTGAAAGATGCCTGTGAAGGCAGACCACAAACTTACATGCTGTAAAACACTTTGGATCCTCCTCTAGAAAACTAATTTTTCCTGAGAAGTTCAATCACCCACCTTGAAGTTCTCCACTCCGGCTGTAGAGCTCCCTCCTCTGCTCTCGCAAATAGGCACTCATGCTGATGGCATGGGAGGACGACTCGAACCTGCAAACAGATGTGGGGTGAGCGAACAGTTAGGGGGTAACCAAATAGGTGGTGTCTGGCTCTGTGTTCCAAATACATTCAACTCTAGTCTGCGTGATGTCTCCAAGGCTCCACAACCAAGCCATCCTTGGTTTCACGTCAGGACCAGGGTCGGCTGCTGCAGACCCTGCCGTGTGAACAGCGTTCCTGGTTGATGTTCCTCTACAACAGAATTTAGAGATTTTGCACCTTTTCCATTTCAACCGGCCTACCTCTGATCTTTTGCAGATTGAATCTTTTGGCCCTCAGGCCACCACCATCCTTTGCAACAAGAAGGGCCTGCAAAGTCATTCTAATTTTGCTCATTTTTTTCTAATTTCCAGTTGAAAAGTCACCCCTGACTGCCAGCCACCAACACAGAATTCAATGATCCCTCAGAGCAGATGTCTTGCCTTTCTAACTGGTCCATTTAGAGGACTGGTATAAAGAACATGCTAGAAATGTTGTCGAACACTGCAGGAAAAGAAGACATCTCTGGTGCCTCCCTAAAAGTCCTCAGAAACAATGGAGCTGCTAAATGGCTGTAGGTTTTTGACCTGCCACATGCCATATAAACACTCTCAGAAATACCAAGTTACCAAATACTTGTTCAAGCTACCTTGAAGCCATTTCAGGTGAGAAACATGGGGATTGGCTCACGAGATAGAACTGCCCTCTGGAAACAAACGTGATATACACAAAGAAAGACAAAACCACCACAAGTCTCAGTCTTAAGAGAAACTTGCAGGCAAGGTGGGGGAAAACAAACAGGTAAGATGATGACTATAAACAGTAAATCCTTTGAGGTGTTCAGAAATTCCATTTCAAATCTGAGGTTGTAAAATCCAAACAGCAGGCTGACAGGAGAAATCCCTCCCTGAGCGACTGTCACTACGGGGTAAACAGCAGCAGGATGAAAGAGGAGCAGAGATAATGGGATAGGATTCTGGCAACAAGGACAGAGCGCCATCATTTCCTTAATTATGCCTTCTTTATCCATTCCTTGACAAGGAAGATGAATACCACGATGAATGTCAGTCTGAGGGAAGCACTTGGGTTACTTGATCCTCGCTCTGTGCCCTGCCAAGAACTGAGAGGGCGCTAACAGCCAGAAGGCAGGCAAAGTGTGCAGTACTTCAAAAAGTGCCACCTGCCAGTCAAGTGTGGAGAAGAAGCCACTGACCTCCAAAAAGCATGCTGACAGCTATTGATCAGAAATGGCAAGGGGAAAAAAAATAAACTCTTGAGCATAGAATAGAGAGGCACACATTCTACAATGAGAGCGAACTTAAACACACTTAATTAACCTTGGCTAGGGGCAATTAAAGAGAGTAATAAAGCCCTTCATGAATGTGATAAAAACAGACTACAGCTCACAAAAATCTTAATCCTTTACAACCTGATGCATTTTTGCTACTCAGGAATCCTCTTTAAGTCTGCAACAAGGCACAGATTGACATAATTTTCCAGCAAAAGAGGCACTAGACATGACTGAGTCTCACCTTATTTGAATACCAAAGGCCCCGGGGCTCGCTATAGAAGGACACCTGCTTCGCTCTCACAGCTGCTCAATGGTAGAAGCAGGACTCAGAACAGGCCATTCTGGAGTCATGGCCTGATTTGATATAGGTGGTGAGTTTTCATTACTATGCAATAAGAAGTGGGTAACAATTACTTAAGTTCATTTAATCATTTCTACCAATTTGAATATTTTTCCAACACCACAATTTCAGGATTACCAAAGTTTTGAAAGAGGATATGGGATCGAAGGTTGAATGTTAGGGGTGATGATGGTTGAAATCATGAAATCTGGGAACCCTGAGACCTGCCTTCTGTACTGCACCTAGATTTAGAAGGTGAAGCTGAGCTGGGTGGAGGGTGAGAAGAAAGGGGAAGGATGGGTGTCCTGGGCAGCACCTGAAGGAGTCTGAGCTGCTGCTTTCATCCACATTTTCCTCCCACTCTCTTGCTTGCTTCCTGGCATTACCTCAGTTCTCTCTCAATAGTCTGCTTCCCTGTCCCTGCTTCACTCAGCGATGCACTCTGGAAAAGTACTTTCTTCTCCAGCTCCAAATCTATCACCAGAGATGAACCCTAGCTGGTTTAACATAATCACCAAGATCTGATTTCCCTTGCCAGTGACTAGTGTAAGAATGGGCCTACAAACCAATCCTAGAACCTGAGAAAAATTTGCACAGGCTTCATTACAGGCAGACAAGATTAATAAGTGGGTAATTAATAATTCATTATTAAAAGATATGAAATGGTAGTCACTTTGAAAGACAGCTTTCCAGCATCTTACAAAGCTAAACATAGTCTTACCCATATGATCCAGTAATTATGCTCCCACGAATTGACTCAAATGAGTCACATCTACACAGAAACCTAGATGTGAATGTTTATAGCAGCTTTATTCATAATTGCCAAAAGTTGGAAGCAAGCAAGATGTCTTTCAAAACTTGAATGGAAAAACAAATGTTGGTGAAACCACACAATGGAAAACTACCCAGTGGCACAAAGAGATGATCTATCAAGGTGCAAAGAGTTAGAGGACCCTCGTGCATATCGCTGGTGAAAGAAGTCAGTTCAAAAAGGCTACAGATTGTATGACCCCAAAGTAAGGCATCCTGGCAAAGACAAACCATTGAGATAATATAAAGATCAGGGGCTGCCAGAGATTCAGGGGGTATGAAAAATAGACAGGAATGAAAGTAGAGATCAGGGAATGTTGTTTATGGCCATGAAACTATTCTGTATGATACTGTAATGGTGGCTAGGACATTACGTCATTTCTCTAAATTCACAGAACTGGACACAAAGAAAACCCCAACAGAAACACTGGACCTTAGCTAACAATGATGTATCACTGATACAGGCTCATCAATTGTAACAAATGTACCACACAATGCAAGATGCAAGTAAAAGGGGAAAAACTGTGGAGGAAGGGGTCATAAAGTAACTTTGTACTGTCTGCTCAATTTTTTGGTAAATCCTAAAATCTACTTTTAAAAAGGTATGCAGGAAGAATCACACCCTTTATTTCCTTGGTACCATTTTTTATTGGTGGAGAACTAGGAGCAGAAAAATAAATAGGACTGGGTCCATGATGATACTGCAGTGGTGAATTTTAAAAAATCCTTCACATTCATCCTTATTGTATGAGATAATAACTTTCCAGTAGTTAATCTATTTCACTTAAGGTTCTAAGTTCCTTACAGACTAAAGTATTTTAACTGATAGTAGATCCAACCACTGAATAAAAGTGTGAGAAAGAAAAAAGGAACACATTCAATAAACAAAATGGATTTTCCTCCAGTTTCGGCTCAGTAAATCCCCTCTCCTCTAGGCCACAAGATAAATGAACTGTTGCAACTTTCCTTAATGATTAAGAACTCTATGAATTCATGATAAAAATGAATTTCAAAAGTAATCAATAAAAGATACTGGAGCTCCAAATATTTAAGAATAAATTCAAAATACTCAGATAGTATAAAATAACTTGTATAGTTATTTTACATGCTTAGCTTTAGAGACACAACTTCTTAAATATCTCCTAACTCCTCAAAAGAGAGATAGATTGAAATGCTGAGTGATTTCAGTCATATGTGGAACAGAAAATATGAAGCAGAGGAACAGACAAAGCCAAATCAAAACCCATCCTAGAAATCTCACTGCGGAACTGAGGTTACGGGGTGGAGGAGGGATGGGGGTTTAGGGGGGTGGGGAGCAAAGTGGAGAGGGGCCAACAGACTATGGTAGAGGATCATGGGTGCCTTGGTGGTGGGTATGGTAACTAATACATAAACTTAAGCCTCTTCACCATACTTGGTGTTTTATACCTATGTTACCACAATGAAAAATACAATTGAAAAAAAAGAAAGGAACAGACAAGTCCACCAAAATTTAAAGCCTGTTTCTACCACTTACTAGCATGTGAATTTATATAAATTACTTAATCTCCTTTGCATCTCCATTTTTTTAAGTGTAAGAGGATTAAAAACAGAACCTACATTTATAAGGTTCTTGTAATGAGTAAATGAGACCTCATGAATATGACTTAATGTCTTAGCTAACACTTAGTAAGGACTTTTAAATATTAGCCACTAGTTCTGCTGCCAAAATTTGATGTAATCGGACTTGCATTATGTTTGAGATTATTTTGATAAGTTCATCTACTATGGTAACTGGTACATAGTAAGCTTTCATCAATGCTTACTCGACAAGCTTAGCTTTAGAGACACAACTCCTTAAATATCTCTTAACTCCTCAAAGACATACATCTCTTAACTCCTCAGAGATACATAGGTTCAAGGACTTGTGTACATGGAAAACAGAGACACAAAACAAAGGAACAGATAAAACCAAACCAGTAGCAGTTACTGTTATACTAATTAACATTGATAATAAAAATGTCATCACTGTTAGCTGTTACAAGTGACATATACATAGGTACATGGCCTGGTGGATTTACTATGACTGTAACTAGAAAAGAAGAATTTCCAGATCTCTCTTATATTAAATCAAATAAAATCCAATACTAGTTAGCAGAGGAGATTTGCATAACTTTATTAACAGAGGTCGTTTCTTGGCACTTGGGGCTTTTCAAAAGTTGAAATACTTCATTTCCTCTCACTTCATATAAAATTCCCCAGAAACAACTGGGAAATTTCATTTCTCTGCATTTTATATAAAATTCCTCAGAAATGAATTCTAGCCATTTTTTATTAGAAGTTCTAAATAATTTGGTGACCATATTCCAAAACAGACACCTCCCTTTACAGAAAACAGAAGTACACAAAAGTGAACCGACATTCACTTTCTAGAAATGACTTCAGCTTGAACTGGGTGAAGTCACAGCTGTCATTCAAGGAGAAAGCCATCCCACTCGGATCTAGCACTCCTTGACACCTGCTATCTTACCAGCCGGCAGATACGTACTTGAAAAGAGAATTTTTGGGCCGTTGAGGTTTCTTCTTGGCAAAAAAGGCGGCAAACTCTCGTCCTGTGCTGGCATAACTGAGTTGTGCTGATGGTTCAGAGGCCGTACGAGTATTCTTCATGTCCAAGTACTCGGTCAGCAGCATCTGTACAGCGAGGCAGTTTAATGCACACATTTATATGGTGCTATTAAGAAAAATCATTTTAAAACCATAAAAAATTAATTCTAAAACCTCATCCTTGACATTCACAAGTATATTAATCCAGCTATTCATATACTATTAACAGATCTGAGGCAACTATGGCCATAAAGTCATCTATTTGGTACCTAGTATCAGAAGTGGTGATAGGGATGGAGCATTTGGACATAGTGGGTAAAGGAAACACTTTTATTGAGGTTCCATTATGGGTCAAATTACAATGGCATGATAGCCATGCCATAGTATTTACTGAGAGCTTTAGGTGGCAGCAAGACATGTTATCTCATATAAAACACAAAACATTATCAGGTTAATTCTCAGACTACAGATAAGGAAGCACAGTTCAGGAGGCGGCTGGGGATGGTGGGCTGGTGGCTTGCACTCTTCTCTCTGCACTAAGAACACAGGGCATCAGCATCTACCAAACTGCCAACCAGAGGAACGCTGGCTCGATGGCCCGGGAGTTACGAGGTCCTGACCTACAAATAATTTCTAGAGCCAACACTTATTTAAGCGCTTCAAAGCACAAGGGACTATGGTTATGGTTCACAGGTGAATTGGTGGTGGGAATTTTACAGGGAATACACCTAAAAGGAGAAAGCATGCAAGTATAAAAATGTACAAAAATGAACAATGATGCCAAAGATAAAAACAACAATTCTAACAAACAAATTGAGAAAATATGGCAAAATGTTAAATACATGATTTGGATATATGGGTATTCATTATATCATTTTGGATACATTTGAGTTTTTCATACAAGGTATAAAAATCCACCCATGTGGGCCTCCCTGGTGGTGCAGGGGATTAAGCACTGCACTGTGAAGCAATCTGTAGCCTCTGCAGCATGAGTTTGATCCCCGGCCAGGAAGCTACCCACATGGCACAGCAGACCTCTCCTGTCTCGCTAATTGCTCCCCTCAGCAGTGTATTTCAGTCAGTCCACCTGTTCTGTTCCCGGCTCTGTCTCTGGTAGATCCCCTCACCCACTGCATCTCTGGCCTGTACCCCAGTTCTTGTATGCATAAATAAATCTTTAAAAAAAAATCCATCCATGCAAAAAAGGCTTTGTTTATATAACTGCAAAATAAACTTCTTTTAATAAAATGTGAGGGAAAAAAGAGCTTCAAAGCAACAGTTTTTTGTTTGTGGTTTTTTTGTTTGGTTTTTTTTTTTTTTTTGTTATTATTGTTGTTTTGGTGAACTATTTGAGAGTCTCAGGTGATGGGGCCTGGCTAGAACTGGCTGTTTTACTATTTCTAAGATCAGCACTGGAAAAAGTTCTAACTGTGAAAGAAGTTAGCAGACCAGACACAGAAATCACCAGGGTTCCTAAGACTCAGGGTTAACCTGGGACTCAAATGCATCAATTCCTTCCTATAATTACTCATCACATTTAAAACTTTAAGATAAATGGTACAGTATATGGAAGAGATTAAGGGTTGCCATACAACTACTCCTTCCTGCACACATGCACATATTCATTCATTCATTGAGTCAATATTCTAGGCATGAGGACCACATTAAGAGTTATCATCACGAAACATTTATGAAATACCCTGTGAATAGGATACTTCCCCCGATGCACTTTAAAGCAATTATATTTCTATTATGAACATATACACATTACTGAGTACTCATCAGACATTTTAAAAACGTTCTATCAAGTGAAAGTTAGGACGTGCATTGTAGAGATGAAGAAACCGAGAACTAGTGGTATAAATAAACTAGCCTACACACTTGGAGTTGGAGGCCAGAGTTAATGGGAAATCACTACACTGTCGCCTCAGTTTTACTGCTCTAAACTACTCTAAAAAAAGCAGCCTTAATAAAAAAGGAAGGAGCTGGCTTAAGATCAAGTAATTACAGAGGAACAGAGCATGATTTCAACTGAGCTTTAATTGCCACCAAAGCCTGTGCTCTTCCCGATGACACTCTACTCACGAAGAGAATAAAAATTGCCCATGAGGATAGCTATGGGTAGCAGTAAATGGACTTTATTTATTTCATTTTCTGGACAATAAAGATTTCACTGAGAAAGTATAAAACATGTTAACAGACTGGTCAATGCTTTTTTTATTTATTTATGAGGCCACTAGAGTATTATTCAGCATGCTGATGAAGTAATATAATGACAAATATACTCTCTCTGTTAATAAATCACCCAAACTGCCCAACATTCAGGGAGAATATTGACTTGGGTCTCCAGTAACAACTCAACTAGGAGGACTCAATTATTTTGTAGACTTAGCACTGATCCTAATAAAGTTTGCAGTAACCTGTGAACAGAAGGCGGCTAGTAAACCAGAACAGAATTTCAAATTTCTGTAACATAGGAAGATATCTACAAGTGCGATGGTTTCACTCAACTGTTGGTCTTAACACCAATATGACAGAGAAATATTTCCCCCAAAGCATGAAGATACACTAAACCAAGTAATTATTTCAAAGCATTTATTCTCCTAAAATTAAAGGACTTGCTTTGTACAATAAGGTACTGACTGACCAGAGCTAAACTAAATACCATTTTAAGAACATGTATTTTAAGATCAATGGATTTTTTTTCTTGTCAATAAATTCCCCTTAATTATCACCCCTCAGCATTGTTAGTCTATTTCTATATCTACTGACTTCTCACAAGCTACAAACGTACTATTTCTACCTTCTCAACAAAAATCTTACTCTGGTCCTCCTGCTCTCTCTATAATCTTATTTCCTTTGTCACTAGGTTCAAACTTCAAAAAGTAACTTCACATGTATTATTTCCTTACCTTGATGTGCATTAGCCCTAATTTCTCTCCCAAGTTCCTCTCCCTCATCTGTGACTCCATGCTTGACATCTTCACATATTTCATGGATAAAATCAACCCACAATTCTGAAACCTACACTATCTTTCAAAAGGCCGTAATCCTTCTCCTGTCTTCTTTTTCTTTGTTAGTAGTTTCTTTTTCTCATTGGTCTCCAAGTTTAAAGCTTCAGAACCATCTTTTGATACAGTCCTCTTTCCCTCTGTATCCATAAAGAAGTGACTCCCCAATTTATTATTCCTTCACAACTCCTTAGTTTACCCATTCTTGTCCATTCTGATAGCCACCCACTTAGTTCAAATTAAGCAATTTGGGCCTCCCCGGTGGTGCAGTGGTTGAGCGCTGGGTTGTGAAGCTGCCTGTAGCCTCTGCAGCACCGGTTCGATCCCCAGCCACTGGGCGAGGGTCCCACATGGCGCACAGCCCTCTCCTGCTGCCCACTGCTCCCCTCAGCAATTTACTTCATCACTCTGCCTGTTCTGTTCTCCACTCTGGCTCTGGTGAATTCTCTCACCCTCCCGCACTTCTGACTGTACCCAGCGCTTGCATAAATAACTAAATAAATAAATAAATAAATAAATAAATAAATAAATAAATAATGATAAATAAATTTATGCATTTTTTCTCTTTTAATCTTCTACCTCCTTCCCTTACTCTTCTAGCCCATTTCATACGCCATCAACAGAGTTTCCTAAATCACTGTTGCCTGTCATGTTAAGATTGCTCATCTCATCATCTTCAAACTCTAACCTCAACAGATATTTCCAATGTGTCCTACTCTTCCCAACATGAACCCAGCACTCCAATTAAAATCACCTATTCAACTCTTCCCTGAATATGCTGCAGCCCTCTCATTTCTGCATTAACTAAGTGAGATTATTCTCTCTCTAAATGCTAAAAATTCCTTCCAAAAACAGTTCCAATGTTTTTCCTTCAGTAACTCCATCCCAGCCCACTCTAGGTCAACTGACACCCTTTCTGATCTCCCAATGTATCTGTTTTACACATCATTCAGTAAGTATTCAACAAAAATTACCTGATACTATTCATTATTATTTAATGAAAAGATGACCAATCAGCCATATTTCTACATTGCTTAAACCACTGAATTTCTCTTTCCACAGAGCCATACCACATATCAGAGAAACAAAAACAATTACAAAATACTGAAAAGTACATGAGAAGAAGCCTTGTTGTTTATGTTGGTATAAGTAAATTAGAGATAGCCTCCAAAATAGAATGAGCTCTGTAAATTAGTCCTCAGTACAAGAAAAAGAAAAAAAAGGATTAAGTATGATTTTAATCGTAGGCTTTGCTGTCCTTGTTTCTTTCCTTAATTGGGCTTGCTCTTTTTCCTAATACCACTCACCACTAGCTAAAAGACATTGCTTTAAAGGAGGTAAAGTTTTGACAACCAAACTGGTGAAAATTCATTTACCAATATCTCAAAGAACAAATAAATCCCCATTTCTAAGCTGTTTGATATTTGTTTGAAATCAGCTATATATTCTGCTACAAAATCTTGACACAAACATCAGATGCCTGGTATTAAAATATAACCATATAATTCCTTGATAATTCCACATCATTGGAGATAATGTGTCTTCCAAATTGGACATAAGCATTGTATGCATTAACCTTTGAGTTCAAATTTCCATTTTTATTAAAGGGAATAAGCAATATAGGTTGCCTTTTGCCTGGGGAAAATCACCCACAATTGGAATTCTAGGGCAAGAGGCATCATACACATAATACCAAATATTTCCTGCAGTAGACACTGCCACATTCTAGTTGATTCTAAATTCCTATATATCTCAGATGCTCATGTTTTTACTCTTAAGTATCAGGAAATGCTGGGCCTCCCCGGTGGCGCAGCGGTTGAGCGCTGGGTTGCGAAGCTGCCCGCGGCCTCTGCAGTGCCGGTTCGATCCCCGGCTGCTCCCCGGCCACTGGAGGAGGGTCCCACATGGCGCGCAGACCTCTCCTGCCACCCGCTGCTCCCCTCAGCAGTGTACTTCGGTCCTTCTGCCTGCTCTGCCTCCCGCTCTGGCTCTGGTGAATTCTCTCGCCCTCCCGTGCTTCTGACTGTACCCAGTGCATGTATAAACAAAACAAACAAATAAATAAATTAAAAAAACATGCCTCTATAAAAAAAAAAAAAGTATCAGGAAATGCTATTTCTTGTTGATCATGAGTTCAAAAGATAAAAGCCAAAGTTTATGGGTATTTTAACTTAAAAGGTATTACTTTGTAAAACCAAAAACAAGAAACTTTTGAGTACCTGGAATGTTGGGTGGCTCTGTGGTATAAGAGCTCTGTGGTAGAAGCAAAATAATAATAGTAATAATAATGCTTTGAAGTACAAACAAAGTGGGGTGGTCAGACATCTCTTTCGTCATAATACTTGATTTGTATCTGCTAAAATACTAGTCAGAAATCACATGGTGGGCCTCCCTGGTGGTGCAGGCGGTTGATCGCAGCGCTGTGAAGCTGTCCGCAGCCTCTGCAGCGCGGGTTTGATCACGGCCAGTCAGGGAGATTCCCACATGGCGCGGCAGACCTCTCCTGTCTTGCCCGCTGCTCCTCTCAGGAGTGTATCTCGTCAGTCTGCCTGTTCTGTTCCCTGCTTTGTCTCTGGTGAATCCTCTCACCCTCCTGCACATCTGGTCTCTACCCCGGTTCTTTTATAAATACATAAATCTTAAAAAAAAAAAAAGAAAAGAAAAGAAAAGAAATCACATGGTATAGAAAGCAGGGCCAACACTGAGATTCAAGATTTGCCACAGCCTTGTAATAACATTCTGAATCAATTCTTCACTTACCACTCACGATTTTTGTTTAACATATTATATGATTATATACAAATATGTTAGATCCTTATGGCTTTTAATACATTTCCTTTTGATAGTTCAAAGAGGTTTTGGTTTCTTTACTGAAACACTGATGGATAAATGAATATACACGAATACACATTCAGTGATATTTATGTCACAAAAGCTGTTTCTGCAGAGCCCAAGCATCCACTGTCACCAAAGCAGCGGTTTATTCGGATTGCAACTACAGACCAAGTCTCCAGACTAGTAACTACAAATGCTTAATAATTTTAGCAAAGTTATACTGCATTTGGCCCCCTTGATGAATCTGAAAATTAGATTGCTTCTTATAACAGAAGCAATAATAAAATGAGAAAATTACCTGGAGCTCCCAATATGAACTAAGACTCAAGTTCTCTTGGGCAAGACCTTAAGTTAAATGTACCAATTTTCAATAATTTGCTTTTAAAATTCAGATGCCTAGGAGTTGGTGTCCAGCCGCAGCAAAGCAGCATCCACTGGACGAACCTTCTAACCGATAATATTAAATAATTATAAAAGCTGAAATACATGTGTAAAATAAGAATTCATTGGCCCTGAAGAGGAACCAAAGCAGGCAGAAACTGGTAGGAATGATCTGTGAAAAAGAGAAAGGAAGCACACTAGATGATGTCCCCTGGTCTTTTCCTCAAAGAGTACTTCCTCATTCCCATGGAGCAAGGGTAAAATCCAAGCAGAAACTACAGTATGACTAGATGGAGGTGGTAAGACAGGCTCAGAGATACCAAGATAGGCAGAAATGGAAAGAAATTCAGAAAAGGGAGGGGGGAGCAACATCAGAGTAACATATTCCTCAAAATATCACCTTGATTCCAGAAAATATTACAATAGGGATGAAAAGAACACATTTTAAAAATTAAAGTCATCATTTGAAATGACTAAAAACTCAAATTTCTGCTATAGGGCAGCTAATGAATGGAATGTTAATGACAAAAGCAAAAGGTATGTTTTGTTTTGTTTTTTTTCAATATAGCAGTCTAAATGCCCCACTGTATTATTATGCAGTAAGGAAACCAAAGAGAAATAAACAGTCATTTTGAAGATGGACTAGCCATTTCCTGTTTAATTATACTCATTATCAACACCAACTGTAGAATTAAAATCACTATTAGTGTGGTCTCGTGAATAGTTCCTTAATTTAGTGTTCAAAATGAAACAAACCAAAAAATTCCAAGGGTACATATGTATTTTCTAGTCCTATATCAAACAATAAAACCTCTATCGAAGAGTTCATGCTTAGCTTCCCCCACACCCAACTAAACAGATTCTTTTAAAATCAGTTTTAATAGCTTCGAAAATAAAGTTTTCACTTATTTCAAACACATATTTACTTAATACATAAAATATGCAAGACATTATGCTAAGAAAAAAACTCAAATCCTTCCTCAACGTCAAAACAAGTGAATTTTACTATATGTAAATATAATTTTTTAAAATGAATTAAAACTCAAATCAATCAACTCTTCTCTCAGTGTGCTGACCCAGTAATGGAGACACACACAAATGACTGTTATATGAAGAAAGTGGTAAGTGTTAGGAACAAAAAACAACTGTGAGCATTTAAAAAAGGACAAGACTGCTGCTAGGAAAATGAAAAAAGGTTTCGTGATCACAGCACTATAGGACATTATATATAATATGTAAATACAATCTGAAAATGTGCAAAAGGCAAAAAATGGCAGAATTACCAGAACAAAGAGTGCTGGGGAAACTCAGTTTATCTTTACTGGACAGCAAGTAGTTCAGGTAACAAAAATGGAGACAAGAAAGCCAATAATTGGATAAATGTCAGGACCTTTAACACCACACACAGGTGCTGAAGTTAGATGGAAAACATAGAAGCAATAAAAGGTGTTCCATAGGAAAACAAAGTGTTGATAACAACATGCTAAATCATCTACCAGCATACAGAATAACAGATTAAAAGGCAATGATTTGGGGGCCAAAGGAAATACTTTAAAGGGATGGGGCCACAAGAGGAAACCAGCTGAGATAATTCAAAGGGGAAAAAAAGATTTTAAACAAAAATAACAATAATGAGATAATTAGGGATACATTTGAGAGTCACTGCAAGAGAAAAAATAAAAAACAAAACACCTAGTTATTCCTGAAAAGAAAGAAATCTAAAAAATGGCTGTTAGATTGCCCATCTGAGAGACTAATACACTGAACACTAATCAGGAACAATCATCAGGAATGCGGGAGAAAATTAGGTTTAACAGGGAAATACATCTAGTTTGGAATACACTCCCTTGTGAAGCATATGAATATTCATGCCATGCGTATGCTCACAAAATTGTGAAAGGGGAAATAATGTTGATGAGATCACCAAGATTTATACATTAATTAACTTGCATGAGGACAGTTAAGTCCATGTCTATAAGCTCTCTGAAGGACACAGAGATTTCAATATTTGAAATCTGGTTTTCTCCCATAGCATTTTCAGTATCTGAAACATGACTTTATACTGTATTTTTAAAACATCTCTGTATTAAGGTATCCTGTACCTACCCTAAATTCTTCCATTGTAGTGTACAGTTCAACAGTATTTAAGTAAATATATATAGCTATGTCACCATCCCCACAATTGTTGTAGAAAACTAACACTACAAAAAGCACCCTTATGATATTAGCTGCAGATTTTCATCAGGATTTGTCTCGCTCTGACTTATTTCACTTCGCATAATGCCCTCAAGTTCCATTCATGTTGTTGCAGATGGCAAGATTTTGCTTTTTTTTTTTTTTTTTAAGAGATTTATTTATTTATACAAGCACTGGGTACAGTCAGAAGCACGGGAGGGTGAGAGATTTCACCAGAGCCAGAGCAGGGAGCAGAACAGGCAGAGTGACGAAGTACATTGCTGAGGGGAGCAGCGGGCGCGGCAGGAGAGGTCTGTGCACCATGTGGGACCCTCGCCAGCAGCCGGGGATCGAACCCATGCTGCAGAGGCTGCGGGCAGCTTCGCAGCCCAGCGCTCAACCGCTGCGCCACCAGGGGAGACCCAGCAAGATTTCGCTTATGAATGAATGTTCCATTGCATACACACACACACAATCTAAACATGTGTCCACCACATTTTCTTTATCCATGTATCCATCAGAGCACCTAAGATGGCTTCCTTATTTTGGCTATTACAAATAAAGCTGCAATGAACATAAAAGTGGCATATATCTTTTCAAGTTAGTGTTTTTGTTTTCGTCAGATAAAAACCCAGAGGTGAAAGTGCTATATCATATAGCACTTTTAATTTTTAATTTTTAATTTTTAAAAATTAATTCATTTTTAATTTTTAATTTTTAATTAATTCCATTTTTAATTTTTTTAAGAAATATCCATAGTGTTTTCTTTTTATTTTAAATATTCATTTTTTATTTATACAATAGCTGGGGTGTGGGAGGCCAGAGGTGTGGGAGGGTGAGAGGATTCACTAGAGACAGAGTGGAGAGCAGAACAGGCAGACGGACTGAAAGCACTGCTGAGGGGAGCAGTGGGCAAGACAGGAGAGGTCGGCCACATCATGTGGGAATGTCCCTGGTTGGCCGGGAATCGAATCTGCTCTGCAGAGGCTGCGGACAGCTTCACAGCGCTATGCTCAACCCGCTGGGCCACCAGGGAGGCCCCATAGTATTTTCTATAGTGGCTGCAACCAAAGCACAAAGGCTCCCTTCCCTCTACATCTGCATACCACTTGTTATTTCTTGTGGGTTTTTTTTATATATATATATATAATAGCCATTATAATAGGTACAAAGTGACACCTCACTATGGTCTTAATTTTCATTCCCCTGATGACTGTGATGTTGAGCACCTTTTTGTGTACCAGTTGCCCACTTACATGTTGGCCCACATTTTAATAGTATTGTTTGGTTTTATGAGGTGCATGATTTGCCAATATTTTCTCCCACTTGCCAGGCTGCCTTATCATTTTGTGGTTTCCTTTGCCTGCAGTAGTTATTAGTTTGATATAGTTACACGTTTTTATATTTGCTTTCCTCACCTTTGTTTCTGGCATAAAATCAAAAACCTCATCATCAAGACCAATGTCAAGGAGTTTCCTGCTAAGTTTTCTTCTAGGAGTTTTATGGTTTCAGGTTTTATATTCAAATTGTTGATATACTGATTTAATTTGTATGTGGTTATAAGGTAGGGGTTCATTTTCCTTCTTTTGCAAGTGACTATCCAATTATTGAAGAGGTATACTATTAGATCCTTCATAGTAAATCAACTAATCAAATGTGTGTGTTAATAAATTATTTCTTATAGGACAGTTTAGCTTTTCTATTTCTTCTTGTATCAGTTTTGGTGTTTATGTCTTTCTAGGAATATTTCTCTTTTGTCTAAATTGTATAACTGTTGGGCATAAGATATTCATAACAATTCTACAATCCTGTTAATTTCTGCAGGGCTTATACTGATGTATCCGCTTTCATTTCCAATTCTGGTGTTTTGTGTGATTGTTCTTTATTAATTGTTCAGTCTATCTTCTTTTATCTTTTCAAAGAACCAACTTTTGGTTTCATTACTTCCTTTCTATTCCTCAGATATTTATTTATTTTCATTTTAATTTATCATTTTCCATTATACTCTATCATTTACTACCTTCTGCTTGCTTTGGATTTCTATTTTTTTTTCTAGTTCATAAAATGGAAACTTAGATTGTTGATTTTAGATCCTTCTTTTTTCCCATGGGGTATTTATAAGTTTGTTCTTATATTTCCAAATATTTGAGGAGCTCCAAAATTTTCTTGCTGCTGTTTAATTCCACTGTGGCTAGAGAACATACTTTGTGTGATTTCAATCCATTCAAATGCATTGAAACTTACTTCATGGCCTGTCACAAAGAGTACTCTATGTTACAGGTAATAATCTGTACTCTGATGGTGTTGAAAGAGTAATGAATTTCATTTTCACTGAAAATGTTTCAGTGTTCCTCAAATGTGTCTTCCGACAAATTCCATTAATTATTGAAAAAGATATTGAAATCAACTATCAATATTGACTTTATCAATACCTACTTCTTTTGTTTTTCCTCCAGGCATAAGGGATCCACAGCATTTTAATGGGTTTCTTAAATTAATTCACTCATTAAAATAAAATAGTCAAATAATAAAGACCATTCGGGGGAAGGAAGGAAGCACAAAAGTGGTCTCAATGTTCAAAGCACCTTCCTAACCTGCTTCTATGTATTTTCTACCTACTTCATTCAAATATTTTAAAGCTCATTCTATTTTCATCACTTTCTCCATTATTCTCATCAAAGATGGCTATCAAATTCCCCAATTTTCGTATATCATTACAAAAACTTCCACTACTGGTAGTACAGTTTTACTCTGCACTTAAACACATGTGTTTCTCATCACAATATTGATGACTCTTTTTAGAGAAGATTTTTTGAGACCTCCCCAATTCTAACAATCTCCACTATGCTACTTTTCAACATTCCTTTTCTCAACTGTCTCCAAATATGATTGCTCCCATGAACATCCTTCTTAAATTGTGCCGAAATTCTAAAAAGACTGATATGCACATAGGAATCACTTGGAAAACCACTTCAAAATATTTGTATGTTCCATGTTAAAACTGCAAAATATGAAAGCAGTAGAGAAATGCAAAACACCTGTGCTTAAAATCAACACCATTTATTAGTTATGTAACCTTGGCAAGATACATAATCTTGCTAAGCCCTTCTCTATGAAAGAAGGATCGTAACAGAAATTATAAAAATGTGAGAATTAAAGTAAATAACACATATGAAATGCTTAGCATATAACATTCTATAATTATATCTGAGGATGAGGCTCAGCATTTGTTATTGGTGGTTTTCTGTTTGTTTTTTAACTTTAATGCATCCTAGGAACTGAGTAAGATATATTACCTCTCTGTGCTTCAGATTCTTGGTTTCCTCATCTATAAAACAGGAATATTACCCATTGAACTAAGGTTAGATTAAATAAAAGTGTAAATTGCTTGGAATAGTGCCTGAAGCATAGCAAGTCTTTACAGTGTTATTAAATAAAGTTATATTCCAGTCATCTTCTCATGTCATCATTCTTCTCTCCTTAGTCTTGTTCTCCTGCCAAGTTATATATATTTCATACTATACATCTCATGTCCATTTCCTCTTCTAAATATTTACATCACTCTGAATATGATCCTCATTATCGTTTGCCAAAATAACTGTAACAGTCTCCCAACTGGACATTATGCCTCACATTAGTCATGATAATCTACCCCCCAACCTGTTACCAGATTAAGCTCAGTAATGCAGAACTCAAAGTCATCATTCTTCTGCTCAAATCCTTCAGTGGCTTCCTCCTTGCCTGCAAAATAATCCTTTCTATCTTCCCTTTTATTAAGTACCTTCCACTGCCCCAACTGACCTCCTTAGTCTTAATTCCTAATAGTTGTTTTTACATAATTACCATTTTCTTAAACTAGATTACTTCCTGTTCCCTAATTAAGTCCCAAGGTTTCCCTCATGTCTGAGTTTATCCCCCTGCTTATGACTACCACTTCCTTCTATCATCATGGGGAGAGCAAGAAAGTAAATTTAAGTATAAATTGATTTTAAAGTACATGTGCTCCATTCAGATGTTACTAATCAGGGTCCACATGACCAGAAAAAATGCCAGCCCCATGCATGGGAAGCAAAGGTAGGTATTACACCTTTGAAATTAGTGTGGAGGTGTTATATCGATCCTCTTACATGAAAGTTATTTGAGTGGTCTTTCATGTCACTTAGCCTTAATTTTATGGTGACAACTAACTGCCTTTATCTTCACAATAGGCACAACTGTGTAACATATGGTGGTAAGACAGACATTAGCATATCCTTCTTTTCTACATGGAGAACAATATCACAATCCAGTTGGTATTATCAGACCATCAGTGAACTTATCTTCAAAAGGTGCTAGTTACTTTTCTAGTTTTCACATCCTTACTATATCATTTTAGATTAACACCAGATATTAATACTAACTCATATCTCACAGCAGGGGGAAGGGCACATATGTGAAAATGATAAAAAAAAAAAAGTCTGATTAACCTAACTCATATTTCAGCATTATATGTCTATAAATGTATTTGTATACACGTGCACACACATACAGAAAGAGAAAAAACATGAATGAACATATAACTTGAACATGTCTTTTGAAAAATTACATCTATCCTGTTAGCTATGAGACCTCAGACTCATTAAAACTCAGCAATTTATGTCTCTCAAGAAATTTTATCTAATAGTTGTCTGACTTCTCTGCTGCCTCTTAGTTCAGGCCCTGCCTTTTCTTTGTGATTCTGCTAACATGTAGCCCAATGTCTTAAACAAAGTAGGTGACCCCTAACAGGTTACCTAAATGGAAAGTAAGATGGTCTAAAGGACAGCTCTTTATTGATGTTTTACATTCACAGACGAGCTCCTCGGAGCAGAACTACAACACCCATGGTGAAACTTTAGGCTTTGTAAGGGACATTAATTTACTCACATCACAGGAGCATCATTTATTAAATTTCTGCTCCAATGAGATAAGTGCTACCCTAATGACCTGAAAGAGTTAATGCATCTTGGCAAAGGTCCAAATTGCTCTCTGGAGACAGTTTATTCAATTAAGTGGCTACGACCCAGAATTTTCAATTAGCAGTTCAGTTACTAAAGATGCCTTCATATTGGTTATCTGTAATCTGTTATCTGCAACACTGACACACCTATAAAAATTATGTGTTTGCTTATGGTTCATTCCAAATTAAATATTTAAGCATAACAAGAGCACCTTCAGGTTCAATTAACATTTATTTTTCTACCTTCTGAGTTCTAGGAACATTAAAATGTGAGGAGCATATTATAAAGACTAGGAGATAAAGGATTTGGAGCCAAGGAGTATACCCATCATGTGGATATAGAGACAAATAGAGTGGTTTCTTTTCTAAGGAGGCTACAAAAAAAAATCTCAAATGAACTCATCTAAGGCACTTCAGAAGTTGATTTCAGGCTAGGAAAATCTTACAATCTTTGGTACAAGTTATGTATATGGAAAATTCATTACAGTACTCATTGTGAACATAGGTATCTAAAATGATCTTTTCACATGCATAAATACTAGCTTTCCTTCGAGAGTGACTTCAGCTCCTACCACATGCAGATGAACTCTGTGGCCAATTTACCTTAAGTCATCATTTAAATTCCTGCAAGAGGGCCTCTCCGTGGGAGCAGCGGGTTGAGCTTGGCACTGTGAAGCTGTCCGCAGCCTCTGCAGTGCATGATCAGGCATGACAGACCTCTCCTGTCTCGCCCGCTGCTCCCCTCAGCAGTGTTTTCAATCAGTCTACCTGTTCTGCTCCCAGCTCTGTCTCTGGTGAATTCTCTCACCCTTGCACAGCTCTGGCCTGTACCCAACTCTTGCATGAATAAATAAATCTTTAAAAGAAAAAAACATTGAAAAAAATAAATTCCTAGAAGATAACCAAATAATAATTAATTACCATTTGGTAATTAATCACATAATGCTACATAAATGTATACTGAATATTTTTGTGTGTTTTCTTATGTTTATCTCCTAAATTCCCAACATGACTTGGTAAGACATTTTGTCGAAGGCTTCCCTATTTATTTCCACAAATTCTTGTCACACCAAAACATCTTAACTAAAATCTTTTCCAGCTAACAGAGTAACTTATTATCCTCATTTCTAGACTTTTCAACTTTTGCATCTACAGGAAAGATATTATCTATGAATAAGCAAAATTCTCTCTGAAGGCAGTGAAATACATATATTCCTTACAAAAGATATTAATCTGATGAAAAATACACATTGGCAAGATAGTTAAACAAAAAAAGTAATTTTATTTGATCAGATTTGTTGTCAGAAAGAAAATTTCCCAATCCATAATAAACCTGTAGTTATTATGCACTATTTCTACTGAAATGTTTGTATTTCAAAACATGGGATTGAATTATTTTACCTCTTTGAGGTTAGCCTATAATTTAAAAGGTTAACCAAATTAACTGCACAGCTAATTAAGGAAATTCATAGTAAATACAGAAATTCCAGGGTCCAAAAAAAGGAGCAATAGTTTGCTGATACTTCTGGCACCAAATTTGTTTATCACTTTTCCTATTTGGCTTTTCCTCAAATACTTCCAATGTATTTTGGCCTATCATTTAAAAGTGATGTACACTCATAACATTTTCAAACAGTACAAGATGTTATGGAGTCAAGTCTCCTTTGAGAGTACTATTATAAGCAATGCTATTTTATTGATTTGCCTATGAAGTGCCTATGAAATGCACTACATGTATCCATCAAGAGCCCAAGACCAGCCACAAGGAAAAGAAAGCCTGCCAAATTGGCATAATATGGCCCAATTGGATCCTTTGGGATTTCAACTATTTACCACAATCTCACCCCCTCCCCCCCCATTTTCTACACATGACAACACATCTCAATTAGCAAATGTTGCTACAGGTGCCTGCTCCAATACAGTTAGCTTCTTCCTTCTGTTCCCAAAACCCACTAGTTAAAAAGTCTAAAAGTTTAGGAAAAATTTGCATACATGAAACATTTCCCTCCAAAATTTACCTATTTTCATTTTAACTCTCAGAAAGAGTACCACACCCAGTGGAGAGATGCAATGAAACTCAATGCCATAGGATCATTAACCTGATTCTATAGAAAGCAACAGTGAGTGTTTGCAAACATGATTCCAGAACAGGAGAGGGAAGGAGAAATTTAATCTAACTCTCATAGTGTTGCAAACTGCCACAACTCCACCTAATTATCCTGGGGCCTATTTTACCACTTGGTAACAAGCTCACACCATAAAGCAAGTCATAGGGAAGTAAAAGATAGCATGCTATTTAAATACCAACCATGTTAACGCAGAAGTGATACAGTACAATTCATGTACCTCATGTTCTCTGCTAATTGCTTAAGACATCCTGCTATGGAGAAGACAGCAACAGTAGCCAGGCCCTGGTCTTCTTTAAATGCCAGCACTTAATAACAAACTCCAAAAAGGTCTTAATTGCATTTACCAGGAGCTCATGAACTTTAAAAGTTGTTAATCAGATTTCCATGTAAATGGAATGACGATTAAAGGTTAAGTATAGGTTTCTGAAATTTCAGAAGTTGAGAATATATTGCCCTTCACAGGGGGAAAAAAAAAAAAACTATCAGCCTTGACAGGAACTAAACATCTTAATTAAACATGCAGAAGTACCATGCTTATTTTTACGTGAAGTTCTATTTTCAAATGTCAAAGTTAATCATGCACTTGACTCAAAATGCGCAATATTCATTCTGCCAGAGAAGAAATTCCTTAGTATTCTGTTCTGAAACGACATCTGCAGGTCTCCCAAAATTTCTCTGGTGTCCCCTCAGACCTGGTCTCTGCTTAAGAGACAAGAAAATCTACAATGCATTCTACAGAGAAATCTTAATTGTTGGCCATCTGAGGAGTAATCTAAAGCCACACGTTTTCAATCAAGTCAGCTTCATATTTATATGGCTCAGGAGAAACATGAGGTGCCTCCTCCATAAATTTGCTGCACCTGTGTCCCTGGAGTGACATGTTGACAAATGAACATGACATCTCCTCAAACTCGAATAAGAATTTATGATTCTTTGAAAGAATATATTTGATCAATTATGGTGTCATCACAGTTGAAAGCAAAACCCTGTCTTTGGAGTGCACTTCACAGAATTTGCAAGTGCTTGTATTCTGCAATAGGATAAATGACAGATCCCAAACCCCAGAGTCACATTCTCATTCCAGCTCAAATGCTCAACATCGGATTCTCAAGCTTAAGAAGAGGTAGGTACAAGTGCTGAGTACAATAATGATGTACATGAAGAGCATGTAGTGCTCTAGACAAAATAACTGCAGAACTCAAAATCAAAAATATTTATAGTGTAATATCTAGTCAGTAAAAATAAATATTCCTTCAGATAGGTACACACATGGAAGGAAAAAGTTGCCAGCTGCCCTACTATTTTTCTGTCTTGTTTCTGATTACACTTCTAATTCTCTCTTCCTTAATTCCTTCTTTAAAAGTCTCATTGTATTAAGCTAACAAAATATTAAAGCACCTACAGCACACTTTAAAAGAAAAGCATGGGTTCTTGGTGTTAATATAAGAGCTACCACCACGGTTGCTCTTAGAACTACTTCTAGTAATTGTACCATCATCATTAAATCTTGCTCACTCAGAGTTCCAAAGTCTGGTCTTGAATACCCAAGAAGTGTCTCAGATTTGCCCAAAGCTTGGGGTTCTCAGGGTTCAGTACACCACTGGCTAATCTAGAGGGTCTTCTGGGTAGTGCAGCAAGAAACTCCCTGGGATTCCATTCTGGATCCCTCAAATAAGAATTTCTCTAAAGATTACAAGCTTTGGTTTGCTCTGGAAGGCATAAAAGGAATCCAAATTTGGAAAGAATAAAACTATCAGTATTTGTAGATGACATGAAAACCCTAAAGACTCCACAAAAAAATTAATTGAGACAATAAATCAGTACATTACAGTGGCAGGTAATGAAAACAATTTGTAAAATTATTTGTGTTCCTATATGTGAACAATGAACTTCAAGAGAAAGGAAAAAAAAAATTCCATTTACAACCACAACCAAAATAATTAAATATCTAGGGACAACCTTAACAGAGGCGGTGAAGGACTGGTACAATGAAAACGGTAAAGCTTTGTTAAAAGAAATAGAAGAAAACACAAAGAAATGGAAGGATCATGCCAGCTCAGAGGTTGAAAGAATAAAGTTTAAATCACCACCTTACCCAAAGCAATAGAGAAATTCAATGCAATTCCTGTCAAAGATTCAATGGCATTTTCAAAGAAACAGAACAAACATTACTGACATTCACATGAAACCATGAAAGATTACATAGTCAAAACATTTCTGACATAAAAGAATGGTGAACTCATAGTTCCAGTTGTCAAATTATACTACAAAGCTACAGTAATAAAAATGGTATGGTGAAGGGATAAAAACAGACACACAGACCAACGGAATACAATTGAAAGCCCAGAAATGAATCCATGCTTCTAGCTCTCTTATTGACATTAATGTATGTGAAAGGTGTCCAGGGAATTCATTTGAGAAAGGAAAGTCTCTTTAATAAATGGTGTTGGGAAAACTGAGCCACCACATGCAAAAGAATAGCTTATCTTACACAATATACAAAAAGTAAGTCAACCGGAATAAAAGACTGAGATGTAAGATCTGAAACTACAAAACACATAGAAGAAAAGATAGGCAAAACAATCCTGTCACAAGCATCAATACCGTCATTGTGTATTCAACTCCAACAGCAAGAAAAACAAAAGAAAATATAAACAATTTGGATTACATTAAACGAAAAAAAAAAAAAAAGCTTCTACACAGTGTAAAAACCTATCAGCAATTAAAAAAGATAAACTCACGCAATTTGCAGCAACATGGATGGAGCTGGAAGGGATCATACCCAGCAAAATAAGCCAAAAAGAAAAAGAAAAATACTGGATGGTCTCACTCATAGTAGGAATTTAGAAGACCTAAATAAGGGACCAGGAAAAAGACTAATTATAATAAAGTAAAAATCAAAATCAACAAGCAACTATAAACCAGAGACACAATGGGGCGGGGGGGAGAAGGTAGGAGGAATTACAGTCAAAATAAGGGGGGTGGGAATTGTATGGGGACAATAACCAAGTTGAAAATGCACACATTGTGCAAAAATGAAAAATGATATAAAAAATACATAAAATAAAAATATTTAAAAAATCAGTAAAATGAAAAGATATTCTATTAAGTGGGAGAACCTATTTGCACATTATGTATCTGACAGAGAGCTGATATCCAAAATCTAGAAAGAAATCATACAACTCAAGAAGAAAAAAAAAAAGAATCAAAGGACTCAATCAAAAAATGGGCAAAGGAACTAAATAGATACTTCTCCAAAGACAACATATTGAGGGCCAACAAGCGCATGAAAAAATGCACATTATCATTTGTATTTTGGAAATGCAAATAAAAAATGGCCCATATCAAAAAGATCAGAAGCACATGTCAGCAAGGATGTTTTGTAAATCAATGTTACCTCAATAAAAAAAAATTAAATCCACAAGTGAAAAAGTTATATAAAATAATTGTTAAATCAATTTAATGTGGAAAGGAGGAAACGGAGAATTTTTAAATGGGTCTTTCTAGAAAACGCCCACACTAAATTATGAGGTCCTTTGAGCAGTCTCTGTGGTTGCCTCTACGGACTGGGACAACCATGGGAAAAACCAACTTTAAATGAGTGGGCTCTACCTGAGGAGAGCATGTTAGGGTTTTACATTCCACTCAATATGGTGAGCCCAGTGATGTAGGAAGATGAGGCTGCTGAGCAACCCAACTAGCTTCTCACTGGTATCCCTTTGTGACCAAGAACACAGAGTAAGGCAGTTGATAGGAGATGCAATAGTGAGACAGAATTTCTCTTTTAAAAAGTGTCTCATTCTCCTTTTTATTTCCCTAAAGGAGCTTACACTGAGTATTACTATGTGTGTGTGTCTGCAATCAATAACAACTGAATAAACAGTTTTTATGCAGATAAACCCCATAAGCCTGCTCTCATTAATACCTTGTTCACCTAAAGCAAGTTTAACCAACAAGATAATCAGGACAGCACATCAATAAAGACAACACACAAATTCCCAGGAATGGGTCTTCAAAAACCACCTCTTGTCAACCATTACCACTTCAATACCCACTGCAGGCCTCTCAACACACTGACCCCTCCAGTGTCCAAAATCAAGTAAGTTCATCTGTCATCATTTGAAGACGCATATTCTTCTCCACTGTTATCAAATTTAACCAGCTTTCAAGACCTAGCACAAGTATCCACTTTTCACTACTGTATCTATCCATTCAACAATCTTTACTGAGTGCAAGGGGGTGTACTGGGCACTGCTCATACAAAGATGCATAAGCTAGTTTATGTCTTGAAGGAACTCTCAGCAATGCTAAATGGTCTTCCATTCCTTTGAACTTTAGCACTTAGCTTCTCTGTTGGCTTATACAAGTAATCCTGCACATAAAATTGACCTTAAAATATTAAAGACATCACATCAAAAGCATACATTGTGTCCCCCTAGCATCAGCATTAGTACTTCACCACCTTAGAAATAAGAAATAAAACATTAGGAAAGAAAGTTCCTTCGATGAACACATCTAGGGTCTCCCCAGTGGCGCAGACGGTTGAGCGCAGCACTGTGAAGCTGTCCGCAGACTCTGCAGTGCAGGTTCAATCCCAGTCGACTGGGGAGAATCTCACATGGTGCAGCAGACCTCTCCTGTCTCACCTGCTCCTCCCCTCAGCAGTGTATTTAAGTCAGTCTGCCTGTTCTGTTCCCCACTCTGTCTCTGGTGAATCCTCTCACCCTCCCGCACATCTGACCTATACCCCGGTTCTTGTATAAATAAATCTTTTAAAAAAAAAAAAAAAAGATGTACACATGTATTATGAAACAACTCTTTTATAGTAACCATTTATGGGCCTTCCTGGTGGCGCAAGGGGTTGAGCACTGCACTAAGAAGTAATCCACAGCCTCTGCAGCACAAGTTTGATGGCCGGCCAGCTACAGAGAAATGCACATGGTGCAGCAGACCTCTCCTGTGTCGCCGGCTTCTCCCCTCAGCAGTGTATTTCAGTCAGTCTGCCTGTTCTACTCTCCACTCTGTCTCTAATGGATCATCTCACCCCCTGCATCTCTGCCCTGTACCCCAGCTCTTGTATGCAAAAATAAATAAATCTTTATAGTAACCATTTATTCCAGCCATTGACTTTGTTCTTTGTTCTGTTCTCCATATTCTCTGACATGTTACTGTAATTTCTTTTATTAGTTCAAAAAGCATTTATGCCTTCTGTACAAGGCACTCACCTAAGAATATTAATTTGTCACTTAGTTGCAGTACATGGAGTGGCCCAGTTCTCCCAGTCACTTACCTCCTCTCTCCTAGGCCCTATGATGTCTGACTCCACACTGTTAGCAACTACAACCCAATGGAACTTCTGAGATCTTGGGAAAGCACATTTACCTTCTTTAAGTACAAGACTTCAGGGGCCTCCCCTGGTGGCACAGGTGGTTGAGCACCGTGCTGTGAAGCTGTCCGCAGCCTCTGCAGCGTGAGTTCAATCCCGGCCGGCCAGGGAGGGTCCCACATGGCACAGCAGACCTCTCCTGTCTCACCCGCTGCTCCCCTCAGCAGTGTATTTCGTCAGTCTGCCTGTTCTATTCCCCACTCTGTCTCTGGTGAATCCTCTCACCCTCCTGTGCATCTGGCCTGTACCCCAGTTCTTGAATAAATAAATAAATCTTTGGGGAAAAAAAAAGACTTCATAGAAGTTTGTGGGACTCAATCCATGATGACACCTACGACTCCATTTTCTCAAACATGAGACACTGATTAGATAGAACGAAACAAGTTAACTGTTAATCCCCAGTCTACCAGAGTAACTCCAGCTGAATTTTCTCTGCTTCCTGAAGGTGTTCAGCTACATGATCACGTGAGTGTGAATGATGGTGTGCTACATAAAGGCAACACTGATAGTCATTCCTCACAGTAATACACGTTCACTAAGTGAAAATATAATAATTAGTGACTATTTTGTTGTCGTTGGTGAAGCTATTCTTTCTTCTGACCCATTAAGTCATTGAACATTTTCTGGCCACACGTTGCCCCTCTGGAACCTGGTACCCCATATAAATATGGAGATTCTAAGATGCAGTTACAATAATCGTTAATAACAATGGAACAATTGGGATACAGGTGATTTCATTTCATTTGTATTTACTTTTAAGAAAGTAACATATATTTACCTTTGAATAACAGCTTCCATGGATAAAGGCAGGATACAACTAGACTACCAAATGTAGCATAGCAACCAAAGACAGTCTGGTTTGGCTAAATATGGGAGGGAAAAGCCTGCTCACATAATTTCTTATAATTTATATTCTCAGGAAATGAAGGTAATAAGGAAATATTTCACAGATTCATAAGTACTACCATGATCTGCAATGAGATGGATGGGGAAATCTTCCCTGCTTCTGCTTCATGGACTTGTTACTTTTGTGGCTTCAAACATTGCTGGGACCATAGAGAGATCATTTCATTTTTAAGTCAAAATAGCTGGAAGTCAAAACCAACAAATCTATAGAATGCCAATTATGCAGATTATACAAGCAGCACTCAAGTGCTGTCAGCACTTCTCCATCCAACAATCACTAGCTCAGCCTTATTCATCGATATTGCTTCATAGCTATCACCTCTTATGTTTTCAGATTCATCAATTCCAAGACAGCTTGCAAAGAAACCTAGAAATCTCCATAATAAAAATATTCTCCAGGTAACAACTCTAAAAAACAAAGACTTATTTTTCTTATATGTCAGACATGATACTTTAAAAATCAATGACAGGTATCTAGATAGTAGTATTCTGAAGCTTAGTCATAAATGAGTCGCAAGTTGGAAAGATAATGATTCTATTAAGTAATAATCACATATTGCCACTTTAGACATATATTCCAGTCTTAGCAGGAAAGGAGTTCTATGTTTCATAACCTTCAGTCTAACAAAGAACTGGAACAAATCTTCTTAGGAAAAAAGGTAAAGTTGGGAAATAATTTAAAATATAATACGAAATATAAAGAGTTGTTTTAGTATGGAAGAAATTTCTATACTTTAGTAGTGATTAAAATCAAAAAAATCTCCTAATCATTTGGAAATTGAATATTTAGAATGTTTTCAGTCCAGTTATGTGTGAATAGGGGTAAAAATGTAATAGTAGCCTGTCTCCAGTTTTCTTTAAGATTGACATTTAAAAGCAGCCTGAACCACACAATTTAGAACTTAATCATATATTGTCTTGAAATGTCAATGCTGTTAAAAATAATATTAGTTTGATCTCAACTAAGGAGCAATCTAAGAACAGCAGAGTGTCTTATACTTTTTATCTCCTGCATAATCTACAGAGGTTGTTCAATTCAAGGACATAAAACATTTTTTCATATAGAAACAAAATCACCCTGCATTCTAAATAAAGTTGTGTGTTTAATAAATAACATAATATAAATAACATAATATTTAACTATGTGAGTATTACATATCATAGAAAACACTTGTTAAGGTAAACATTGTTTATTAAAATAGTTTAATTAACCAAGAGTTGATACCTTTAATATAGATTATTCTCTTTAACACACGCTTAGGCTACTAATTTATATATTTATAATTCTCCTTAAAAAAATTATTAAAATATGTATGTTATTTGCTTAGAACAAAGGTAAAGAGAAAAAGATAAAGATTACTTTTGAGGATAACTTAATAGTAATATAATGTAAAGGCAAATACCAAGTAAACCTCAGTGTTCAGGCTACCAAATACCATCCAGATTTTTAACACCATATATTTCACCAGCTTCTGGTCAACCAATTTTAATAAAATCATGGAGTCTTATTCAAGAAGAATGTGTTTGTTTTCCTATAAAATGATTTCTATAACCCTGCCATATTACTTATAATTCACAGTGAGTTTTATATCCTCAGAGTGGACTACAGATTTTTCTTAGTGATTTATGTCAGGTTCTTTTAAATAATCCTTCATTTTTATGGTTTATTTGCTTCCCAGAATAGGAAACAATGCATTCCATGTATGTGTATCATGATAAACCTAGAGACTGACAGAACGTGGACCCATGTAGACTTTACATAATGGAAGGGAGATTGATGAACAACTGGTGATGTTATTATAAGGTGCTTTTGCACATGGGAACAATACAAAATGGATTGTAGAACTGAACAACTAACTTCACATAACAATCTTAACCTAAGCTATATTTCAAATGTCCATCCTGAGCCAATGTGCTGGAGCCCTTACTGGAAAAAAAAAAAAATCATTCTATTCTAACAGGACAGTTCATTAATAGGTAGTCACCACCCCAACACCCTAGGTAATTCTCTGCCACCCTTTCTATGACTCAGGTTTCTAAATAAAGTATACCTGGAGATGATGGAGAATAAAATATACCAATAAAAAAATGAACATTTTTTAAATACTGTGAGCCTAGCAAATGAATGAAAGAAATATTCATTTGCTCAAGAATATAAAAAATTTTCCTATATTGATAAATAGTAGTAAATTACATAAATATTAATCTGTGCTCAAATATACACCTTAAATCTCACTTAAAGCTAAAGAAAGTTAGTTAAAGTGGATCCTGCCGAATCTTACAAGTCAATAGGAAGTCTATAAATAGAGAAAAATCAAGACTTTGAATTTTGAATGAGTGGTGTTTGGCTGATGGTACCCCACACAATCTCTCACACACCCACTAAAACACCTATGAGCACAAAGGAAGACAAAAAAACAACGCAAAAAAATCAGAACTCTGGATCTACATGCAATAATCAACAACATCCTAAAAAGGATTTCCACTTAAGATTGATGGAACAGGGTTAAAATTTATACCTTTCTATGCTAAACATCATGGTGTAACTTTCTGCCACAATGAAAGAAAATCGGGTCTGTTCCCTTGAGAGCAGGTACATAGAGTTGCTCCCACTCTCTGTACTCTCCCAAACAAACAAGACCAGCCCTCACCACTACACGTCTGCTGACTCCAGAGGCAACGAGACCTCCTGCTCACCACCCTGGGCAGACGCTTATCATATATCCACTGGAAACAGCATTTCAAATTAAACAATTTGCTGGAAAGTAAGAGAGGACTGGCAAGAGGGAGCTGACAAATAGGATTCTCTATTGTAAAAGACTGTAGATAAAGACAAAAATAATAATGGAAGATGCATTTGTGTTTATTTTCATATGTCATCTACTCTGCATTAGAGTCAGGTAGTAATGGAGGTTGAAGATTCTATCTGAAGGAAATAGATTTGCATTATGTGAAAACTGGGAACTGAGCTGGAAGGTGTACACATGAAATTGATTTCTGGCAATAAAACTCAGGAAATTATTTCATTACCACCCAAATGTTTATGCAATAGACTAAGAGGAAGTCTTCTTATTCCAATAGTCGGCAAACAGTGGGTGGAGGTGGACTTCCTCTCACCTGCAAATGAGTCAACAGGGAAAAAATAAAAGGAGATAAATTTCAAGAAACTTGAGATAAGAAAATTTCAATAAATTCTGGCATCTTCAGTAACACAAAAATACATAACTTCTTACAACAGCCAAAAAAAAAAAAACTTTAAGAAGAAAAAAGGTAGAAAAGATACAAGGGTAAGATGAAAAGGCCAAAAGGAAGGTAAGAAAATTGCAAGGAAAGTAAAAATGCTGTTAACTGAAGAGAAAACTACTATGAAAGCAGTAGGTTAATCAATGATATTCCACCAATCGAAATCAAGAGGTGTGGGGAGAAAAAAAAATGAGAAGCATTCCCAAATGTAAATGGAGAGAAAGACAAAGACTTAAAAGGTTGAGAAAAAATAATAGATAAAAAAAATTGAGAACAGGGTCTCAGTCCAAGAATTATAGGAACAAATTTTTGAAAAACAGCCACGTGTGCATATACACATGCACGGACAAACAAACCTTGACATGCATTGTCTTGTTTGGGGAAAATAAAATAGAATGACTGATTACTACAGAATAATTTATCACATTTTGAGAGAAAAAGACAATAAAATCACCCTTATTTACATAGATTTAATTTGTGAGACTGTAAGACAGAATAAAGAATTTATGAAAAAATAATAACCAGGGCCTCCCGGGTGGCACAGCGGTTGAGCACTGGGCTGCGAAGCTGCCCGCAGCCTCTGCAGCACCGGTTCGATCCCTGGCCACCGGCAAGGGTCCCACATGGCGCGCAGACCTCTCCTGCCACCAGCTGTTCCCCTCAGCAGTGTATTTCATCAGTCTGCCTGCTCTGTTCCCCGCTCTGGTGAATACTCTCACCCTCCCGCGCTTCTGACTGTACCTAGTGCTTATATAAATAAATAAATAAATCTTAAAGGAAAAATAATAACCAGGAGAGTGTTCCAGTCCCTGCAACATTAAATGGCAGATTTATGGAACACTGTCTCAGGTTTTTAAGGAAAAAATCATGTCCTTAAAAAAGCATCTTCACTTTTTTTTTAAGCAAGCTCAAAAAACATGAGAGTTCAGAAAACAAGGAACCAGTATTCTTGAGGAGGGTGTTCCTTCTTAAGGCAACATTAACAAATTACCCCAAACAAGGCAGCTTAAAATAAATCCTCTTCCTGGTTTCTGGGGGTTGCTCATAGACACATCCCTTCCATCCCTGCCTCCACATTCATACGACTATCCTGTGTCTGTTTGCTCTGTCTCAAAATTTCTCTCATCTTATGAGAACACAGATCATTAGAGCAGCGTCCACCCTAATATATAACTTCATCTTAACCTGATTATATGTGCAAAGACCTATTTCCAAATAAGGTCACATTCATGAGTACCAATAGGATACGAGTGATTTTTAAACTTTCTTCTTTAAGGTTTCTGTTTTCTAATAAATCTATAATGTACATGTAACAGTTATAAACATGGCTTATTTAAATAAGTGCACAGAACTTTGTAGTTACATTATGATGACAATTTCGTAACTTTTAATGAGGCAAAACTTTAGGAAATCCACTAAAAATATGAACAATGGTTATTTCTTGGGGCTGGGAATATGGGAAAGTTAAGTCTCCTATTTTTCTGTATTTCTCAAATTATCTGGAATGAGCATGCCTTAGGCCTTATTCTTAGAATAGGAAGTGATAATGTGAGAAAGCAGGGGTGGGAGGGAACCTGCCTAGCAGTCGCTGCAGGAAGAAGAGGGAACCAATCTTCCTTATACACACCCCCCCACCACTGTCCAGGCCTTTGGGGTAGAAATTGACCACAGTGGCTTTCTTTTTAACTTCTCAAGAAAATTCTAATGTGTAGCCAAAGCTGAGAAACAGCAGGTGGTGGGAAGAGTGCTTACATAAAGGTTTCTAAGACTGGCCATACCAATTTTCAATTGTGCTGCCCTGTCCTTCACTTCCTATTTCAAAGCATCCTTGTACACCATTGGAAGGGAAAACATATAATGCCTTCCTTCCTACCCACTAGAGTTTGAAACCTTATGTGTGAGCTAGCTGTAAGCATTTTACACAAGTTCCAGCAATCCTTTTCAAATACAATATTTACTAAGAGTGAGATCTCAGGGACTCGTAATAAATCTGAAGATCAGAAACCTATGACTACATGTGCACACTTGAATAGGTTCCATAATGAGTTCAGGAAAATTTCAATTTGTCAGGATATAAGTTGAAAACTTTGAGAAACGCTGTCTTTTAGGATCAAGTACATGGTAGGAGGAACCTGGCAATCACACATGGTCCAGAAATTGGGGGTAGGGGGGAATGCATGCACAAATGCATATTCTTGTGCCCAAAGTGCTGCCTAATTCAAAATAATCTGTTCTATTTAAAATAAGAAATTTATGCATAGTTAATCTCCAGGGACATACATTACTTTAAAAAGTCCACAAGTTTGGGTATAAGATCTCATAAAGTCAAGTGATTTGAAAATATCCTGAATTTACTTAGACCCCTCTAACTATCAGCCCAGCCCTCCCTCATGGGCACCCTAAAAGCATATACCCACCTGCCAGCTCAGTCTCAGGTCTCACAGGCCTCACAAACTTAACATGGCAAATGTAAAACCCAATTCTCCTCTCCCTCTTTCCTGATTTTTTTTCCCCCAAAATCAGTTCCTGTTCCATCTATGTTGTTTTAAATGGCTAGATTTCATCTTTTTTATAGCTCAGGTGTGTGTGTGTATCTGTATACATATCATATCATTCTAATCCACTCATCCATCATTAAGTACTTAAGCTGCAGCTATATTTTAGTTGCAATGAATACGGGAATGTATATATCCAATCTAATCGGTGTATTTTCATTCTTCAGGCAGATACCTAGGAAAGGAACTGCTCATTTACATGGTAGATCTATTTTTATATTTTTAATAGCCCTCCATATTGTTTTCCACAGGGACTGGATCAGTCTACATCCAGGAGCGTACAGGGTTCTTTTTTCTGCATATCCTCTCCAACACTTGTTACTTCTGATCTTTTTGATATGGGCCAGGTGCATGATTATATCTCATTGTGGTTTTTATTTGCATTTGCTTGATAAGTGAGAAACTCTTTTTCATGTGCCTGTTGGCCATCTGTGTGTCATCTTTGAACAGGTGTCTATTTAGCTTTTCTGTCAATATTTTTATTGGGTTATGTGTTTTCTTATTATTGAGTTGTATGAGTTGTTTGTAGATCCTGGATATCAGTCTCTTGTCAGATGTATGATGAGCAAATATTTTCTCCCTTCTAATAGGGTGTCTTTGCATTTTAATAATTTCTTTTGCTGTGCAGAAGCTTTGCAATTTGATATAGTCCCATTTGTTTATATTTGCTCGTTTCCCTTGCCATTTGGATTCGAATTACCAATGACATCACTACGGTCAATGTTGCAGAATGTTTTACCTGTGTTTTCTCTGAATTTTATGGTTCCAGGTCTTACATCTAAGTCTTTAACCATTTTGAGTTAATTTTTGTGTATGACATGAGGCAGTGGTCTAGTTTCATCCTGTCACATGTGGCTGTCCAGTTTTCCAGACAACAAATTGTTGAAGAGAATTTCCTTTCTCAGCTGTCCCCAATCTTAACATATCTATCTCCTCATGATTTATAACTCAAACGAAATGTCATTTCTTCAAAAAGAGCTTTCTAATCATTCTAGCTTGAAGACACCACCTCCAGAACAAATCACATCCTGCACTATTGTTACCGTTTCTTTTTTCCATAGGAACCTGTCAGAAGAAAATCATCATACATATATGTGTATGTACATATGTATATATGTGCCTACTGCCTCCGTCTCCCCACTGTCTCTGGGAGGGGAGGGACACCATCTATATTGTTCATTGCCTCATCCCCAATACATAAAACATTATCTGATACAAAGTCAGTTCTCAATAAATGTTACTCTCCAACTGTGTGTGTGTCTCAACAGAGACATATGGAAGTACGGAGATTCAAGAAGATTAACATAAAAGGAGTGAACTACCTACAGATGGTCAGATTCTTTCACAGAATTCCTCCTTTTTCACACCTGAGACCCATGTACACTAATTCAAGATATCCTCAAGCAGAAAATTTCCCCAGGCTCAATTTGCTGCTCTCTGCTCAAGTCTTCCCTGACTGGCCTCCTTGGGTCTACTGTGCCAATTCTCATCCAGAATGCCCTTTGCCTCCTTAGAACTCATCTGGTCAGCCAGCGTGACTCTAACTGGACATTTTCTGAACACAACAGTAAGGTTGATGCCATGGCCACCCACAGTGAGTGAGCTACACCCCAATACTATGCATACCTGGTTCTTAGCACACCTTTTAGCCAGGGTGTCAGTGCACCCAGGTCTCCTGGGAACAAAAGAAAGGCAGTGAGCCTAGTTCTCTGATGCCCTAGATCATTTGTCATCTGTCCCTGGCATGACAGCCAAAATAAGGGTGCCATACCCAGCTTTCCTAGGCACCCTCCTCTTGGTGCAGGTTCTCCCTGTAATGCTTGAGCTTCTTGGGCACTGAAGACAACACCTCAATTAGCCAACACATACTACTTTGAGGGGCCAATTTCCAAATCACCTTTCTGCGAACATAACTGAGAAATAAGGATGAAGTCCCAACCCAGTGCTTATTCCTGGGCCCTCAACACAGTCAAGATGATGAGGGAAGTTTTTCTAAAAAGGCCCACAGAGAGCGAACACTCCATAGAGGGCAAACCAGCAAAAAAGCAACTGACCCTGCAGAGCAGCAGAGGCAAATTTTCCTCCAGAATAGCTGCTGGATCCTGCACCCTGAGAAAAAACAGGTAAGAATTTTGACATTTGAGTTTCCACCACCAGAGTGAAGCAACAACAAACAGATTCAGGGCGGTTATTGTCTACTTCACAGAAAGAGTCCTGGCCTACAGTCTGGGTTTCTGACTCCACCCTGCTGCCCCTGGTGAAGACAGCAGAGAGAAGCCACCACTCTGCCAAGCACATGAGGAAGCTTCCCCAGGGACTGGTGTGTCTACTATTGACCTTGTCCCATGGCTCTGGTCTCTGCTACTAAGATTTCCTGGAAACCCTCCTTCTGCTTCTAGCACTGCTTATATTCCCCACACCCGGTCCAGACAACCATGCCATACCTGAGATCCTGGAGAAAGGCATCCCCTAGGAAATATCTGAGGACAGACGCTATGGCAGCAGCCCACTGGACTGCCTTAAATCTCCCTCTGCTCCTCCTTCCATAGCTTCCACAGCTGCTCATGCCAACGCTTTCATAAAGGCCCCGTTCATTCCTAGATCACACGGCCATTCTAGATCACATGGCCATTATAGCCCTCCTCCCTGATCAATGATACTCACCCTTATCTTAAGCTGGTCAACCTTATGAACCTAAGGACAATTTCTGGGTGGACTGCGATCATTTCAAACCCAGATGGATTTTAAACAAAATCATCTTCTCTTTATTGCAAATAGTACCACCATTCCTTTAGTTACCCAAAACTGATTATTAAGTTAGCTTTGATGCATTCCTTTCCCCCACTATCAGTCAATCTTCAAGTCCCCCAAATTGGACTCAAAACCTATGCACCCCTCTCTCCTCCTCCATCCTTACTAACTGTCCCCTCTCTCTCCACAATCATAAACTCCTGCTTCCTTGCTAAGGGTCTTTCCTTTAGTTTATAAACTGGCTCAAATACCTCTCCTTGCGTCTCTTCCCCATCTCTACTAGGATGAAGAATTCTTCCTGTTTCCACTGCACTTTAGCACTGTTTTGTCAATAAGCACATCGTATTATCACTGTACACTTGTCTGACCCCCCACTAGTAAGGCCTCCTTGAAGCACAGAGTCCAGCCATTTCATCTTTATATCTCTTAAGTATAATAAATTTCAAGAAATGTTTGCTAAATATATTCTCCTTATACATCCTCTCTAATAGCTTTTCTTTTCTTTCTATCCTCACTGTCCTTATTCTGTCCCCTTTCCTCTTAAGCTAGATTTTCACAAGGCTCTTTTCAGTTGACCTTGAGTCTTGTCCCCTGCAGTTCAACATGAAAACTATGTGGCTCCTTTCTCAGTATAATCTTTGTAAAACAGTAATTCAGGGTTAAACACACACACACACACACACAAAAGCAAACCAACAAGAAAACTCCAACAGTTCCACTGCTTAAGGCAAGTTTTGTCAGTGGTTGATCATTCATCAGTAGTAGATTTGAAAGACCATGGAGTTGGAATTTCATTTCACAGCTTCCAAGAGTTTTCACAAGAGAACAACTTGGCCAGCATGCTGCACTCTGCTCGGCTCCATGCAAGGGCTGCTATCTCAGGAGCATGCACAGTGTGGGCCTTATGTCTGCACACACACAAAACCAGACACATAGGGAACACGCACAGAAGCTCAGCTATTTTTGTCAAAATGAGTCCCACTGTAGTATTCATGAGGATGAGCAAAGCCTTGTAAAGAATGATAAATGCCTCTTCAAGGTGTAAGAAGCACTTGCTCCCCAAAAATATAAAACTGGACATCTTTAGCTGGGATTTCTAGACCCTCCATGACTCAGCCCCGAGCAATCCAGACAGGACTTTGACTCATACATGTCTTACACGTACGGCCCTGAATTCAGTATAGTCCTCCCCATGCACACTCCTGCACTTTCTTGCCTCTATCTTTTTTGGTTGAGCTGTTCCATATCTCAGGTGCTGACTTATCTGTAATACCACTCCCATCTTAAAGCATTTTTCCAACTCAGGGATCTCTCCTTTCCTCTAAATCCCCTGGTACATAGAGTCTTTTTCATATATTTGGGATTTACCACTAGCTGTTACAGTTACAACTTTTGAAATGGGAAGATTTCAAGCACAATCTCCCAGTAGTACTAAAATACCTCCAGTCAAATCATGAGCATGGATGACCAAATGTAGCATGAGCAGTTAATTCTAGGCTAAAAGTGCTTGAAAAGAAGAGAAAAATTGAATGGGCAGCCAGGACTGGAGATGCAGGTGGGAAGAATAACAGAGCTACAGACTTCATAAAAGTGCAATTGATTCTAGTACCTTACTCTGTGTCCTTTAACATGTCATCCAGGAACAAGAACTCAGTGAAAACATGATGAGAAATAACATAGCCCTTAGTAGTTTTCAAGAACTATGATAAATAACATTGTAAAAAGTTTAAAAATGTAGTTGATGTTACTTATGCAAGGCCCTGGCTTGGGAATAGTTAAACTTTGGGGGTGAGGGAGTTGGGAGAGAATTGCCAGTGGGGATAATTCAATCTGATCATTAAACCTGTTTTTCCAAATGCTTTTAAATGAACACATTTAATTGAAAGGAAAAAAATAAATAAAGAGGCTGTAGCTCATGAGAAGCATTGTGCTAACCGGAGTTTCGTTTCTTTGAGCTGTCTGAGCTGAGTGATAGATGTAAGAGTTACCCACTGAGTTATAGTCACCCTGATTACTTTATTGTTAGAAATCTTTACACACTCCACAATTCAATAGTGAGGCAGATCTTGGGGAAACACACCCAGGGTCATCTGGGCTGAGAGACTGATGGTTTCCCACTGCATCTTTGCTTCTTTTGTGTTACAGACTTTATGTCTCTTAATAAATCCTGACTCATTCATGAATGCCAGACCAGTTATACATCTGTTTAGTCCAAGATAACCATGTGTCGTAGTTTGAAGGCAGCTTTGAATAGTGTCATTATCCTCATAATACAAATACACACAACACACAAACTCATAGGTGGCGTTTCATTGATTATATGATATATTTTATTTCACATTTTACGTTCTCTGAAATTGGTAAGGGTCTTGTAAGGGATGACATATTAGAACTGCTAAAATATGATACATTTCCTCTAAATGAATGGTAAACATCCTGATGGTAAGGCCTTCAAGGCAGACACAGTGACTGAGATTCCAACAATGAACACTGGTGATCTCATCCAATCCAATCCCCCCCCCCACTTTTACAAATGAAAATCTCTCTCTCTCTCTCTCTCTCTCTCTCTCTCACACACACACACACACACACACACACACACACACACACATACACACACATACACAGAAAAATAAACTTGGACTCCAAACCTCCACTGTTCTTCTGTTCTAAAGCCCCCTCAACAAATAATCTGACTCAAAAACAATTCAATATACTGTAAGTGTTTGAGGTTAGGAACAAAGTCCATTTTGATGATTCTGATATTTTGAGTGCCCAACACGGTGCCTGACAAATACATCTTTTATAAATTAATTTAAAAGTGAATGTTCTGAGATGAAAAATCCAGCTGCTGTGCATAAGATAAAGACTGGCAGCAAGGGACTCCGTGAGCAGGCAGGAGAAACAGTACTCAGCAGTGTGTTCAGCAGACCATCCCATGAAAACCTCTTCGGTGTTTGTTCAAAATGAAGATATCTGGGCTCTTCACAGTCCAAATAATTAGAATGTTGAGGCTTGGAACTCAGGAATTTGAACTTTTAACAAATATTCCATGGCCATTTTCACGACCATTTAAGTTAGAGAACCAGGATGTATGAGAAAATAAAGACTTGCCCTGGAGGCAATGGAAGGAAAAGAGCAAAGGTCACAGGAATAAAAAGTTAAATATAAAGAACACAGGACATTAAATGAAGAAAAGACACAACTTTGATGATAGGGGAGAGGGAGAGAAAGTTCAGCAAGGGGCAGGCAAGTTAGTTATAAACCAAAGTAAGAACCATTTAAATACACTGTACAAAAATGAACAATGATGTAAAATATATAAAAAAATAAAAATATTAATTACAAAAGAACCATTTAACTATAAATGTACAAACATTAAAGAATCAGGAACTCTGAGAAGCCCCGGGATGAAGGATTAATTCTATCCATGTGCAAGAGGCCAGGAGTACCATATGAGACATCATTAGGATAATTAAATAATTAACACACATAGGATTAAAATTCCTCCTGGGAAAAATTATAATGAACAAGAAACACCTAATGTAGTTTCACAAATGACTCTTCAAATATCTACAAAGACAGATCTGCACTAAATCTGGAGAAAAGTGAAAAGTATCTCGTTACAGTCAGCCAAAACTTAGAGAAAAGAGTCAGAGGTAGCAAATTAATTCATGCTACTCAAATGAGTCAGACACACGAGAAGATGAGCTTTTAAAATTATCAAGTGGGGGTGGGGGAAAGACTAGGAAAAGAAAAATGCTGCTAAAAATGGAGTGGGGAATGGAATTAATGAAGACTAGACTAGCTCAGAAACTGAGCTAATTCCTTTTAATTTGTCTTTGACAAGAAAAATGAAGAAGACATATTTGTATAATTAGAGAGAATGAAGACTTTGCAAAAATAGTGACTGACAAAAAGCAGATGGGGATCACTTGACAAAACTGAACTCAGCCCAATCAGCAGGACTGGATCATGGGAAGCTAAGGCTCTTAAGGGAATTCACTCACACACTTGAGGAGTCATTTACAATCATTATGGAAATATCACAGAAAAATGGAGAAACAGAAGATTTGGAGAGGAGGAAAAAATTAAGTAATGAAATATCCCATCAGTCTTAAAATGATTACAAAGAGACATCATGGAAAATGTACAGTTTCTCCTGCCCAGATTGTGAGCTCCTTGAGGCCAGAGGCATTTTCTTCACTATCTGATATCAGCACCATGTTGAGGGCAAACAGCAGAAGAACATGTGATGGCTGAACATGTATAAAGACCATGAGCCAGAAAGTGAAAGTTGCTGAATTTTTCCAATTCTTCTGAGTAGAAATCTGTACCCCAAAGTAGCTCAGAGCCCATTTTTTTCTTTCATGTATGAAATATTGTAATCGCAAAAGGTAAAATACTTGAACATCTGGTGGATAATTAAATCATAAACCATAATCAGAATAAAGACCTAAAAGCTCTAGTAACATAAATACAGTAGATTTGAGAAAAACTATGACATCAAAGAGAAACAAAGCACTACATATACTACTAATTTGAGCCAACAGTTTCAGTACTTTCCTTAAAAAGAAATTCTCTAACCATTTTGGAGAACATACTAAATTTAAGGAGAAACCAAAAAAAAAAAAAATCCAAAACATTACCTTGGCTATTAGTATCATTGTAAGGAGTGTTAATGAATCACAGAATTCCCTCATTTTCCCAATTCCAACACAACTCCCATCCCCAATCAAACACTCAGATATATTTTTATTAACTTATTCTCAACTTATAAACATGGTAGACAAGTAAATTTATGTAAAGTCATATGCTTACAAGAGGTTGACACTAAATTAATGGGAAAGATATCAGATAATTATAAACATAAGCAAAAAAATTTAATGCTACAAGCTAAAAGAGGGAGATTCATTTTTGGATATCTTTGAGTCTAGAGTACTTTGTGTCATACATATTAATATAATAATCACACATTGATTAAACCAAACTGAAATCTATTGAACTCACATATAGGAAAGTTATATACCAAGGTTGTTTATTTCACGGATCCTCTAGTCCTCTGCTGAGGTCCTCAAAACTGACCTTTATCACTTTTGATGAGAAGGATTATCCTAGTAGATGACATATAAGTGATGAATTTCTTTGTTTTGGCCACACTATCTCTCAAAAGAAAAGAATACAAAGAAAAGGAAAAGGCTACTGGTTTTGATTATTGGGAAAGGGTGTTTCATCACTTATGTCTTGATGCCATGTGAGGATCAGAGGAGAAAGCACAGAAGTTTATGCAAAGGTTCTGATATCATTTACATGAATAACAAAACTTTTGGCCTACAGAGGATACTTACGAGTCAAATTCAAGGGCCTCCCTGGTGGCACAGGCTGTTGAGCGCAGCACTGTGAAGCTGTCCACAGTACCGGTTCAATCCCAGCCGGCCTCGGAGCAATCCACATGGTGAGCAGACCTCTCCTGTCTCGCCCGCTGCTCCCCTCAGCAGTGTACTTCGTCAGTCTGCTTGTTCTGTTCCCTGCTCTGTCTCTGGTGAATCCTCTCACCCTCCCACACATCTGGCCTGTACCCCGGTTCTTGTACAAATAAAATTAAAAAAAATGAGTCAAATTCAAGATCTTCTCATACAGAGGGCAAAGTTCAAGGTGGATAGGTACATTAGCAAGGACAGACAAACTAGCTGGGACATAAAATGGGAGCACAAGGAAGGCCCTATTCACTTCAAGTTCGACCCAGCTCGTACCCATTCAGTTTGACTGGATATTAAGACAAAAATCTTTCAAAAAATCATCAAGCTGATGTAAGAGCACCAATCCCTTGAAATAACTGGTAAAAGCAAATTCTATCTCCTTAAAAGAAAACAAACACATCCTCCAAAAAGCAGCTTAATTCACGCACCTTTGTAATACACCTTAGGAGTAAAAGAGCAACAAGAATAACATACATACATGCATACAACGGAATATTATTCAACCATGAGAACTAAGTCTATCCAGACATTTTGCAAGAAAAATGGATGGACTCAGAGAGCATTAGGCAAAGTGAAATAAACCAAAGACCAACACTGCATGAAATCACTTACATGTGGAATCTAGAAAGGGGGAAAAAAAGTCAAACATAGAAAAAAAAAGTGGAGTGGGTTGTCAAGAGCTGGGAGAGGATGAAATAGGGAAAGGTTGGTAAAAGGCTATGAGCTTTCAGCTCTAAGATGAATAAGGCCTAATGCTAAGGCACTAACGTAAAACACGGGGACTATAATTAATACTTTTAGTAGAACAAATTTTAAAGATCGAACTAAAGATTTAAACAATAGAGAAAAAAAACACACTTGATTTGGTGTCAAAAAAAAATCAAGTCTGTCCATTCACTTATGCATTCAACACAGTCCAAGAAGCAGAATAGACTACAATGGAAATTTCACACCTAATCCAGGTACTTCTAGAAATTTACAAATTACTAGATAATGGGACATTTTCCGCAGAAATGGATTTCCATGAAATATCTAATACTCAAATTACGGAAATACAGGTGGACAGGAATAGGAGAGAGAATTCGACAATAAACATGTCTTAGGTGCCATTTGATTGCAATTTTGAGCTCTAATTTATCAGGCAACCTGGACCACTGTGAACTTAAACAACAGGAAAGGGAAAGAACTGGGACATTTCCACAGCAAAAATGTACCTCTGCTAAAAAAATTCTTTAAGAACTCAAGCCCATGATGCCTGTTTATTAATCTACACACAATTCTAACCACCTTGGTTCCTGCTGTCTCAGCCTACACCACAGTAGTTGAGCAACCCAGAAGGCAGGAGGAGCTTGTCTGAGACAGCAGTCAACAGCAGATATGATCTTTAGACACACAGCAAGCAAAAAAAGACAGATGGCATGAGAGGCAGACAAATGAGATAGAAACAGCAGTCTGGGGCTGCTTCAAAGTGGGGGTGACACTGTACGTGCCCCCACAGGTGATAAGGGGACCTCTGCCACACCACGACACACTGATAAAGGCTAATGCTGCGAAGTTCAAATGAGGCATCAGTTTACCAGGTTCAAAGTGATGGCCCTTCCATCACCAAGTAAAGGAAACACACCAATATGTTGCAACAAAAGAATCTCAAGAAGTTCAGAGCGTGTCACCCCCAAAATATGCTGCTTTGACATATTGACTTGTTTGAGTTAAAGGCACTGGAAAAACAGGAAATATAAGAAAAACTCTCTGATCTTCCCTTTTATTAAAAGTAGAAAATGTAGATGACATTCTTATGTGGAAGATGCCCTCGCTAAACCAAAAGGAAAAAGCAGCATCTTTATCAATGACAAGAAGTGAAGATGGAAAGAATCCTATACAAAAACTTGCTAAAATAATTCTTATCTCCTGGAATGTAGCCCCCCACACTGTGTAGTCACTGTCCACAACTGCTGCTCTTTGTTCAAATCTGACATAAAAAGTGTCGCCATGTCTCTAAGTCTCATTTTCTCTTGAGGTTTCCCATGACAGGTAAAACTTGGACTGAATTCATTTGCATGCTTTTCTCTGGTTAATCATTGTCATTTTAATTTTTCACCCAGTTAGGAGCCCTGATATCCAGTTAAGAAAAATGTTTCCTTAACCTATAGACACAGTAAGAGAAATATTTTATAGAAGTCCCATTTAAAAATGTTAAAAGACAACATTTGTGCCTAAAGGGGTGAAATTGTTTTCTAAAACATTAAGCTACAATGAAAATCAGCCTACAATGCTAAATAAGTTTTTTTATAATGCTATATGACCATTTTTTTTTAATAGAAGATACAATAGTTTAAAGTAATCAGTCTCCATCAGAACAAAGATAGCCAATTTAAGAAGGGAAAAAGCAGTCAGGCAAACGCTTAAAGTATGAAAACAAAGCACCATATGGATCTGTCTGCTATGAAGGCACACCCTGAGGTCTCTGTGAAGGCCCGTCAATGAGTCCCAGCATATGAGCTTTAAAAAATGGTTAAACAAGCTCAAAGTATCTTTGAAACATCAATGGTGTGCTAGGGTTTCCCTTTTTTTCTGCACTAAATTAAAGTTAATAAATGTTGCAGGCATTTCCTCTGCTTTCCTTAATACGCAACACCCCCCCACCCCAAACTCTAAGAAATAAAAGCAGTCCCTGACATCACATTACAGTCTACAGGGTTTGCAAAATGGCATGGTGGGGGAGCTTTGAAGTTTGTAATAATAGAAAGAGAAATATACCACGGATGCCAGAGGGGGGAGCTCAGAGCAAAGGGAAAGATCATGTTTCTAATGGGCAAGAAAAGGAAATTTTGAAAACCTTCTGAGCTTGTTACACAATATCCCTTTCTCTTTTTTTCAGGATTCTCTTTTGAAGGATGGGTTCCAATACCCTTTGAAACAAACAACAATTTCTCTATTTTTTCCTAGGTAGAGAGAAAATAAATAAAAGTACGGCTGAGGGTAACCTGTTCACACAATGGGCAGGTAGGTGAGGCCTCTGCTCCAGGGAAGTACTCACACAGCCTCCTCTCCCTACTCCGTTTGTTTGCAAATAATCCTACACAGTAGGATTGGCATCTAATGATGCTCCAGGCAGAAAGAAGGAATTAGCCCAAGACAATCATTATTTTAAAGAGGTGTTTGGACTCCTCCAGATTCCTTTGTATGTTTACTTCTAAGGACAAAATGGAATTTTAATAGGCTCTTTCCATAATTAAACAGACTATCTTTGTGTATTCACTGCCCTGTCAACACTAAAGAAATATTAGAATTTCTCCTGCAAGAATGGAGCCAGGATCACAGTCTTCCAGAAACAACCTCCAAGTATAGACAGGTTTGCAAAGACAGCCAGGACCAGCCAGCACCCTTATTCTTCCAGATCTGAACTGTCAGTGTTCCTTTAAACAGAGCTTTCATCTCAAACAGTTCTGACAGTGACCAGAGGCACAAAAATAGGCATTAAGATAGGTGCAATCAAACAACGAAGTGTTTGATTCTACAGGGAAAGTTATGGCTCCCAAATCAGTATCCAAGGAAAATCTTAAAAAAAAATCAGCAGCCCTTGTACCTGTTAGCTACTGCCACAAAAGTAACAAGCCACTTCAAAACGCAGTGACAGACAATAGGCATTCCTTTCTTGCTCACATCTACGCTGGTTATCTGCGATTCGGCAAAAGATCAAGTTCAAATGCACAGGCACATGTCAAGCCTTGGGTAGAGGGGTATCTGCTGACATCCCACAGGTCTTGGTAACTCACATGTCCAAATCCAGTCTCAAGTGTGCAAAGTGGGGAGGCACGCTGTTATGGAGGCAGGGGTGAGTGGTGGTGGATGGGTGAAGGAATTGAATATTTGCAGGATAATCCCATTAACACATCCTCAGACACAAGCTGCTAGATGGATTTTTGTTCACCCAGGCATCACTCCCTGCTGTTAATGGATTACAAAGGTCTCATCATTAAACCTTTTAGGTAAAAAAGACCTAGTTTTATAAGTTTGCCATTTGGAGAAACATTAGAAAGTAAGAATTAGGGAAAAAACCCTTTCAAATTAAGAGTCTATCATATTTCTAAGGATAAATGGACACAATTAGGAGCTTGATGAGCATCTCAGAAATCTGTTGACTAAGAACTTGTGTACCTTACTTCTGCCTCAACAATCTTTATGTAGTATTACCTTAGAATAGCCTGGTAGGCAGCAAACTCACTAAGAGAAAGTAGAAAAAATGCAACTTGGATAAAGTAAACAATAGTGGTGGCATTGGCATAAACTGGAAGAGAGTGGAAAGCACTTGATAAACTGATGGTAGCTATGAAGAAATATTGATAGCAAACATTTTAAAATAATCTTAAAAGGCTCTGATTTACATTGAAGAGTTAACTTTTTAGCCATATAACCACTTCAATCCTACTGGAAACAAGATGTTGGATGGAGATAGACTGGGGGTGGGGGGGTGTATATACCCAAGCATGTGTGTGTTGTGTGCAAGTACATACACATATATATGCATATATATAACAAATCTTTATTAGCTTAGTCCAATGCAGTCCAGGTTCAGATTCCACCAGCAACTATTAAATACCTACCACATGTTTCATGTAGCATCTCACCATATAATACAAAGAAAGCTATGTTGCAAGTAATATAATATATAAATTAAGTAAGTGAAATTCTGTAATTTACATAAGATTATAACTAGTCAGTCATAAAACCAGCACTGGAAGATAAATCTTCTAAATAAGTTTTTCTCTTGCTATCACCCCATGCAAATCCCTGAAAATGCCTCCATTTCTTACCTTAATGAAAAGGAGGACTCATCTATCTATCCCCACTCTCAACTACATGGATGAAGTCAGAAATGCAATTATCGTCTTAATAGGCTTATGATCGTCCTCAGGATATGCCCCACAATTTGGACAAATGTGACCAGAATTCAGGAACCTGTTAAACCTGTACTTTAATACCTGGTATCAATCAGCAGGTGAAAAGTTCCAAATAGAAGAAAATCTTACTACCTTCAAGGAATGTCTTAATATTCTATTTCCTGGCATGAGTTTTAACTAAAGTAATTGAACTGTTTCACATAAAGTCTTATAAAATAAAGGCTCTGTCAGGCAGAAGTGAAATATATACACTCTGCATTCGAGGGCTCTAGATTTCTACCTACAGTCTATAGCTTTTGCTCAACGAGACTCAAGTTCATTACAGGCCCAGTCTATAAACCTATCCTTCATGGCACACAACTCCACTTAACATGCAAATATGGCTCCAAAAACACTGCTTCAAACACAGGGTAATCTATGCTTACTTACGCTATGCTACATTTAATTTACACATATATTACTCTGGACACGCAAAGTAGGGAGGAAAACAGATAAAATGGATTCCTCCATCCACAAGGGTGATTAGGAAAGAAAAGACGACTAGTGAATAGATAGCAAACCTGCATTAACTTGTCTCACTTTCAGATAATTAGTTGTGAATTTTTTAAGGCAAGTGGGTCACATGGGAGGGTACAAATTTATTGTCTTCCACAATCTAATAATCTTGGTAGCTGTGAAAGTTATCTATTTATTGATAGGCAACTGTAATTTATCTTCCCTAGGTAAAATGCAGTTATTTAAATATTTTTTTCCTTTTATGAATGCTGGCCTCAGCAGCAAATATGCAAATGACTTCACAAGAACAAAAACACTCATTAAATGTCAATAAACCCCCAAAGCAAGGCTACAAAACCTTTGGAAAATGCTGTAGCAGGTCAGCAATGAACCACCAAGCTTCAGAAGAAGAGTGAATTCAAGATGATTGTGAAGTGCTTCACAAGGAAATCAGCACCAGGATTCTGGCTGATGCTCTGCCATTAAGTCTTGTGTGGCCTTTACAATGTCCCCTGCCTTTACTCAGTAGTCATGTCTCATGAACACAGGAGTTTAATAAGATTCATGCATTCAGAGACATTTGCTGAGGGCCCACTATCTTATAGCATTGACTGTGGTAGAGTGGATGCAACAATGAACTGATGGACAAGGCACTTGGCCTCAAGGACCTCCCAGGCCAGTGGGAAGATGAATCCATTTGAACCACTCCAGTTCAAAATGTCTATGACCTTTCAAAGCTTCAGGTAATAATTCACTCAAGTATGCATGGTGCCCAAAGAGACAAGAAAAAAAGGGTTAAATAATTTTTAATGGCATGTCAGTTACATATCAAAGAATATGTCCCAAATGGTAGAATATAAAATGGCATGCCCCACTTGGACAATCTGCAGCTTTTCAAAAAGTTTAACAGAGATTTACTATGATGACACCCAAATTCCACTCCTACATACACTGAAATTGCAAATGTGTCTGTCCACAACAATATGTACATGAATGCTTACTGTAGTGGTTTTCATAATAGCCAAAAAGTGGAAACAACACATATGTCCATGAACTGATGAATGGATAAATCAAATATTCATAAAATATTCTTAGGCAACACGAAAGCGTGAAGTGCTAAGACATGCTACAACATGGATGCACCTTGAAAACATTATGCTCAGTAAAGAAGCTAGTTAGAAAAGTTCCCATATGGTACTATTCTATTTATTTGAAAAGCCCAAAATTGATCACTTTATAGAGACAGAAACAGACTGGTGGTTGCCAAAGGCTTGGGAGGAGGGGGAACAGAAGTAACTGTTAATAGGGAGTTCGACCAATGACCAAATTCCTTGAGGGTCATGAACAAGTTCCAGAGCTAGATAATGGTGATGGATGTACAACTTTGTGAAAATACTAAAAATGACTGAGTTATACACTTCAAAATGGCAAACTTAATGGTATGTGGATTATATGCCAATTTTTTAGTATTGAAAAATTAAGTTATGGAACAATATTGGTCCCATCATGTAATAAAATCACAACCTAGCAAAACTTATTAGAAAAGAGCATGCTGAAACAGGAAGCAGATGATTTGCTAACACAATATTTTAAAAAGTCAGATTATGATTTCAAAGTAAATTTTACAGTTGGCTCAGTATTTTAGGCAAAAATCACTAAAGTACTAAAAGATAGGAAAAGCCAACTTTGTGTTAATTCTTTCCAATATGCTGTTATAAGGCATCATTGTTCCAGTACCCTTGTACCTAATAAATCCCTATAACTTTTTCCTCTTCATCATTGTTCTTCTAACAATAATATTAACTACCTCAATTCCTACTCTCAAGTCCTGCCTCTTCACCATTCTGAGTCAGCAATATTTCTACCAACCACGTCAAATTAAGATTTTCAGATATAAAGATCTGTGTAACAATAATAAGGTAATTTTTGATTGGTTCGAGAAAGGAAAAAAGAAAATTTAGAAGTGATGTTATACACTGTAGACAAATTTCCCTAAATTAAAGTCCTAGTAAAACCCAATTCAGAAACAAATACACACAATAATGATCAATAAATGCAAATGGAATAAACAGCAAGAGGAATAACAAGAAAACTGTTGGGGAGCACAGCTGAAGGAACCTGGAAATTATGTTAAACAGCCTTTCAGCCACAACTATGGGATGTTTCCCCATTCACAAATTCTACAGCAGCACATTTTTTAGCATTAAGTTTGTGCATAACTAAATTATTAGCGAGTAGTTCCAGAGATTTTCAGAACTGTCTGAGGGTCTTTATTAGCAAACTGACTACCATTTGCTCCAAGGTAGCTTCTTTCTGATCACTCTAAGACCTGTGCTCCTGGGGGTCCACATGCCATGGTGGCTGCTAAAATAACAGATGGTGGTTAGATGTCAATGAAGAACAGAATCAAGGATGGAGGAAGTGTTGGTCAATCTGTCGCTGAGGAGTCCAACAGGGAGAGAATGCCTTAAAGCCCACCTTGGTTGGCCCTGACCAAAAACTTAACCCATGTTGGAGGAACTTAGTTCTCTGACACAGGATGACAGAAAAGATAGCAGCTCCTTGTGTCAGACCAAGTGAATAAAATGGGGAAATTTTAAATTGGGACATTCTCTATGCTGAGGTTCACAGACATGCCACTGTCAAGTGTGATCCAGCAATTCTGAGCACTGCATTTTAAGCTTCTATGAGGCTGACCACCATGAGCCTATCAGTCACAATCTGAGATGGGAAATATCATATTTTTCAAACTCTTGAAAGCATCACAGATCGCACACAATAATTTGCAAACACAAAGTAATTCTGTCTCTAGTCCTCTTCTGTAATAAGGAAACTGACCCCTCAAAATCTATCAACTGATTTCTTTCATTCTTTTAAACAGGATTATTAAAAGATAGTATAATTTCTCTACCTGGGAAGCTCAATCTGAAAGGAAGAATAGTAGGAGGGTGGGTCCCCAAGGGTGTGTGGGGTGGAAGGGGAAGTACTCTTAACTCTCACCCTTCAACAACACAGTAATACAATATTTGACCATCAGTTTTCTAAAATCTAGTTGCTACCAGAGCTACGGATGAAGAGGACTTGATCAAGATAGTAATTGATGAAGCCACCGCCAGGCTCCTCACCCGAGTACTTATCACCACTAGATGGCAAAGTGAGGTTGGAGAGTGACTCACACCAACTAATTCCAGATGCCAAATGCTCTGGTGTTCCTTTTTGACTAAATGTTACAAGTCCTGCTCTCCCCCAAATTAAAACCAACGTCAATTCCATTCTATTTCCTGTTTTGTGAACAGTAGGTAATGAATCAGTGTTTGATGCTGTAAGAGAACAGTTTCTAAATTACATCAGAAAGTCAGAGTTGTGAATGAAAATGGCTACAGGTGAGCAAATAAGTATGATAGTGACGAAGTGGAGCTATGTGTCATCTTTATAAAGGGAGGCATTCCAAAGAGAAGCCCAGCCTGGAAATCTGGGTAGAAAAACAATCATTTCTTATTGTTAACCAGAATGCTCCCTGGCTAGGAGGCATCTGACATACCACCCAAGTTAATGACCCGCAAGAACTGATTACCTTGAAAGAAAGAAAGAACTCATCTAACCACCCAGATGCATCTCCAGGAACCTACGCCTGACGCAGCATGGTGAGCACAGCAGGATGCAGAGGTTACGTGAGTGAGGAACACTAGCAGAGTTTAGGGCCATCTTTTCAAAATAAGCCCAATCACTCATTAGCAGAAAAGGCAGAGCTCCACGCCATGGATCACACAGTCAATAGAAACTACTCAATCCCCTGCGTTGCCTCAAGTGAGGAAACATCTGAAGTGCACCAAGAAGCTGACATCAAAAGATGTTTGTGAAAAAGAGCAACAGAAAGTCAATCTGGACTGAATCACATGAATTGCTAATATTGGACAGGGAGGGCATCTGCGTTACATAATGATGCTGATGTGGCGGCCATTTGTTTAAGGCAGGAAAAAATCCACGCACAGTAAAGAGTTCTTTCTCCACCGTCTATACACAATTACACTCTTCTGAACAGCCCTGGGCAAAGCAATGACAGCAAGACAAAGCAACGGTTTTCATGATTTCAATAAAGTATTTCTGAAATAAAGGCAAAAGGAACTAAATATTTATCATTTTCCACAGGAAAATTAGCAGAAGATTGAGCCATGTAAATAAACTTACCATAAACATCCAAACAGATACTATTATTATCCCACACTTCACGAGCAACAGTTATTTGCATGTAATTAATTTGCTTTATTTCTGGGGCCTCACACAATGTAATATGCTTATCAGCTTGGTTTCTAAACAATAAGTGTTTAACTCTTCCTTTTATATTTATAAGAAAATATTTATCTTGTTTTTTCCTTGACAGATTCAGAGCCATCTGCAGGCATCACACACAGAGCTGCTTCTGTGGCGATTACAGACATAACCTCCAACTGGGGCATGATGTCACCAACTTTAAAACGATCACGGAGTTAGCCAAGGCTGAACTCAGTAACACCTCTGCTAATAGGGCAGGCATGCTGACCAGTGACAGACTCCATGCCAAAAGCATCATTACCGAGACAGAGAAAATATTGGAGAAGGAGGATGCTGTTTCCCCAACTCTCAACTTCTATATCCTGCCGTCCCTTTGAAAGTGTAGCTCCCTACCAGTGGCTCCCACCCCCTACACCTTTTGTAGCTGCTCATCCATCCTCTTCAAAGACACTCCCTACAGGCCCCCCTAACTGCAATAAGGAGCACAGTTCCTCCCCCAAGGGAACCCAATAGTGGCTTGCCCCTTTACTGACCCTCTAGCCCCTTCACTGGAGTTGCTGCCACCCTGACTTCCTGTGCAACTCTGAGAACTCCCCTGACATGTGTGTGCTTGCCAGCCTAGTTACCCCAAGCTTTGTCCCCAGAGAGTTTTGATAGTCATTTGTCAAGTCATGGGTTAGAAATTAAAATGCCCCACCTATGGATCCCTCTCTCTTTGAGTATAAGGTTAGCTTCTCTAAGACAGAATATAAGCAGTAAGAATCAAACTGGTCACATTTCTTTACGGATTATTTACTGGCCATATTTATAGTGCTAAACCTCACATCAAATATGCAGTATTCTAAGAGCCTTAAAATGATGTTACTTATAAATAATTCTAGCATATCTTTTATGAGTAAGACTGCAGGTTCATGTGAATAAATAAAGTACCCATTCATTCATTCATTCATTCAATGATCACTGAGTGCCTCCTGTGTCGAAGGGCAGAGAAAGGTACTGGGTACTTAGAGAGATAATCATAGGGTTCTCATTTTTTATGACATTAAAATCCAGCAGGGAAGAAACTGAAAAATGTGTACACAGGCTCAAATAACCATATGTTACACACACACAGAGAGACCCACACACACCCCAAAGAAGCAAAGTAATATGAAGGTAAGACTGAAAAAGAACCTATTACCGATTAAAGGCATGGGGGGGGAAAGGTAGGATAAAATATCTAAGCCAGTATTAGTTTCACCTGTGGATGAACTTGCCTGTATTATAAAATATCCCCAAAAAATTCTAGAATTAATCTCTAGAACAATTCTCCCTGCAAAGAAAATTATTTCACTAATGCTCACATTACTCCATTAATTCTATAACTTTTCCTAATGATATTTTCAAAATCTGACCAATGTCCTTTCCTTCTTTCAAAAATATAAGCATTCCCCACAGTGTTTTTAGGAAGACAAAACTTCACTTCTCTAAAATTCTAAATATGGACTTTTTTTCCTATTATTAAAACGAACAAGATGCCTTGTTTTTTGTTTTTTTTTTTTTTAATTGCTCCATAAATCCCCAAGGGATTTTCCACCAATGCCTGTTTCAATCAGCTATAAGTTGAATGTCATTCTGAACTGGGTCATTTTGAAGAGCAGCATGAACCTGTAAAAACATATAACCTATATAACCTCCACGTTAAGAAAACCTGGTTCTCAAATCAGCCCTGTGCTGTTTGACGATAATTTCACTGTCTTCCACCTAATTTAAGCACCCTTTTTATTTTGCAATCCAAGCTATGTAAGTACCCTTTTTATTACATAATGTGAGCGATAGGGAACACAGAACTCTTAAATTAAGTGCCCTTTTTAGTATATAATAAGAGTTACATAAGCACTCCTTTTATACATATTGCAAATTATAGGGAACACAAGAACACTAAGCCCAACCCTAAACATAGAAATGTTCAAATCACCCACAGGTAAGAGTGACTTAGCCTCTCAGGAGAGTAAATAACATCATTGAGCAAGTTAAAAAAAAAAAAAAAAACCTTAGCTCTGAACTTCTGTGTTGTCTCCAGTTTTGCCTACATCACTGTGATTCCCATTACCCCCTTGAATAAAGAAGGCCGATGTGGTCAGACTGCCAGCCTGCGTGCAGCACTCAGAGACATGGGCAAAAATGGCAGGTCCAGAAGCACCAGCCAGGGGTAAAAGGACTTGTTTCTTTACCAACATGGGGACTAAAACCAAGATGAAAATATATACATTGTGCAAAAATGAAAAATGATGTAAAAAAATATATAAAATTTAAAAAATAATAAATAAATTTAAAAAAATAATAAATATCTAACGGTTTATGAAAAAAAAATTAAGTGGCCTTCAGCAAGATCATGGATTGAAATAGTATAATCTAATACTTAATTCTTTCTTCTTATAGGTAGTCATTTACATGTCCATCTCCTTCAGTAAATTAAAAAACTGCTTGAGGGCATGGATCATATTCTTCATCTCTAAAGTCTACTGGAAAAAAATACTCAATGTCTGTCAATAAATGAAGGAACATAATTGGTCTGAAAAAATAAACCATGTGCAGGGACGGGGGTGGAGAGGGGGCAGCGGTGGGAGAGAAAATAGTAGTCAGGGGTGGAAAGAAAAAATTTAAACACCATAGTTATTAGCCTTCAGTTTTCTAGTTGAAAGTAACAGGAAACAACTCATAATAGCTTAAACAAAAAAGGGGGGATTTATTATGTGGTTTGAGAGGTTTATCATACAACTCAAAGGGTTAAATAGAAATCAAATTACTGTACAAAAATGAACAATGTAAGAAAATTAAATAGAATTAGATTAAAAAGCCAAAATATGGCCAGATCCCTGAATCCTGGCGTAGTGAGTAAATTAATTCGTTTATTCAGCCAACAATCAAGAAGCCTGTAAGCAGACTCCCCCAGTTGAGCCTCCCAGGTAAATTCAATGCTAGCCAACCCCTTGACTGTGGCCTGGTGAGAGACCCTTACAAGAGGACCCAGCTAAGCTGCCCCACGGGGCTTGGGATTTATTTAACACGTGAGATTTCAGATCACTAAGAGCCACAGGGTAAGGTCTGAGTTGGGGCCCCCCAAAGCCGAGAGACCCACTTTGAATAGCACTGTGACTGATTTATCACCTACATTCCGTTGCCTGCCTTTCAGGTAGATCTTTCAAGTTACTCTTGTCCCAATCAGACTAGAAGAATCTCCTTAAAACAGAGCGTAAGCGCCACGGCAGCACTTAGTACCTGCATATAAGTTCCTTAGAGGCCCTGTTATCTTCTTTGCCACTTCGCCCAAATTTTGGTTGACCCTTTTAAATGTTTCCCATCAAAACACCAAAGTCAGGCAGTAAATTACCTTGCTATTGATTCGCAGAAGGTATTTCTTCATTCTTTCAAGGATCAATACCATCGTGGTGAGTTGGAGAATTACAAGCATGTATTTGTAAATAAGCCTTTAATCTGCTGGGTACCATGCCACTCCTTGGGTGACATTTCCCATCTCCAACCATGTACCAGCTCATCTGCCCCTGCACTCTTATTCCATTCCCTCCAAATTCATCTGATGTCCCTCAAGTTGAAACTACCTCGCTATTTTCTTGAAATCACTTCTGCAACTCTACCTGGACATCCTGTCACTTGAAATGACACTGTTATTTGAAAGTCTCTCCCTCTGTGTCTTCCACTGAATTTGCTTATATCAGGAAGATCATATTGAACCACTTACTTCTAAATACAGTTAAAGATGACCTTTCTCGCAACACTAAAAATATCTGTCATTCTTACAGTATTTCCCCTTGTGTCCAATTTTTTTCATTTTTAATTTAAATGCTAAACTCTTATACATGAAGTCTTTATCTAATCCTAAAAATGACTGAGTGTACTATAAAATAGCTGACCAAACAATTACAATGGTCTCCTGGCCCCAGAGTATGTGCTGCAGCACTGCAGTTCTCATTTCATCTTATAGCTAATAATATTCACAGAAATCCTTAAGGTAGTTACAGGTAGTGAAGACAGGTAAGAATTCAAAACAAGACAAAGGAAAATGCAGAACCCCAGGACTAGCTACAGCAGAACCTCAGGAGATGGGTCATTCACATTGAGAAGCACTTTACCCTGAGATCCTGCTGTGTGGCTCCACTCTTAATCCAAGAGAATCAATGTACTAACCCACTCTTTTTGGTCAGAACTTCACCAATCTGTGTATGTGCCTTTGAGACTTTCTTCTTAGTACTTTCTATCACATTGTTTTCCATGAATGCTGTGATTTTGATCCAACAGTATCTTGGCATTACAACATGAGAGTAAGAGACTGAATATTCAGGGTTCTCCTGGAAGCAACAAACAGCCTTAGCAAGAAGAAAGAGCTAACCAGCCAACTTTATGATCCAAGTTACTTTTCCATTCTTTTTACATTCAGTTGAATTAGGAGAAATTATAGTAACCAATACTAAATTTCTAGCCACTAATGTAAAACCATCAAAAGAAGTATTGAGCTTGGGATTCTACAAGATCACAGCACAGACTCTATCTACCATGTACATGTTGAGCAGTGAGTAAAGAATTTGGTAAAGACGTGAATTCTCAACTACTTAGTCATCTTAGATGTCATGATATGTCTGATTTTCCTCAGGAGATAATTGAAAATGATAAAACTGCTATGTTCTTTCTATTATGAAGGAGTTGGAAAGGGGGAGAAAAGTCAGGAAACAATAATCTGTCGGGATTGGTTTTTAGTAAAAATGGAAACAACCTTTAGTTATGAATATTATGACCTGTACTCACAATCAAAACTCCATCTACAGATTAATGCTAGTCAAAAGAAAATCATGTAAAACCTGGAAATATACTAAAAATACTCATGTTTCACATGCAAAAGCCACAGATAAGTTTAAGACTCCTGTTGCTTTTTTTTTTTAAGATTTATTTATTTATTCATACAAGCACTGGGTACAGTCAGAAGCGCGGGAGGGTGAGAGAATTCACCAGAGCCAGAGCGGGGAGCAGAGCAGGCAGAAGGACCGAAGTACACTGCTGAGGGGAGCAGCGGGTGGCAGGAGAGGTCTGCGCGCCATGTGGGATCCTCCTCAGGTGGCCGGGGAGCAGCCGGGGATCGAACCGGCGCTGCAGAGGCTGCGGGCAGCTTCGCAAACCAGCGCTCAACCGCTGCGCCACCGGGGAGGCCTGCTTTTTTTAATTATTTCAAAGAAGTTAACAATTATTATTCACTAAGAGAAATGTTAAATGAGGTTGAAAATACATAGGCACTGATGAGACCGATTGGTTGAGGACCAAGGCAAGGAACGGGAGATGTGACTAATAAGAACATGCTATAATGTCAATAATAAAGAGGCAGAAGAAGAGTGTAACCATGGCACGGAGAGGCCCCAACTGTGTTAGATTTCTGGCTCCTTATAGGTTACAACTGCCATCGTATGTAGCTAGGACTCAAAATCACTACATTTTTTTCTGCTCGTAACTACAAACTATATTTTCTTACTCCATCCATCTTCAGGTCATGAAAAATTTTAGCACCATTACAAAGGTTTTTAGCTGACACCCTTCAGCCCTCCCATCTTCACTCTCTTTGAATCCTTCTCCTGACCCAAAACTCCCAATCTCTCAAAACAATGTATTCCAGTATCAGAGAGCTCTGGTTGTTGGTAAATTCTTTTACTGAGCAGGAATGTATTACTCTGACTCCTTAGCCCGAGTTCTACCCTCTGATAAAATAAAATTAAAAGAATTGCTAACCCATATAGGAACTGTTCAAACATTTAAAAGGAAAGTATCACATCTCCACTAAATCATTGGCAGGCCTGAGAATCCCTTGCATTCTATTACATGTTCTGTATGCTTTTCTTCAATCCCAAGGCAAAGACATCATATATTCACAGAAAACTCATCATTCATAGTATCTAAATTCAAGTGTATTCACAAATTCAATGTTGCTAGACAATATATTCAGTCACCTGCTTTTTCTTTGCTCATACAAGGATACCCCAAATGCTCTTTACTCTCTTTAACCCCCACTGCTGCCTTTGTCACCATAGAACCTCCCTCCAAAACCTGGCAGTCACCATGTGTTCAGCTACTGCTCGTCTACTCCACCATCAGTTCACCCTCCATCTACCAACCTTTGAGGCTTCTGAAATGGTTTACTCCAATTACCTACTGTCAAATATCAGAGGGGAAGAGCTATGAGGGATACTAACATTTACTGAGCACGAGTTAGGTATTTTTCATGCACTTTCTACACCTTGTGACATTTAATCATCTCATCTTTTTGATGGCTTGCCCATTAGGTCTCTCAACTGCTGAATAAAGTTGTTCCTTTCAAAAACTAAGATTTATTTATGCACCTACTCTGTGCAAAGTACTGTAGTTAGCAGTTGCGCAAAGACAAATAGCTACCTCGTCATTCCTTAGCTCAAAGGAAATGAAGACTTAGGAAAAGAAATAGCCATAGAAGCAAATACGATTTTAACAAGGAGAGCACATACGAATATAGAAACATCACTCTGAAGTTTCTAAATCAGAACAGTGTTGCTGTGGGTGTCACTTAGAAACTCCAACCCATTCACATGTACGGTGGTCAAGTATTATAACCAAGTCTGATGTGAAGGCTCAGTAAAGTTCTTTCATCCATCTTTCCTTTGAAACTATTGCCCTATTTTGCTCCTTCAATTCACTGACAACATTTTTTTTTCTTTTTTTCTTTTGTGGGACCCTCACCGGCTGCCGGCAGCCTCACAGCCCAGCACTCAACTGCTGCACCACCAGGGGAGGCCCTCACTGACAACCTTTTTAATGTGTTTCACTCTGTTTTTCTCACATACTATATATTGCTTATTTCCTACAGTATCAATTTGATCCTCACTTCTGAAATCAAAACTCCATCCTAGAGGATATTAAAGAGCAGATTATCAAATAAAAGGGTTGGTGGTTATTTTTTATTAAGAAGACCACATTCGTCCCTTCATTGCAACATTTGACATTGTTAATAACCCTGACATGGTACCTATACTATTAAATGATTCTGGAACTTACATTGTTTTGACCAAACTTTATTTCCTATTTTTCATATCTGACCAATATGGAAACATTCATCAGAGCATTCTTTTTAAAAATTCTTCCTCAGAAGATTTTTCTACTCTCACCACCTCAGCTATCACATATATAATTATAGACCCATATGACAGACATAATGGATACAGATGGTATTTTATACACACATGCACACACACAAAAATAGAAAATAACTATATCTAATATTTTGCCTTACTTGTGTCATGCATTTCCATTTTCCATGTTTAAGAAGCAAAATGATACAAATATAACTAAAGTCCCATTCTCCCATCTCTTCCTATTTTTATGCTTTCATTATACATACATGTATCAAAATCAAACTAATGTTCTATATTCTTTTAAAATGTGCATACAAATATATATACATAGAAAATGTATATACATTACACGTTAAAAAAAAATGATCAAGAAAATGTAAATCATGGCCAAAATGAGATGCTGCTTCACCACCCACCAGGATTTTATAGTAAAGATGGACAGTACCAAGTGTTGGCAAGGACATGGGCAAAATGAAACCAGCACATATTGCTGGAATACAAAAAGATGCACCACTCTGGAAAACAATTTGGTTGCTCCAACAAAAAGTTAGGTTTCCATATAATTCAGCAATTCTTTCCATATATATATATATATACACACGCACACAAATTCTTGTATCTTTGGTGTGTGTGTACACACACACACACACACACACATATATATCTCGAAGATACAAGAATTTGTTCACAAATGGTCAGAGAGCAGTATTATTTATAACTAAATGTCCATCAATTGATGAATAAGTAAATAAAAGGTATACAGCCACACAATGGGTTATGAAGGGCTGGTACAGGCAACACCATGGATGAACCTTGAAAACACTTATGTAAAGAAGCCAGTAATACAGGACCACGAATTGCAGGACTTCACTTATGTGAAATGACAAAAATAGGCAAATCTGTAGAGGCAGAAGAAAATTAGTTACTGCCTAGGACTGGAGAAGATGGGAGACTTGGGGGGTGGTGAGTGAGTGTCGCTGAAGGTTTTGTTTAGGGATAATGAAAAGATACAAGCACAACTCCATGAATATATCAAAAGCCATTAAACTGTCTACCATGAATAGATGTATAATATGTGAATTATATCTGAATAAGGCTAGTGTGTGTGTGTCTATATGTGTACAAAGAGGACTGACAGTATGATACATTAGTACATAGATCCATAATAATACACATATTATAAACCGATGGCTTATTCATATAGTACTATGTTTCTGAGATGTATCATGAGGACCCATATATAATCAGTTTAACTGTTCCAGTATGAGCAGAGAAAATTATGTTTATCAAATTCTTGATTTTTTTCCCTTATTCATGTCACCTGATTCTGTATGTTTGACAACAGTCTAGGCTAACACCTAAAAGCAAAATGGCTGGATTGTGGAATATGCACATCATCAACTGTACCAGTTATTTCCAGATTGCTTGCTAAAATTATGCCAGCAATTTGTTCCCGTCGGAACAAGAGTTCCTGTTTCTTCTCCTCCTTGTCAACATTTGGTGTTATCAAGCATATGAGGTTTTGTCAATCAATAGGTGCAAAATGGAATCTCACCAGGGACTGACTTTTCATTTCCCTGATTAAGTGAAGTTGAGCATATTTCATAATTGGCCATTCAATTTTCTTCCTTTGTGAACTGTGTAATCAAACCCTTTGCCCATTTTCTATTGAGTGTATTTTCTCATCAATTTGTATCACTTATTCCAAACTCTGGATACTTTGATCACTTAAAAAGTTGCAAATATGTTCTCCCAATAGATGGTCTGTCTTTTCATCTTGTTTTTAATGTCTTCTTAAGAACTTGTGACTTTTATGTCTTGAGGAATTTTTCCCTATTATAATGTCATGAAAACATACAATGTGTGTCCTATTAGTTTTGCTTTTTTCCTTCAGACCTATAACCTATCTAAAAATACTTTTCTTTTGAACATTATAAGGTGGATATTTAATTTTTCCATATAGGTAGTCAATAGTTTTCAATCAATTTATTATTTAATATTTATCAAATCCATGCTTACTAGCGCTAATCAGTAATTGCCACTTAACCATTTTACAATTACCAATGTAATAACTGATGCAGGTAAAAAATCAAAACTGATATATAAAATTAAATATTTAAATAAAAAATTAAAAAAATAAAAACTGAAGGCAAGGATTATCTGGTGAAAGATTAAAGGAGAGGATAAACAAATGATCTCAAATGTGGGGAGGAAGCACACTGGGCCATGGTGGAGGACTCTGGTATCTTGGTGTCGGATGTGGAGTGGGAACACACACCCAACGGGTGAGACCCATGCCTCTAAACTATATACAATATTGTAAACCAATGTTAATACAATTTAAAAAAAAAGCTATTGAAACCAATTTACTTATTTTTACAATTAAGGTTTGAAAATTAAAGTTATTTTACCAAAATAATTTTAGAAAGACTACGTAAGACTGTGAGGAAGTTCCTAGATCTGTGAGGGACAAAGCATGTCAAAGGAGAGTTTTAAAGAAAACTGACCCAAAGACACTCTCATCAGCGAGAGTGTACACAGACTTGTTCCTATGTCAGACCTCTCAGAACAAGAAGCCATCACCTGACAAGATACCTTGGAGCCTCAGGGTAGAGATGATAAGAGCTGAAGGCCCCCTTTATAACCCAGCGTTCTGGGTTGCAAGTCATCAAATTGCAGAGCAGACCTTCCAACCTGCCACAGGAAGGGCTAATGCAACACACATCTGTGCTGCATTCCACACTGTGCAATAATCCCAGATGTTGTACACCCCTCAAAGTGAAAACCAGATTGTGTCAACTTCATGACGATCGGGCCACAGCTGGAGCAACACAACCTATCATCAACCTATTCTCAAGGAACATTTATCGAGAGCCTATGATATGCCTGAAACTACATCACCGAAGAAATCAACCAGGAATATGAAGGGGACCCTCAGCTCATGGAGGTCGCAGTGAAAATTAAGGAAAAATAAAATCACCAGAGTGTACTAAGCCTGACAAACAGAAGTACATACGCTATATAGACCATAAAGTGAGTAATTCTTTTTGAGGAACAGTTATCTGAGCAGTTCCTCTGAGGAACTGCTTGAGTAGAAGTACCCCAGCTGGATCAGAGACATGGCCCACCAGCAAGAGTAAACAGCATGGGGCCTCCCCGGTGGCACAGCGGTTGAGCGCTGGGTTGCGAAGCTGCCTGCAGCCTCTGCAGCGCCGGTTCGATGCCCGGCTGTTCCCCGGCCACCGGAGGAGGGTCCCACATGGCCCGCAGACCTCTCCTGCCGCCAGCTGCTCCCCTCAGCAGTGTACTTCGGTCCTTCTGCTTGCTCTGCTCCCCGCTCTGGCTCTGGTGAATTCTCTCACCCTCCCACGCTTCTGACTGTACCCAGTGCTTGTATAAATAAATAAATCTTTAAAAAAAAAAAAAAGTAAACAGCATGGACACAGGCAAAGAGGCACAAAGAGCATGAAACGTTCCAGCCTGTGGCACGCTCTGTGGGAAGCTAAAGAGTAGGAGGGGAGAAGGAGGTGCCATGACAGAGGGAAAGTTTTTTTTTTTTTTTAAGATTTATTTATTTATACAAGCACTGGGTATAGTCAGAAGCGCGGGAGGGTGAGAGAATTCACCAGAGCTAGAGCTGAGAACAGAACAGGCAGACCAGTGAAGTACACTGCTGAGGGGAGCAGCGGGCGGCAGGAGAGGTCCGCGCACCACGTTGGGGATTGAACCGGTGCTGCAGAGGCTGCGGTCAGCTTTGCAACCCAGCGCTCAACCACTGCGCCACCGGGGAGGCCCTAAAGGGAAAGTTCTTGACGACAACCCTAACAGGTTTGTGAAAGGCAAAGCTGAAAGGTTTCCAGCAAAGAGGCAGCAATGCATGAAGAAAAGGTGGATGTGGATGATGTCTGTGTGTGCATACACACATGTGTGTGTGTCAGGAATGATAAAACTGTTCAAAGAAAGCACTTCCTAAGCATCAAATATGTGACTGAGATGATCTCACTTAATCCTCTCAACAGCCTTGTGATATCTATATTAATTTCCTCACTTTACAGACCAGAAAGCTAAGGCTTAAAGAGGCTAAGTAATTTTCCAATGCCACACAGCTGGTAGTTGGCAAAGCTCCATTTCTCCCCCGCCCCCGCAACCCACACGTACTTATTAACTCTTACTTCACTCACTCTCCCCTAAGAATGACTCCAGATTTGCCCCTAAATGCCTAAACTCATCCATGTGAACATTCAATCAAGCAGCCTAAAACACTACTTTCAGCATGTTAATTCTGGGTTCAAGTAATCTTAGAGGCCCCTTATTATCTATAGGAAAACAACAAAATTCTTTAATTTAAGCTCTATCCTCCTAACTTCCAAACAGGACTCCTCCCAAAAAGACTGATACAGAGCTTAGCATGTGGGGTGTTTACTAAGGCACACTCCTGGCATCAACACCCACAGCTACCTTTCAGAGAAGTAAATGAAAGCAGGATGGAGCAGAGAGATGTCCAATCACATTCGGGACCCAACAACAGCCTCAGCTGACACTATGGGCAGCAATGGAGCTACAGGGACACTTCAAAGTTGTCCAGAGTTTGGATGAGATGGCTGGCCTTGATATGCCCTTCATGATTAGTCCATATGAGCCAACCCAAGAAAAGGCCACTTGAGTGATGTGGCTCTCTGCAGTGCTGCAGTCTCTGAAGGGGCTGAGAGCTAGAGACCTGGGCAGCAGCACTCCTGGTCTGATCTACAAGTCACACATGAAAGGTACGCTATTTAAAATCTTTCAAACACTCCATTGCCCAATCTCCCTGAGCATGATCATGTGGGGAAACAGACTTATCAAAACCAAGTCACTAGCACACTAGTATCCCAGCATCGGTCACAGGGACCAAATTGATGTCCAACCTAACTGTGACAACACAATCACTGTGAAGTCTCTGACTTCACCAATAAAATACTAACACAAGAGTATGGAAGGCAGGTCAAGCCAGGCATGACTAAAGACCATCTATGGCAATGGATTTTCTTAATGGCAGGTTTATCATCTACCCAAGTCCCAACAAAGCATGACTATTAAATAGAGTAAATTAAGATTGTTTCCCAGTACTCCTTTGGATATAAGCACTGACAAAATGACAAGGAATTTGGTTTTGCAATGGCCAAATTACCAGTTTAGCATAACCTTCGCTGGAGCTTGTAAATCAAAAGAAAAATCAACGAGCCGTGCAAAAGGAAATCACTGAACTCCACAGAATCATTTTGAAATGGGTCTTCAGTAGATGGAGCTCTCCTCTCTGAATTGGTGCTGAACTACAGAACAAGGAAATCTGGAGAACCAGAAATAGTCATATAAAAGTTCTGAATATTTGCACTGATTAAAGTGCCAATCACCCTTCTCTAAGAACACTGGAACTAGCTCTGGTGTGCCAGGCACATTTCAACCCCGAATAATGTTATTAAACAAGAAGTGAGCACCAACAATGAATTCAGCATCTCAGAGAGAGTCCTGGCCTACTAATTTGCCATCAAACCCAGGTTTTGAGAAAGATAGCAGAATGTTGATAAACTACTTTTGGATTTAATTTTCATGGGGGAAAAAAATACCTAAAAATTCTCTCTCCTCCTCTATTTTAATATGACTCAGCAGCTTCAGTAATGGGAAAAATGCTTTTTATGATGGCTACTTTTTTCTAATGCTTGTTGATGTCAGAGGATATTTGATTTCACACATTGACTTGGGATTATGGTACAATCCCGAGGTAGCAGAACTAGAAAACCTTTAAATACTTAAAAAAAAATTATACCTGAATGTGAGTAAAAAAAAAAAAAAGTCAAACATTATCCCAAATAAGGATGTAAATAATAAAATACCCAAATACAAAGTATGTGCAATCCTCCAAATGCCCCACCACAAGATGTCATTTTCTTATCAGCTAATGAACACCATCTCACAAAATAATGCCCCCCAAAAATTGAATTCTGAAGTATTCAAAAATTCTACAGCATCTAGAAGTTCTTACCAGGTTTTAGGTTAGAGTATCCAAGGCAAAGCGAAACCAACTTTGGCCCAGGAATCAAGAATCAAGCCTTCAAAAGGAACACCTATGAACAAGCTTACTAGTAAACAGGTTATTATTATTTAACGATCCACTTTAAAATTTTGAGGCCTACTTCTTCCTTTCAAAGACCACTCTTAAAAGTAAACTGCATTGTCAAACTTGCAATTCAAAAATCAAGGAAAAATCACTTTGTCAGGATGATGATTTACTCCATGATTTTTGAAAGGCAGAAGACAGAGAGCAAGTGAAAACACACTCAAGTAATTCAGTATAAACACTGCATGAGTTCAAAATCAATTCCACTTGACAGTGGGACCCAGCTTTCCCTAAGCCAGCATACTTATGCGACCTCCAGAATAAGTCTCTATAATTTGATCATAATTTGCACTAGAGATGCCTTCACTAGCGTTTTTGATTTTGAGATTTTTGTTCAAATAACTTTCTTAAAAATGTCAACATGTGTTTAGATGAAAAGTTTACATGAACCAAGAAAATATACCACTTTTGCTGATGCAGAGTTCTGAAAACATTAAGTCTACAGATAGACAATCTGATAAGATCTAGTTTGAACTCTGCAAGTCTAAGGATGTCTTCAATGTCCTTGTGTTATAGAGCAGCCCCGATATTGAACGGGTTCCTGGCTGTGGGTCCTTTAGGACATCCTGTTTCCCCTAACACTTGCAGAGGTCAGGTAAATATCTTTATAATACATAAATGACTCACGATATTTCTAAATGTATTATGAATTCTAAGTTTATTCCTAATATTACAAACTACTAAAGACAATGATATAATAAGCACAGGTTTCCCTTGCTATCTGCAAGTAAAATGTTCCTATCTGGTATGATTATGGTTAGAAAGACAGACAGGTAGGTAGGTAGGAAGACAGACACAGACACACACACACACACACATATTTGTTATGGGTGTCTGGAAATGCTACTGCCATTAAAGTTACATGAAAAAATATTTTAGTCTTCCCAGAACCTATAAATAACCTACCAAATCATATCAAATAGGAAGATTCTACATTGGGGTGGCAAAGGAAATCCATCAATGTATTAAAATTCAATGAGGATCTGTGATCTATAGAAAATAGAATGTTGCCAATGCCTTATATTTGGTAAATAAAATAGTTTACTAAGTGTATTAAGTTTCTGGAACTTCACACTCCAGAGTCCCATCTATTGCAGTGAGGGCCTAAACATCAGTAAAGAAAGATGAGAAGTTTTACAATTTAAATGCTCTAGGTCTGCAGATGCTCCACAGATGTCAAACAGTAAATTTTATTTTGCCATCTTTTGGGGACCTTGGACATACTTAAGCAAACAGCAGACAGAAGCCCACGTAGGCACAGGGTGAATGCATGTAAAGCCACACAATGGCGTACACACAGGCATAGTCTTACAGTTCTTTTGATAACCCTGCAAAACTCTAATTTCCCTAATGTAATGCTTTCTTTTTCCCTCCCTCTGATATCCTGGAAGATATAAGTCCTGATAAGACAACTCTGAGCTATCTTGAAACATATGCCCAACACATTATTATGATTCCTGCAGGCTAACTGTGTGGTGCTCATAGACATAAAACCGTTTCAAAAGTGCACTCACTGTGTATTGGCTCAGCAGGATGGGCTGCCTGGAGGTAGGGGCAGAAGTAAAAAGCAGTAGCAGGCAGACCCAGGTAAAATACAGTTTCATTTCTTAGCCCAGAAAAACAGACATCCCACATATATGTCTTTATTTGAAAAACAGGACTAACAATTCTGACAATTTTCTTAAGAACATCATATAGAAATGCTAATTAACTATAATAAAGAACCAGGAAAATGCAAAATCCTTCTAAAATGTTAACTGACAATAGGCTCCCCTGAAAGTAATGTCCAGTAATTTCTAGTTCTTTCATTCAACTCCCCTCGCTAGACCTTTAAAGCTAACAAACCTAGAGTCACGAAAAGCAAACTATTTCCAACACTTATCAAGCTAGCCAAGAGCAACATTCTGCAGAACACCAGATCCCTGGGGTAATTAAAATATATAGGAAAGAAAGAAGGAATTAATTGAACGACCACAGCCTGCCAAAAGTCTGAATAAGGCGAGCTGAAAGTATGTTCCAGGATAAGAAAAGTTGAGCAGGGGTCAGGATGAGGATAGAAGAACGTCTCACCCACCGCTCTGAGCCAGTGATTTCTAAAGGCAATAATGGAAATACTCAGAAACAACAGCAAATCAACTCCTCTGGCCATTTCTGGTACAGTTTTGAACATGAAGAAATGTAGCCTCCAGCACATTCTGCCTCTGATAGCTATGATGCACTACATGCCTGCTTTGAAAAAAGCTCTGTGCTTGCTGCTGCCGGGTAGCAGATGCATGTTACACTGTCTTCCCCATGTACAGGAGGCAGGTTCTGTAAAAGGAATGAATTCAGACAAGGTAAACCTAAGGCAGATAAAATCCTGGTATTTTTAGACCACTAAAAAGGTAGTTTTGTATAGGAAAACAGAATCTCAATAAAGGGACAATAAAGCTTGATCATTCTCTTATTACATGTTAGCTAAACATTTATAAACTTGCTAATTTATTGCACAATCCCTGATGAGCAATGCAGAGGCACAGTCTATGAGTAAGAATGATGGTGATTTATCTATATACTAACCTACTGGGAGGTTTTCAGAGTTTGATTACACTTCTCTTTATGCAGTCACTCCAGATAAATCCAGCAAGAGAAAATTGTTTACATCTGATAGTCAACACAGGTTACATATGGTGATTCAGAAAGCTCTTCTGTCTTTCTAAGGTGGTGAACATTATAATATGCAAAGATAAACAAAAAGAGTCATTGATACCTACCACCTGCCTACCACCTCCCAGTTCCATATTCCCAAAATCCATGACAAGTATCACTATTCTATGACAAAATACAGAATTCACATATTGTGGACTAAAAAATGTGGGAAGAAATGTAACATTCTGGTGGAATATGTACTTTGATGTCAGACTGATTTAGATGTGAATGCAAGCTTTACTATTGGGCTGCCATGTGGTAAAACATGAATAGAGCACAGATAGGTAAGTGGAATGAGATCATCATGGTGCTTAAAAGAAATTCTAAGTAAGGAGTATGCAGCACCATTAAATCACCACCAACCTACATCACCACCACCACCACCAATACCACACCAGCTCCAGCCTCAGTACCAAGACCTACATCATCATCACCACCAATACCACACCATCTCCAGCCTCACTACCAAGAACTACATCACCATCACCACCTCCATCTTCACTTGCTTCACCAACACCTCAACAACACTCATCACTTATATTACCACCACCACCATCATCATTTTATTGGTTTTGAAGTTTGGGTTTACATTGTACTAATCTCAAATCATTTGACCATTTCTAGCTTCAGATTTGTCATGAGTAAATGAAATGCACAATAATTGTCCTGGCTCTGCAACATTATTGAGGGGACCAAAAAATTGTAAGTGAGACCAAGTACACATTTAGAAATCCAGGTATTCAATGCAGAACATCTCTTACCTAAATTCTACATTGTGCTTGTAATAGTTTCATTTTAAATGTCTTTGCATCATCCTTTAAGGGAAAAAATGATCTACAGATTGGTAATTCTGGTATTATCAGCATTTTTTTTTTTTTTCAATTTAATTCAACTCCCATAATTTGTAACCACCCTTTCAGTTTGCTGGGGACTGCATCTAACACACATCTTTTCTTTCATAGCTTAATGTTCAAATGTAAAATTTAATGTGGCTGATATCCCCTAATTTTAACATTGTCATCATGACTTTTGACCCTTTAAACCCAATCACAGACTTCATTACCTAAATTTTTTCTTTTTTTTTTTTTTTTTTTTTTTTTTTTTTTTTTTTTTGCTGCTCTGAATCTATTAAAGAAAAAAATCATTCTGAGGGCCTCCCCTGGTGGCTCAGCAGTTGAGCCCTGGGCTGCGAGGCTGCCCCCAGCCTCTGCAGCACTGGTTCATTCCCAGGCCGTCGGCAAAGGTCCCACAAAAAAAAAAAAAAAAAAATCATTCTGAGACTTGTTAAAATAGTAAGGAAGACTTTATTCCAGACCACTGTGATAGAGTTCAAGAAAGAGCTCATTTCCAAATATAGCAAAGACAGCTGAGGTTTACAACCAGCAAGCCAAGTGAGGAGGTCAGTGGATGGAAAATTACTGCCAGGAAACATCAAGGGTAGGGGACTCTGGCTAAAGGCAGGTCCACATCAAAGGTGGAATGGGGTGGCTGAGGAATTTGGATCAGATATCAAAGGTGATCAGATATCAAGGGTAGGGAGAGTCTCCCTAAATTAGTAGGATTCTTGCTAGAATTGGACTCAACAGATAACAAGGCCCAAAGTGAGGCCTACTGGAGAAGAGGAATCACAGCAACCTAACTCAAGTTTAACCATGGACAGTTCTGGTGAAATTCAACAGAAAAACAAGACCTAAGCGAGGTCAGAGCTGTCCTAATAAAGAACACGAAGTCCTCTGTACACCCTCTGCCACTGTGCAAAGCAGCAATAGATGTTTCCTCACACTCCCTGTCCAGATTTCAGATGGTCGTTTTACATTCACATAGTACATTCCATCTAATAAACCATAGTTTCATTCATTTTTATCAATTGATATTGGCAATAGAAATGACTGTTACCTAAATGAAGACTTTCTGTACCAGAATATAGAGAATTAACAATGAGAACTGCATTTTATTTGTATGTGATAATTCCAACATACTTCTTTCTTTGAAGTTCCTCCCAGCTATAAGAACATCGCCCTTTATATATGAACAATACAGCAAAGAAATTATAAAAGGTGGAAGAAATCAAAACAAATGCCAAAAAAATACATTCCTTTTTTTATATCTAAATTAAAATACAATCCCAGGAAACACTGTATTCATCCATGGTGCTCAACAGTTACTAAGCATTGGAACACATCACATTAATACCATTTTAAAGGTATTTATAAAACCAGGATCTTGAAAACTTGTTGGGGTTCTAGGAGGTATTTCACAGTAGTACAAGAAGTGGTACAGAATGTTGCAAAAAAATAGCATAGAGTTTGGAATCCAAGTCTATCCTGATCCAAGTTTACTTTCTCCAATGGATAAGACTTGTGACTTTATATAAATTACCCTCAGCCTCAATTTCTCCATCTGTAATGTAGGAATAAAAGGAATAAAAAACCTGAAAGTTTTGCAAGCAGTATACCAGGTTAACTGCATCATGAACACCAATGCAGACTCATGCTTGGGACGTTTTTGTAAATTATGGGCATATTTATTAAGATCATATATATCTGGCTTACAAGTCCAGCATCTAAACAGTGTCTGCCCAACAAAAGGTACCCAGATATATGCAAACTGAGGTGGATGGATGAGTGGCTAGATGGATGGATGCCATTTTTTCCTCTTTTGCTCTCAATTATAGTTCTTTTCCCAAAAGGCAAACAAAATTCAGATAATAACTATAATATCAATATTTGTCAGTAATACCATGATCTCAATAGAGAAACCACAAAAAAGGAGAAACAATTTTTCTCCACCATTTCCAAAGCCTCTCTCTATCTCTACTCTAGTATTTATTATTGATCTTCCAATTGGTATTCCACATCTTTTCCCTCCTCCTTCATATTTAATTCCAACCATTGTCTACATACTAACATAAAATCACAAATTTTGTTTTATTAACATTTGCTCTACACACATCGTTAAAACTTTACTACTAAGTCAATGCCATATGATTTCAGTATTTCCCACAAGCCTCAAGAACATGGCAAATTCTGGCTCAGATAAAAAAAGGATACAATACCTAAGCTTTAACTTCTTTTTTCATCCAGTACCTTGTTCAATAAATTCTTTTTGTGCTAGCCACTGAGAATACAGCTCAGTCTTCTCAGCAAATACTGCAGGGGAAACTGGATATGCACATGCACAAGAATGAAACTGGTCCTTTACCTAATACTATGTACAGAAATTGAATATACATTGAAGACCTATATATATATAATCTGAAGCTATAAACCTCTCAGATGAAAACACGGGCAGGACCTCCCCTGGTGGCGAAGTGGTTAAGTGCTGGGCTGCGAAGCTGCCCACAGCCTCTACAGCACCAGTTCGATCCCCGGCCACCAGAGAGGGTCCCACATGGCGCGCAGACCTCTCCTGCCACGCTCGCTGCTCCCCTCAGCAGGGTACTTCATCAGCCTGCCTGTTCTGTTCCCTGCGCTGTCTCTGGTGAATTCTCTCACCCTCCCGCACTTCTGACTGTTCCCAGTGCTTGTATAAATAAATAAATCTTTAAAAAATAATAAAGGAAAAAAAAAGAAAAACAAAATGCGGGCAAAAGTTTCATGACATTGGATTTAATTTCTTGGATATGACAAAAGTAGGCCAGGAGCAAAAGTACAGACAAATTAGACTAAAAGGAAATTTGAAAATTATGTGCATCAAAGGGCAGTATGAACAGAATAAAAGGGCAACCCACACTGGGAAAACATATTTACAAATCAAGTATCCGATAATTAACTAATATCCATAATACCCAGAGAACCCCTAAAACTTAACAAGAAATAACCTGATTCAAAATGTGGGAAAAGACTTTGAATTCCTCCCAATAAAATCTTTAAATAGCCATTTAAGCAAGTGAAAAGATTTTCAATGTCACCATTAGCAAAATGCGAATCAAAACTACAATATCACCTTGCATTGATTAGAACAGTGCTCAAAAACAACACACGAGAAGAAATAAGAAGTGGTGGCAAGGATGGAGAGAGACTGGAAACCTTGTGAACTGTTGGTGAGGATGTCAAACAGTGAAGAGTGTGTACCAAAAAACAAAAACAGAACAAGCACATGATCCCACAATCCCATTTCTAGTATATAGTCAAAAGAATAGCTCTCAAAGAGATATCTCTACACTCATGTTTATAGGAACATTATTCACAATAGCTAAAATGAGGAAGCAACCAAGTGTCCATTGATGGGTAACTGAATAAGCAAAATGTAGTATTTACATCCAACAGAAAATTATAACCCTTAGAAAGAAAGGAAACGGACATACTACATGAATGAACCTTCATGTTCCTAAATAAACTAAGTGAAAGAAACCAGTCACAAAAAGACAAGGGCTGTACGATTTTACTGATACAAGGTACTTGAGCAATCATACAAAAGTGGCTGTCCAGGACCGAGAGAAAGGGAGCTCTGAGGTTACTGTTTCATGGGTACAGTTTCAGTTTTACACGTTGAAAGGAGTCATTGAGCTGGATGGTGGCAATAGCTGCATAATATTATAAAAACATTGAATGCCGCTGAAACATACTTTTAAAAATGGTTAAGATAATGAACTTTAAACGTTTTATTTTACCACAATAAAAATGTCTGGAGGGGGGAAAAAAAGAACGCAAGTTGTGCACAGGACCCAATCCCAGTCCTGAGGAAGTTCCCAATAAACCAACAACAGAAAATACAGCCCAAAACCTGCTAGAGCAGGAAAGCACACAGGTTTTCGGGAGGACCACAACAAAGGTCCCCAACCCTCACGTCGAGACTCAAGAATAACCTCTGAGAAAGCTTGGCATCAAAGTGGAGAAGGGAAAGATAAATGATAGTTACCCAGGGAAACTGGGTTGAGAAAAGGTACCTTAGGTTGAAGGTACAGTGAGGGGGAAAGTTTGGAGGCCAGGAAGTGCAGGACCCCAGCAAGTATCTGTAACAGGATGATGCAGTGAGTGACCCTGGGGGTGGGTTGGTGGTTGGGGGTGAGAGAGAATGATGCCAAAGCAGTAGCCTCGTCCAGTGAGACAGAGAAATTAGAGGGCTTGGGAGAGCCGAAGAGATGGACACAGTAGACTTCAGTGACTGACATGGGACATTTCTGATTTGGACATCTACAATAGTATTCAGAAGTCGGTAAGATGGGGAACACCATTGGCCCGGTACTCAGCTGTAAAGCAAAGACACAGGACTCAATAAATAATGTTGGCTTCACTGTAACAGTCAATCACTACAACAGGCCAGATTCATTTCTACTGACAACCCACAAAGAAGCTGAGAACTTCAGTCATGGGTCCAATGATGCCCAGCCAGCAGTCTTTCCACAAAAGCAGTGGGGTCATGATAATTAGAGTAAATGAATATTAAAGAAGCACAAGTAGAGACCACAGCACTGTAAAGATCACAGCTTCCCAATCTCTCAAAAAAGAGAGATGTTAAAGGTGCATGTGTGTGTTTGTGTGTGCGTGTTTGTGTTTTCTCTAACCTTTTCCAAGAAATGTTGGTCTTGCCACTTAAAGTGAGGTCCAGGCAGCACTGGCATCACCTGTGAGCTTGTCTGAAATGGAAATTTCCTAGACTCTTTGCAAAAGTAATGAACAAAAGTCTGTATTTTAAGATCAACAGGTGATTGACATGCATGTTGGAACTGGAGAAACCCTGAATTAGAGAACTTGTCCACAACTTGCCACCCGAAAGCTAAAATTAAAACATCCCTGGTGGTGCAGGCAGCTGAGCAGAGTGCTGTGAAGATGTCTGCAGCCTCTGCACCACGGTTTGATTCCAGGCCAGTCAGGAAGATTCCCACATGGCGCGGCAGACCTCTCCTGTCTCGCCTACTGCTCCCAGCAGCAGTGCTTTTGGTCTGTCTGCCTGTTCTGCTCCCCACTCTGTCTCTGGTGAGTCCTCTCACCCTTCCGCACCTCTGGCCTGTACCCCACCTACTGTATAAATAAAAAATAAATCTTTTAAAAAGTTTTAAAAAAATCATCTGCACTGCTGCCCACATACCTATTTGAAGAAGTAACTCAACAAAAATCTTCATATTATACACCTTAAAAGAAATACACACTGGTGCTTAATCACAATTAGCACGAGTTAGAAAGTAACCAGAATTTTCTATATTCAGTAGGCCAAAATATATAAGCAAAAGTAATTATAGTTTTCAGAGAAAAAAAATCATCTCTACTACACATCTGTAATGGAGCAACAGATAACTTGCATATTTACAACTCACCTCCAGTTGTCTAGTTTCTCAAAGTTCTTTGCAAAGCCCTTAATTATATACTAGTGTGGGGTAACTAATTCATTAGCTAACTTTCTGCCCACCCCCTTTTGTCAGGTAGAAATGTGTTACCACAGTTCCTGGTGGAGGCACAGTTAATGTGTTTCAGATAGTGATTTGCCTTAAAAGGGATAATTAATAATCTAGTTTAAAAGCAAGCTCCACATCTATTAAATATAATGCATTCAGCAATAGATTAAAATGGTTAAGAAGATATACATCACAATTTAGACCAAAAAAAGCAAAAGATGTCATGCAAACATTGCTGTCTATACTATTTTAATAGTTTTAGTTATTTTTAAAAAATCTTTAATGAAAAAAATCAGTCTGCTTATTAAAGAATATAAAACACTGTGTTAACATTGAACTTTAGGAAAACTAAAATCCTTGAGAGATTAAACAACCGATTGAATAGGAGAGAGAAGCAAATACTTTCATAAATTTGGGTCAGCGTTAGTGTAAACGTCACCACAAAAAGACTCCATCTCTTCAGATTGCTCAATAAGAAACGTGCTCTCTGGAATTAAGGGATTTTGTTGTTTGTAAATGGTGATGGTAGAGTTCGTAGGCACAACACAGGGTGGTATTAAAAATCACACAACTCTCCCTAATGCTTAAGAGAGCAAGTCCTCAAGCCTCCACTCCAAGATCTAATACGATTTATTTTCTCTGTCCTGTTTTTACCCTATGTATATGTATAGCCTCTGTGCTATGCACAGGGTGACTCTTAAAAAACTGGTGACACATTCATCAGGAAGTAGCTTTTTGAATGGTTATCCCCAAACTGACCGACTGCCAAGAGAGCAGATAGGCAGAACAAGCAATCCATCCAACCTAGTGTACAGACACCTGCAGTAGGTGACAGGTACATAGCAAACAAATACTCATTATATTGTCATGAACTCTCCCATTACATTATATGTAGAATAATCAAAAAATCTAAAGTATCTATTCTCTGGGTCCATAACCTTCAACTAGTTGGATTTCCAAATCTTAGGAACAGGTGTAACCCAAGGTTTCATCATCTCAGGTCTGACCAAGTACAATGGTCTTCTGTTTTTCCTGCTTCAATCTCTGTCTTTCCCCAGGATGCTCACAGAACTTCAGTACCATGAATCACTGTGCCCTCTCCTCCCCAAAACACTTATAAAAGCAGTGAGCAGTATACCTAACACAGAGATGTTAGGCAGTAACTGTCAGCTCACTAGGAATTCTTAGCTGGCATCAAGAATTCCCCAAACCTGGCCCCTACTTACCTCTTACATGTGAATGGTGACTAAGTCAACTCCAAACAAATGCAATGTCCCCTGTCACCAGAACATGACAAGTGCAAGACATATGTTTTCCCTGTCCAGAATCTATAGCATTCCTGCCCTCCCTTCTTTTTTCTTTCTCATAACTCAATCCTACTCTCTCTCCCAGCTCCCCATGCCCAGTGGTGGCACAGCTCTCATGGGAAGAGCTACCTTATCTCCATGGGAAGCTTTTCTCAAAGAGCCCAACTCTGCCCCTATGAAGTCCATAATTTTATCCACTCCACTCATTAGACATCAATTGTCTGTGTATTTTAGGTGGTAACTGGTTGGATGAAATTTCTGAAATGGGTAAAAATGAGTTTATAACTGAAGTAACATCTCAACATGAAAATGCATTCTGCCCATAATTCCAACTACATTGATTTTTTAAAATTTATATTTTTATTTTTATATTTATTTTTATTATTTTTTTATTTTTATTTATACAAGAACTGGGGTACAGGCCCGAGGCATGGGAGGGTAAGAGGATTCACCAGAGACAAAGTGGGGAGAACAGGCAGACGGACCCAAGTCACTGCTGAGGGGAGCAGTGGACGAGTTAGGAGAGGTCTACCATACCACCACCGGGGAGGGCCCTCAACTACATTGATCTTTCACATCACTAGTCTATAAGAGAGAATCTTGCACTCAAATGAATTCCATGAACAAGTAGTAAGAGCTGCAGCTCTCTGGTTACTCCTGACCTAGGAGTGATGGAGGTGGATATACTTAGAATGTGAAAAACATATGCTTATGATGAGGTGACAGGTGGAATGGAAGTAAGGAAGGTGAAAGAAAAGGAGAAAATGAAAACCTTAATATCTGCAATCTGCACAAAGAAAATAGATTCTCAAACATCGGCCAGGCAGCCATCACAGTAGCACAGTTATCTTCAATGATATTTAAGAATGTTTTTCTTTTAGTGGTTTAAAAAGTTATTAATAACTTTCACCCTTTTAACAAGGTACAGTATGGCTGAAATAAAAATAAAAACTATACACTAAAAATGTCAAAATTGCAGAGGCTAATAACAAAATAATTTATAGAAATGCCAGGAGGACCAGGTAATTTACATGAATAAAGCACTTTGGAAATGTAAATGGTATACAAATTTAAATAATGATGATAATGATGGTTGAGATATCAGTTATTTTAACCTTTACAAATGTGATTTTGAAATAATAAGCACTTAAATACTGCTTTACATTCTCTAATCAGTTTAGAGATAGTAATTAAGCCACAGGTCATCCTCTGTAATACATGTAAATATTCCCATTTAGAGAAAATGAGTTAAGTCCTGATGAAAAGAATCAAGGTAAAGCAGTTCTTGTTGGCCCAAAGAACTTCAGCTGAGAATGAGGAACATAGTGAAATAAGCAAACAATGGAGCACAAGAGAAATTCAACTTTCTTGTTCTGCTTTTCGCTCCTGCAAATCTGATCTAAAGAAACCATTACTGGGAAGCGTCTGGAAAGGGAATGGTATAAAAATGAAGATCTGGACCCACTCTGCTCTAGTCCACATTAAAATATCAATATAATTCAAGAAAGCTTATATAGAGAGTGAGCATGAAATAAGTGAAAAGGTTTATATGCAGGTGTACAAAATCATTAAGATCCTGGACTGAGAGGAACAAGGAAAAGCTGATACAACGCTTTTTCATAGTCACAGGGCTGCGACCTTACTCTCTTACAGTGGATTTGATACCATAATTTCAGGTTTTCAAGCCAGTGTCCCAGCCAGGAACAGAACCCAGGCACTGGGTGGCAGCACTGAGCCCCAGCCACTAGACCACCAGGGGCTGGTGTCTCACGAAGCCACAAGAAGAACTTTGCTGACGCTCAGGCAAGCCAGCAAAAAGAGGCAGATTTGTTTACAGAGAGAAAACGTTTATTGAGGAGAAAAGGAACAAAAATAGAGTAGGACTCCCAGGCAGGTGGAACCAGGCCAGGGAGGGGCAAGGAAGCCCATGTGGAGTCCTGCCTCAGGGAATTTATACCTTCTTTCCCTCATTGTTCTAAAGCTCCATCAGTCCCTGTGCTTGGTTAGTTCTTGGTGGTCTCACTCACTCTGTCTTAATGTTTCAGTGCCCAGAACTAAGACTCTTTTTCCTAGCCCTTATCTTAGCATACTTTTATCATCCTTGTTCCAGAACATCCTGTTGCCCCTAGTCCTGGGGTGTTTGATTAGTCCCCTTTAGAATGTGTTGCCCTTTTCTCTGGAGCCCTCCTCAACTCTCCTGAAGTCCCTGCCTATACTGTCCCCGAAGCTGCCTAATTATGCCTAACTTGCTGTAGGACTCAGATTCAAGCACCCCGAACTTCAGTGGGAACACACACAAGGGCTAACCATGTCCCTGCAAAGAGTGAGAGGATAGCTTGCGCCATGTGAACTAATCTTAACCTGGAAGCCTGGAAGAACATGGCCTACTGTAGCCCTTATAATAGCCAGGTCCTTCTAGCAGAAAACTCTCGAGCTATTACATGTATGAGTCCAGACCTGGAGGGCCTGTTTAGTAATCTCTACATATTTTTGTTTTCAGATCATAACAACAAGCAGGTTAAGCTTGGCATATGAATACGAAATACTATTTAAAAAGGAAACAGTCATCAAGGCTTATACTCATTTTGAAAATGAGGACAACATATCCCAGGAGTTAAGTGTCTAACTGGAATTGGACAAAGCTGAGTTTGAATCTCAGCCTCACTATTTAATAGCTGGAGCGAGTCGCTGAGCCTCCTCAAATCTGACTTTCATCACCTGTGGGAGCAAATGGGACAAAGCGTATAAAGCACTAAGCATGGTGCTATGCAGGAAAGGTGATTTTGAATTTTTTTAAATTTTTAATGGAGAGAACAATTTTAGAGAGAAGAGACTCGTGTATCTATAATTAAGGGACTGGCAAGCACAAACGCTAAGAGGTAACAGATGAGAAATATCGAGAGATAAATGGGATAAAGCATAGAGGACAGATTTGAAAATAGAAGAAGATATCAAATAAAGGAGAATCAAAACATTCTTTATGAAGTTATTGAGCACCTGCTATGAAATGACACCGTGTTAGTTTACAGACGAAAAAACAAAGAAGTCATCCCCAGTGCCCACCACCTAATAATTCAGCGGGAGAGAAGGCAAATTTAGGTGACAGGTAGGGCGAGGGGGAGAAAGACCCAGAAGGAAATGGTGAGATTGGCTCTGTTTGTGAAATGATCCAGGCTGGTTTAAAAGCCCTTATGAATCAATCCTTGAATGAGAATGAGATGGATAGAACCATGATTGTTGTGACAGACAGCAAGGGTCCACGTCAAAGGTATACTTAAGGTTTGCACATAGACTCACACACACACACACACACACAGGTGAAGTAACGTCAGCATCTTGGCAAGTTATTTCTTTGTTTATTCAAATAAGAGAGTAGCTAAGTTTCTGTCTTACCACACCAATGTGAGGAGAAGCTACAGTTCATCCATTGAAAATAGACAATGTCCTTATGCTAATTTTTCCAGTTTGAAGTAGAAAGCACATTTCGCAGGGAAGTGCAGTTACCTAAGGAATGAACACTCCCAGGAGGAAGCTTGTTTTTAGTAGGATATAGGCGGACTAAATGAATAGAGTAAAGGCAGAGTTGGAACTAGAACTGAGCTTAACGTTTATATGCTGGCTTGCTCTTGGCATCCAACTTACCATTTGATATCTTGGGTACCTTCTTAATGATGGCATCCTAAATTTGCCTGTTTGGTCGTAGTTAAGAGAACTTTGGGTGCTCTTAACAGAAATCAGACCAGGATTCAAAGTCAGGCTCAACCACTCATCCAGTCAAGAGCTTGGACAGTGTCTTCATCTGAGTACGGAAATAATAATATCGAGATCTCAAGAGCGTTGTGGGAGTTGAAGGAAATGATGTATTTTTTCACACTGTAATTTTCTGTTAGTTATAATGAAATACCATTGTTTTACGCCCTTGTGAGTGTTAACAGTATAGGGTTTCTCCCTTCAGGTGTGGTCACTGTAGCTCTCCCACCAAAGCACCCCAAGTCCTCTGTCACAGTTTGTTATGTTCCCCTTTCCTATCCCTCCTTCTCTACCCCTCTACCTACCCCACCCCTCTTGAGGAAATGATGTATTAAGGCTTGGCCAGGTCATCTTCAGGGCATGAGTGTAAGCATTAAAATAACATTGTAAGTATTGTAGTAAGCATTTCCTTATTACTGTCTGGTGTCTGACTCCATGTTTCTCCTGCACAGAATGACCAGGATGGCATGTTAAACACAGACTTCAGTCCAATCCTCACAAAGCTTCTCACTCCTTATGTCTGGGTTAGCTCTGGGTTTGCACTTTTAACTAGTTCCTAGCACTTTGAACCCCTCGTCCATCTAAAGTCATTCCTAACACAACTGTCTACCCTGAAAATTCACTGGAAGACAAAGGAATGAACCTCTTCCAGAAAGAATCAGAAAAGGCCAACATTCAGAAACAAAATAAACATGTGCCACATGCATATGCAATAAAGAAATAAGGAGAGAAAAAAAAAAAAAAAAAGCAGCTGCTGCGTTGGGAGCTAAACAATCCCTGAAGAGGAAGTTCTGGTTGTCCACCCCTCCGCTGGCACCCTGTTTCATAAAATGTTAGTACAGGTTTATTCTGTACAAATCCCAAGTGATTCATGTCAAATTAAATCCCCACAGAAATGTAGGCAGAAAGAACAGATGGCCTTTTCCTTTCTCAATACGTGTGTGTATATTTTATGTGTGTGTGTGTGTGTGTGTGTGTGTGTAACTTTTTTTAAACTTGTGCAGCAAAACTCACTGCCTCCAGAGTCACGAAGGGCCTACATAGGAATAACCTCCGTACATTCATAAAAATTGCATCCTAGGGTCCTATTTACTTGTTCCCTTAATATCGTGAGTTGTTTCTACCCAATTGGTGCCAGCAGGTGAGGGATGCAGGGAGAGTAGGTGTGCAATCAAGACCATAACAGATTTAAGAGATGAGGCTTGCTGGGCTCTTCTGCTGCCTCCAGGCCTCTGTTTGAGGGAAGGGCCTGTCCTGCGTGCAGCAGCCTTCCCCTTTCTCTAGCCCTCTGGCTCTGATGAATGACACCAAGAGAGGAGCAACAGTACTCAGACACTGAAATGGCATTTGTCAGTCAGTTGAGGAAAATTACAAGACTATTTTCTATTAAAAATACCAACGTTCTTTAAAGTGAACACTTTAAATGTCCCCATTTCATTTCGGAATTTCATCTTTAGCCTTCCACAACCAAATGGATTTTTCAATTGCTTCTGGGTAGAAAAAAGGCAAAGGTTGAGCTTCTTGACCTCAGGCAATGGTAATACAAAGACTTGGCTGCCAAGCAAACCTGTGCTAATTACCACAGGCTTTGCGGCATCTGAAAACAGAGGCTCTCAGAGTCACTCACTACCACACACTGACCCAACTACAGCATGTTAAGTTCATATTCTGGTAGTTCCTTATTGACATTATTGCCATTCTGCTCCCTTGTAATTTTGCTGATCTTTAGAAAGGACCCTGTCAGGCACTTGCAGGAGAATCTTTGCTTATGCTAGATTTGTAACATTCTCTTGAAGCTTGAAATTAAAATTTCTTTCTCCTACCAATTTAGTCCCTTCCCATTTGGCAAACATCTTTTTTGATTCTTGCATCTCTAATGGAGCTGAAAATTAATATGACTTTTTTGTTTAATTCTTTGATTATGCAAAAGAATCACCAATGATGTTAGCCTGGGTCTTTTTGCACTGTACGCCCAGAGTTGACACAAAAGCCTCATTTCTATAGCACCTGAGCTCCCAGGGGGTCACAGAACACAACTATCCTCAGAGGTTGCACCTCCATCCATACCACTCGCTCACAGCTACCCGTCCCAGGTGAAATCATGCCCCGATTCAACAGCATTCACTCAATAAAATTATACAATAAAAACTGATGATTCCAAAGGAAGACTTGACCCTTAAGGAAGGTAATTATACACAAAAGATATCACTGAAAGTGGATTTAATGTACAGCAAGTTCAGTTCATGTATAGGAAGGGAGAAAAGAAAATGTTTTTTAATAGGGGTTAAGAAAATCAAAATGTAAAATCTCTCCTTTTTCCAAGAACTGAGGGCAATTTGGAATAGTTTTATTCTGAGATGAACTTTTATCCAAGTTTTCAACAATTTTCCAAATCTGTGGTCACACCCATAATAAAAAAGTAAGTGAGCAATGGTTTCTGGTAACAACACTGTGATAATCTCAATTATTTACAGATTCTCTTGCCAACATTATTTTATGTCTCTTATATGGAACCGTGCACTTACCTATCTGGCCAGCAGGAACTCTGGGGATGACATAAGCACCCTTTAGTTCAAGAAGGCAGAATGAACATAGTACACCTTCGTATTGTTACAATTCCTCTGCCACAGGATTTTTAAATCTACAAAGTTCATCACATTAATAAGGGATTTAAAATTCAATCTGAAACCATACAATCAATAGCTATACATTAATATCTGCTACTCATCCATTCCAGACATCTTTATTAAGTGCCAACTCTACATAAAAGGTTGAACCAAATTCTGTAGTGGGGATACAATAATCAATAGCCTTTTCTCTCAAAAAGCTAAAAGACTAGTTGATAAAAGAATTAAAAATTGAAAGTACAAAAGCACTGTGAGAAGTGGTCTGCAGAGGAAGTTTATCTGCTTGAAAAGATGTACTTGGTAGAGGAAGAAAAGTTTAATGATGAAAAAATGTCAACTGAGTAGCAAAAATCTAGAAAAATGATGAAATATGTCAACTGAGTAGTAAAATCCAGAAAAAACAATGAAATGTGTCAAATGTGTAGTAGAAATCTAAAGAAGCACTGAGCTCTTGAAAGGAAATGATTACTATTTCATAGATGACACAGAGCAGAACTGGAGCACATCAAAGAAAGTATTCAGGGGTGGAGGCAAGCTGAGGGGAGAGATGTGCAGTATAAATGAAATTTCTGGTGTAGGAAAGGCCAGAATCACATTTGGAGGGCAGAGAGAGACCAATTTAATTTGAACACAGCATTTCTACAGGATAAGAGCAAAATAAAGCATGGAAAAGTAGGTTTTAACCAAATTATGGAGGCATTTGAATAACAACAAGAATCTTACTCAACTAGTTCATTACAGAGAAACAGACAATTTGTGGTAAAACTAAAATTTAGTTTGCGTTTCTAATTTACTTCTTTGATTAAACAATGCTGCCACTACCAGGACTGGCACATACATCACCATCCCATGAGGAGTCAAGCTTTTCTCCAGGTGCCCTTTCACATGCAGGAACCTGAAATGATCACATGTCTACAAAGCACAGGAAGAATCCACGGTCACCAGCCTGCTGAATATTCTTTGTCCTCAAAGTAAAATCCTGAGGGGAGCTGGGAAGAATGAGACTATGTTCATCTCTCACAGGTCTTCCATTCCCAAAGCACCCCTGGGGATGCCAACCTGCAACCCCCTTGAGTTATTAGGTAGCTATGAAGACAACCTGTGCCCAGGCACACCAGTGGAGCCCATCAAATATATCTGCCTTCTGTCAGGCCCTGTGTGGCACCTCAGAGGGGGGCATTTCTATAACATGGGTGTGCAGGGGGTAGGGGGGTGTTGAGTCCACCTCAGGGCTGGAAGCTCTACTTTAGCCTGTGTCAATCAGTGGAGCATCTAAACCATGCCTAGGTATAGAAAACCAAGGAATGGCTTTTCTACAGATTGAGAGTAGAAAGAAAGAAAAAAATTAAAAGCCCGTGAGGAATAGTCAGTCCATGTTTCTACTGACACATGTGCAGTTCTGTTAGGATCAAGTACCCCATAAAATTCAACCCCGTTTTTCTACGGAACTATCCTACGGTCCAATAGTTCTCACCATGGAAATGTCCCCTGGCACTCAGTTTACATTCTGTATGTTTGCCTGCGTTACTCGCCTCTAGTATTTGGAAAGTAAATGATTCCTTTAGTTCACATTTGAATATTAAAAAATGACTATAAAGTCTCACGCATGGTTCCCAAGTTTAGTATTCGCACCTCCCCGACCAAAGCCTTCTGACCTGCAGTACTGACCGCTGTGTGCAGCGCTTTCCTAGCCCAGCGGGCACTGCCAGACCTGTTCTTGATCCCTCGATAAAAACACAGTTGTCCCTACAGAGGTATTCGCTTAATTTTACTGGGGAGCCCCTTTTTGACATCAGCTCTCTGGACTGCCCCTCAGAAAGTGCTCTGCATTAAAGCCATGCCAACGCCTGAGGGACCCTAACTCTTCTGAGTGACTCACTTTACAGTGACAGTTTCATTCTGTACCATCCTATCTCCGAAAAGGTTAACATCTGTTTCTGTGCTTATTTCCAAACATGCCAGTTTTTCCAGAAAGCCCCAAAGTTTGCCTCATCTGAAGTCCTTCATCACTGCAGATGCTCTGCTTGGGCCTCCCACCCGTTTGTCTGGTGTTGGGGTGCACACGTGTCCCACACTCGAGGCGGCATCCCAGATGCTGCCTTGCCAGAGCTGGGCAGACAGTGATGATCTGTGATGAGATGTCGTTTTGTGCAGCGCAGCCAAAAATAGTGCTGGCCTTTTTCATTGCCATATCACGTTGCTAACACATATCTAATGTGTGTCGTTTATCGCCCCCGAGAGACCGGCTATTTCGTGCTGAGCTTGCGTCATTTGCTGTAGTTCACTTGGCGGCAGCCCTAGCTGCCTTAGATGGAATCACACCCAAAGCGGTGGATTTTACTGTCGTTCACTTTACATTTTCAAAACCCTCTAAAACTCTTAGCTGGCTAATCAAAAAAAGATTCATGTCACTCACTGGTGTGACTCAACTCTTTGGCAACACCAACAAATACCTCTGGGAAATACAGAACGATTAAAAAAAATCTGCACCTTTTAATGCTATAAAATTTGCTGTATCCTCTCAGTGCAGGGTTGAAAAATATTAAATCATGAAGACAATCCTCCTGTGACGGGCCATCACCTTTTTTTCAACACCCGGTTGAATTACAGGCATCAATTTCACCACCATTTTTTTCATCCTTCTACCACGATGCAAAAGTATATATAAAACATCAGTAGCTGAATATGAACTGTTAAACAGTTTAAGAGCGAGTCCTAAATAACACACTTTCTCAGGACCCTTGAAGTTAGGAAGGACTACTTTGTGACTTTGTACAACTTGGTGACTTTCCACTAACCACTTCTTTCTCTTGGATACCCAAGAGAAGGAAGAGGAGGAGACTGCCCATCCTCTGTGATCAGTCTGTGATCCTCACTGTGCCCATCCTCAATGATCAGTCCCCATTATGGCGTAGGTTAGGCTAACAGTGGGATTAAGAGGAAAATGTCCTACTCCCTCCCCTTCCCCGCCCCCCGTAGTGTGTCTCTGGTTTATAGTTGCTCATTGATTTTGATTTTTACTTTATTATAATTAGTATTTTTCCTGGTCCCTTATTTAGGATTTCTAGATTCCTGCTATGAGTGAGACCATCCGGTATTTTTCTTTTTCTTTCTGGCTTATTTCACTGAGCATGATCCCTTCCAGCTACATCCATGTTGCTGCAAATTGCATGTGTTTATCTTTTTTGATTGCTGAGTAATATTCCATGGTGTATATGTGCCGCATCTTCTTGATCCAGTCATCTATCAAAACAAGGGGGTGGGGGGGTGGGACTTGTATGGGGACTATAACCAAGATGAAAATGCATACATTGTGCAAAAATGAAAAATGATGTAAAAAATATATAAAATTCAAAAAATAAAGAGCAAATTAAAATAAGTTATAGTTAAATTTTTTAAAAAAAGAGGGAAATGTCACATCACCTCAACTTCACCTCAAAAACACCTCAAGAAAAAGTATTTTTCTCATGACTGGCCCAGCATAGAATATTCAGCACTTTCTGTCTTTGTTGGGGTGCAAAAGAAATCATCCCATACCCCTCTGGGTTCTTTTTGGTCTGGACAAGTAATCAAAACGCTGTCAGATGGGACAACAAAGGAAAAGCAATCAATCTGAAAATATATGTAAGAAGATGTTTGGGGACATGTAATATTTTGGGACCTGGGGCATCAAGGACAGAGAAGGAGACACCATATGACTGACAACGAGGGGGTATTCTCATCCTTACTCTGAAAGCTGAGATTCTTCAATCGTTTTTACTGATAAACCTAGAACTAGATGAGACCTCCCCACCCTGCCCCAAACTACATTCTTACAGGTCATAGAAGGGAAAGCAGGGTTTGCTTCTTCCAATAGGTAAAAGCAAGAAGCTTAGGATATGATGATCTCATCTTCAGTTACGGAAGGGCAAAGGATTTAGACAACAGAAGCTTCTCAGCCTTGGGCCCTCACTGGCCCCCACACAAAACCATCTGTAATGGCAACAGACTCCCAAGCTTCACGGGGCCTTGACTGACCTCTAGCTTCCATGCCAAGGTGACAAGAGGCTGACTCTAGGCCTACTGAGTAAAGTCTATCAAAATCTTTTGGGGAGACTTACCCCACATTCCCCTTGCTCCCTGTCTGAACTACTTTCAGTTCCTTTACAAATTGTCCATATCGCCTAAGGAATCACCAGCTTCTCACAGCCACTACCCTGACCTGAGCAGGTTTTGGGTCCTGCTTCAACTTTATACCTTATCACTTCCACACAACAACCAAAAAAAAAAACCAAACAAACAAAAAACAGAAGCAAAGAAAGGCACAATGCAGCATCACAATAAGAAACTCCAGTCTGTTGGTGTTCACTTTTCCACTGTGGCAACTATGGAGAACTTTTATCCTCACCAGTAGCTGGGATGGTCCACCTGCACAGCTTCAACTTCTATCCCAGACAAGTAGAGGGGTCCCCTAAGTTTCTGTCTCCTGCCCCAACTTCTTCCTGAGTCTCCCAGGTGCAGTTCTAGCTACCGTTAACCAAATTCCATGGGAATTTTCTGCAAATACTGCAAATTTAACGAAAAGCACCATCTTCCTGATCCTAATTCCCAACTACCCAGGTGCCAAACATCACCCTGAAAATGTGTTTGCCTTCCCTAGAATCAGTGTTAAAAGGTTTTGAGAGTTCATTCTTTCCAAATCTCTCTCAGTTCTGTCCTCTTTCCTTGTGCCTACATGGTAATGCCAACACTTAAACTAGTTTAGTGCATTTAGAAAAATCTGTGGCCATTTAAAACTGAAAAAACAAATTTCTATCCAGTGACTGGCTGCTATTTTTAAACACGAAATCCTCCATCTTCATCATTTGAAAACATGGATAAGTATAAATAAACTTCCACACAGTTAATTAAATGCCTAGTGAGACAAATTTCTCAAAACAAAGTCTTCATTTTAAAAAGGTGCACTCAAATCATTTCAACTAAATGCATCAACTAAAAGAGTGTCACGGATACTCTGAAGTTAAGTGTCAAAGGGCCAAAGTATAACACAAAGTGAGCCTTTAAATCATGGACTTGGAAATTTTTAAGGACAGGTACATATGCTAACATACATGCAAATGCCAATTCTGGGAGGGAATTGTAATAAAAGCATTGCCCAGTCATAGAGAACACACAAGGATGTAATAAAAATACTCTGTCACACAGAGAAACACAGCGTGGGTTCTCAAACTGAAAAGCTTGTAGACTCCAGTTTGAGGACCAGGGCTGAGTTAAAGTGGTAGTGAGTACTATATCTATTCTAGGGAGGTGGGGCCAAAGTGGTCAATGTGGAAATTATGGCTGAAGAATGGAATATGAATGATATAAACTTTGATACAGCAATGCCAACATATAATGACTCAAAACCAGGGTGCGGGGTGGTGGAAAGGCAATGTCTCAGTGCAAGTGCTAATTGTATCATTTTTCATAATGACATCTTGACGTTCTTTAGGTACCTAAACACATCTAAAATATTAATGAGTAATATTTTAACTTTTCATTTTGAGAAACTTTGAAGAAATGTATTTTGCAATAACAAAATACTAATCTCAAAAAATATCCAGGGCATACTGAGATCTAAAACATCTATGGCACACTTGATTTAAAACTCTTCAGTTTCTTCATCTCTAAAATGGAGACAATATGAGAAATGGTAACTTAGAGAAAGGCCGGAGAGATTAATAAAATGTAAAACAGATGTTAGTGCTTGAATTTAAAGTGACAAAGTCTAATCACTGTAATAGTTTTCATAACCTCACTCATAGCAATTCCATGAAAGAACCTGTCTAAGTGTATCTTTACTCGTCTTGATTTTAATATGATCTAACTGATAAAATTCACTGAGCCAGGCTACAGGTAAATATTCTCCAATCAATTAGAATTGTAGGCAGGAAGAAAATGTTGGCCTTTATCTTGTGTCAAAGACCCAGCAACAATAATCTCATGCCAGTGTCTGACTGGTGGATTATTCTACAAAAGCAAACTTATAAACCACACCATGTTATGAAAGAGTGGGAAAAAAAAAAAAGAAAAGCAAATTTGTTGACACTCTTCCCACTGAATAGATGCTATTCTAAACCCCAACACACACACACATGAATCCAGGCTGCCCTTTTGACCAAAAGAATAAAGCAGATAGGATAGTATGTAAGTCCAAGATGGGCCTTAAGAGATCTCCAGTCTCTACCTTTGCCTTTTATTGATAGAACACTCCCTGCCGGAAGTCAGTTATTATGTAGGAAGTCCTACTACCCTGAGGCCACCATGCTGGGAAACCTTCTTGAACCTTCTAACCCAGCTGAGCCTTTAACTGAACCAGCCAAGTAAATGATCCCCGCTAATGCCACATAAAGCAGAAGCAATGCCCAGTTGAGCCCTCCCTGAATTGGTCATTCACAAAACTGTGAGCAAATAAAAATACCTGTTGCCTTCAACCATCACATTTCTTAATAATTTGGTATTCAGCAACAGATCATGAAACCAAAGGAATTTTCACTGTATTTGAGGATTTATGCACATGGCACACTACTTCCACAATCAGAATAGATTTAAGAAAAATAAATTTTAAAAAAGCATGATCAATCAGGAAACCTAACTATTGCTGCTCTAAAATCTCTGGTAGGCAAGAGCTTTATCAGTTGATGGTCACATCGCTTACTTTCATTTCACTCAAATCGCATGACACTCTCTACACCTAACCCCTCACCTATTATCACTAATCCCCATCACTTATGATCTCTTGGTCCCTTTGCTTTTACACCAAAGCTTGGTAAGCACAGAGCCTTTAACAACACACTGAAAGCATCAGTACTGGTAGGGGCCTGAGGAGCACTTGGCTTTTAACCATCCATCCTTTAAAATCTCACACAAACCAAACAGAAACGCTTTAAAAGGTGGTGTTAGACCTGCCATTTCTACCCTTGGGTTCTCTGGACTATGATCTAATCAGGTCCAAGGAGAATCTTCCTGGATAGCTTAGAATTTAAGGAGAACAGGCTTCAGACTACCTTCCTACTCTGGGGTGATCTATTTTCAAAAGTTTGCCCCAGGGCATCCAGATGCTTCCACGGTACCCACCTCGAATTTCATTGGGCATTATATACCTACATCTAGCCCCTCACCTATTATCACTGTGCTGAGCTCTTCTTGGCTGCCTATCAGTTCCTGCTGTAAGAACCAAGAGTGAATATAAAACAGAAAATTCCTGGTGCTGTAAAACTCATTCCAAGTGGAGGCGAATCTAAATTCACCTTCCAATGTTCACTTCTTGCTGCTCATTGGGCAGCACACTCTCACTGATGACACAGAGCAAAACCTCAAGGAGCAAGTCCCTTTCTGCAGATTCAATGACCGGGCTGAAAATATGGCTTGAATATACCACCCAAAATAAAGGCTATTCACACACTTTAAAGGCTAATAAAAAATTATTTCTGCATGAATAATCTCAAGTTATCTAGCCTAAAATACTGAAAAAAAAAAAAAAGAAAAGAAAAAGCTAATTTCAAGGTATGGAATCCTCAGCTAACCAAAATGTCAGATGAAACAAAAACCTAAGAATAACCTAGTTCCAGACATGCATTCAAAATAGAAATTGCAATTGTCTGCTTGAAAAATCCCTCCAGGTCATGGACCAGGACCAATAATATTTGTGGATTTTCTTATCTGACAGCAAACTTCAAGTTCTCTCTGCATGAGGTTAATTTTATCGCTGTTTAAACATTTATGTGGCAGTTAACAAAAGCAAGATGATTCTGCATCCTGTCTCTCTTATACTCTAGAAAAAGAATCGAGGCACCACCGTCGGAGGTGACCAGTGGAAACAGAACACGCCAACTCCCCCACCGGGTGTAACACACCAGGGCTTCCACATTTCAACAACAACAGCTAGCTGGGCAATTTTGTTTGGCAATGAGATATGAAAAAAATGAGCTATTGGTCATGCTCTTAACTACCCAGAGGATGGGTTTGCTCAACGTGAGCCTCTTATTTCCCATTACACAGAATTCACCGGACATGTGAGCTATCTTGTATTTCCAATGTACCTCAGTCTTCTACACTTGAAAATGTGCAGCCAACAGTATGACACGCATGTCACTGAGGAGGTGACATTTTGGAAGGTGCAGCTGCTGCTCAGGAGGGCAAAAACATGTATTTCTATTATCACAGTTTCCAAAAAGAGTGTAAAGCTGAAAAAGAAGTTCCACGGTGTGTGGTCACAGGGCTGAGACCAGGAGAAAACTCTTGACACCGTTACTGTGATGGCTGCAGCCTTGTCTCCTCGCTAACTGTCTGCAGACACAAACACACCGAGACAAATGAGCCTTCCAGCTTTGGGGCGCATTCTTTCTGCAAGGGAGAGCCCAGGTTCAGGAGCAAAAACCCGCGCAGTATTTCAAAGAGCAAATACTATTGTCCTTTCTGAGATTCAATAAATTAGATACTTACATTTTTCTACCAAAAAAAAAAGTTTTTGATTTAAAGGAACACTAGGCTGTGAACTCTAAACACTGGCACACCATTTCGCACGGTGTGCCATTCCACACCATTCCACACCATCCCACCACCTTCATTCATATTTAACTGTAGGTGTGGCGCGGGCCATTGCTACCCACGCTGTCTGACAAGGTCCGGGCATGGGGAAATTTCTGAAAAGTCACAAAGCTCCATAGCTGGCTCCTGCTACTTCCTTTCATTTGTTTGTGGCAGTTATTGAAACCATGGAAATTTTCTATAAGCTTTAGAATAACACAATGAGTGTTGGCATCAATGCCAGTTTCGGTAATGCACACCTCAGTAGTTTGGAAAAATGTACCTTCCAACATGATTGATAATCAAACAATTTCCAATAATTCACCACGTCCTCCAATTTGTAGTACAGTTACCATGAGTAACGTTGAGTTTTCTAACAAACCACACTTGATAGAAGTAATGGAACTGAACCTGGCAAAAGTCCCCCACAAGAGAAGGCCCTGAGTTGCCCCGGGAGGTGAAATGGTCCAAAAGAAACACACCACATAGGAGAAAAAGGAACTCTTGTGCACTGTTGGTGGGAGTGCAAACTGGTCCAACCACTATGGAGAGCTGTGTGGAGATTTCTGGACCTACTAAACATAGAGCTTCCATATGATCCAGCAATTCCACTCCTAGGTATTTACCCAAAGGACACAGAAACATCAATTCCAAAGAGCACCTGCACTCCTATGTTTATAGCAGCACTGTTTACAATAGCTAAGCTTTGGAAACAACCCAAATGCCCAAAAATAGATGACTGGATCAAGAAGATGTGGTACATATATACCATGGAATATTACTCAGCATTCAAAAAAGATAAACACATGCAATTTGCAGCAACATGGATGGCACTGGAAGGGATCATGCTCAGCGAAATAAGCCAAAAAGAAAAAGAAAAATACCGGATGGTCTCACTCATAGCAGGAATCTAGAAAACTTAAATAAGGGACCAGGAAAATGAATATAAGAAAGTGAAAATCAAAATCAACAAAAAACTATGAACCAGAGACACTTTTTGGGGGGTGGGGGGCGGGAGGGGAAGGATTGGGGTCAGAATGGGGCGTTTGCAATTGTATGGGGGAATATAAAAATAAAATTTAATATTTAAAAAAAAAAAAAAAAGAAACACACCACATACCCGGTTCCCGTGGTACTGGGACCCTTTGGTTCTATACAGGAAATAGAAGACCGCCCTCGATTTTACAATGCCTGCTAGGCCTTGTTTTAGTTACCTAGCTTGACTGCTTCAATCACGTTGTATTTAGCACCTGTTTCTATTTTCTGAATAACATACATCACCTAGGAAAAATATGTAACCAAGTGACCAAGTTAATCATAGACTAGGAAAATTAGAAAAAGGATTGTGCACTGTTAATGATCACTAATAATTTCTGAAACAATGTAAAAGCAAAATCACATGATTGCATGATGTAATGATCAAATAACAATTGCTGATGTATAAATAAAGGCCCACTGAGACCCTCAGCTGGAGATGTCTGCACCCTGATCAAGTGTCAGTGTCTCCTCACTACCTCATCTACCTCATTTCCCCTCCCCTCGTTCTTTCACTTTGTCTACACCATCTCATCCTTACGGAAACCCGGCCCCGGTCGGAGCTGGACTCTGGCACAGGTGTCTATCATCCTCAATTTTTTTTCAATCTCCAGGGTTGATCTTAATCTAAAGAGCATTCCACCAATGCGTATGTAAAAAGTCAACTGTGGCCCTGGTCATAAAGCCCTACTTGGAAACTTAAAACAAAAATCTTTTCTAAGCGCTCCATGTGAGCAAACATTAAATACCACCTTGCCAGAGCACCCATGTGTGCTGCTCCTGCTAGCCTTCGAACACTGAATTTAGTGGTAAACTGGACTCTGTTGCAGTGTCCAGTGAACTCTATCTTTTGTTTATCTTTATTCCCCAATACACAGTACATGGTTGGCCCTGATAATTTAACCCTTAACCATCATTAAAATAATCTGCATATCAGAAACCAGGCTGACAGATGGTTACACGGATTTTTCTAAGACGTCTGAAGGACTTATAAATCCTTTGCTCTCTTCTTTGTATTCCTATACAGCCCCCATAAAAGGCCATCTTCTCTATTTCACCAGGAGACAATACCGCACCTGATCTAATCCAGAGACTCTCCATGAGCCTCCACAGTGGTCTCCCTGCCTTAGGCCCCAGACTCTCCACTTAGCCCTTGTTACGACTAACACCCGAATCTTGCTATAAACAGATTCTTTATCCACAGCAATTCTCATTTAGAAGGCTGGAATGGGGCTAGGGATGAATCTCATTTAGAAGGCTGGGATGGGGCTGGGGTAACAGTAATGTCTACACAGTTACTAAAAACATTAGTTGAACGATAAACCACAAATTCCTCAGACAATGCTAAAAGCCTTTCAGAAGCCCGCACCCAAATAGACTGACCCAAACTTAGCTTCTAGTCCCCAGAACAGACCTTCAGGTACAGCTATTCCTCCTTCTTACTTATCCCTCAACGGCCTTGCCATTCATTCCTGTTGCGTCCCTTGCCAACATCCCTCATTTGTCATTCCACCTAGTTGGTGTATCCAAACGCCCCCCCAACCCCAGATCCTCAGGGGATCCAGCTCATCACAAACCTCAAAAACCTTTCAATGTCTCAAAATAACATACCACACCATGCTACCCCCTGTTCCTACATTGAGCAGCATGAGTTCATGTGTGCATTTGGGTGGCTGTAAACCTGTTTATGTTTGACCGAATATCCTAATACTAAGCAGTGATCTATAGCTAAAAAATTTTGAGGGAACTAGAAAACACAGGAAACTGAAAACTATTTTAAAAGTTGTATATTCAACAACATGCTAATGGCTAATAATTCTGTCTGGTGCAATTTTCATTTCAGGTATTAATTTTTGTCAACTATTAAAAATCCTGGTTATGAGTCCACGTTTCTGCAGTATTTGCAAGTGCAAATGTGTGCTTGACATTGTAAATGCGTCGTTATTGATAAGCCACATGATGGTGTCACGCTTTAGAGTGAGTTTCATTCTACTAGGCTGTCAACTTACAGGTGGATCAGGCTGATACTGTAGAGATGCGGCTTGGACTTTGTTATGAGAGAGCTACAATGACCCACACTGTGTATCTAGAATCCCCCATTCCTCAACTTAACACCTTTCTCAACTCATATCTGAAAGCACAGGATGAACAGCAAGTTCTCCCCACAATGGACGGCCTGAACTCCAACACTTCTGAGACTTTGGCCACTTCTGCAATCTCTGTTCAGCTCACTGTCCCACAGTAGCAGCTCCCTGCCAAACCTCGTGGTATGCACAGCTCCATGTCTGACCAGGGGCTCAACAGTACTCTTCCGATTTCTGGGACTCCTCAAATCTCTCTTCTCCAATTATCCAAACCCACAAATTCTAGCCACTTTCACAACTCTGAATTCTAATCTCTGTTTCCTCTGCTCAGACAGTCCACTGCTGTCTAGATTTTATGTCCCTACCCCACAGTTTGCTAACTGGGAGATCTGGAACTCATTCCATGTGTTCTCTTCTCTCCACTGACTGTGAAAAGTGCCTGAGTCCATTCAGTTTTAGAGTTGCTTACAGCAGGAGGTAAACTTCACCATGGCCAGAAACAGAAGCCCCTAAGTCTGACTATTTTTGACATCATTTTAAAATCTACTATTGGGACTTCCCTGAGGGCACAGGTGGTTGTGCACCATGCTGTGAAGCTGTCTGTAGCCTCTGCAGTGCAGGTTCGATTCCTGGCTGGCCAGGGAGATACCCACACGGCGTGGTAGACTTCTCCCGCTGCTCCCCTCAGCAGTGTCTTTGGTCTGTCTGCCTGTTCTGTTCCCTGCTCTGTCTCTGGTGAATCCTCTCACCCTCCCGCACATCTGGCCTGTACCCTGGTTCTTGTATAAATAAGTAAATCTTTAAAAAAATAAAATAAAATAAAATCTACTATCTTAGATTATCCTTACAATAAACCTGTGACCTGAAAAGCACATGAGTTCCATGACAGATTAGGAAACCGAGATAAAAATGTCAAATAATCAGTTTGTGATCAAGAAGAATTTCAATCAACACACAAATATTTATCAAGAACCTACCATGGGCACATGGTAATTAACTTGGTGGCAAAACAAACTCAGGGAATAGAGTTGCAACCTATGTTCTTCCTAATGAGCCATCAATAAAGCATAAAAAAAAATGTTTATGAAAGATTCAATCATTCAATCTACCAGGAAGGAACATGCCTATACTTTCAAAAATGACTATAATTTACATTCATGATTTATTTTTTCCTGCAAAGACTCCTATTTGCCATGAAAGTAATTTCATTTACGCTGTTATATTTTTCAATTCCCTACATATACTTAATTTTCTCATTAGTAGGTACTGTCTAACCAAGTCATTTCTATTTAACTAAGTTAAATTTGTTTCAGCTAACTCTTAATCGTATTTCTAATTTTCATCTGACCAAATCAAATGTATTTTCCTGGCACATGAAGATAAAATATAATAAAATCTCTAAACACCATCTCTGCAGCATCATACCAAACAGTAATATCATCCCTCTGATCTTCAACAAATCAAAGTGATACATTTAAGTCTTACAGATTTTTTTTTCTTCATTTCTCAAAACAAGCTCTTGACCTGTCATTTACCCCAGTATAGGCAAGAGTTGGTTGAAGCACAATGATCACAAAATTAGACTACAAGCATGAAAATAGTGTTTAAAATTGTTTTAACATTGATGACCTTAATATATGATTAATCCCATTGAAGTAAGACACACTTTAACAGAGTGGGACTCTACAACCTCGATTGCTACCTATTGAGAAACTGTTCATCATTTTTAAAGCCTGGCAAAAGAAAAGTTGGTTAGAAGGTCTTTTGAAGATGACAGAGGTTCATGACATCTACAGCATCACCTTTGAACAGCAACCTCACTTTCTCACTCTGTTTATGATTAAAGGAATATTCGGGGTGGCTGATTTATTGTTGCTACTGTTTCTTTGAATCAAGAAGGCGGCCTTTGGAGAAACACCTACCTGCAGAACATTTTGGATCTTCACCCACACATCTGCCATGTCATACAGCTTGACATCTTCTTGCTGGGTCAGGGGGGTCACCACAGTGTCTTGTAGGTATCCCAGGACCACAGAGTGCGCAGTGGCGACAGCATTAAACTTGTCAAACAGCAACTCCAGCAGTTCTAGAAGCAACCTAGTGAAGCAAACAAACAGCTAACATTTATACACAACCACACACGGGAAAATGGTTTCCACTGGCCTATAAGAAAATAAAACATGAAGTAGCAGAATACAATGTAAACAGCACAATGTTAGATTTCAACACATTTTATTTCAAGTAAAAGTAGGGTCTCAGAACTTTAGAAAACTCATCTAGGCCTCAGTTTCCTTGGCTATGTAATGGAAAAGATGTAAGAAAATGACAACAAACAAAAAATAAATAAGAACAAAGGAACTGACAAGACTAAGCCCTAGAAATACAATGGTTGAATTGAGGCTAAGGGGGTAGGGGGTTGGGTGGGGAGCCAATGGCTTATCTCAAGGACTGTGGGTGTCTGGATGGTGGGGGTGGGGAGGTAGCGTACATATGAAGTGTAAATCACATACAATATTACAAACCAATGCAGCCACAGTAAAGAAAAAATTAAAATAAAAACTAGTTATCAATTCACTAAAACAACAGGCAGTTCAATAAACACTTTTCCTTTTTAACATATTTCAGTGATAGCAGTACTACCACCCTGTGTCCCTACAGCCAGCTTCTCCCAGGAATTCAGGCAATTTTTCACACAACAGTTCAGATGTTACAAAGAATCTACAATTTCCTAGCAATAAATGGGGCACTTTGGTAAGCACACTAATCCTTTTAGTTGTGGGAAGCTGAGCTCAGTACCATTCAAACATGTGGCCTAAGTTGCCTGAAAAAAAAATCCACCCCTGCCAAGCAATCTCACTTTCACCACAGGGGGCAGCTTAGACATCCGCATTAACTCATTTTTCATAGTGAGAGATGCTGGACACATATGATTACATCAATTTTATAGACTCAAGGACACGAGATGAGGTTGCACAGCAGCGGGGCCTGGGACAAGGTTGATTTCCACGTCAGTGCGTTTAGCACCTTATCTACTAGAACACAAGTGTATTTTCAGTGCATTTAGCACCTTACCTTCAAGAACGCGAGTGTATTTTCCAAGGTGGGGAGGAGCTTTGTGCCGTGGATGCAAAGTAACTCCTCCATCACTGAGTCTTAAGTTTTACTCATCACCCAGGCTCGACTCATTTTTCCTCCTCTCAACTCTATAGCATTTCACCCCACTCCTAAGGAGCTTCTCACATGTGGCTCCCCTGTGCCATGCAATAAAAAAGCAAACCACATTTATTTACAGTCAGAGAGTTTACCTCCTTTCTTTTATTAGGCTTTTGGTGCAGGCACTGCTTTCCTACGTGTCTTTATTCTCAGGAGCAGTTAGAATAGTGATCAGCAAATATTAGCTGAAGGATGTAATATGTGTACCATGAATGACTATAGAAAATTTTGTAATGGGCCCTTTATTTTGTATTGTTTGCCTCTTGTTTCACATTTCATAAATAGACTTATAAACCATCCAAGAGGGTAGAAAAGGAAAGCAAAAGAGCTGGTCAGCAGTGTCAATTAACAAGATTTTCTTACCATAAATAAGAGGTTCTAACTACAATCTCATCAAAATGTATAGCATATTATCTAGTCCTATGGCTTCTTTATAGCCCAATTATTATAATTAATGTGCCAACGTGACAGCCAATAACTATCTTACGGTAAAACCCTAATATCTATTTGACATTTTCATTTAGATGAGACAGAATCGATAAAAATTTATGCAGTGCTCCCAGTCTAGAATATACATATATAATCCAGAAATTACATATTGTAATTGTAGATAGGAGCCATTCTACCTTTTGAATGACTTCTTTTATCTTTAAAGGTCAGTTCATATTTATATTCAGATGTATCTAAAACAGTTCTTTCTCATCCACGTTACTGGAAAATTCCTCAAGAATCAGAAGAGATAGTTACAGAGGAGAGAAGCCGTGTCTTACATAATAGGTGAAATACTTAATTCAATGTAGAGAACCACACCAAGAAAACACCTGATGAAGTTTGCACTTTCCAAATAGAGATTTATGCTGAGCATGGGTGCCTGTGTCTCCTAAATATCAATCCACAGACCCTAATGTGTTTTTCAGTGGTAGATGGCAGATTAAAAAAATGGAACCATGTAAAGACTTTTCACAATGTTATATCTGTTATTTTTTGTACCCTCTTGGTAAAAAAAATCTTAGTTATTTTCTGTCATGATGACAGTTACATTGCCAAAAAATCCTTACCTGACAAAACTTAATAACCATTCGTTATACCCCAACACTCTGATATCATACAGTCAGAAGCCTGAGGAACACTGGTTTCCAGCTTCCCAATGATATCAAGTCCTAGGTCCAGGCCCACAAACCAGCAATGAAGCAGCAAATGCTGGCCAAACAGCAGCAACTGTAAAGGAGAGGTGCTGCTGACTGGTATGTCCAGGGCCGCCAAGCTTATCACCGCAGACTTTGACTGCCAGTAAAAGGGCAACTCAGCACCCAGAGGCAGTGCTCTATCTAGAAAAAAGAACTAGTGGGAAAGTGACATGTTAGGTGAGATCCAGGGTGTTTAAGATCACGGAGATTACAATCCCTTGATAAAATGTGGATGTCAGGCCAATTTCCGGCACTCCTGGATGCTCAAGGTGAAGGCAGACCTGTCTTAGGTCCATCATAGATGCAAGACATGCTACACAGGAAAGAGAGGGCAATCCAGTGTTAGCTGGGAAGAGACAGGCCTGAGGTTGAGAGATTCTACTTGCAGTTCTGCCTACACAGAAACATCCACCTTACTACAGCCCAATCATGGCACTATTAATAAAACTCATTGCTCTGACATCAAGATTAGAAGTCTTTGTGCTACCAAGGATGCCATCAAGAAAGCCAAACAACAACCCACAAAATGGGAGCAAATGTCTGCAAGTCACAGATCTGGTAAAGTCTTTATAATTGGAATATTTAAAGAATTCTTACAACTCATAATAAAGACAAACAATTTAAAAATGGACAAAGTGTATGAAAAGACATCTCTCCAAACAAGATAGATGAGTGACCAATAAACAAACAAAAAAGCTGTTTGACATCATCGGCCATCACAGAAATGCAACTCAAAACCATCTGGAAAGAGAGACACTGGGTCTGGATATGGACAAGCTACGACTAAGTGCTATGGACTTAGCTACTCGGAGACACAAGTCTGAAGCTCAGAAGAGAGACTGATATTAGACGTTTTAAAAGCGATAAATATTTGAGTGGATGAGATCACCCAGGGATAATATGCAGAGCAAGAAAAGCAAGCAAGGCCCAGAGCCAACATTCCCAGAAATAGCAGCGTTGAGAAGATGTAGAAGGAAGTCAGGAAGGAAAATTTTAGAAGACAAAGGAAAAGAGAATCTCAGCAGCCAAAGGTCAGGTAAGGTAAAAGAGGAATTTACAACTCACAGAGCCCCAGAGACCTTGGCCAGAGGGTATCAAGAGACACTCTGGAAGCTGAGCTCAGCAGTGCATTGAGGACTGAATGGCTAATCAGGAAAATAAAACCAAGGCCAATCACATGCTGTGCCAGCTTTCTTCATCATATACATTCTTTAAAAGAAAAAAAAAAGGAAAAAGACTGTACCCTGATGCATCCAAGAAAGAGATTAGGAATCCACTGACATACACAGGACATCCATCTGCCCTAGTCTGCTCCAATTTAAAACTACCAGAAAGAAATATGTTGTTAATATTCATATACATTCTCCAACTGCCCACACAAGAATGAGAAAATAAGTGTTTGCCTTTAGCTGTAGACATACTCAGGATGACCTACATACACAAAGTCTCACTAAAATCATCGCTCCACCCCACTCTCACCACAAAGCATTAAACCTGACTAAAGAAGAAATAAAACATTGCATTACAGTTATCTCGGGTACTCAAAGCCTATGAGACTTAAGGTTCTTACCACTGATCTAAGAGACAAAAGAACAGGCAGAATCATTAAATTACTGCACGATTCCTTAAAGTGAATTGAATTAGAAAGGCCTCATATACCCAATGGTCTAGGGTAGAGGCGAAAAAAGAAAAGGCCTCATCCAGGAATAAGCCTAAGGACCTGAAATTTTCAAGGAAATGTACTTTCTGCTCTTTATAATCTCTCTCTCTCTCTGTCTCTCTCTCTCTGTCTCTGACACTGACACACACACAAACACACAGAGGTTATTTCTAGGTGACTGAAAGGTATGTGATTATATGAAACACAATATCACCATTGGTGATGAATAAATAAACACAGAAGAAGAAATAGTGGTTCGGTGATGTGGTATGAACAGGGGTTCAAAGGCCTGGCACTGGGAACCCAGCTCTGACACCTGCCCTCTGCAGAACAGCATGTAGCACAGAAGCTGTAAAGGCCTTAAACTGTCCAAAATCTCAAGTTCTGCAAACACAAATTTTCCTCAATTAGACATTCCTAAGCACAAGTTGATCATGGAAATTATAAACAAAGATTTATATAGAAGTATATTTTAAAAATTTCAAAATAACCTTCATTTGCTTTCAGTACCTTTAACAGTTACAGGGGTTGGAAGGCCGCGGGCGGGTGAGAAACCAGAGCTCCTCCAGATGTTCCCACAGCCAGCTGCCTCTTCTTTCCTACAGCGCAGTCAGTCAAGTCGACTTGTATTGACTCCATAAGAGACAATGGCACCATTCTAATAAAACTCCCCCTTTAAGTGAGTTGGAGTTGGGTTCTGTCACTTATACAAAAAAGGGGCTGAATTCATGGAGTAGGAGCCAATTCCTCCATTCCTGCCATTCCTCCAAACAAAAGAGACAATCACGAGGGCCAGAGTGTGTGCCCCCCACCCCTTGGCTAGCCAGGGCAGCGTCCCTGCTTTAGTCGCCATGTAATCACACCTTGGTCTGATGGCATCATCCGATGCCCAGAATGGAGAAAACACTCAGCTGGATTTTATGGATGACTGAGTTCAGAGTAAAAGAATGACCCACGCAGGCATGAGTGTTAGAGTCTAGGATTAGACACCCCATCCTGGAGTCCTCGGCACAGAGCTGGTGGCCAAAGCTGGCATAATGAGAGATTCCGAAAATGGCCTGGGAGATGACAAGGACAGCAGGGAGGCTGACAACAAAGTCATCACCAAATGCCTCCTGATACGACACGGCAAGCGCTGTGCAAAGCACTTGTACCTGGATTATCTCCATCCTTGGGCCAAACCAATAAGGAGGGCTATCCCCTTTGTAGAGACAATGAAACTGAAGCCCAGAGATGGGGTATTAAGAAAGGACTCAGTTTTGAGACTGTTCTTTTTTAGAGGTGCTAAGGGAAAAGGCAGTAACTTAAGGGAAGAAGCAAAGAAGATACCAGTACAATCATTCCCTCCCCACCCACAATTTATTTTTCACAGTTTCAATTCACTGGTCAACTGCAGCCTGAAAATATTATTACATACAATCAGATGCATTAGATAGAAAGAAAACAGGCATCTTTTATTATAGTATGTTGTTATCATTGCTCTAGTTTATCAGAAGTTATTATTGTTAGTCTCTTGTTGTGCCTAATTTAAAAATTAAACTTGATCAACTATGGGTTCTTTGGCAGTGGGTGTGGGGAGGTAACATACATCTGAGCAAGTGTGACCCTATTCCCCTAAATCACATGCAGTGCTATGAAGCAATGTTACCTCAATTAAAAAATGTTTTAATCAAACTATCAGAGGTGAGTGTGTACAGAAAAAAGACATGTGTACATAGAATTTGGTACTACCTGTGGTTTCAGGCACCCACTGGGGGTCTTAGAAGATGTCCCCTGAGGACTAAGGGAGACTGCCATCTTGTATCGTACAAGGGAAACCACAGCTGGAAGGAATGCCCACGGAGCTATCTACACTGCCTCTCCTTTCTCAATGCAAGCTGGTTTTACCCCTGATCTTTATCAACACGAAACATGCAAAAGGCTCATATAGCCATTTTGCTTAATCTGGTAGATACTCCTCAGGCCTTAGTCAAGTTAGTGCAGTACTTGTTCCCACTGGCCAGTCCTTGAGGTACTGCCCTCTACCAGTCCCACAACCCTCTACTCTTCTGCTTTCCTCCTACCTCTCTGCTTGCACCTTCTCAGGAACCTACCTCAGCTGGTTCCTTAAACGCTGTGAAACTTTCTCAGTCCTCCATCCCCTCTGGGGTAGCCTATCGGCCACGCAGTCTTCAATCTCCCACCTATGAGGAACTCCTGATTGTATCTTCTGGCCAGATGTCTCCCTGGAACTGTAGACCTCAAAGTGACCATGTCTTAAGTGGCACTCATCATATTCCTCCCCCAAACTACTTCTTCACGTTCCCAAATCAAGGAATGGTACCACGTGCCCCCCAAAATGATCTCCAACATCCCCCCTACCTCAAATTCTATCCATCACTGAGTTCTCTCTCCTCCCCTCGCCCCCAGCTCTCAAATGCGCCTATTTCACACCACTGGCACTGTACCTACACTAAATGGAGCCCTTATCAGCTCTTCTCGGGATTATTAAAACAGCCCTCACACTAATCCCCTTTCCTCCAATCCTTGCCTCTCGCTCTCTAGACTATAAACTCAGACAGTAAGGACTTTGTCTGACTTATCATTGTATTTCATCGTTGTATTAATATTTAGCAATGACAGGCAGTACGTGAATGTTAAATGAAAAAAATTTAAAAAATGAGCCCCAGCAGGTGAAAGAGGTATAGACCTGATTACAAATAACAAGTGGTAAGGAAAAATGATAGATTATAACGTCCTGGCTTTAGAAGCCCAAAATGAAAAGCATTTCATACAAAACTATCCTCTCAAAAGATAGCCTAATCAGCCTAAACATGAGAACCTAAAGCAGCAGTTATAAGCTGAAAGATACAGATATTCAGAGTTAACTTTAATTAAATTGCAATAAAACCTATTTTGTTAAAAAAAAAAAAACAGAAAGGTATCAAGATAAGAAAAAGTATTTATTCTTTAAGCACACATCCAATTACCTGGCAGGTTCTGAAAACAGCCTTCTTAACAAAATGGTGATTACAAAAGGAGAAAGGAAGAAGTGGGGGGTGGAGGGTGGAAATTAGATGTGGGTGGTACTCAGTGTCAGAATATAAATGTCAACAACCACTGCCGCCCATCTGAAACCAATATAATGTTATAAACAATTGTTATTGCAATAAAAATTCTTTTGAAATAAAAACAGTCCTTTCATAGATGTAGGTACATGTTGCTCATTTCCCAGGTCTTCTAACTCCCTACTGGCAGCTGTGCCTATATAGCTCATCTTCAAGAGCGACAGTGAAGAAAGGCAGAAAGAGAAAATGCTAAGGAGCAGTCACATTTGCAAAAAGTGTCTATGGTATAAAGCTGTATCAAGCTGTGAAAAATGTTCAATATTTAAGGTGAGATACAACTATATGAATCTAAATTTAACATCCAGGGAACCTTGAATTAGCCATTTGGCTGGAAAATCCAAGTTTGCAGCCAAGACGTTGCCTTACTTGGTCACAAAGCAAAGACACACACACACAAGGTAGGAAATCAGTTCTGTTCTGTTACTTATCTGCTGAGACCTTAATATTAGGGTTCTGCATTTTCCCACTGACAAAAAAAAGACAATAATCGCAGAATACTTTGCTATCATTATACTATAAAAAGATCAGGAAAGACTGAATTCTGAGCTTAGATCTCATATAAAAATTAAAAGAAATTATTTCCTATCAAAATGGTCTTACTTTTACCTGCCTCTTTCTCACATATTCATTTTCTTAATAAGCTTGGCTGAGCTAGTATTTTTCATTTCCAACAGGACATAGATCTCACTTAATCTTCAAGGTTATCTAACACCTACTTTTAAGGGATGGAGATAAGCTTCCCCACTTATTAATAACAATCTTCATGTTAAAAGAAGTTGCTATTTGAAGACTGCTGACTAATTCTCCATCTGCACTATGAAAAGAACAGGAAAAAAACTATTAGCAATAGAAGAGGAAACAGCAAAAATAAAGAGAATACTGAACTGGGTCCACCTTCCTGGGTCACATCTGTCCTTGTCAAGTCAGCCTCTCAAATACACAGTCTCCATGCTGTGTAGATGACCTTAAATGAACTATTTTTAATATATACCAAATTAATGACTAAAATTAGAAAATAAATCCATTCATCTTTTACAAGTCTTTCTCAGAGGAGTCTTCTAATAAAAGGTGTTGGGAAAACAGGACAGCCACATGCAAGAAACTGAAAATGAACCCTTTTGCTATACACAAAATCACCCTAAAGTGGATTAAAGAATTCAGTGTAATGCCGGAAACCATAAAGCATCTAGAAGAAGATATAGGAGTAGCTCCTTAACATGTTAGTAATGATTTTTAGACTTAAGAGCAAAAGCAAAGGCAACAAAACCAAAAATAAACAAGTGGGACCATATCAAATTAAAAGCTCCTGCATAGCAAAAGAAACCATCAACAAAAATAAAAAGCCCACTTAGGGAATGGGAGAAAATATATGTAAATTATAAATCTGGTATGGAGCTAATATCCAAAATATATAGTTAACCCAGACAATTCAATAACAACAAAACCAATTCTATTTAAAATTGGAGAGGGAAACTGAAACAACATTTTTCCAAAGAAGATACATAAATTGCCAGCGGGTACATGGAAAAAGTGCTCAACAGCACTAATCATCAAGGAAATGTAAATTTAAATGGCAATAAGGTGTCACCTCACTTCCGTAGAATGGCTATCAAAAAGATGACAGCTAACAGTGTTGGTAAGCATGTAAAGAAAAGGGAATCCTTGGACACTGTTGGTGAGAATTTAAATTAGTGCAGAAGCCTTGAAAAATGGTAGGAGGTGCCTCAAAAAAAAAAAAAAAATAGAGCAATGGAACCCAAAAGATGGAGCAATGGAACCAGAAGACCAGAAAAAAGACTAAAGAGAAATAAAAAGACTAGAAAGGTAATTACCAGATGCTGGAGAGAAACTAATCAACAAGTACAACCTCCAGTTATGTGGGGAATATCTTCTAGGGTCTAATGCTCCCACAGCAATTATGGCAACACGGTTCTATATACTTGAAACTTGCTCAGAGACTTGATTTCAAATGTTCTCACCCCCCAAAAAGAAATGGTAATTATGCAAAGTGCAGATGTTATCTAACACTATAGGACTAGCCACATTCCTTATCAACTATATCAAATCAACACCTGTATATCTTAAACTCACACAATCCTATATGTCAGGTATATCTTAATAAAGGTGAGGGTGGGGAGCTTTGTTTCATTCCATAGTAGAATGTTAGAATAATTATCACAACTCCATTTCCCAGAGAGGACAAGATTTTAGATGTATATTCTTATAAGAATATAAGCATGGGAATATAGGTTTAAGAATATAGGTGTATTCTAGTAAGTATAAGAATACATGCATATACACTTACTTGTACAAAATACATTGCATATTATTCTTAGTACAAGAATGTGCAGGGTCTCTAGGGGAATTGTTTGGGTAACTAAGTCATCAGTTTGGTACTCAAATGAGTTCATTAGGATCCGTTTACTCAGCTGCTGACCACACGTCTCACCTACATAGCTACACTAGAGGTCTGCCACTGAGCACAATGGAAGGTTTGGGTGAGAGAGGGCATATGTCAGTGGAAACAGTGCCCTTTGCCTGAGGAAAAATAAAAGCAGGCCCAGCAAATGAGTTAGGTATCATCTTTACATAAACCAGAAAGCAAAGTAACATGGTGGAAAGGTATCATGCACTTGTCATCTTCATTCCACCATCAATAAGCTTTGGGAACTGTCCAATTTCAGCTTTCACAGTTCCCTCAGTAAATCTGAGATTAATGATAATACCGCACTACCTGCAAAGACACCAATGGCAAGTCTCACTCACTGAGATTCCAGATGGCAGACTGCTTTGCAAAGCATAAATGCTACAAAACTCCTTGATGTCTGTGATGTTAGAGTGTTCTCAAACTTCCACAATCATAAGAATCTTCTAAAGCATAGCGCTCTGCCGACCCTGTACCCAGATGGTACAATCTAATCACCCCTCCACCACTGGGATGATTTGCATTTCTAATTCTCAAGTGACATTTGTGCTGCTGATCCTTAGACCCTCGTGTGAATAAGGCTGAGATTAAAAAATAAAATAAACGTTTCTTATTGAAAGTATTATCTTCTGTGCATCTTCTCCATATTCATTCATTAAACTTCTTGGCATTAATTACATGCCCAGCCTTAAATCTGGCTACCAAGACAAAGTTAACCCCCATCTCATGAACTCATGGTCAAGTCTGATTAGAGAGCATAAGAAAGGGATGGGCCAGGAGCTAGAGAATTCCTGAAGCTATTACATGGTAGCCTGAGAGATACACAAAGGGGCTTCAATCATATCTGACATCACTCTCCTACCTCACACCAAGGGAAGAAGAATTTCATTTGACACAAAGTTTTTTGTTTGTACAATGAAAAAGATTCAGTGTCAAACTGAGAATGGAGTTAATTTTGTATTATGACACCAACAGGGGAACAGAAAATGACAAGACCTAAGGCTGCTCCCACTGCCTGCAAATGAGAAGTGGCCTCAGTGCGGCATGAAGTCTGACCCCCAAATAACATTATCAATAACCCATGAAAAAGATTTTATCTATTGATCTCTTAACTGGTACAGTCTCTAATTTGCACCTGCAGAAGGAAACAGGAGGAATTACAAGCAATTTTTTTTTTAATCCTGATAAAAGTATACCAAGATTTAAGAAATGTATATTGAATAAGACCTCTGGCCTGTTCTACCCAGTGCCCTTGCAAGAGGCTACAACTAAAGGACAATATGCCCTCAGCATGACAGCTGCCCAACTTCATGTTTACAGAAGAGCTATTACCATTACATACATAACTGATTCACTTCACACGTTATGATGCTATTATCAATGAATTTATTTCAGTCTTACTAGAAAGTGCACAGGTTTGGGACCAGTACTACCTTCCATGAGAACGAGCTGTATATCTTAGTTAACCATTGATGTAATAATTCCCATATGTAAAGAATTAATTCCTTTCATTTGTTCTAAAATTATTCCAGGAAAGCTGCAGGGGATATATTCTAGTGGAGGAATAGTAGGATTTCTTCCATAAGTCCCTGGTTCATCCTATTCATATCTTTCAGCATTTAATAGTTGGGTGTATTTAAAGCATGTTCTCACTGATACGTGTAATCAAAAGTAGAGATTTAATCAAATGGAATCATAATCACTGAAGTTAAATTTACTTGCTTCCCGCTTGCTTTGATTCGCATTAACTACTCGTCTAAATTACATTGAGGCCCTTCCTGATTCCAAGCATGTCCAGGTGCTACATGCAGTGCTTGGGAATGGCTACCAGAAGCCACAAGGACGAATGCTTGACCTTGCTTCCAAGCTGCTCTTGAATGACTTTTCTGTAAAATAAAATGACCAACTCCACTAAGTTCTACATTTCAGATTCTTAGAAGCAAAGTAACAAATAGAAGAGATGAAAGGAAATGTTACTTATATGAAAATGAAACACATGCTTCACTCTAGCCGCAGGTGTAATGAAATCATGAAAAGTATTTCATTTATTTCTCTTCCCACAAACTACAAAACTAGGGCCTAAGCCTTCAGACTTTCTTAGATAAAATCATATTTTAAGAATGTCCTACTATATCAATATGCCCTCATTCTGAGATCTGGACTCTAATTTTTCAGCATTGCGAGCAATAATTCCATGTATTTCTATAAACCTACAGTCTTGTAGACTGAGAAACAGGGAGTGGGGGCAGGGTGGGGAAGGAGAGTTTTAGAAAACAAGGCAAATATTAAAAAACCAGGACTGGGAAATAAAATGATTCACTGTTAGAATATTCAGCAAACATTCCACTAACACTGACACTCAATTACATATATTAGAAGCAGAAATGAAAGGGGCATTTTCTCCACTGCAATAAGTGTAAAAAAAGTGATATCTGTTTAAAAGTTGTGTTGCCACTCCTTCAGATTCCAGAGGTATCAATCACATAAATATTAAGAAAGAGATTATATAAGTACTAGAAGCGTGGGAAATTTTATTTACCAAATAGACTGGGGAAGACCTAAGTTTTACACAAAACCAAGAATCTGTTAAAAAAAAATACACATACACATATATATCTTCATAAAATACAAAAGCAAATTTCTACATGGCTAGACATCATAAACAATCAATAGAAAAAGCAAGTGAGGGATATTGCAAAATAAATCCTAAAAAAATTAACTTTTAGCATATAAAGAGTTCTAGGGCCTCCCAGGTGGCGCAGCAGTTGAGCGCTGGGTTGCGAAGCTGCCCACAGCCTCTGCAGCGCCGGTTCGATCCCCTGCCACTGGTGAGGGTCCCACATGGCGCGCAGACCTCTCTTGCCACCTGCTGCTTTTTTAGCAGTGCATTTCGTCAGTCTGTCTGTTCTGCTCCCTGCTCTGGCTCTGGTGGATTCTCTCACCCTCCCATGCTTCTGACTGTGCCCAGTGCTTGTATAAATAAATAAATAAATCTTAAAAAAAAAAAAAAAACCCTTCAAAAAAAAAAAAGAGTTCTAGCAAATCAATAAAAGGGCACACTAGAAAAAAGAAATAGTTCAGTGAAAAGGTGATATTTAAATATTGTATTATTGAAAATTTTAATCATTAAAAATGTAAAGATGATAGGACAGAACCACTCTTCCTGTACCTATCACCCCCTTCAATAGTATCATTTTAATGGCAATTTTATCTAATCTCTAGCTATTCTCAATGCAGATTATTTTGAAGTAATCCATCCAGACATAAATGAGGTGTCTTAATAGTGAATTTTTTTGATTTGAAAGTTTAAGAAAAATACAAATGGAACCCACCTTGTAAATAACATTTTTCACCTAGCAGATTGGCAAAGATAACCTCTGAAAAGTTGGATTCTGTACCTCTAAATAATATACCGTGCTGTAACCCAATGCTACCTCAATAACAATCTTTAAAAAATATTTAATACAATCTGTTGGCAAGGGACCACAGGAATACTCCAACATTACTGATGACATGAAAAATTGGTATTATCTCTAAAAACACTTCTGGCAATGGCAATCATAATCTAACCACAAAGGTTAGCAAAATTTTGAAAATGACATCAAAATCTGCTTTATTTTTCACACAGCTGGAATAGCAACTGGTAAGTGCTATCAAATTAACAGAGGATGACAGCTACAACTAGTACACAATAATAAAGGCTTCTTTATCATTTAAAAATAAATATTGAATACATGACACTCAGTGTCTACCTACCCGGCTCAGATCAGCCCCATAGTTATATGTTCTCATGACACACTCAGCTTTTGCTTCTATTACACCTTCTAGTTTATAATTATCTGAGGGATATAAAATGCTTGTCATTTTAGAATTATTTTAGGAAAGAAAATTATACAGAAAAATCTGTAGAAATGGATCAGGAGTTGCATGGGCTACACACATCAGCCATCTGATGCTGAAGACCGTGCCTGCCTTTCGAAGAAACTAAGGGATCCTGGGAGATGAGCAAAACACATATTACCCAAATGCTTATCAAGTTGGTAACAAGTCATTGAATATTTTCCTTTAATAGTAAGCAGTGATTTATACACACAAGATTAATTACGAATAAACAAAAAGACAAACCATTTCTCCCACAAATAATATGCGTATCAAAAATTAGAAAATATCAAGTGTGTCACCGAGTGATTTTAAAACTGGCTGTGAGCAGAATGGTTCTTCAGGAAGTGAAGGCAAGAGAGAGTTCACTAGCCTGGGTCCTTCTACTTTTCTCGCAAAGCAGCACATTCAACATGGATTCTCTTTACATAAAGGTAAATGAAAAGCGTCCTGCAATGCATCACATCCAGGATATATTTAATAAGATGATGATAAACCATGAATGTTTCATGGAAAGTTAATACTGTTATGTGTCTCAGAGCAGCACATAGATGCTAATGATTTGGAACAGGTCACTGGCCCGGTGGGGGGGGGGGGGGGCGGGGGGGTGGAGCTAGAGGAAAAGAAGGTGCATGTAGGGAGTCTTGGTTCTTCTGGCATATGCTTCCATTTTAAGGAAACATTCTTATGCTGTCACCATAAGTTCCATGAATGGTAAGACAATGATGACGATAATGATGATGAGAGTTACTGTGATTTTACTTCTCTCTAAAATAAATGCCACTAACACCTTCCCAGTAAAGTTCCACGAAACAAAACCTAACTCAAGTTGCAAGAGATAATCAGACAATAACCCTCCTATAATTCTAAACCATTGGAAGGGAAACTTTGGGGACATTTTAAAGCATTGAAAACACACAGCCACCAAATTAGCTCAAATTAGCAATCATTTGGAAAGCCAAGTCAATAATTTAATCTCTGATCTTCAAAGGGTGGTTTGCCCCCAAATATCTGGTTCCCCTGTACTATTTTATAATAGTTTAGGCCTAAAGTTCCAGGTTCACACATGCTATAAAATGGGATCATCTTATATAGACATGAATCCAAGACAAACAGTTTGTTCCCTTAGATCATGTCCAGCCTATCCTACCTACAAAAACCTTTAAAACACTGACAAACAAAACTTAAAGGAGAGAAAAATCCTCCTGCTGACTCAATCCTCACAAAGAAAAAAAAAAGTTATTTCCTGGAACAGTATGCTGAATTTCCACTTCTGAGTGCTGTTATTTCCACTGAAAAATTCTGGAAGAAGTTCGGGGAATGGAAGAGGTCAAAATCCCATGAATCCCTTTTGTTTTACTTCTGATGTATGCTACATTCATGTTATTTCCCTAAGAAAGTTCAGTGTATTCAGCTAGGAACTTGAAGCAACAGGGCAAATAGCAAGCCAGAATTTGGGAATGTTCATTAGGAATGAGTCGAAAGATCTTCATGGAAATCCAGGCACCAGCAAAGGCAGAAGAAAAGCAAAGTTTAATTCAGAAGCAATTCCCAGATTCATTCACAGGGTGAGTGATCAAAGAACATAAAAGTTGAGAAGCAACAAATAATAAATGTGTGCATTCCTCTACATATAATAGTAACTGCTGGTGCTACTCTACTACTCACGATGACCTCAGCAAAAGCAAGCAGCCCTGTAAGGAAGGTGTTGTGTTCAGATGACAGAGCTGGTATTCAAGGCCAAGTTGGCTCCACTCTAAAATCCATACTCATCAAAACATGTGCTTTGAAATCACCTATGTCAGCAAGGAGTGGAGGACAGTTTTTCACTAATTATACTTTTGAATCCCGTTTCCAAGAGAATACTTGAGTTTTAAAGTATAATTAAAATCAATGTTATCTGAATATATAAAAACACATAGAAAATGAAAACAGAATACAGCAATTTTTCCAAGTGGTTGAAAATAAGTCTAGGGAATTCTATATTACATAGAATTGTTTCTGCTTTAAAATAAGATTTAAAACCCAAAGTACAAACAGTAGAATTTTCTTAACAAGATGTAAACAAAATTATAATTCCTTCTCCATCACCTCTTAGGAACTCATCCTGTTTGAGCAAATGAGAAGACACACTCATGACGAATTTCTAGTTTCCACTGGTCTTACCTCAAGGCGAAATTCTTGTCTTGTCCATGTCTGGTAGTTGGGGAGGGTGGAGGGGGAAGAATCAAAGAAGGGGGAGGAAAGAACTATATAGCGAATCTTTGATTTTTCTAGGAAAGCCTCAATTTCAAGTATTTTGTCCCACTGTCAGGTGACTTTAGTCTGTCTTGCCTTAAAACTTGATTTGACAAACATGTGCTCCCAGTGTATGACAGTCACAGACAGATTAATGAGAACAAATTCAGTTTTCCCCTTAGGAAATAAGAATTATGAAATCCAAATTCTATTAGTTGTTTTAAGTAGACACTGGAATCCCTGAGATTGATGTGCCTACTGGCAAGATCACCTACCACACATTAAAGAAAACAGCAAAGGACAGAGGCTAGACCATGGACTTAAGCCCGACTCCAAGACCAGCCACTTGTTCTGTGACCTTAAGCTCATTAACGTCTGAACACATTTCCCTAATCTCAAAATACCTGTAAGTAGCTCATGAAGTTGTAAGAAGTAAATGACAGAATATACATAACTGCTTTGCATTCTGTTTGGTACTTAGTAAATATTCAATAATACCCATGTTCTTTCATATGCCTTAAAACTTCTCAGCTCCATCAAAAACCAGCTGAATTATACCTATTGAAGCTGCTTATAGGTTCTGATAGCGCAAGCTTAGGAAATAACATCAACAAGAGATGGTAATATTTACTTATCACCACCAGCCCTAAAAACATACAGCAAATAGTCAAAAACACAAAGTACAGCACCCCAATCTACCTTGGCTGGTTCTCCACAGTGAGGTTCTCTCCTCTCTGATAGCCACTGTCAGCCACCTGGGTTGTAGACCTCTTCACGATTTGCTTTAGCTCCTGCTCCAAGCGTTCTTTGATGGCCTTAACTGTCTCTGGAATCTTCTTCAGTTTGGCCAACCCCTTAATAAGGATACCCATAAAAAGGGTGCTGTTTTCCTCTGGATCCAATTCCAAATCCTCTTTGATATCCTGCAAGTTCATCTCCTTCACTGTTTAAGAAAAATAAATAAAAAGGTAGACAAATTCATTATAAAATTCAAAAACAGAATGGGTCTAATAAAAATAGGATAACCACTGATTACTCCTTGAGGACTAGAAAAGATTTTTCAATTAAATTGTATTTACATAGTTAATATCTAAGAATAAAAAAATCAATGGTTACATCCCTGAAATCACAGCCATCTGTGAGTAAAGAGGTAGAAACAATGAAAAATGAGTAACAAGTCACCATAGGAAGTTATCCATAGGTGACCATGTCTACAATGAATCAGTCAGTTGGTGAAATTTATTAATCGTTCATAGTTCATAAAAATGCGCTACCTGGTGCTGCAGAATTCCTAAGATTCAGACCCTACTTTCCAATTCCTCTTTATCAGTTAAAGAGATCAAGTAGCTGTATAAATATGCAAGTGATTATATTACATACATTATAAATATATGTATAAAAGAAAGGCAAATAAGATATAATTGTAATGAATGATAAAAGAAAAATAAAGGAAAAACAGTATAGACAAGTGAGGCAAGACTGAGGAAAAAAGCAATGAAAGCATACATCATAAGTTCAACAGAACCCCCTTCTATTTTTTCTTTAAATGAACATTTACCATAACATCAGTACCTACTGAAGACAGGTCTTGCTCAACCATGGTAGTTTCCTGAGAAGTCATTTCATATACCAAAAGTCTTTGAATAGCTTTAGACCACAGCTTTCATCCAAATGATTTGGTTTGGGAATCGAAAAAATATAGCCTAGAACTTTCTTAGCCTCCTGTGGAGAGCTGGAGAGCAAAAGGGGCAGGAACTCTAAGACTTCTGTTATCTACTAAGAGCTACAGGTCTGTCCCTCAAAATAATGCAAATGTATGCAAGTCTTCTCATATAACTTCAGGGGGTTTATAAGTGGCCTAAAAATAATTCCTTCGTTTTACAAATGGCTGGATTAAGACAGACAAGAATAGGCCTCCCTGGTGACGCAGCAGGTTGAACCCCAGCACTGTGAAGCAGTCCGCAGCCTGTGCAGCGCGGATTCGATTCCCAGTCAGCCAGAGAGATCCCCACATGGCGCGGCAGACCTCTCCTGTCCCAACCGCTGCTCCTCTCAGCAGTGCTTTTGGTCTGTCTGCCTGTTATGCTCCCCACTCTCTCTCAGGTGAATCCTCTCATCCTTCCGCACCTCTGGCCTATACCCCAGCTATTGTATAAATAAATATATATATATACACATGAACATCTCATATTTAAAAAAAAAGACAAGAATAAAAGTGAGTACAAATGTAAAGATGGACTCTAGTGGTCCAAGTTTCCCCCACCCCTTCTCTTCTTCACTCTGCAAAATAATAGAAGGTTTTTTTTAAAACATGTGATATCATGAAAGCAAGCAGGCATTCTTCCTTAGTAGACTCAGGTTCAACTATACCAAAGGCATACTCGAAGTTGTTTAGCAAAATAGGAATGTACTGAAATCATTTCAGAGAAAAAAATGAAGATATTACAGAATATGGAGTTAAGTTCTCAGAATCACTGATATATGACACATAGGCTACTCTCAATTTATTTTGTTTTTTGCTCTCAATTCATAAAATTCACTTATTTATGAGCCAAAGGCATACATGATATAATTACTCACACAAGTTTGCTCTTAAGTCCTCCACCCATTTAAACATACTGCTGCTGTCTTATTTAGATTCAGAGACCCCTGAAATCTTCAAGGAGAATGAGAAACCTATGAAGAATGACCAAATTCATATCGTTTTATTTGCAATGTAGGGGGCATGTGATGATATGGTAAAGAAATTAAAAATCTTTTAATACTAAAACTGGGAATAGAAGCAACAAGTCAAGAGCCTGTAAAGATGACATGACAATTCTAAAAGCAAATGGAGAACTGACATCAATATTTATAAATGTGATATTTCAAAGCAGGAAGAGACACTGCAGTTACTATTTTTGTTCTATACATGAAGATAGACACCTCAGGCCATAGAATGACTTCATGCAGCCACACCAACCTCAATAACAAGAACAGAAAAGTGCTTAGCAGTCAAGGTGCCATCAAAATTCAGCAGGTTAGAGGAAAGACCTGAAGCAAAAATATAAGCAGTGCTCCAGGCAGGGGAAAAAAAGGTAATAGAAATTTAGCTGGGAAAAGAAATGATCTTGACAAAAAGCACATATGAGGCTCAAGCAGGATACATGCAAAGAGCCACCTGGAAGTCAGTCAGTTTATAGCTGCTGCAAAACTGGCTGCTGATATGTGAAGCTTAAATCAGTCAATCCCAGATCACATCGCATACTCTGACTTACAGACACACTAACAGGATAATCAGCCTATTAAAAAAAAAATAAGAAATAAGCATGGTGTGAATAATAAAATTCCACAGCCCTAAGTTAACACCTTCATTGAAACCTTATCTTTGTTTGTCTATAGAAATCTCCTAGAGCATAAACACTGAACAGATCCAGTATTAATTAATTTATATTATCTATTTCACTTACATCAGCAGAAAATTAAAAGGCAATTTGAAAGGATAATATAATCAACCATGAAGACTAGTCTAATAATCACAAATACCCTGAGAGGTCAGGCAGTACTACTGGGCTTTATGGGAAAAGCTTTGTGCAAAAATCATTTAGCTGAAGTTCAGAGAGGCCTCAATTAAAACAAAATGTATATATTTTTCAACTACAGTATATACCTAAGTGGATATAATCATTCCTATAGTTGTGATTAAGCATGAAATCATTGACAGAGCATTTAACTAAGAAACTTTGGGACTTCTGAAGGGATTAGATGGCAGGGTGCTTTCAAGTTTTACATTTCCATGATTCAATTAAATATATTTTATATCTATATATCTCCAATATATGGTCTATAGCCAATTATGTATACCTATAAAATAGACAGCCAATTTAAAAAGCAACAAACAAGGTGAATAATTCACATACGCAGCTAAGTTTTTTACTAAAAAAAAAAAAACAAACTACCTTTCTGTCTCCCAGTGAGTAAAAGAAAGCCATCTAAACCAAAACATGACAGCTTTCTTCTCTCTCTTCTTGTCTTGGTAAGACAAGAACAGTACAATATGCCATACCTGTATACAGGTGATCAAATTACAGAAGATAAAGGTCCTAGTTAAATAGTTTTTTTTTTAAAGATTCATTTATTTATATAAGCACTGGGTACAGTCAGAAGCGCGGGAGGGTGAGAGAATTCACCAGAGCCAGAGCAGGGAACAGAACAGGCAGACCAACAAAATACACTGCTGAGGGGAGCAGCATGAGAGGTCTGCGTGCCATGTGGCACCCTCGCCCGGCAGCCAGGGATCAAACCAGCGCTGCAGAGGCTGCGGACAGCTTCGCAGCCCAGTGCTCAACCACTGCACCACGAGGGGCGGCCCTTAGTTAAATACATTTTACCAAATAAGCTATGTTACATCATTTATATTTATACATTAGTGAAGGTATGAGAGGTAAGTGGTAGCACTTAGTACAGAAACTCCCAGTATATGTCATTCTTTATACTATGCACAGTAACCAAAATTAATATACATATAAAACATTTCAACCTACATAATTTAATTTACATGTTGTATCCAAGGACATTATCCCCCTGAACAGGAAAACTGTCTGCCACCATTGAATATAATCCATATTAAAAAAAAAAGTTACCAAGCCTAATCAGACCATTAAAGTATCAGGGGAATTTCATATCCACCACATCTGCCCCCACAGACGGGAACCTGACCTCAGAATACTGACAATATTCTCAATTAGAAAATAAGATAGTTACTACTTAAAAAGAATCCTTGTGGTTCTGATCAAAAGGGCCCTGTAAATTCCTACTTGAGATAGCCATTCTGCTCAAAACACAAGTATATATAAAATATCAATTAAAAGAAAAAAATAACTTATAAGGTAAAATCTGGTTCAAAACTAAGAATAACCTCTCTATGGACAAGAAATGCAACCAATGAGTGAAGCCAGAGTTGTTGTCCAATGAACTCTGGGTGGAGAAAGGCAGGTAGGATATGGCCCAGGTAGGGTTACAGAGACTTCACATGTTCCACTTGTCCGGTTAGCTGAAAAAACCCTCCATGCAGGACTGCAAAGGCAGGAGCAAATCAAAATCTAGACTGACCGAGGCTGGCAGGCTGCTGGTCTCACCCGACTCTTATTCTCCATTCCTGCCCCAGTGGAGGTATGTGGTCAACTACATTATCTTAAATACTATTAATTTCACCAATGAAAATTTACTTCTGACATTTCATTTTAGTTAATGCATCCACTGGTGCATGTTGAGAGCAGTATGTGATGCACTGGTTGCCTCTAGAGTATAGAGTCTTGATTAGGGTCTTTCAAATGTTAACTACCCCTGGAATGTGGATTCCTGATTAAAGTACTTCAAAATGTGAACCAAGCACCCCTAAAGTGCAGATTAAATCACTTTAAAGGAAACGATAGACAATATAAAACACCACTCCTTAAAGAAGACTGCCAAAAGCTGTGGCCAACTGTTATCTGGGCTGTCATTTACATGAAACTAGGATTTTTCAGTCTCCTCAAAGGAAGAATTTCAATTCAGAGGTAGAGATGAAGCCCACTCTGCATTGAGTTTTGAAAACAGAAGATCAGTGCACTAGCCTTTCCATAAGTGAAAGTGTGCTAAAGGGGGAAGTGATGGTTTGTTTGTTGGGGTGTGGGGGAGGTAGAATAGAAGGGTCTCTCAGGACAAAAAACAGAACTAATACCCGATGAACTGGTTTTCCTTAGAAAAGCACTTAATGTGCATGACCTCATTTACAGAAAAAAGGACTAGAATGGATGAATAAATTGACAGTCTCTATAAACATTCACTAAGATGAATTAATTTGTAATCATTAGATGGGGGGGGGCATGTGTGTGTAGCTCAATTGCCCATGGAGATACCATGATGTAGTATAAAGATCAGAAGTGGCCCTGGTATCATTTTAGATTTATCACTTCTATCGCTTTCTACTTGTGTGATCTCCTTCATGTCATTAAATCTTGCTGGACATCAATTTCCTCATCTGTGAAGTGAAGCTAGTATTATTTACAGAATTAGGCGTATGGTGATAATGTGACATCAAAACACAAAAACAAATCCCACCCAAAAAGGTGAAAGAATATAGTACTTTAAAAATTTTTATTTTTAGAAATTCATAAACAGCTGAAGAGAATGGTGGCTGCTTTAGGTCCTCATCTCTCAGTATCTCCTCCATAAAACAAAGAGCAAGATGATTAAACAAAATAAAATGCAAAATATGACTTCAGAATATCTTGAAGACAGAAATTGCCCAAAATTCAAAACAACCTTAAAAAAAAAAAAAGAGGAAAAATATCACCCAATCTCAGCATCTCTCATGCTCCAGTCCTACTCCTCTGCTACAAGGCTTACCTCAAGCAAAGGTAAACTGAAAAACTGTTAAAGAGATAAGAAGTTGACCCTAAGATTGATGGAAAAAACTGTCAGTAGGAAAACAAAGTTCACTATAAGTTCCAATGTACTAAGAAAGCATCCAAGCAGATCAGAGCATGTGCTATATGGAAGACTTCACAGCAGGTACAACTTGAAGTTCTCCCCTTGCTTCTAGGGGAGAAATAAGACAAAAAAAAAAAAAAAATTTAAAAAAAGGAGAGGTATGCCCTTTGGTGGACAGATGGTAAAGGGGAAAATAAAAAGAAAAAATTCAAGAACCTTCAAGATAGAAAAAAAGTTCAGAGAGCAAACAACCTTCCCTTACCACCAAAACAAAACAATCCAAAGTATCTGGATTTTGCTATACTAACAGATAAGGGAGCGATTGTGCCAGGATTTCTGTCAAATGCCCCAATAACACAAAATGGACAGAAAAAAGATGAACAGATTCAGAAAGAGGTATTACCAAAAAAAAATCAGAAAATTCAAGACACAACGAAGGAGAATTCCTTCTGTAACAGGGTGGTCCCCAGGAAAGGGGGAGGTTCCAGGCTCCCTGCCCCACCCAAATGGAGGGTGGAGCTGAACGGGAAGAGAAGAGGCTGCAGAGGAGACTGAGGAAGGAAGGAAGCAGGATGGAGCCAGGAGACCTGAAGGAGGCGCATGGAGCCTAGAGACACGTGAAAAAACTGAGCTTGTCTTTTGGTCGTGGACGGGGTGACACAGATGTGGGTGAGACCCGTGGGGAGGTGACAATGGCAGCTTTTATCTTGATTTTGCTCTTTTCCTTCTGGGCTTGTCTAGTTGTTTCTGACCCTTTTCTGTGGGTCCCCACTGGAAGATGCTTTACACTTGTGGGAGGCTTTGGGGCCTTGCTCTGGGCCGATCCCATATGGATGGACTTTTACCCACGAGGGGACGGGGAACTTTGGGTGCTTCATTTAGAAACTAGACTCTTTGCCTTGCCTGTATTGTTTCCTAGTTTTATTAAAGTTCCTTCCTGTTAAAGTCTCATATGTTTTGTGTTGATGCGGCGGATGGCAGAACCCATTTGGAACAGGCAGGTTTGCGGGGTTTGGGCTGCCCCTCTCCCTGTCCTGTAACACTTCCAGTAAAACAACTTTTAAGCACAAGGTAACTATATAGAAGACAACACTCCAGATGGAAGTCATAGACTCAAATAAGTATTTATGGATATGAAAAGAACCGTAAGCCAGACATCCAAAAACTAAGAACACCCACAGACCCAAAAAAAAATAAAATAAAAAAGGCATAAGAAGGAAACTGACTAATTTCAAGATGTGGCTGAAGACAATTATATCAGACAGGAAGAATAAATTAAAAAAAATACTCAATGGAGAATAGACACAAATGAGAATTTCATAAAGTGAACTGTGAACATACAGGAAGGCTAAACAGAGAATAAAAGATAGCAAAAGGAAAACAAAGACACCAATGAGAAAGCAGTGGAAATGGAAGACAGGCAAAGAAAAAAAATATATTATCAAAATGATGAAAACAAACAATAAACCAGAACTAATACTTAAAATTGCCAAACAAGAAGACTTGTGAGAAAATTTTTTAATCTTGAATTTACAAAATGAAAGTGCCCTTTGGGTATCTGGGAAAATTAACTCAAATGAAAAAGGAACAACAACACATAGCCTACTAAAACTGTCAAATTCCTGAGCGGGAAAAAAAAAAGAAAATCCTTAAGACCTACAAGATTAAATGACAGAAAAAAATAGGCATCAGAATTTTCTTAAAATATGCAAAGGAACACAACAATAAAATACCATTTTATAAAAATTCCAGTAAGGAATTTATATCCACCCAAGCTGTCCTTTCAGTATACATAAGCTATAGAAAAGCAAAATCCTAGGAAAAGAAACATTCACTAAGCAAAGAAAAAAAATGTATAAATGAAAGCACAAGAAATACCTATCTCAGAAAAAAAAGCAAATGTAACATAACACACACACACATATTTATGACATACTTTAACAGTTTGATATGTATCATAAAAATACATATCAGCGTATTTAACTCATCTATTGCAAGAAAAAGATTTTCAATTTGGCTCACAAAACAAGGCCCAACTACATGATATAAACATACCTAAAACAAACTAATTTAGAAAGGCTAGAAATAAAGAATGAACAAAGGAATGTCAGTCACAAAGCAACACAAAGGGCATTTCTAACTACCAAAACCCACAATTCACAATGAAGCTGTAACACAGATGATTATTTATCTCCCATGGACATATATCAAACACTACACCAAATAAGAGACAAAGCACTATTCTCAGGTATCCATGGGATATTCACAAAAAGTAATTATATTAATTCTCCAGGAACATGACAATAGTTGCATAAAGTAGAAGTACTACAAACACACTTGAGTTCAATTCAATATAACTAGACAATATTAAGAGGAACAAAACACAAAATACCCTTTTATCTTTAAAATTGTATTAAAATTCTATACATATTTAAAGTAGAATATAACACTTTTATCAGTAAAAAATGAAAAAATCAAAATACATGATTTCAATTTCCACCTTAAAAAAAAAAAACAACAGAAAACACAAAGGGGGAGATAGTAAAGATACAGGCAGAAAATAAAGAAATAGAAAACAGAGAAACAATACACCTCATCCATAAATCAAAATCCTGGCTATTGTATGGAAAGAAAAAAACCTAACACAATAGGTAAGCTGCTAGCTACACTGATCAAGAAGAGTGAGAGCACAAATAAAATAACACCAAAGAAATGAAAAAATTTCAAAAGCATAAAAAATACTTTGTCAATCTTTATGTAAATAAAACTTAATTTTTTCTAGGGAAATACAGGTTATTAAAATTGACATTACAGACATAGAATGTGTAAAATGAACAGTTTATACACAAAAAGTAGAGAAATTATGGACTAAAGGGAAAAATGTGGAAAAAAACAAATTCAAAGTACTTTCACAATAAAATTCCCCAACCCTACAAACATGAGACAGTCCCTATGCTACATAAATTATTCCAGAGCACTGAAAATAAAGGAAGACTTCCAATTCCTTCTTTGAAGTGATTATTATACTGAAACCAAAATCTGCTAAGATTTAGACTACAAGCTAATACCATTTATGAATGCTCATGCAAAAATCCTAAGTAAAATATTAGCAAACAGAATTCAATATCACATTGAGAAAATCATACAATCTGATGAAGAGGGATTTATACTAGGAACGAAAAATTGGTTCATTATTAGGAAATCCCTTAATGTTGATAGATTTAAAGACAACGAAAAGCAGGCAGATGACCATTCCCACAAATATAGAAATGCACTTTAAAGTTATTCAAATTGACCCACAATTAAAGGTATGCAAATTAAACAATACTATGATTAAGATTTTCATCTACCAGACTGGCAAAAATTAAAAATATGACACATTTTCTTAGCAAGGTGGTGGGGAAAGCAAGCACTGTAATACCCTGTGGTCAGAATACAAACTAGTACAACTCTTTTGGAGAAGAATTTGGTAATACCTAAAAAAAGTACATATGTACTTATCTTTGGAGTAAGCAATCCTTCTTTAATATTTACCCTAGTTATACACCCCCACCAATACGAAAATATGTAAGAACAAGGTTATAGGCATGTCTGCATATGTTATAATTCTGACACTGTGACATATGTTCCCAACAACAAGTTGAAATCTGGGGGGAAATCTCAATTAAATGTAGTATTTTGTATAACAGAACAAATTACTATTTGTACAATATTTTATTCATTCAATGTTACAAAAGTCGCAAATGAATTTAATAGTATGTACTTTAAAAAAAAGTAACATAACATTACTGGGAAAATTAGGGAAGAAAATGAAGGTAAGTAACTTTGGATTTTTGACTATTTTTACCATATACTAGAAGACTTATGGCCTGTAAATAAAATTGCACACAGATATTGTACTCAGATTAGTAAATCTATTCTTAACAGGGATATGAGTTTTCATGGGTTAGCAATTCTGAGAGTATGTATGATATGTGTATGCTAAGATTGTGCAACTATGTAAAAATAGCCATGTGCACACACAGAAACAAAGATATCTGCATTTCCTTGCTCTGTCAGCTCAGATGCACTCAGGGCTGACATATCAGTAGCAACAAGTACAAGTAAAACACTTCCTGGGTGCCAAATATCATTCACTTATAACGGGAACCAGAGTTCCTTAGAGAACTGCTTTATTCCAAGGAATAGTTCATTTCAAGAGAAACTTCAAGGTGAACCCTGAATGTCCTGTGATGACAGGCTGCAAGGAAGTGTTCAAAAAGGGATAGTGGCAAGTTGGAAGGACACAGGAACTAGGCTGAATAAGGTCCAAGTGGCCTATCTGGGACATTTGAACAACAATTTGAACAACGAAAATAACAGTGGCAACTGATTGTAATTCATAGAAGATAAATATCTACCAATTTTTTCCAAGAATTCTTACTGATAAAAACAATTAGTGAACAAATGAAGAGACAGTTCTTCATTGCAGAATTCCAATTAGCAAACACAGAAAGAATGATAGAGAAGAAAATCATAATTTGGCCACCTAATAATTGCTGCAGGCAAGAATCACAGCTCAGAATGTGCAATGCATTTGAAAGAAGAAAAATAGATGATCGGGTATTTTTAAATATCTCCATAGCACAGTAGATGCTAAAAATAGGGAAAAAATACAATCTATAGCTTCCTTCCCACGTACTTTCCACCTAGCAGAAGGATAGATAATCGGCCAAAACTTAAGCTCACATATCATACTTGATGAAATTTCAGAGGCATTTCCCTGAAAGGCACAACCCACTCTTGCCACTATCACTAAACATTACATTCCCATACCCTGCTGTAGAAAAATTAACAAAGAAAAGGAAGATGACAAATAAGTTAGACTTTTGAGAAAATACTAACTGTAGAGGCTATTCTTGTTTACATACAAAATCCGGGAAAACATACAAATACATTTTCCAAATATTCTAAAATACTGTAAGAATTTTTTAATAATTCAGCAAAATTGCTAGAAATATATACCTGAAAAATTAAGCTTTTCAGAAGAATAATCAAACAGAAAGAAATAGGCACAATAACTGAAAATAGAAAGTGCTTAGTTGTTAATATATCTAATAAAAGATGAATAAGACACATGGATCGCATGAAAAGAAATCTCAAGTTCATAGACGGGAAGACTCAATAAAAGATACAAATTCTAATTAGTCCATCAAGTAAATAAATGCCAGTCAAATCCCAATAGGGGCATTATGAAACTTGATATCCTGACTTTAAAATAGATAGGCAGGGCCTCCCTGGTGGCGCAAAGGGATTAAAACGCAACCAAGGAAGCTATCCACAGCCTCTTTAGCACGAGTTCAATCCCTGGACAGGGAGCAACCCACATGGCGCAGACGACCTCTCCTGACTCACCCACTGCTCCCCTCAGCAGTGTACTTGGGTCGATCTGCCTGTTCTGGTCCCCATTCTGTCTCTGATTAATCCTCTCACCCCCCACACCTCTGGCCTGCAACCCAGCTCTTGTATGCATAAATAAATAAATAATTAAAAAATATAAATTAGGCAATACAAATAGCCTAGAACATTTGGAAGACCATCAGAATGGACTACTTCTCTTGCTACATTTCAAAATATACTATAATACTAGAGATATTAAAACAGAGGGTGTCAACTCAGGGATAGTACAATAAACCCTATAAAAGCTCACATATTTACAACCAAGTTAAGTGGTAATAAAATCAGTAAGATTCTCTACTGTCTTTGTAATTTTTCTATAAATCAAACTATTGAAAAAATAAAAAGGCTACTTACACTCTCAGTAAATGCTGGACCTACTAGTAATGTACAAGAAAACAAAATTCAGTTCCTGATCAAATATATATGTAAATTTCAAATAGTTTAAAGAAACCTAAGCTTAAAAAGGAAAGCTGTAAAATATTATCCTACACCCCTAAAACACAACTTTGTAAGCCAGTTTGCCTCAACTTAAAAAGAAAAAAAATCATTTTTCATTACATCATACTAGGAAAACAATTGTTTTTCCCACCAGTGTTCCTTATACCTTCTTTGAGCATTGCTCCCTCCTCTCTTAACCCCAGAAACCTCACTTCATTTATTTATTAATAACTACTATTTTTTGTAAGCACTTTGCCAAATAGCACAGGAAAGGATTTCTTAAAACAGAAGGAATACAGAGTATAAGGAAAATATTAATAAATTTAATTACATTGAAACCAAATATAAAACATGTGTATAACATAAAAACAAAGTAAGAAATTATAACTAGAAGTTATCTGCAAGCAAGTCATTACAGAACAATGATTAGCATCCACTTAACTATTTCACATATTTCAGAGGAAGAGAATGGCATAATAAACTGTGCAAACATGATGCATAAGAGACCCTCATGGAAAGATGCTCAACATCATTAGAAACCAGAGAAACACAAATGAGCAAAACAAACTAAAAAAAAATAAATAAAACCTGTCCAACTTGCAAAAATCAACTTATAAAAATTAAAGATTAATAAAAGTCAATTTTAAGAGCAAGGAAGTAGAGAAACTGAAGTTCAAGTACTGCTTGCAGCAGCCTGCCTTGGTGCAATCACTTTGAAAAGCAATTTGTCCAGTAAAGTCTAATATGCAAAACATCCCTGTATACACTGAGACACGGAGGCATCCGGAAAGCAAGGCACCTAAGGGGAGCAATTGTGCTTATACAGCACAACTGGGGTAAATGGAAGAGGCTGCATGCAGTTGCAGAGAATTTGTCTAGGGATTTTGACTGCCCTCAGGCTCAACTGGTGACCACAAAGGTTGAAGGATTATCTCAGATATATCTGTAACCCATCCCTGAAAGGTCAGTGGTTAGGAAACTAAATATGAAGTGAATATGGAAAAATATTAAGATTAATCTAATGGGAAGTATATGGTAATAATGATCTGATTTATGAATAATGTATTTTATAATAAATACCCATAATAAATATACTTTATGTAATTAAAAATAAACTATGAATTCTATTTTCCATATTTATCTGTAATCCATTCCCAAGAGGTCAGTGGTTAGGAAATTATCCTATCAAAGTATGTACAAAGAATATGCATGCAATGAGGTTCCTAACAATGAAAAACTAGAAATAACTTAAATCTTATCTACCTGTAAGAGTGGATGGATTGTAATCAAAACATAGTAAAATACCATACAGTGGTAAAATTGATAAATTAGAGCAACATAATCATGTGGCAAAATCCAAAACTTATGAATGAAAAATACATGTAAGTAGAATACATTTACACATACAATTGTGAACAAACTGTAGAATTAAAATTAATAATACAATATACTTGAGATAAAATACTCAAATGAAAAATAATTTGCATACATATATAACCAAAATATAACATTGTTTACAGAACTATATTCATGTTTAGTATGTAAACTATTTTCCATATTTAGCAAATTTAAATACATGATACACACACACACACAGAGTCAAAGTCTGACCTCAAGATAAGAGAACAATTTCAAAATAGCAGTTACTTCTAGGATACAAGAGAGGGGAAAGTAATTGAGAAAGAATTCATGTAATCAAGGGTGACTTCAATCATACCTTATTTTTTTAAAGATAATATGAAGTGAATATGGAAAAATATTAAGATTGATCTAATGGGAAGTATACGGTAATAGTTATAATGATCTGATTTAAGAATAATGTAATATATTTTATAATAAATATCCATAATAATATACTTTAAATAATTAAAAATAAAGTATGAATTCTATTTTGTCTCATGGTGTATAGATATAGTCCTCAGCTCTACTTACGATCAGTCACAGAACTCATCAGAGATATTTCCCAAGAGCAAAGGCAAGAATACTTTAGGAGTAGGTGGTTTAAAATGCTTAGAGAGACCCTGACCTGAGTAAATTAACTCAAAAGGCATCTGGACAACCAGATCTTCACCATCCTATTCTAAATATTAAGTTCCAAGAAGAGAAATCTTCATCTCATTTTATACCAGGGTTCGTAGCTACCACCTGCGTAGAAAGGAATTTTTGAAAATCAGACCCAAATTTTTTAAGACAAACATCAAATCTCAGAATAAGACTAGGAAATAAAATGTACATCAAGAAAACATCAGCAAAAGGAAAAATGTTATTTAATTTGTGCTCTCCTTAAGTTCTATTACTTAACCTAGGTTGGCACCAAAAAGGAAAAGAAGTAAGAAGTCCAGTTTCATTATAGTTATATTCACAGCAATCCCAGCAGGAGTATGAATAAAATGAATCAAGAAGCCACAAATGAAATGCCTGTGTACCCTGGGAATAATTGCTCAGTCAAAACGTTCCGAAGGCAGTTTGCTAAATGAAAGGACATAGTGGGAATCCAAAAGCTTAAATCAACATTTTACTACAATTATTGGCTTTTTTCCACACTTCTCCCAACCTTCTACCTAATTTATAGTTGAATTACCACATCTAAATTAGACATTAGTTTTCCTGTACGTTATGAAATAGTGTGACTGATGACAGTAATAGGAGAAAAGGCTTGCAAAATACATCTCTTACATATTAGAGTGGGAACAGCATGAGACCAGGTCCTACAATTACCATCTTGGTTAAATCTGAACCAATCACTCAACCTCCCTGGATTCAGTTTTCATTTTTGCAAAATGATTTTTAAAAATAATGTCTGATAAACTAAAGAGATTAAGCAATTTTTCATGTATTTACTAGCATGAGTGTCTCTTTGCAAAATGCCTATTTTTTTGCCATTTTTCTATTCTTTTATTGATTTATAGGGGTTCTTTACATATCTAAATACATCACCTCTGTTGGATAAATGCCAATCTTTCCATGTACCTGTAAATTGCTCATTATTTGCCCATTTCTTCATTATGCCACTTTTTTGCTTCTTTAATATGTAGGAACAGTAAGTGGATACTAATCAATGTAATAGGTATAGCTATGACAACTGTAATGGCAATCATACCTGCCCTACGTGCCTTATAGAACTGTCATATCAGTTGAATGATCCCATATATTCTGCTAACTATAACATGTAAACTATGATAAAATCTCACAGAAAAGACACAATTCTACATCTAAAAAAGACATCTGAAAAATGGTGCATTTGCAAGCAACCAAAATTTTCATTTAATAATAATCTGAAAGTTCTCAGAAATCACTTCTGACCTTAATTTATGGATACCAATGGGAGATCTTTTCTACTCAGGGATTCCCTATTGGAACTTCCTCCATAAAAACGTCAGTTCTAATGGATTACTCTCTCAATCCCACTATTTCACAAGATGAGAGGGTAACTTTAAGAGGCCATGTAAAATTTCCTGTAGAAAAGATAAGTACTTTATAGGCTGACTTGCAGAGCACTTCGAAACAGAGTCTATTCATTACTCTGTTCATTAGTGAGATTTAGGCAAAATTTCTGCCATTTATTATGGCATATTTCATCAGCCCCACCTTTTCATATGTACTCAGTAATATTTTATGCATTTCTCTATATAATTTAAACCTTCCTCATTTACACAATTCCCTTTAACAAAGTGACCCAGATTAATATAGTCTAAAGACTAGACCCACAGACTTAAGACTTCACATGTAATTTGGAGGAAGTCAAATTCTTAAACTTGGCTCCTTAACAGAATGATGCATGGCAAGCAGGATAATGGTTCCTGGAAGATATCCATCTCCTAATTCCCACAATCTGTGACTACATTACTTTACATGGCAAAGGAAGCTTTGCAGATGTGATGAAGATTAAGGACCTCAAGATGGGTAAACTAGCCTAAGCGATCCAGGTGGTCTCAATCTAGTCACAAGAGCCCTTAATAGAGGGAGGAGAAGGCAGAAGTGTGGGTCAGAGAAGGTGATGTAGGAAGGATGTGACCCTCTGTCGCTGGTTTTGAGGATGGAAGGAGAGGCCTCGAGTCAGGAAAGTTTCTTTCTGGGAGCAAGAAAAGGCAAGGAAGTGAGCTCTCCCATGGAAACTCCAGAAGGAACACAACCTGCCAACATCGAGGTTTTAGCCCAAGGAGACCCATGTTGGACTTCTAACCTAAACAACCATAACATGGTAAATGTTGTGGTGATTTGTTACAGCAACAACTAACAACTACACAGAGCACACCTACCTAATTCGGTTTAAATACTGAAACTAGTTAGAAGAGAATACTCTGGAACCCAGCTCCTGCCTGAAAATCACAGTTGTACCACTTGTCAGCTGTGTCAAGTGAAAATTATTAACCAACATCTTGGGTTTTCTCATCTGCAAAATGGAACAAATAATAGCACCAACCTCATAAGATTGAAGGACTAGATGAGTGACCTCGTATGAAGCACTTAAAATACTGTTTCTTATACAGCAGAAATGAAACACATCTCAATGGCTGCTATTATTTCTTTTAATCAGTATCACTTTAACTCCTTTGTCAGTCATCCACAGAAAAATCACGGTATCAACAGCCTTCAAAATGGACATGGAAATAAGACCTTGCAAAATGATGTGTGTATGTATCTGAAAACAGTCCCCATAACCGACTCAGCTCCAGTAAGTGATTGTGGTTCTCCAAGAGTCATCCCCAAGAATGAGGACCAGATGGCCAAAGTCAAAGTGTCACCAAGATCTCCACTAAGCGAGAAACACTAACCACAGGGCCTGACAGAAAAAGGGCCCATCAAAAAGAGCTGTCTTATTAAAAATAATAGATGTAGCAAAATTAGTTTATACTGAAATTTGCCATAATTGCTATTTGTCAGCTTATTTGGTATTTATACCACACTTTCATTTACAAAAAGCCTGCTCATTTCTTCACAATTAAAATTTCTATTTCACTTGGCCCCTGACTCATCAACATTTATGTAAATTGATATAACCTGGCTAAGCAATGATGATTCACATTATGAAACACCAAGATACAATTGGTGATTTCCATAAAGGGTACAGGTGGTGATTTCTGTAAAAAGTAGGGCTATAATAAAATGGTATAAATATTTTCTATTTCATAATTAATTCCATATTCTATGACAGTAGTGATAAAACTCAAAGAACAGCCACATGGCATCGGAAAAAAAAGGATAAAACAAAATCTTTTCATTCCATGGAGACTTTAAGTATAAACTTCCGTAAAGTGTTACAATAAAAATAAGGGCTTGGGTTGTTTTAAAAAACATTGAGTGGACTAACAAAATATATTATAACATAGTTCCTACAATTTTCTCCCCAGAAAAAGCAATAAACTTTAAGATTCCAAAACTACATAATCCTATCATTTAATTAAACGCTATTTTAAAAAAAAATAGTTAAATATGTCCCAGCAACGGCAATGTACTGTTAGCTCCTCCAAAGAAAAACTTACAAGTAGTTACATAAAATGTATTGACGGAATAATTGGTTTTCTGCCCTTTCATTAGTTCAAGTTCTCAAAGACAACAGAATAGTAAGAACTACAAAAAATAACATTTATCTGAAAAGTCATCAATAATCAATATTCCTCTCTCTTTAAAAGGTACTGAAGACCTTGGCTATCACGAGCAGACACCTGCAGGGAACAGCCCAAAAGACACCCAGTTCCTTTCTCCCCAACCTAAAGCTGCACATCAGTGGTGCTCTCTGAAAGGCTCAGCTGAGCTGACCCCATCATGAGTAGGTCCAAGCCATGCCCCCAAGAATTCCCCTAAATCTCTGCATCCAGATTCAAGTACACCTCCCTCCCACAACTTTACACGTAGGCTAAAATGGTTCTCCTTTATCTTATCCAACAGACATTGAGTAGTCCAAGTGATGTGTTTTGTGTGTGGCTATGTCCTCAAATGCAGTGTGTGTGCATGTATGTGCATATACATACACTCATGTACATATACATGCATGCATGCAGACACATACGGGAGAGAGACCAAGAATCAAGATACAGGACAGGGTTACCAGTTCAAAAGCTCTCCAGGACCAGAAGTGGAATGTAATACATGAAACAGCTGGGTAACTTAACACCAATAGTAGAGGTTATTGCAAAAAGGAAAATATATACTCCATCAAAGAGCATTCAAATTCAACCTCAGAAAAACGGTGTTGGTCAAATCAAATACACTCACAGCTGGATTTCAGCAGAAGGGCCAGATTCAACCCTAACAGTGCAATAAACCTAACCAGTCATGTTATATTTTATTCCCTCTGAGCATGGCCAAGGGCTCTTAATTAGAAACTCCCCTGCTAGGGCCCCCAGGAATCACCAGGTCTTTGCCTAGGGACTGAAGATACAGAAGAAATTTGTGGTTCAAGATTAAATACTTACCACTTGAGCTCCCAGGAGTAGAATACTGAGATGCATCAAGGAATTTTCTAGGCGTAGGAAGGTTTGTAACATCAATCAGAGGAACAGGAGATGCATCTTTCATGTGGGAGCTGAAAGAGAAGAGTGGCTGTCGTTACTTATCATTTTCTCCAAAACCAGCTCAAGTCCCCACATGACAAACCCGTCCCTCATCACTTTCTTTCATGAGACCACTATGACTTTAAACATCTCCCAAGTATATTTCCAGTAAAGTGGGACAAACAAAGGTACATTCTAAGGGTTTCAAGTGCTTAATTGTTTTTTATTTTGTCTTTTCATTTTGATATTAGATTTAAAAATAAGTGTCCATCTTACAACCAAGTTATGCCATGCATTTTCAGCACCCTCTTTTGTTTCTGTATGAAATTAATTTAACAGCAAAGATATATCAAATGACATCATAATAACTGAATAAAGATTTAACAGCAGTTAAGTCTAGTGTAACTTGTGTTTTCTCGGGTGGAGTTGGGTTTTTTAACATATTCTGACAATGTGCTACATTTGGTTTTCTTCAAAAGGGGGTCATAAATTTCATGAAGTTAAGAATCACAACAATAAAAGATGATTTACAGAATCTCAAACAGGTTAATTCAATATTTGATTACCCATTTCACCTTTTCCAAAAAGACCTACTCCCTCATCTTAATAATGAACTTTAGAATCTCCAAAATAATCCCATTAATTTTATTTTTTATTTTTTTTTTAGGCTTTATTTATTTTTTTTATTTGTTTGTTTGTTTTGTTTATACATGCACTGGGTACAGTCAGAAGCGCGGGAGGGTGAGAGAATTCACCAGAGCCAGAGTGGGGAGCAGAGCAGGCAGAAGGACTGAAGTACACTGCTGAGGGGAGCAGCGGGCGGCAGGAGAGGTCTGCGCGCCATGTGGGATCCTCCGCCGGTGGCCGGGGAGCAGCCGGGGATCGAACCGGCGCCGCAGAGGCCACGGGCAGCTTCGCAACCCAGCGCTCAACCGCTGCGCCACCGGGGAGGCCCAATAATCCCATTAATTTTAAATGACACAAAGACTATAAAAAACAATTAAACTCTCAAGTTAATTTTCATTTATAGGTATATATTAAGTCTGAGAATGTAGGCAATACCAAAGCAAAGAACACCGGTGGCTTAACTTGCAGAAACCATCATCAAAACACATCGAGTCTACAACAGAAAAGCTTCTCTAAGTCCCCACGGGTAGAGAAATCAAGGCCACAGTTATGGGCTCTTTCCAACCCCAGCAAACAGTATCAAGATCACAGTTACCCAAGGAAGTGATTCTCAAAGTGGGTTGTAAACGGTTTCGGGCAAAGGCTGGGGGCGGGTGGTGGACAGGACCCAAACTGCAGAAAGCCTTTCTTGAATAGGATGGCAGGATATACACTGTTTTGAACATCTAACCCCCCCCCCCCACCAATAGTGCTATATCCCCATCTCCCTTCTATACTCCCTTTGGAGCAAGAGCTAGGTAGGTATGTATTTTAACACTAGTGAAAAAGAAACTCGTTCTTTCAAAAAAAAAAAAAAAACACTGGGGGGAAAAAAACTTTTGTTAAAGGGCAAAATTATCATACAAAGTATTATTTTTATCAAGGACTAATAATGTATGGGCCATTCCCTAGGGTCCCGATGGTAACTATGACAGTCACTGACTTCTCCCTTTTCACTTATTACAGGGATAGGGACTCATTAATCAAGTCCTGAACATTTATGTGCTCGGCACTGGGCTTGTCCTGAGGAACCAAGAATGACTAAGACATGAGCTCAACCGAACTCAGCCCATTTCCAATTGTTGGAATCACTGAAGACGCATATGAAACCTCAAGTGAGGTAAAAGATGAAAAGGAACAAAAATAGCAATTACCAGAAATTGAACTGACATAATTCCAGTAGCTCTTTTCCTGAAACACAGTTATAAGTTTCCATTTGCCTCAACTACCTTTAAGAATTCCAACAGAGTCTTCAAATCCACTGATTTGTCATAACAGTTTTGTCCATGTATAAAATCAACAAGGTTATGGATTTTTCCACTCATCTTTTATGTGTTACTTTCATTTTCCTCTTTTTTTCCCTCTCTTCTACCTCATCCTCTTCCTGCATTTTACTCATAGTTGGAAAACCAGTGCTACACACCTCCCTAGCCCCTGGAAACACTTTCAGAGACAGGGTGATCAAGGACTTTATTGTGCTACTACTGAGTCCTTAAGAAAAAGTTCATTTCATATGGAAATATTTATAACATATTTTATATTTTTCCCCAAAAGTAGAAGAGTTATTTTGGAAAGCATAGCTAAATGAAGGTACGGATTAGCAGGCAAAGTCCGGTAGATAGCTGGAATACTGCCTGCCAAGCCTGCAAACAGAGCAGCACCATGAATGCATGTGTGTACACACAGCAACGAGCACGTATGTGTAGGCAGAACATATGCATCTAAATATAGAGGTGCACATGAATCAGTTTAGATTAAAACCTACAATTATCTCCTTGGTTTTAACCTAAAAATATATTTCAGCTAAATATAGGGTGATATATGGCTTGCCATTTTAACTTTGAAAAACATAACCCACTGACTTTATTAGCAGAGCCAGAAGGGCTCTCCAACTCCATCAATAAACTTTTAGAAAGTCAATTTACAGCAAAACAATTTTCATAGACTCATCTCTCTTTCTAAAATTTTCCCTTGGGCTTCAATTTTCTCCTTTGTGAACACTAACCCAAAGGCAAGTATCTCTGGAAATGACTTTCGGTTTTTTTCTTATTCTTTTATGGGAGGACTTATTCTCCAGAGTTCAAGAGAAAGGACACACATCCAGTCTGTTAGTTAATACTGACAGGAAGCTTGGCAGAAAGGCATGTGCCTTCCACAATATCACGTGTAAACAGAGGGAGTTCAGTCTCTTTTCCGGGAGACAGAAAAGGCCTCTTGTCCCCCAACATGTGAGGTAAAGTTGAGAAAGAATTAACACCCTCTAAGGGTTTTGACTCTGTTAGGGAAGTATTTTTGAAAACACATAAAATGAAAATTAGATTGTTCTTTTCAAGTTTCTATTATGAATGCTCTCAACTGCTTTATTTTGAGAGAAATATTGACAGAAGTTATTCTTCTTAAATACATGACAAATCTTGATTTTAAATTCATTAAGAATCATTCGCAACTGTTGGGAAAAAAGACAGCAAAATGTACATTAAATCTTTCCCATTATAAGACAGTTGCCCCTGCCCACATTACTAATTGTTGATTGTGATTGAACATGATTTGCTATTTTATAACCATATGGTGGAAGAAAACAATAAAGCAAATTAAACTATACCAAAAACAACTAGCACTACCATCAATAACGCCAAGGACTTCGTTGTTAGAACCATCCAACCACTCAGCATCTAATTTTAAATGTGTTTTTCAGTATTCAAACCAGGAAAGGCTGATTTTTATATGTTTTAAAGAAGGATTAGAACTGCCATTAGCTTATTAAAACTTTGCTTTTTAATTACAAATGTATTCCTTCATTTGGTAAGAAATAAGACCAAATTATCCAAAATTTACAGCAGGAGTTCATTTGGATAGTTTGTCAAACTAACATTTGACAAAGGTGAGCTGAAATTTAAGTTGTAAATCTAGTATCTAATATATTCACTTCTATAACCCCAACAGCTGGCACAGTACCTGTCAAAGAACAAGTGCTCGTAAAAGTTGGTTAAATCAAACTGAGCTGAGAAATGTCTGTCAAAGATAATATGCCCTTAGTAAGAAAATGTAACTGAATAATGAAACAGGAATGGCTGGCATAATAATTCTCTATGGTTCGAAGATCTGGCTGAACATACAGAAATAATAATGAATAATTTAGAGGGTATAAAAGTCAAAAACAGTCATGGTCTCAAATGATAGACCAAGAGTGAAGACATGTAATGCAAAATAAAGTGCAGCTAAAATTCAAGCAGAGACAGAAGAGGGATGGAATGGGGGCAGGGAGGAGGGTTAGAGGGAGAAGCAAGTAGGCAGAGGACAAGCGAAAGATTTAACAAAAGAAAATAGATACATGGAAATAAAAAAAAAACTTAAGGATCAAAGAGTTACACAGGAAATATAATGGGGTCAAGGACACTCTCATCAGGAAAACAAAAAGCACACAAAATCCACCTGTCTGAAATTTTCACCTCCACAGACTAGTAGCCAAGAAAACAAGGTCAAATCAAGTACTAACCCAAGATGCACACAATACGTAAACAGAATTAAGTCTTTTTAAAGAAACCTTATACTTCAGAAGCCATGGTCGAGGTGCATAAAGTATCTGTCTAGTAAAAACTATTTGTTGATATAGGTATTATAGGTTTTTACACCACCAAACTGTATACATGCTCTTTTTTTCAACATTCTTCAGATCATCCTAGTTTTCCTTTGTAACTGCAAACATTTTGCCATTTCATTAAAAAACAATTTTCAAATTAATTGTATAAACATATTACATGTTCATGGTGCAAACATTCTCAGTGCAGAGGGCATAAATAAGTCCTTTCTATGCCCCACCCCCCATATGTCCACTTGCCATGGGTAATTCCTTTTTTTTTTTTTTTTTTAAAGATTTATTTTTTTTTATGCATGCAAGAACTGGGGTAGAAGCCAGATGTGCGGGAGGGTGAGAGGATTCACCAGAGACAGAGTGGGGAACAGAATAGTCAGATTGACAGTGTTTCAGCAATGTCCTTCTGGAACATTCTATACACATGCAAACATACATCTGTATCTGAAGGATAATTTTTAAAATATACATCCTTTCAATTCTTACATAGATTTATATCATACATGCTATTTCTCAACCTGCTTGTTTGGGACCAAAGAATACATCTTAGAAATCTTCCCCCATGAGGACAAAGATTTTTATTTAAGATCTACTATTACATGGCATGGGTATACCATAATTCATTTAACCAGACTTCTCCTGAAGCACATTTAAATTGTCTATTTTTGTTGTTTTTGCCAACAATGTTTCAATGAAATCCAGACACAAATGTTTATGTGAAATCTTTTTTGTAGGACATGGACTTATAAAGTCTATTTTCTTCTATGCTAATAAAATTTTGATGTTATTTTTATATTCAGGTAGAATTTTTTTATATAGCAACAGGTAGGCATCTAAATACATCTTCCTGAAATAGCCAACTGTCTCAATACTGGTTGCCTTCAATTCTCCATCATGCTTAATTACTGTTAAAACACACTAAAGTCCCATATAACCTGGAATCTGTTTTGAAACTCTTTCATTCCACCAACCTGACTTTCTGCCTGCATACTTATATTGTTTTGACTAAAGCAATTTTATAATATTCAGTGCTAGATAAGAAAAAGCTCTTTAATCATCTCGATTTCAATGACTCACACATTTATTCTTCCTTGTCTGAGTTTTTAAAAACTCAGCTGATATAACATATATAACATATAACGTATAAAAGCCTTACTCCAAAAATTTATGTACCGTTTTATACTAATAGTAAATCAACACAATTTTATTTTTAAAAATAAATGAAATAAAAACTCAACTGAGATTTATCTGAGACTGTCATCTTTATGAGCGAAAAACATAGGTTTCCCCATTTAGTTAGGTCCTTTCCAGATCCTCCAAATACATTTTTACTATTTCCACGTAGGCATCTACCCTTCATTTGTTAATCTACCAGTTGTCTATTTCTACTTCAAAAATGTCTTGTTATGTATGTGCCCTCATAGGACTTCTTTGCTTCCTCTAGCAGACATTTGTTCTTGGGAGTTTCTGGATACCAACAATCAATAACAATCTTGTACTTGGAGATACACTTCATGGTCTGGGTCAAAGCAAGAGCGAAAGAAGATCCAGCTTCCTAGTATAAAAGATGAAGGAGGCCAGACATGTCCCAGACTCAACAAACTGGGTGCTCCCACCCAGGGCTTTGAATCTGGAGGGGATAAAGGGAAGATGCAATGACATGTAGACATCATTTATAGGTACATGAAAGATCCAGCTGCAGGCACACGGTGCTGGCAGAGCAGCGACCCCAATGTGCCCCTCCTGTGGCTCAGCTGCTCTATGTCCCGTGACCCTGCTGGATGTCAGAGGCTGATCATGCAGACTTCCTTCCCCTTCCCTCAGAGTGTAGGAATCAACTCGACAATAAATTTCTTCCCTTGTTTTAGTTCCCAACACTGATTTTTGCAATTTGCAATCAAGAATGTTGGCTAACGTCCTTTGTAATAGAATGTTTTCGTTCCTTCTGTCTTGTCTTGTGATTTTGCAGTGTGGAAATACTGAAATATACATATCTAAGTTAATAAACACACAACTAAATGAATTAAATATTTGTTTCTATTAAAATCCAGAACAATTTCTGACTTACCTAAAGCAAGAACTTAACATTCCTTTCTATTTTCTACCTGTCCAAATTCCCCAGTATAATGTAGGGATAAAATTTCAGTTCACTATATTCTTTGGCCATAGACCTTGTTCAAAAACAGTTTATAAGCTTTTCACCTTACAAAAATATTTGCCATTTATTTATATGCAAATTTACCTATTTTTTAGATGAGTTAGAAATGAAGCTTTATTGTAGGTGATAGTAAGTGCAGGCAGATTTAGGGAGAATGGTGCCACAAATTTACATATTAATGGTGTCTAGTCTTTGCGGTAGTTTTAAATTACCTACTTATTGTTCTCAAGTGGTTGAATTTAGTTTATATCTTAGAGTGCATCTCTGAGTATTTTCCTTAGAAAAAGAACATTAGTGTTTTGGTTCTTGTTGTTAATTTATATCTGAGACTGTCTCTCCGCTGCCTTTGCATATCAATATGTACTTGGCCAGGTAGAGAAATCTTTGGTCCAAGTTCTTCCCCATTCAACATGTTGTAGACTGTGTTGTGCTGTCATCCGGTATTTTGTGCTCGGCAAATTCTGGTGAGCTGAATTTTCGCTTCTTTTTTGTGTATCAGGACAAGGTTTAACTGCATACAAGAGAAGAGCCCAGTAACACTGGCCTGAGCAGAAACAAGTTTTCCTTCTTGTCGTATACAAGATGTAAGCCATTCAGGGCTGTAACAGAGGCACTGTGTCCACTAATGGAGTAGAAGATCTGGGTTCCATCCTAAGGTCACCTAGGGGCCAAGATGGTTTAATGGCACCAATTCGTGCTCTAATCTGAAAGGAAGGGCAAGGGAGCGTAAAAGAATGAGTATACCAGGTAGGTAGGCACCTCAAGAATTTTGCTATGAGCCCTGGTTCAACATCTTGCAGGCAGAAGTCTCACTAATCACCATTAGCTATATAAGAGGATGGAAAATGTAACTTTTTGCTGGGCATCTAGCCACCAAAAACAAAAGGGTTTTCATTAGAAGCGAAGGAGAGAATGGACAGTGGGTGGGCAAATAATCATCTCTGTCAGAGCAGATAGCACAATTTGTCTTCCTGATGCTTAGAGAATTTGCCTTTGAAGTTCACAGAAATTCCTTCTTCCTATCACTGCTTTTTACCTTGAATCCCTCTGATGTGCAGACTAAGGTCTTTTTTCTATTGAAGTATGCTTCTTATTTACACTGTATTTACTGCTCTGTTCCTCTCTGTATTGGTGTGCTAGGGATGCCACAATGAAGTCTCACAGACTCAGGGGTCTGCACAACAAATTCATTTTCTCACAGCTCAGCTGACTGTCCAAGATCAAGATGCTGACAGGGTTGGTCTCCTTTGAGTCCTCTCTCCTTGGCTGGTGGAAGGCTGTGTTGTCGCTGTGTCTTCACACAGTCTTCCCTCTGTGAGGGGCTCTGTCCTGATTCCTTCCTCACTCAGACACCAGTCATACTGGGGTAGGGTCCACCCTAATGGCCTCCTTTGAACTTATTTACCTCTTGAAAGATCTGATCTCCAAATACAGTCATATTCTGAGGTGCTGGGAATTAAGGTTTCAATATTTGGATTTCAGGAGGATGCAATTCAGTCCATATTATCTTTTTCTTGTCACTCTGTGGAACATCTAAAATCACCATTCTCCATCTCTCATTCCTTATCTTTCTTTCATTAGCTTGTCTTTTCCACTTTATGATGAGGAAAGCTTTCCCTCCTTATCAGGGATTCAACTCTTGTCTCTAATGCTTTTTAGCCAAGACTTCAATTTTTCTACTTTAATTTTCCTTGCATTTTGTTAGCTCGTGTAGCATGTACCCCTATTCCATTCTGATAGTGCCCCATTACTTCATGGAAGCTCATGCTTGCTAGATACAAGCACAAAACTTCAGTCGTGGTAACAATAAACACTTATTTTGGTGATGGTGGGTCCAGGCAGGCAGTTTAGCTGAGCTTCTCCAGGTCTCTCATCACCCTGAGGCCAATGCCACCACGATAAAGGCAGAGGCACATGTGAGCAAGGCCACTGGCATATGCACATTTCAAGACCCACCTTGCACTGCACATGCTGACAATACGAAAAATTCAAACTCAAAGGACAGGAAACACAAAAGGAGTGATTATTTTGATCATCTCATCTATAGTATCATCTTGTATCTTTTCAAAAACCTTCAGCTTTAAGCCTCCTAAATTTTTCATATATTGCTTTAAAAAATTTTTTTCTCAGAAAAATGTTCTTCTCTGAGATCTCAAGGTAAGGCTGACTGTCCCTTATGCTAGAGGATATTCCCACAGGACTCGGAGTTTTGTTTGTTTTATTGTGTTTATTAAATCTTGCACAGAAAGAAATTTACCCAGACCTGCCATTTATTCACCACCAGACACTGTAGGGAATTTCCCGGGCACTGCCCTTGTCCACTCCTCTCGGAAAAGGTACTGACAGTTATTCTATTTACATCCAGTCTTGAAATCTCAGGGACATACCCCGTAGCTCAATTTGCATGTGGGAGTTTATTTAGTGTCCATCTGCATAACAGAGATAGAAACATTCTCTGCTAGGGACTCTGAGTGAACAAAAGCATCACCTGTGAAGTTGGCAATTTTTGTCTCAACAGGACAGAAGACGAAAGGCTTCATGCACTGCTTCTAGCACTCTGTCTGCAGGTGGATGACAAAGCACGAACACGTGTATTTCAGCAAAGTGTTAAAGTGAAAAGAACTTACGCCTATTTTAAAGGAATGTTGAAAAGACATATGGTGCACAGATATCTAATACATGCTTATAACACCAATATTCTTAAGGTTGAGTTTTATTTCCTACCATCTCTACTTATCTTCTAAGTGTCTTGAGTTCAGCTGGCCCTTAAATGTAGAACTATGCCACGATCAGCACAGGGATAAAAGAAAAGAGTTTTCTCTGAACTTATATTGAACTAGGCCAGATGGAGGACTGTCTACAGCTCAACACAACCCTAAGTAACAAAGAAACTCATAAGTGCAGTTCAGACACTTGTATTTCTTCACTAGGCCGACTTCATTGTCCAGTTTAAGGATTTTTTTCACTTCCTTCTGACATATATATAGTATCTCTGATCCAGTATATTGAAGGCCCACAGTAAATGCTTCTCGTTTGTTGTTTTTTTTTTTTTTTTTTACATAAGAGGATTGTAATAAACATACAACAAAGGAATGAGGGACTCAGTGTCAACCTTTCAAAACACAGTATTTGTTATTCGCTATTCTATAACCATCTTAGTTTCACAGACAGTATGCGAAAAAAGAAAAGTAAAATAACTGCAACTATATTCTGAGAAACAAGAGTCTTTAAAACATTACATTGCTACAAATATTGTAGTGAAGAGCCTCTGACCAACCTCATTCTCCCTTTCTCCTTGGTCCGCTGCACAACTCTGCTGGTAGACTTGATATACAGATGCCGGTGCAGTTCGTCTATGAGGACCAAGTGGAGGTTCATCTTCTTGCTGTGAAGCTCCAACCGAAGGTCACTCAGACCTTCCACCTGGAGCAGGGGGCCCTCCAAAGATTCAACTGCACACACCTGAAATAAAAGAAAAATTGATTTAAGTGTAAGTAAAAGAGCCTCCCCTGGTGGTGCAGTGGTTGAGCGCTGGGCTGCGAGGCTGCCCACAGCCTCTGCAGCACCGGTTCGATCCCCGGCCACCGGCGAGGGTCCCACAAAAAAAAAGTGTAAGTGAGAAATCTAGCAATATTATAAATGAGATTTTTCAAAAGCTGTTATCAAAAGGAATTTTGAGAACCTTCTCAGTAAGCATGGGGCTTTGCAGAATATAATGGGGATAGGCCTGGCTGGACCCTTGAAAGGCTCAACACCTAAGACAGTGCTGAAGAAAGCGATCTTGACAAGTATAAATATGAAGGCACATGAAGCACAACAGAGCTGTATGCACTATTTACCCCACATGCATGATCCATGGACACACACGAAATGACTCCCTGAAGACACATCATTCCTAGTCTCACAAGAACTCCATGTACTAATGGCTTCAATCTAGGTCTAGCCAGTAGCCTTTTCAAACTAATAAATAAAAGCATGCTATATAAAACCTAATCCTCATGGTGACCATGTGTCAGGCCTCTCTTGCTTGCTCCTGTATGTTTTTCATATGAATGCCAGTGCACAACAACAGTCATTATCTCTCCTTGACCAGATTCCATTTGATACAAGAAATTGGTTTCAAATGGTAAATAGAAGAGAAAATATAAGGAGAGAAGACAGCCCTGGCCGAAGGTACAAGTGGGGAGATTCTAAGACAAAAAAGGGTTGGAGGAATAAAGATGGTGTATACGAGTAGAGATGAGGGCCTCAGGGAACATGGAGTGACTCACGATGAAACCGGTGTCAACTACCAAGGAAAACAACAAAAAATAGACCACATGTGTGATATGATCCCATTTATCCCTGTATTTTATGTCTTCCTGTGTATATAAAGAGCTTGTGTAATGAAAAACACAGTGAGGAATCTTGCTGCATTCCTTAGCAGAAATAAATGGAGAAACAAAGAATGAAACAATAGAGGAGAGAGAAAACGTAGGGGAAAGAGCCCCACACCACGCTCCCCGCAAGGACTGACACCCTGACCATTCCCTGTTTAGGTTATACTGCTAAATATCCCTTCTATGTGCAGATAAAAGCAATAGCTAATACTCTGGGGAGAAAACATTTAGTGTAATTATGGATATAAACATGATCCTCAGCAAGTACCCCAAAGCCCCAAATAGTGAACGTCATGACACATACGGCACCCACAGACGCTGAGCATGGGTCTACACTAGAGGATCAGTCCTCTAGGAGCTGTGGATAGTGACTCCAGAAAACTTTTTAGCTGCCAAATGCAAACATGCTGAGGTGGGGAGGAAAATGCAATGTGTTACCCTCAAACACATCACTTGTTTTGTGAGAGGCTATAATCAAACGTCAGGAGCAAATAAGTTTGAGTTAACCAAGAAAGAATCAAGGAATGAAAGAGTGACAAGCCCTGGGCCAGCTCTGCCCTCTGAAGCCTGCAGGTTCATTTTCATGCCGCCTTGCCACTGCCCCCGCCATGGGAGCCCCTGGGCCGTGTGCAGCTGCCAGCCACTCCAAATGGAAAGGCAGCCTCACAAAATGACCAAAGTGTCCCCACGGAGGAAAAACAACAACAAATTCATTTACACTTATGCTCTAAAATGGATTTTAACTCAGGTCTCTAGCAGAGAAAAGAGGATGCATTAACCTTTAGTGACATCGAGATCCAGAAAATGAAAAATAATTTGGTAAACCACTGGCCCATCATGTAGCCTTAGCCCTTAAGGTAATTAAATCCAGCTGAGATATTTAAGCTTAAAAACCACCCACTGCACATCCACACTCCATTTGTTTGCAGGAATTTGCATGAAGATTTTTAACCCAAAAGGCTCACATTGCAAATGCAAAATTATATGACCATGTCAACTTCCAAAGTCATTTTTTAATGTAAATAAAGCACTTAGCACAGTGCCTGGTACATACCGAAACCCACTGAAATTATTTTTAACTGAACCTACCTATTATGTGGGGAGAGAAACCTCTGAGGGTATTTCTAATATGTCTCCATGCTGCATTTTTAGTAAAGTGCTGTATCCTTCATGGAACCACAATAACCATTCAGATGACAAATTTTCTAAGTGTTTCCTTAACCCACAATGTAAGCACAGGGAACATATATCTAATTGAGAGTTGTCTTACAACTGAAAAAAGTTCGAAAGCCTTACCACAAAGAGAAAGAAAATAGTCTTTTGTTCCTGTAAGAAAAGACAGTGCTTTATTTTCTGACCTTCACTTATTACAAGTCTATTTATAAGGCTATAATTATGGACACTAGAAGGTCACAGTATTCCCCGACTCTAACCTTACTAAGTGGTACTCAAAACAATTTAAAGAAAATAATTGTCAATGTAACATTTGATCTCTAGAACATCAGCTTAGAAATCTGACATTTATCTTATCTGGCTTTTAGTGGCTTGTGCCATAACGTTTATATATAAAGGAAAATTTGATGAGACAGCTAATAACCAACCCAACAGGTCAATGCCTGATAGTCATTTCTATAGACTTTACTTGAATAGAAATTAAATATACACCTACAATGAGAAATGTGCATTGCTAGTGATAAAAAAACAACTAAAGAATTTTTTAAGGTCTCAGAAGCGATCACTTCAAAGATTATTTCACTACTACCCAAGTTTAATGACTACAGAGCACTTTTTAAATAAAACCTGATGAAACACCAAGAGGAATTCCAGGGATGCAGTTGGGATAAAGTAGACAGCAACAGAATCATTCTATGGGTTAGTGGCTCTGAGAAATAAGCAAAATTGGGTGCCAAGTATGATACAACATTGAATAATGTCACGAATATTTATTAAAATTACAAGACAAGACAGACGAAAGATCAAATCAACAGCACACCAGATGGTGAAATACTGTCTATGCATCTACTCACATATTGAATGCCATACATTGGGCCCCAAATCATCTCAAATATCTCTTAAAACTCCCAGGGAAGCCACACCATTTATGAAAGGTGGATTACTACATAATGTGTCATTTAAACACATTTTGAATTTTTCTAACATTAAGACTCAAAAATAGTTGTGGGGGGAGGTGAGAAATATATTACTAGCAGGGATATTTTTCACAGTACTGCCTATTATTTAACAGAGCACTGCTATTCTGCTTAACACAGCTGGAAACTACTCGTTTTCAGTTGTAAAACAGCTTACATTGCCTGTACGAATATGTATGTCCATTAGGATTATGAAAATAAATAACAAGTTTTAACCCATTATATTGAACAGGATAACAATGAGTTGCTATAGAAACTTGTCCTGTAAGAAAAATATTTCCATAACTCAAAACATAGGTTAAAAGTATAGTTCAAATGTACATCATTAAGAACTGTCTAATGTTTTTAAAAATCTACTTTGGGTGGAGAAATAAGTCTACAACAAAGGAAACATCTGTAATAAGAAACTACAGTGCCCTTAAGTTTTCTCTCCCAAATATTTTTTCTCAATTTCATTTCAGTTTAAATTAGATTTCCCAGTTAAGTGTTTGTCTTCTATCAATCTTACTTAAGCTGATCTGTTCAAAAATATCTTGTTTTGTTGTTTTCACATGAACCAATGGAAATGTTCTTGCAGAACATCCAAGTCAGCCATGCTCAACACCTTCTTCGTTGAAGAAATACTGGGAAAGAAACTACTGATTTTTTTTTTTTTTAAGTGGGAGAGGCAAGACCCAGAAAGATATATGACATGAGTAACTGTTTCTAAATAGAATTAAGGTTCAAGCCAAAAAAGAAGAAACACTAAAAGTAAACAAAAACCCAACCTGATAACCAAACCATCTGCTTGCTAATAAAAACCGCTTCCTTTGGCAACAATGCTCCCTCAAGAAAGCAAATGCATTGCCACTATTGAGTCCAAAACAAATATTTTCTTCAAGGCTGCAGTAATTACATGGTTCCAAAATGTTTTATCACTTTCCAATAGATCAGTATGTCTCCCTGAAGGAAGTATTCTTCCAGGCAGACAACATAATGGTTCTGAACATGTTGCCTTAATCCAACTTGCAGATGCAGTAAAACGACAAAATTAGGCTATTACAGAGAATCGGTACCTTTCTCCCCTCTTGTATGTATATAGGACATCAAAAGTTAAACAAGTTTTTAAACAATCTCAACTACAGAACACCCAAATTCTTTGGCTTGGGGCTACATAAACATACCATGGAGCCAGAGATGACTTAATGCCCAGGTCACTGGTGTGCTGCCACTCTACCTGGGGAGTCCCACTGGTAGCTTCAACCCTGCTCTTCAACATGTCCCCCACTCCCATCACAGCGCTCCTTCAGGGTCAGGGAGCCCTAAAGGGTCACAAGAAGTTCTCCCTGAGATGCAGAGTAATTTCTACCCTGCACAAGTGTCACCAAGAGTCTAAGATCATTCACTTACCAAATATTTTCATTTTGCTCTGCCCTATTTCCCAAAGCAGAAACGTTATTCTTTATTAGACAGGAATTGATACACTAAAGCCTAGAGGGAAAAAAACCCAGAATATCTTCCATGTATTAATTTGAAATCTGACAATATGAAACTAATTTTACAACTCAAAAAGTATCAGGTCTAGGCTCATACATATATTTCAATCTAATAATTTCATGAAAGTTTGAACCACCCAGGTGCTTTTCGTAAAACATTGTGGTCCTTAGAGAAACCTACATACTTAATTGCAAGGGAAACCAGAAATAATAATTTTTAAGAGAATATAGTCCATGGATGTGATGTGAAACCACAAACATGTGAGCCTAATCCTGTAGGGTCACAAAAAATTATGTTAAATATAATCTTGATAGCATCATCCACTCAACCTGTTTATAGCATAACACCAGTCACTGCAAGAGACATAAGTAGAGGATAACTAAGGCTGTTCTTCACCCAAAGTGGAATGTGATGGGAGAAACGGAGTGAGGGACAGAGGAGGGAGAGTAAAGAAAATCCATTCAATCCACTGGATTCAAGGCACAGAGTCCGAGTGACGGTTTTGAGAAGTCTTGGGGGATCTGTAAGCAAAACAGGGCCCTGATCCCAGCTTCACTGGAGAAGAGGAAGAAGACAGAAGACGTCTGTGGCTCCCTGTGGCTCAGCTTTACCGCTGATTGAAGGCCTCAGGGCTATTGACAGTTGGTGCTTAAGACACAACTTCCCAAGAAAGCTTCATCCCAGGGCAAGGCCAAGTGCCTGGAGCAAGCATGGTTTTTCCCCTCTCACGCCTCAGTCTGTAGCTAATCAACAGTGATCAAATCAGGTCATCAAAAATGCCATTCTTAAAGTCAGTTAGCTGAGTATTGATCAGACCCATTCAGGTGCCCCTTCTCCCTCAGGAAACCCAATACCTATGACGCAGACTCGGCATGCTCTCCCCATCAAAGACAGGATGCCGTCTACCTCCACTCTCCCTTCATTACCGCCAGGGTTATTGCATGTTTTTATTTAATAAACCTTCATCAGCTCAAATGAAGGGTTGTTATTAGTTGAGCTAACAGCCAAATGATAATGCTCCAGAGAGATATCAGCGCTTGTTGGTGCATTAACAAAGAGAGGAGAAGGGCTGAGGTCAAGCATGTGTCAATGTAAATGAGGCAATATTAGGTACTAACAGCTTAATGCAATAGACTGCCTGGGAGATAATGGAATTTACAGGATAAAGCAAATGAGATGAAGTTATTGATAAGTGAAAGAAGGGAGGGGGTGCTGTGAAATAAAGTGCAGTCAAAGGAAAGGAATTTACTTGTGAATTTCTTCTTTAAAGTATCTTCAAATCTATCTTAGAAAACAAAACTCCAAAGATCAAATGTGGCTTCCAGCTTCATCAACGAACTCATTCTTTTACTGCTATGAAACAGTTGTTCTAAAAGCATGCCAATTTTTTAAGCTATTCTTCAGCTTTAGGATTTCTTTTTTTGTTGTTTGTTTTGGTGTTTTTAAACACCTGGGCTTTCTACCAAAAAGGATTCCCTACTTTACTGAAGCAAAAGTCATCTTTTGTTTTCCTCTTGTGAATAGGGGCGGCCAGGTCTTCTAAGCTATTCCATCAGCCAAAGCCTAACAGAATGAAAAGTCTCAAGAAATGAAATACAGAATTTTCTATATTAAGGGACCTTGAGAGGTTATCAAGGCTGAGGTCCTGCCCCAATTTTTGCAGATTAAAAAAGATGAGGCCCAGAAATGAATTTTTCTTAACCTTCATTTTTCTTATAAATTACAAAACTTATACATACTTAGTCCAGAAAATTTGAAAAACACAGAAATTGAAAAAGATGGCACATTTTCTCACTGATGACATGATATACAGCATTTTAGCCTGACTCCCTTCATTTTTCCATGCAAAGTTTTATAAAATACCTTTATTTTAAATGTGTCTTTTCATTTGGCAATATATTGGTACTATCCATCACTAAATATAACACTTTTAGTGTTTTTGTACTAATCCATAATATGAAAATTTCACAAATGACTTAAACCAATATTCTACACTTAATTGCTATTATTTTATTTTCATCATTCTTACTGTGTTAATTATCCTTGTATAGATAATTGTGACCACTGAACAATTAAAATTCTTAATTATGTCCTTAAGGGACCTTTCCTTAACACTCTACATTAAAATTCTAAGTCTGAAGTTATACATACATTTAGGGCTTCAAATGCATAATGCCAAATTAAGAGCCTATTTGCTCTAAATTGGACTTACAAGAGATGAAATTAAACTACCTAACACCGTATGAGAAAGGTAAAAAAAACTGCTTACAGAAAAGTTCAGAGGGAAAAAAATCCCTCTTTGTTCCTAAACTTACAATCCCTTCAATTCCTCATTCCCATCAATGCACCATAAAGACATCAAGGTTTCTACTCCAAAGAAAAGAGGAGAATACTAGGAAAGACATGAGCACCTAACAAGTGATAGGAGTCACTTTGCTTTATCATCTCATTTGTTATTCCAGAACCAGAAAAAGTTATAGAACAACTCTCCTCTTAAGAGTTGGCAAAAGGTCTTTGAGTATCACTTCAGGCTCACACTTAAATCACGACCATTTCATCCCCACTCTACAAGAGTCCCAAATCCATAACAAATGTTCAGCACTTATACAGCTCTTTACCTACAGGAACTATTAAAATCCCACAAAGGAATGTGAGAGGAATGTGGCTCTTCTCATTTGAAGAGCTAGACACCCATGAGTAATTAGTACTGGGGTGAACCTCAGAGAAAAGACTTCTCTAAAAAGCTCCTCCTGTTTTGTAAGATGAAGTAAATGCCTCTGCATTCTGAGGCCATGATCAAGTTGAAATAGAGGGCTCCCATCAACGGAAATTGTCCTCTGCTGCAATTGACACATATAAAGTGTCTCCAACTGGCCATAGACTGGCCACTCAAAAACCTGATCATGCAAGTCCACAGGTGAAGCTGACACCAGAAATACAATGTCAAAAAGGACTTTTACATTATTCTAAACCTGAGAGATCATCCCTCCTACAGACTAAAGTGTATGCACACACAGTTTATTTAATTAAAACAACATGTGTGCATCTGGGATGAAAGCACCGTAACAGAATCATTTTTTCAGTGTAAACTAGCCCAAAACTACTGCTTTTTCTTTCTGCCTAGCACTGGGTGACAATGACATCTTACACCATCTTACACCATTTTGCATGTTCATATTGCCCTATATTTACAAAGTACTTTACCCATATAATTTTTCATTCTTATCCTCACAACTATTCTATAATGCAGACCGAGGAGTACTTGCATATCCACTCTACTGAAGAGGATACTAACAATCAGAAAGAACTGAACTGGTGAGTTGTTGAGTCAGGTGTAGAATTAAGAGTGTTGGGTTTTTTAATCCATTTTTGTTTGCGCTATACCACACCGTACCTAACCACCACTTGTCAATAAAAAATTTGCCCCAATTTCAATCCATTAAATTCCTGCAATAGGTGAGATAAAAATCCATAGCAAAGATGGAGGAAACAGAACCAAGATGACAGCTCTGGAGATTTGCAAGTCAGTCCAAACCCAGAGAGCATCAAAAGGAACCATGAAGAAAAACACACAAAACAAGGAGTTCAGGCTATCAAATCAGAGTAAAAGGCTATCAAATCAGCTCTATTCCAAAAGTGCAACAGAGGGCAGCAACAAGGCAATTTCAGACAAACAACATTTTTACACAAATGTGATCATCACCATGTGTTGTCTAACATAAATACTTGGTTTCTAACTTCTTAGAGCTGGTGGTAAATGAAGTCAAGGGCAATTAGTTTTGCTCCATTCATTTTGCACTATATCAATGGTTTCAAATTTGACCTTCAAGTCACCTGGAGAATATCAAAAAGTACTAAAGCTAGTGAGCCACCTGTAAAGATTTCAATTCACTAGGTCTGAGATATGACCTGGGCTTTAGAATTCTTGAAGGATCCCCTAATGAGCAGACAAGTATGGAAATCACTGCCCTACAGCCTAGTGAGCCAGTTAGAAATTGCTGAAGCTTCTAAGGTTTAGGGCAATAAACAGAATTTCTATTTGCTTTAAAATGAGAGATAAATGAAGAGCAGATAAAGGAGCACAAGATAAGCCCTGTGCTAATAGTGTGGGTTTTAGAAACCCCAGTCTTCAAAAAAACAAATATAAAAAGGGCCTTGAACAGCAGGAAAATAGTTGCTACAAAACCCTGCACTTTTTAATAACTATTCTCAGCTTTCCCTAAGTCTTTTTGGAAAGATCAGACAAGGGTGGTTGAGGGAATGAAGGGGTCCCAAAGGCAGCCACAGCTACAGCTGACCACTAGACCATCCTATTTAAATTGCAAAACATGCCCATGCCCTCTTTCTTGTTGTTAATGATCATGTAAGAAACTGTGTTCATCATCTGTCTCTCCCAACTAGTAAGATCCTTCAAGGTCAAGGCCTCATTCACAAATACATCTATCAACAACAAAAGTTATCAACAATGGCATCACATTTATTTGTCCAGTTATCAAAACATGTGCCAGATTCTTCCCAATCATTTATTAGTACAGAACACTGGCATCTGTCTTTCAAATCAATGTTCCCCACAAGAGGTGGGTTTTAATGGTGACTGTTTCAATATTGATAACAGATATTTTTTATCATGTAGAGAATTCTATATGGAGTATTGAAACATTTTTGCAGAGTCACTGAACCACATCCTAAGTCCAATAAGTTCACCAGAATGTTCCAGCTCCTGGTTATTTATAGACTTTGCACCTCCATACCATTCTCAGAGTCATGATGAGAAAAAAACAGTCCCATGAGAGCTCAGAAACTCTCAATCCAAAACAAGAGATGTGTAATTTGGTTCCATTATGCTTCCTTGTACATGAATCATTTGATAGTGGATGCATGATCCACCCCTTCCCTGCCCATAAGGGGGAGAAAACAAGAACGAGTCTATTTACTAATGGCAAGAGTTTTACTGGCACAAATAGGAGCATCCTCATTGGTCCCTGGCCCCACCATCTAAGCACTGACAGAAAGAAGTAGCTTAACATGAAGTACTCTTAACACTAAAGCCAACAAATTTATAAGCATCCTCCTTCAGCTTATATCTAACTATAACACCTAATAGATTAACACATAAAGTCACCTAAGTATAAATTTTGCATCAAGTTGATCTTGGACAAATTACACTGCTTATAGTTACAGTGGGTGCCCTACGAACATAGCTTGGTGCAAGCTTAGTAAGTAATTGCTGACAGAGAATATGAAAATTGTCCAAGCTAAGTCCTAAAAATAGGGCATAGAACAGTGGGGTCTGCATCATTCATTTATGAGTATATGCGCAAACAAGACTTGTTTTCTGAGAACAGTACTATAGGGATTCCTTTGACTGTGTAAATTATGAACTTGTCTTTCATTTAGGTACATGTACCTGTTGGGCCATGAAGAAAAGGGATACAAAAAGCTTACCTTGGCCAGCTCTATCTATACCTCTCACCAGTCCAAACAAGCCCAACTACACCTAGTTTGTGAATTTTAACATGGAAACAATTACCAGATTCTTTCCTACAGCATCCGTGAAAATAAATTATAAATAACAATTCTAAGCACGCATTATGTATATTGCACATACTTTACACACACAGTTTTGTATCTCATTGAATCCCTTCAACCACCCTGAGGGATATATATTATTAACTCCAACTTTCAGCAAGTTCAAATTAAATTATTAGCCCCAAGTCATCCAACGAGTAAAAGGCAAAGCTGGGATTCAAGCACAGTCCACCTGCCCCCCGCCAGATCCACCCTGACATTCCCACACAACCTTGAATAGTGCCCAGCAGCTACAAAGGATCAAGTCTAAACTGCAAATAATACAGACATGCTTAGAAAACCATGCAATTCAATAGCTGCTTACTTTGTCTCTCCCACATTTTCAGAGTGAAATAATTCTACCCTACCCTTCTCTGAGCAAAGCACTCTGGGATCCTCTGGGATGATGGCAGCTACAAAAATATAAGTTATTATTACAATTATCATAATAATCCTTATCTGACTATACAACTACGGATTCTTTTTTAAAAGGCATATAAATAAAAAAAAATAGACAAAATGATTAAGAGACATTCAAAATCTCTACAATCTCAGGAAGACTCAGAAATGAAAAAATTATTTTAGTCACAAGCCTTGTGACTGTCAGCTAAAGTGCTTCCAAACTGCTTGCACTGGCTTGGTTCCCACTGATTGAATGCAATTATGAATTGACTTCTATGGGCTGATAAATCAGAACTAGTGTAAGTGGTTTTCAGAGCTCATCTGTGCAATTTAAGTTTGATGCAGACTTCCACAAAAATTTTCCTTTAAAAAAAAGTTCATGAAGATATTAACTATCATGAAATACCTTCCTGGTTAGTTCATGCCATTGGGAAGAAGCTGCTATTCTTATATTAATAATTCTCCCCTGAATTAATCAGTCATTGTACATTAGAACCAGCAGCTGGAGTGTTTTGAGTGATAATGAAACCTGTAACAAGGAATCTTCAGCCGTCTTTTCAAGACAATAAGGGAATTAAAATTTCAATTTAAATGCAGAGGTTTGAAACACGCTTCACTGGCAAAATTACTTCAATTAATGTGAGTGGAATACAAAGGACAGACTGCAGAAATGTGATGCAGCAACCAGAAATTATGTCATTAATGTGCTTGCATCAACCCTGCACAATGACTGCAAAGGTCTAATTTAAACCGTACATATCACAAAGCTACAGGCTACAATATTAATCAACTCTCTGATTTCAAAGTGATGGATCCAGGCTTCTTGTTGGGATCACTTTGACTTTTCATAAGCTAACCACAGCTGTTTACCTTGTAGAAGGAAACAAAAGGGCATGCCTATTTGCAGACATTCCCTGTCTTGACAATTTAATTATTTTATGCAATACTTGGGTTATCACATCAAAACAAGAAATAAATATCCCATCTAGACGCCAATGCCATAGCTATCAGGCCAGTCTGATGGTGAAGTAGGAATTGCAGGAGCTGGCAAGAGCCCATGGGTCACCACTGATTTATTTACTCTGGATTTATTAACCTGAATAGGGATTAAATTACTGGGCATCTACACCTGTCTTAAAATGGAAATGCAAAATCTTTTGATAAACAAATCCAAGAAAATCAGAGGGTTTGAAACACTAGATTGTTCTAGCTTCACTTTCCTCTGCTGTCTTTTAGCAAAGATTTCCATTTGGACCCTCGAGATACCTTAAGTAGATTTTACTTCTAACAGCACAAAGCCATGGGGAAAGGAAATAGGATTATTTTTTCATATGAAGTTCAATAAAGAGCAATTATAGACCTTACTCTTCAACTCTCATATACAAAAGGCCAAGCTGAAGAGTATCTCCAAATTTTAAGGGCACCTTAATCCTACCTCCATGAAATCTTCATTTTACAGGAGGACATGCCAACTCCCCATATCATGCAAAGCAACCACTTCATCTATAAAGTGGGCAAAATACAACAAATCTTTCTCACAGGATTGTTGAAAGATTAAATGCATTAGCGACTGTAACATACTTTAAAAGAGCACCAACTCATAGTAAATGCTCAGTACATATTAGCTATATAATAATTATTGCTTTAGTAATTAACTTAAATATTGCAAAAATGAAGGTTTAAAACTAGAGAACCCTTCCACTTAAAAATAAAAACACTGAGTCAGAGCAGAAAAATCAGACCAGAATGCCTGGGTAGGATTGTTTTTCTCTTCACTTAGGGGCAGGGAAGTCTTGCAGTCAGTTATCCACTAGGCTAATGTTCTGTGAACTCTGCGTATGAATGCACTGTCCTAGGTAGAGGACAGACAAAAGTAAAATATCGCCCCTACCTTCAATGACCTGCCACACAAACTAAAGCAATTATAAGATAATGAAATAAATGTAGCTTATTGGAATATAGAGAAACCATGTACTCAAGTATTCTTATCACAATAATACAATTTTTTTTTAAATGACAGCACCTAGCCACTAGGAAGATTTAAAGCATTATAATGAAATTTAAGACAGGTCTTAAAGAATAAATCATCATTTTTCCAAGCAGACAGATTGGGATTAGGTCCAGGGAACTATATGGTCAATTTAAAAAGAAAAACCTATATAGGACCCCTATATATCAGCAACAAATAATTACAAATTATAGTTAATAAAGAACTACTTTTCTAAAGGAACCAAAATGATACCCAGAAATAAACAAAGTACATGTGGTATCTCTAAGGAACATATTACTAAGCAGCATTATGAAGGAGATAAATGAAGGTTGCAAATAACGAGACAGATGCTGTTCGCTGAAAGACTCAATATCACAAGGATGAAGTTACCTTAAATTTCATCAAAACCCCACCACACTTTTTGTGGAACTTGACAAGTTGATACTGAAACACATATGCAAGAGTAAAAGACCAAGAATAGCACAAACAATTCTGAGTGGCAATATCTTCACCTGTCCTCAAGATACATTATGATAATAATTAAAACAGCATGGTTTGGTGCAGATCAGATGAGACTAAGTGAACAAAATAAAGAGCTCAGAAATAGACCAAGCCATGCCTATGCAAAACTGGGTATGTGATGAAAATGGCATTATAAGTTGGTAGAAGATGGATTCAATAAATGGTCTAAGCCAAAACACTACATCGAAGATAAAATCAGATGACTATATATTAAAATAGACTAAATAAATGGGAAAAAAACGTCTGCATGACACTAGAATAGGAAATATTTAAAATAAAAATGATATAAAAGAAAATATTGAGAAACTTCTTTGCATTAAATTATAAAGCTTTATAATTAAAGATACCAAATATCTTTTAAACAATTTTAAAAGATATGGGACCAACTGGGAGAAAATATTTACAATTCATCTGGATCAGTATCCAGAATATATAAAGAACATCAACTAGCAAAAAGGAACTTCTGGATATCATACACTCACCCATTCTTTGAGGTGAATACTTTTCCTAGCCCTCCTATGAACCCCTGCACCCCTCCAACCCACAAAACTACATAGTTTTCATAATAAATGATGATCATAGCTCCCAAGTGACATAATTTAGGTCCCAGGCCTACATTTTTAAATGAGGAAAAAGATGATTTTCCTGTACAAAGCTGGCAAGAGGTAAGCTACAGGCTACTCCTTTCCTCCCAGTACCCAAACTCTGCCTACATGTGGCACAGTCTACAGCACAATACATATGGGCAGAGAGAATAGAGTTGGCATTTCACATGCACTCCCATCCTTTCAGAAGATTGGCAACATGAGTCAAGCGATTCTTTTTAACTAAGTTTCTGGAACTTGCAACCGAGACTTTCAAGCATTATTTAATGAGATACTAAAGAAAAATCCCTATTTTAATATGAGTATTACTTAAAAGCAGGTCCACTCCCAAGAACCTGATTCAAATAGATGTGTATATGCTACACAAAAATGTAGAAGCTTTTCTATTCTGATCGCCAAATCAATAATTTAGCACTTAAATGCATTCCTAATGCATAAGCAATAAAGCTGAAAGATGCCTAACATTTTTGTCTGATACCCTATGGTCATTAGTGGTGAACAACTAAAGACGCTGAAAACGACCAATTCTATTGCCACCCCAAGACCATCACTAACCTCCTTGACTTCAGAAATGGACTATCCTTTCCTGTCACATAATCAGGTTTTAATATGTGACAGAATTTCATAGCACCTCCTGGTCACCAAATTTCCTTCAGAGCTTCTATTGATAACAAAATTCTTCTTGAAAGTCTGAATGAATTAGAACTTCTTAAATAACCTGTTTCCCCTACCAATTCCTCTCAGTGTTTTTTCCAGTGCTGCAATCCACCCAATTGGTGAAACAAAAATCAGAGGCCTTCGCCTTTTATGGAAAAGAAAATTCAAATATACTTCACCCATCTAAGATAAGAATGGGTAAAAGAAGAGAACTGGAAATATATATATATATATATAGTCCATCTCCTATTCATTCAGCCACCTGCATATGAGGAAATGGGGGTGTTTGTGTGGCAGGGGGAGACAGTCAGAGGCACTGAGAAAATTAGTGTTTAGAGTGCAAGATGTGTACTTTCATTTTTTATTCAGATTCTTGATGCTGAGCCACATGCACCACCAAGTGTAATCACTGACTCTTTATTTCTAATTTTCTGAATATCCAAAAATAGACACAATAGGCTAAGATAGAGGCTAATGGCTAGGCTATAGAATTGTCTTGCTGGACAGAAGTTAATCCAGAATCATTCTCACAAAATTATTTTCTCATTAATTTAAAGGAAAAAGTAAGTGCTATCATAAATATTCCTTCAAAAAAATTGTGGTACATCAGCTTTATAGACTCCTAAAGTTCTCTCTCATGCAAGTTTCATATTTAAAAAGGGATTATTAATTTTCTTCATCTGAGGCTTAAAAAACACCTCCCTTTACCATTCCAACATGCTTTAGGTACCGGTTTCTTCCATTAGACTTCCTGCCATTGTTCCAAAGATAGACAATACATAAATAATAATCGTCTATCATGTCAAACACTGTGTTTAGGAAGAGAACCAGCCAGATTTCACCTGCAAGGGCTGGTGAATCACAAAAAAGGTCACTTATGACTTGTTACATGAATTACAGATTGCAGAGAGAACAACAGTGTTTTCCATCTTAGCAGAAATGGGCACTGGTGCAGCCTGTTCTGTTACCAGCATGTCGGTGGCATTGAGATAGTGCTTGCTGGCCATGCACTGCTCCAGCTTCTGAGGCACTTGCTTGATATTCTCGATTTCATCCAGCAGGTTCAAGACATGCTTATGTTCAATTCCTTCAATCCACAGTTTGCGAAGCTCATCCCGTTTGCAGTGCAAGAGCATCTTGCATGAGAGCAGATTTTCTTTTACCTAGAACACAACAATACTGGGTCAGTCCAAAGTCTTACCAGCCTAAAACCCTAACCTGGCTAGTATTCCTCATGGGTACTCCTGTATCAAACAGTTGCCAAGTTCCACTCCCACCTACTCCCCTTGGCTGGTCAGCTTGCAAAATTCTAAGCCCTGTTCTGACACTGACTCACTTGGGTGCATCGAGATTTTCTCTCCTGTGAAATGAGAAAACTACTTGTCACCTGCCTTTGAGTAAATCGAAAAATAAAAAAATTACTTAGGTGATAAAGCACTTTAAAAATACGAAGTATCACCCTCGTGTTAACATATCTAAGTGAGTGACTGATGTAAGCCTTTATTCTTTCCCCAACTCTCCATGTGTATTTACTATTCAGCTGATAGGTCCCTAGGTCCATTTTGCTAGGTCTAGAACTTCAGCTGAAGTTCATAATCAAGGAACAGGGCATTCAACTCTACTAGTTAAAAGGAAACTAAGCTCATTTGTCCAGGCACATTCAGAGAGAATCTTGAAATAAAAGGAGTAAGGACATACCAATCATTTTTTGCCTTGTATTCTGAATTTACCCACCAAATAAATCCCAAGCATTCTCATAAATCTGCATTGGATAGTGACCAACAGAGGTGCAGTTTGACAAAATAAAAGAGGATCACCAAGGGGTAACCACAATGCACATGAATATATTTTCATTTTCTACCCAAATTAAAACTTTTCATCGTTTACAACATGGCAAAATAAAAAAAATCATGGCTTATCAGAATTTACAGAATGACTTCCACATACTTGACAACCCTAATACGTATTTTTAGTTAAATTAGCATTTAATCATTGCAGTTTTGCTTGAGGTAAAGTGTATGACAGAATATATCTCACATGTAGCATGTGATGGGTTTTAATACGTACGTACACCTGTGTGATCCAAACCTTTCTCAATACATAGGTCATTCCATCATCCTAAGTCTACCATGTGTCTGACAATTGAAATTTTGAGGGATGCTTCTCCAAGATTTGGCATGATGGTGTACCTACTCAATGATGCTGCCCATCTGGTGATTACAACTAAATTTCAACATTTTCCCAACCAACAAAAAATATGAAGATAGAATGCTAAGATTATAAGGTTTCCTGAGAAAACATATCACCTAATCCTACAACTTTAACTCAATACCTAACTTATTCTTTTATGAACTCTCCAATGTAAAAAGAGCCCTCCAAAGTAAAAAAAAGGGGACTGTAATCTCTTTTGATAAGCATAGAGAATTATGATTAGTTTTTGGAGGTCAGACACCACTAAAAAGCTGTTGGAGATGATCCATGTTACCACTTTGCTTTCCTGATAAGTGAACAAAGCAATAGCAGAAGAATTGTCTTAGCATAAAACAACAAGAAACAGATCACAGAGGAATAAATAGCAAATAAGAGATGGCAACAAAACTTTGGAAGCTGGCAAGAAGATGGATGGAGGATCATTTAATTACACAGCAGAAAGATCCGAGAATGTTAGGTCTGGAGTGGAGTTTGCTAACACTGAAAAGCTAGCATGTAGTATACTGTATGCAGAAAAGGGTTGAAACTTTCTCCCAGGATTATTTTGAGACAGAGATCTTCATCAAACCACACAGACAGGTAATTCCCTCCCACCAAGATTAGTCAAGTAGGTGGTTTATGATCTGAAGAAACCAAATCAGAAAGATCTGAACCAGGAAATGCCAGCTAGAACTGAGGGGAGGGGAGGGTGTGAGGTAGAGGGCAGAAAACAGAAGGATGAGGTCAAAGGTGCCTATCAAACAGGTAAGATCCTCAGTCCCCCCTGGGTGCTCAGCTGTATTCCATGGTTAGGCTCCAATAAAACTCTGCTTGACTTTCAATCCCAACACAGGAAACTTACTGTTTTCTGAGGAAAAGTGAATAATTGAAAAGACCTATAGATCGTGACATTTGAGTTTCACAAAGGAAATTGTTGGGTCCCTGCCCAAATCAACACCAGAGAAGTCCCATACCAGCTTCTGCATTTCCAGTCAACTTTGAAGTACTCACTCTTACACACAAATAGTTAGCCAGTGGTGAGCAGACAGCCAAGGAAAGCCTGAAACACAAAGATAGGCATCAAAACAAAGAGAAAAAAGTACTAGAGATGAGAAAGAAAACAAATTATACAGAAAACATATTTTTACAAAGTTGTAACATCCTCAGGAAAAAGGAGAGAAGACATTACATCAATGAAACAAGAACAGGATGCTATTAAAAAAAACTCATGAAAACCAATTGTTGGAAATTAAAAATATAATTTTAAAAATCCAATAAAAATATTAGATGACATAAAACACTCCAAAAAACAACACATAGGAAAACAGGACATAAAGGAAAATGAGGGCATTAGTCTAAGAGGTCCCATACTTGCCACATAGGAGGGAAAATGAAAATGAGTAACTGAAAATTCCCAGAGCAAAAGACATGAATTTTCAGACTGAAAGGCACACCAGCTGTTCCAGATAATGAAGTGAAAAAAGACCCAAGCCCAGACACCTTATCCTGATATGTAAGAACACATGGTATAAAGAGAGAATCTTTAAAGCTTTCAAAAGAAAAGAAAAAAAGACCAGGGTTTATATGGAGAATTGTGATTCAGAATGCATCAGACTTTTCTCAACTGCAACCCTAAAAGCTTCAAGACAAAGGAAAAACATCTGCAAAATCCTAAGACAGAATTATTTCCCAGCAAATCTATCAATCAAGTGTGAGGAAAGAATACAGACATTTCAGACTTACAAGTTCTCAAAACATAAACCTTATATATGTATCATCTCTGAAGTGACTGAAGAACATGCTCCATCGACACAAGATAAACAGAGGAGACACACAGGATCCAGAAGGGGGGAAATGGAAGCAGAAGGAAGGCAACAAGTTTATTCCATCACTAAAGACAATAAAATTGCACAAGCAATAATAAAATGCTGGGTGGCTCAGATGTAAATGCTTATGTACTTAATAATAAAATAGGCACTATCTACTTAACCAAGAAATAAGAAATAAGTATATAGAGAGGATGACAAAATGGAGGAAAGAGGGGCAAAGAGAAAGACCAAATCCTCCTCTATAATGTCTAAGACAGAAAATTCAAGACTAGTATAAGCACATTACTTACAATGATATATCTGGAAAAAAATAAATAAAAATGCCTCTGAAGTATAAGAATTAGGCCTGGGGTGGATAAGGTAGAGATGTACTTGCTTTTAATCAGCATCTGTGATTTTATTTGATATTTTAAACACATTTTAAAACTCAGATGTTGGTGGAGTTTTAAGTCTTTGGATTAGGAACTCCAGCTACCAAACTCATTCCAGCTATTAAATTCGTTTTAATACAAATTTTAGTTTTAATCTCTTAGGATCTGATTTCTGATATTCTACTCATATACCACCTTGGGTCTATAATTCTCAGCCTTCCCCTCTATATGTAATGGTTACTATGGAAACAGTGAAAAATAAATTTTATGTCACACAACACCCAACTAGGCTCTTTATCAAGAGCAGGGAATGAACTTACCAAGTGTAAGTATAGCTTGGCAAACTTTTCTGATTAGAAAAAGGTCATTATGGCATTTCACTCTAGGATATAGACCACGTAGTCAGCTCACTACTCAGTTGTGCTATGTGAGGGAAAAATGAAATGGAAAATAGAATTTGTTCGGGGGGTAGAGGGGTAGGAGAAAACAATATCAGCCTGTGTGGAAAAGCAACATCACCAAAATTATTCCCTAAACTAAGTTAACTAAGCTGCAGACCTAAGAAGCTTTAAGAACATTTAATACTAAATTGCCCCGAGGAGTCAGCTTTTTTATTAGCAAGTCACCCTAATGAAGAAATGTTAGTTTAAAACTTGGAGGACAGGGGAGAGGGGAAAGAAATACTAGTCAGCAATAGAAGGGAAGAAATATGAAGAATCTCAAGAACATGTTGAGCAAAAGGCAGTAGAGTAAAAATCTGTAGGGATAGAACTCCAGTCATTTGTTCTTGGAGCAGGAAGTGGGGTGCAGGAGGAGCTAACTGCAAAGAGACAGTAGGGAAACCTCTGGGGTGATGGTTCCACGCTCCAGGATATCTGGACACATTTGCCAAAACTCACTGAACTGCACTCCAAGTGTGTTGCATTTTACTGCATGTAAATTACAGTTCAACCAACTTGATTTTTTTCTAAATAGGAAGAGGAGACACATGGGTATGCCCCCATCAATGAATGATAACATCTAATGTAAGAAAGGTACAAATTACACCTAAAGATTGATTTCTCAAAGGCCTGTTCTAGTTTTACAAATATGGTGACTGTGTTTTAATTCGATCCTATCTATTTATCAGAGTAATTTAGATTGAAATTTTTCCTGGTTCTCCCTTAAATAAATCCTTGAAGAGTCAAGCTGTTCAAATCATGACATCAACACCCAAGTTTAGAAATCCTTCCTCAAACACAAGCTTCCTTTGCTTCCTTGGAATTCCAGTAACTTCAGTTCCTAATCACCTGTTCAGCGATAACAAGAATTTCAGTTTCAGGACACAAGAGCTGCAAGTCATTGTCTTATGAGAAAATAAGGAAAACAGCGTCCCAGAGTTTTTTGTGAATAGAAACATAAGATGATACAGACAGCAGAGAAAAAACAATTTGCAGCCCTGCCTCGGGAAAGATAAAGAAGGAAAGCTTACTGTGTCCTCATATTGTGCAGCATGAGTGAGAGAAGGAACAGGGCTATGTGGAAGAGGGGGGTGGCTACAGGGGGGGTGGATACAGGCGCAGGGTGTGTGGCCATACCTTGGAAGGTATAAAATCAGCAAAGCACTGAATCTGCATAATATAAACAGGGTGGAGGATGTCTTTAGTGTGTATTATTATGAGCACAGTCAATGTACAAGCACTCGCTGAAGCTGTACACTAGAATTATCCTGTAAAGTTCCCCAAAAGCAAAGGATGTATATGAGAGTATAAGTCAACAAATTATTCTTAATTCTAAAAGCACAAAATAATCGTACTATCTTTTTTTGGTAGAATCTACATATAAGCATTTTCTTGGCCAGTCTCCTGAGGAAAGTGTCCAAATCATTTTTTTTTTTTTTTTTTTTTTTTTGGCCCATAGAGTCTTAGGGAAAACACTGCTATTCTGTTGAGAAGCCCTTTACTTCTACAGGGGATTTGGAAATTACCCGCAAACATTTATTCCCCATGCTTTTTCCCCCTCACCCCTTCTTGTAAGCTCCTATTCTAAGGTCTAAGAGCATCTGAGAGGCTCCACCAAGCCCTTCCAAAGATAAAACTTTCCTTTGTGTGTCTCAGAATCTGAAGACAGTACACAAACACAGACACAGTTCAACTTAATGGGAAGATTACCTCATAATTGTTTGGACTGCATTAATGCACTCCAGGTTACCGCTGAGATTTTAAATTGCGGTACCTCATTATTGCCCACTGTTTAGCGTGTCCATTTCTAGACTTATTCCCCTTTCTCATGCCAGCAGCTAGGATTTTTTCCATCCTAAATTTGGGCTATAAATAACATCCTACCCAAATCATGTTTTTCTACTGTGACTTTTTTCACATTAATTAAGGTTATTCTTCATTCTAACTTTCAGGGTATACTTTCATATAAAAGTAACAGAATTATTTCAGTTAAATGTCAAGTGACGAATGTTTAAGTTCTAACAACATCACTTGAATAATCACGCATAGGTATTTCCAATCATAGTCAAGAAAAATGAGTTGAGAGCTTGATCCAGCCCCAAGAGGGCAGCCAAAAATGGGGTAAAAAAGTAGTGTTCGTGCACACATAACAGAGACAAGTAGCTGTTTTCCCACCAGTCTACCTGCTCTTCTCATAAGACACACTACTTTGCATTTCTAAAGAAGCCGGATGTCATCGAATCCACCTAGTAGAACATGGAGGGAACACTCATTCAATTACCAGCAAGCATCACCCACACTGCTCAAGTCTCCAATTTGTATCCGCTCACATGCACATATTTTGGTGGTGCTGCTATGTTAGTCATTATTGGGGACACTGATAGAACCTATGAATTCTGGAGTTTTCTAATGTAATTATCTCATTTTGCTCAATTTTATAGGGTATTCAACAACAGGATTACCTGTTTTCTACTTTATTATCTGCATTACTTGACCTAATTAAGCATATGGAGTATTTCATTTGCACAAACTTTTTAAACTAGAACAAATTCCAATGGACTTGACTGATACAATAAAATCTGAACCATCTGAGCAGAGAATCAAATCCATCTGCCAACTCATGAGTATCCATAAGAACATAGATGCAACCAACAAAACATAAGTCCATATTGGAAAAAAAATATCAAAATGGGCAGCATAAACATTCTGTGGTCTCAAACTGAAAAGGTGATGAAGAATGAATGTGAATATCTTCACTTGCCTTGGTCCCCGTACAAATCAATTTCTCAGTGTAAAAGAGTGGCGATGCTGAAATGTACGTCACATCACGTCACTCCTGTGCACATAACCTCACACTGGCTCCCGTCACCCCAGGGCTGAAAGTCCTGACAGTGATCAGGGCCCTCCCAGACCCGGCCCATCTACCACACTCACCCACCAGCTCTCACAACTCTCTCCCACTTCCTATTTTGCTTCACCCTATAAATGCCCTCACTGCTTCCCCCAAATTCCAACCATGTTCCTGCTTCAGGATCAGTTTGCATCTGCTGTTCCTTCTTCCTGAGGTACTCTTCCTGACTAGCCCTCAACCCTCGCAGGTGGTTGGCTTGAATGTAGCCTCAGTGATACTTCTCTGACCAATCTATTTTAAACAATTATTCCCTATCCTCCCTTGTTTCTATTTTTTTTGGGGGGGGAGGGAGCGGGGGTGCACACATCTTATTACCATCTGTTATACCACATTTTACTTATTACTTTCTTATCTGGTTCCCTTGTCTAGAACGTAAACTGAAATGTTAACACTATGAGGGCAGGAACTTTGATCTATTTCACTTACTTCTAGATCCCAGAGCCTAGAGCAATACTCAGCACAAGACAAATACTTAATACACAAACTAAATCAATATTGTGAAATATTGTTTACTTGTTTTTCTGTCTCCTCCCATTTGCCCTTATGCTCCATGAAGACAGGCACTGCTGGTTTCCAAGTGTTCTAGTCCAGTATCTAAAACAGGCATATAGCTGGCAACAAATATTTGTTGAATGAAGTCTCATTTTTTTTTTGTTTTGTTTTTTTTTTTTTTTTTGGCAGAGAGCAGAAAGAACATTTCGATTCTGATCTATACATTCTCAACATTTTGCTTGGCTCTGAAATAATGCAGCTGAGTGATGATTGGATCATCCCCATTTTTCCTTTAAAAATATATATATACCTATATTTTGTATATAATCCAAATTGCAATTAAAAACCAAAAATGGCAGGGAAAGATTAGTGAGGAAATATCTGTTTCCTTGGTGATAAGAAATGGACTTTCGGGCTACGTGATTGTCAAATTACACAATGAAAACAAATTCGCTTTTGTTTTGTCCCAACATTTTTCTTCTCCAATCAATTATTAAAGACGTCTTTGAAAAATGTTAGCCCTTTCTTCTCTTCCCAATATGGAATCTAATTCAAAACACAGTATTATGTGACATTTACTTTCTTGACAACTGTCTGATATCATGAATACGATTTTTTTGCAGGTTTTTGTTATCTTTTGCTCAAAACTCTGGTACACTCAAAAATGAGCATGGTGCAAAGACTATGGCTACTCAAACAAAATTGAATAACCAGGATGAAATGCACTCCCACACCATCAGGCCCTCTTTGTTTGGCCAAAGACACTATCGATATAGAGTGATAGGAGCCTAGGCAGTGACCACGGAGTGCTTCCCTTGAGATTAGGACAAAGTCCTTTCGGTCAAGCAAACTAATCAGAAAACACAAATACCAAACGGTCTTTCACTCTCACCGTGATTGCCCAAGGCAAAGCCAGAAGGTCAGCAGCTCTATACATTCATTTTCCAACCTCTCTTGAGCTTAATATATTGGGTCAAAATGGACGACAGTTTACCTTAAACCTACAGCCACTGATCTACAGCATTACCTAGTTTCATAGGTAAACCCAGAGGATGAACTAGCTGTTTGTAAAAGCTAAGAACTACAGTATTCCCTTCAAAAATGCCCAGTTAATTTTAATATGTAAACAGGTCAGCACTTTGCTCCAATAAAGGTTAAGAGCTTACTCATTCTGGAACTCGACTCTTAGAGGCTGAAGTTTCTATCAATAGCATTCTTAGAAGTGATTTATCTGCTAAAATATCAAAATATAAGGTCTAGAACACAGGAAAGAAAACACCCAAGAATGGCATAGCACAGCGATGCAGGGGGATGCAAACGGTGCAGGGGGGAGTCCCCTGACCATGACCTAGCACAAAGCAGTGCATTTCAAAGGGTCTGGGCAGCCTGAAGTCCAGAGGGAGGGACCAAGCACCAGGCTCCAGACTTCTCACCCCACCCTCCCTAAATGTTTGCTGTGTTGAAGTTCTATAAAATTTCATAGGGGGGGATGGGCCTCCCTGGTGGTGCAAGGGGTTAAGACACAACCTAAGAAGCTCTCCGCAGCCACTGCAGCACGAGTTCGATCCCCTGGCCAGCCAGAGAGCAACCGACATGGTGCAGCAGACCTCTCCTGACTCACCCGCTGCTCCCCTCAGCACTGTACTTCGGTCAATCTGCCTGTCCTGTAACCCACTCAGTCTCTGGTGAATCCTCTCACCCTCCACCTCTGGCCTGTACCCCAGCTCTTGTATGCATGAATAAATAAGTCTTTTAAAAAAAATTTCATTGGGGGGCAGGGGAGGCGCAGAGAAAATTACTGCTTTAAAAATGCCTGAAAACCAGCAGCAGGACTTTAGAGTCAGGGAGACCGGAGTTGGAATTATAAATATGACAAGTGAGGAACAGGTGTCAGCACACCTAGCAAAGATGCTCCATGAGTGGTGGCAACTACTGTCATTTATCAAAGAGGAGAGCTAAGATATTAAAGAAGTGACCCTCAAAAGGCACAGCAAGGACCACGTAACCATGAGGTGACAGTGCAGAGCCGTACTTGCTCAGTTCATCCCCTGGTCAAATCTGAAAATACTGTTAGGAGCTACTTGATCCTTTAGGCACAGAAGACATGGTACCCAGGAACCAAGGGCTTTTCAAGGCCCTACCACAGGACACAACAGGGAGAGATGGAGGGACGTGTGGGAAGGGAGGGGGGAAGGGGCAGAAGGAGGAAGAGGGAAGTAACAAAGAGAAAAGAAACAGCCCCAACATATGAAAAAAAATGACAAACTAAAAACACATGCTTGCCACTACTCAAGAATGGTGTTTAAAAATTTCCATATTCAGGGCCTCCCTAGTGGTGCAAGGGGTTAAGCACCGCAACATGAAGCAATCCGCAGCCTCTGCAGCACGAGTTCGATCCTCGGCCAGCCAGGGAGCAACCCACATGGCTCAGCAGACCTCTCCTGTCTTGCCTGATGCTCCCCTCAGCAGTGTATTTCAGTCAGTCTGCCTGTTCTGTTCCCCATTCTGTCTCTGGTGAATCTTCTCACCCCCCGCACCTCTGGCCTGTGCCCTAGCTCTTGTATGCATAAATAAATAAATCTAAAAAAAATTTCCATATTCAAATATTTCTTTTGCTACTTCAATTATTTGTGAGTTAGGTTTTCTTCACAAAAATTTCCAAGAGTAGATAATGTTTGCAGAGAAACATTCTTCAAAACATTCTTTAAAACATTCTTCAAATTAGGTGCCACACTCAAAGTTAGTATGTCTACAACTGAAAAATATTCACTTCTACAGCAACACACGCATAACGTGAGCACATCGAACATGTTTACTGCACTACACAGGAGCCTCTGCATCGAGAGGCCCTGGAGCTTAAAGGAGAGCTACTCTTGGGCATGGATTCCTTCCATTTTCCCTCAAGTTGAAGCCATCTCTGTGTCATTTCACTCTCTCACTCTGAGGTAATCACAGAAGCCCAGGCGAAGACCTTGGGGGGGAAGAAGGAGCCCAGAATGCCCTCAGTGGTGCTCTCCAGCGAGGCTTTGCAGACACCTGCAAAATTTCTCAAAGTGCCTTCATGCCTCACTCATTGAGGCCATTAGCCACGTCCATGGCTGCTGTCCAAGCTGTGCCACCTGGACTAATGGATGCCTCTGGTTGCCAGCTGAAAGGCAGGGGGCTCACCTGCTTGATCTTATTCCGGGAGTTGGTGATGCGCTCTGTGATGCTCTGGTACGTGCGAATGGCTGTCGTCAGCTCCGTGTAGTGCTGCACAATCAGCTCATCCAAGTCGCGGTCACATTTCTCATAGGCCTCTTCAAGGCGGCCCTTCTCATTCTCTCTGTCTTCGACATCATCACTGGTTGACAGAGTCCTGAGAAAGACAATACATCAAGTTGGAGCAAACTTAAGAGCAAAAAGTAAAAGATAAGTTGACATGGAGCAACTCTGGATCAGTCTAACTAGAAAACAAAACAAGCTACTCGCAGAAAATACAAAGGCCCCTTCACAGTAAATTCCAGCAGCCCAGTTGAGTGGATTGGCTGATTGCCTATGCAAGAAGGCTTCCCCTGAATCAATTTGAATCAGGCAACAGGTGGGCATGGATTTCACACACATCTGGGCAAGCCTTGTTTGACCGAATCCTACTAACTCCTAGTAATTCAATGCCCCTTACAGTGGGCAGTGACAGGTCTGGTCAGGACATGAGGACTTTTAAAAGTTTTCCTGCAAGATGATGATCAAGAAGTAGGTCCTTTTCCCCAACACTCGATATTGCTACACAAAGCTGAGCTACTCTTACAACTCTGGAAGGGAAAACCAGGAGGCAACCCCAACTGCGGAAGGCAAAGTAGCCTACCCCAAGGCAGCCTTACCCCAGGGCTCCTGGTTAGGGGAGATGATAAAATAGTCCTTGTTTAAGTCATTGTCAGTTGATCTTTTGAACACATCTAAGAGCATATAGTTGATCAGATTACTGTGACACTAAGAAACTACCTTCCAAATAGCTCATTTGAATGACCTGAATTTGGTCCAGAGCTCCCAGCAGCCTGAAAATAAGGTCATAGCAGCTCTAAAATCTGTTCAAAACAGGCAATAACATAAGCTATTTTACAAAGCAGGCCCAGAATTTACTATTCTTCCAACAGCACTCACAAGAGTGATATGAATCAACAATAAGCAGGGAATGAGATAGATACACTTATTAAAAATCTTTCAATAACTTAGTTTGATACAGGGACCACAGATCTTTGTTTCTGCTATTATCACCCTTGGATAATTTTTTTTTAATTTAGTGTTATAATCAGTAACAAAGAAACCCTTTCCTCTTATCTGTTGACTGTGGTAATTTAGAGTTTCATTAAATTCCCTCAGATTTGTCAGCTTATACATTCAGTCGAGTTTATTTCATTTATCCTTTTTAATTTAGGGAGGGGGGTTTTTCAGGCTCGCCATGATGGATGCCATCAATTACAAGTCCATCATTAGAAATGCTTTCAGAGATGGTCCGTCACCAAATCAATCACATATCCACTCCCAGACACTCACAGGCACAATACTGTACGACAGTCATCTCCAAACTGTCATTTAAGGCCAAAGATCTTCATTCATGAGCTACATAATATATAATTTTTTTTTCCTGTTGAAAGGGAAATTCAGCAGGTTAGTCTTTGACTTCAATCTAACCTTCAGAAAGAATTTTGTAAATGTGGTAGGGATGCAATGAAACCAAGGCCAGCATAAAGGGGGATGGGCAGAAATGTAATGAAGAAAAAGGTACCACCTCCATGGGCTGTGGGGTACACGCAGGAAAGCAACACAAGTAGCCCAGACTAGAAACAAGACCTTCACCTTGCCAGGCCCCGTGTCCTCTGTCAACTGCTGACCCCATGCCAGACCGCCCCCACATCAGTGTTTGACTAATAAATTAGCGTGGAGAACTTAGAGGGAATTTGGTTTCAGAAACAAAGCTGCCATGGGCCTCCCCTGGTGGCGCAGCGGTTGAGCACTGGGCTGCGAGGCTGCCCGCAGTCTCTGCAGCACCGGTTCGGGCCGCCAGCGAGAGTCCCACCAAAAAAAAAAAAAAAAAAAAAACCTGCCAGGATTACTTGCAACATTTGGGTCCAGAGTAGTTTAGCCAACCTCCCTGTTGTTTCCATGATACATAACTTTGCTCTTTAAATCTGAAACCCTCCAAGCTGTTAATCTAAAACAAAGTATAATCAGAAAATGCCTACAATGTATCAACCATCCCAAAGGGGAAAAGTTGCTAGATATTTAACTCTATTATTTCCCTTCGCAACAGCACACAGACACAGAATTCTCAGAGCTACCCTGAATCTGTTTACCATCTTCCCTAAGCCCGGTTCCTCTCCAGCACCACCATTTGTGGAAGGAAATATGCCAAACCATTCAGTGTGTGCATGAACTAGCAGAACTGTCATTAAGGTAAATGTCAGGCCCAGGGAGGACAGGTTCTCAGCTATCAGCTGTCAGTGTGACACAAGAGTGTGAGGAGTTGTTTAGGAAAAGAAAGGGTTACTAAAATTAAGGTTCGGGAGTCATTTGGATTAATGGGCGATTTTTAGTTCCTGTTTTCATTATTAGAGAAAATATTTATAAAAAAGACAGCTTGTGCCAGGTTTGCCCCATTTGAAATCCATCCTCTTGATGTTAACTGGGCGGAATGACATTTTGCCTTTAGTCAAAAAGACATTAGAGAACTCTGAAAGTACAAAACCATTAAAAGTGCTTTTTTTTCTAATTAGAGCAAAGGCAGGCTGCAAGAATAAAAATAATAATAGCTGCTAATATTTAGAGAGGCTTACTCGCTGCCAGGAACCAGCTGTGATTGCACACTTTCTAGAATGTATGTGTAATCCTCCTAACAGCCCTTTGGAGTGAGCCTTATGATCTCCCCTCCCTTTTTACAGATGTTAGCAGCTGAGACTTGAAGACAGTAAATTAATTCACATCACCTCACAGGATGAAAGGCAGGGATAGTATAGGGATTCAAACCCCAGGTCAGCCCATTTCCAGAGTGTGCTCCCAAATGCTAGAGCTAGTAGGGCTTCTTGGTCAAACTGCCTGCATTAGGACTGCGACTCTACTGTCCAAGTGATTATTCATGGTGCCTCGACTTTGCTCATTTCTAAAATGGAGAGAATAAGCATCCCTTTCTTATAGAGTTGCTGGTAAGAATTCAGTGAGGCCTGGCAGACCATTAGCCCTCAATAAATGGGGGTAGACTTTTCTAGCTTCCGTGCTCACAGCTACAGCAGCAGTAATAACCCAAGCAGTAAAAGCCAGCGCATTTCCCCACGAGGTCACAGAAAGGACTCTTTTTGGAGATACAGATTCAAATTCCATCACCCCAAACACTAAATCATTTGGCACCGAGCATGAGGTTTGACCTCTCTCTCACGTCACGCCTCCGGATTGTCCACCACTGAAGACTCTGAGATGTTATCGACTAACAAACGAACCAGTTAGCACACCCTGGCTTTACCGATGCCAGTGGAGACACAAGACTCTGGGTTCAGAGGCTAAGGACTGGATTACTCACAGCACATCAAGTAGCACGAGCGCCAGTATATTTGTATCACACCCCATAACCCTCAAGCCTTGTAGAGGTTAATAAGCAAATGGGTCCAAATGGACGCCTCGCGTCACTGGAGAAGCCCTGAGCTTAGACAACGGAATGCTTGACATTAGGCAGGAAACAAGCTGTCCTCTGCTCTGCAGGTAGAGATGTTCTCCATCTTCCAAAGTTGTTTGCTAAACAAATGTCCTTGAGAGAGTCTAAAATAATGGGTCCACGGTGCTCAGCTCAAGAAAGCAACACCCCCAAGGGAAATGAGCACCCAATGATAATGAAACTTAATGTATTGGGTTCCATCAAGGATGGTATGGTGTAAGCAATAGCACCAAATATCCATTTCCAACCTCTGTTTGCTTTTCTGCATAATTATACCAGAAATACAATGTCTCATCGAATAAACATTTGCAAAATGAGTAAGATCACAAAAGCAGGCTCATTCTAGTAAGTTCCCATGCATGCTACCAAAACCCAGCATATTTTAATGTGGGATTATTTTACTTTAAGCCCATTCCTTGAGCTGATAGAGTAGAAGAGAACACTGTCATCTATCTCACCCCACCAGCCAGGTCAGGAACCTGTCCCTCGCCTTCTAAGCCTCTGGGAGATGAAATGCTCACTTGCTCACAAAGCAACTCATTGCAATTTTGAACAGCTCTACTTGTTACAAACCCTTTCATTAAAATAAAATTAGCCTCTGTATAATTTCTAGTTCCTAGTTCCACCGTTTTCAGTAATTCAAAATAGTCTATTCCCACTTCCATAAAATTTCTCTTGAAATGGTAAAGAACTCTCAATACTTCTTTCTTAGGTTAAACACATCCAATTTTTCCCAACTATTTCTTCTACAACAAGGCATCTACAGCCCACAACTCATTACTTTCTTCTGAAATTCCCACAAAAAGGGCCAGCACTTACCTTACTATGTGCCTGATAGCCACCTAAGTGGTTTACACATACTAATTCATTTACTCCTGACAACAACCCTAAGAGGCTGGAACCATTATTATCCCTCTTTCTACAGATGAAGACACCAGGTTGTTTTCCTGGCACAGTTTTCAAACATTTGGGAGAGTCAAATCTCAAAACTGGGCAGTCTGGATCTTAAAAGCCTTCCTTAACCTGCCTCTCGAGATGTGGTACTGAACACAACACACCCCTAATATGGTATAAGTATGCCAAATAGAAGAGGTTTTACATCTCATAACAGGGCACTGTATTCTAATCATCCATATTTTAGTATCACATTTTTATAAATATTGAACCCAAAAATTATTCGCGATCCCTTTAACAGTAAGTCATTGACAAATAACTGAGAAGCCAGTTCTCACTCATCCTCTACTGAGAAATTTTAAAACTAAGACTAAATGTAGAACTTTACATGCATCCCTGTGCCCTAACTGGGGAGGCGGGGAGGGTGTGGAAAGGAAGGCGGGGGAGAAGGTGAAAATGAGACATAGTGTATCAATTACTGTATATTATCTGCCAGACATATAATATTGTGGTATTTAGCACACATAATCTAAAGTAATCCCAAAAACAGTCTGGTGTGATAGTAGCAACACCTGTTTCACAAGTAAGGAAGCAGAGGAAGACAGTAAAGTAACTTGCATGCATGCACAGAGCCAGCCACATCAGAACTGGAATTACAGTCAAGTTAATTTGGTTTTAACCCCAAAGCCCATGCCCTTTCCAATATACATGTTACGAGGCCTCGCAGGTGGCGCAAGGGGTTAAGCCCAGCACTATAAAGCAATCCGCAGCCACTGCAGCATGAGTTCATCCCCGGCCAGGGAGCAACCCACATGGCGCAGCAGACCTCTCCTGTTTCACCTGCTGCTCCCCTCAGCAATGTATTTCAGTCAGTATGCCTGTTCTGCTCCCCACTCCATCTCTGGTGAATCCTCTCACCTCCTGCACCTCTGGCCTGTACCCCAGTTCTTATATGCATAAATAAAAAATAAATCTTTAAAAATATATATACATGTTATGAAATCTTACTTTTCAAGCCTTTAGGAGCAGGAGGACAGCACCAGAAATCAAGCTGTAACTAATAAGAGAAGGAAAGCTAGAGATGAAGCGGAAGAGCATGAAGCATGAAGCAAGAGCATGAAGCAGTGTTCTTAACAGTAATAGTCTTGAATCTGAACAAGGTTTAAAAAGCATGAGCTAAAATACACGAGTGGGGGACAAAGGTTTGATGTTGCCACCCTCAGATGCATTCAAGTCACTGAATCATTCTTTAGATTTTTTTTTCCCATCACCGTCTCAAACCCATGATTTACAAACTATTGCAAGTTCACAGAGAAAGAAAGGTATGAATTCGATGCTAGTCAAAGTTAGAGATATATCTGGATCACTAGGAAATTTTCTACTAAGACAGCTCTGGTATTTCACATGATGAATTATATCTCCAGCCATGACTAATTAATCCCCAGGAAGGAATTCATTTACCTAATGGTGTAAAAGGATCATGATACACATGTTAAGCTATTGTTCACAGCACCTAGTAGGAACATGTTTTTCTATGGTTTTGATGAATTCTTAGTCATCAGCTCTCAGGCAAGCCTGATAAACAAGCATGAAAACCCAGAGTAAATAACTGCAATTCTAAAACAACATTTGTCAGTTTCCTTTTCTTATGCCAGCTTCTGTACTTCAACATAATGGTCAAGTGTTTTGAAAGGAAAATAACTAGTCACCATCCCTGGCTCTTTCTATGGAGCAATTTTGCTTTCACTTTGGACTTAATGGAGTAATGGAGTCTACACAGGAGAAAATACACAAAGGCCGATATTACTCTTAAAGACAAAAGGAAGCTCAAATAAAAGAAAAGGCACAACTATGAAAACAAGGTTAGTTACCCAGAGGTAACCTCTCACTCAAGAGGAAAAGTAACCTTCAGTCAAAGAATAAGAGGATGCAAAAAAATCTAAAAGACTGCCATTGGGAGTACACCAGAAGTTTCTTACTATTTTCAAATATGTCAGACATGAGATACTTGCAACTTTCAAGTTCTTGGACCCTGTGTATGTCAACTTCACTTTTTTGACAAACAGACAAGTGTACTGGCTTACCCAGGTTGTTGTGACAACAGGCCTTGTGTAAAGGTGTTATGTAAATATGAAGTACCAGCTCAGGGAGCATGGGTTGATACATTTTTAGAAACCAAAGAAATTATCTGTGAACCACAACATTGTTAGCCCAAATTCCCTAAAGTCTCCCCCACTGGAAAGTGCCTGGGGATATTTATTTATGATGATCAGATTTTTTCTTTATATTCTTCAGGTGCCCAGTACTTTAGAGCTTAGGAAAAGCTTAGTAATGAGCAGTAGCAAGAAGCAGGAACTGAAGAGGTCTTGCAAGGCTGTTCCCTGCCTTAAGAAACAATTGCAACTAAATTAGCTCACACACAGTTATGTGTGAGGATGAATAGGAAAGGACAAACAGTAGTTACAGTCACCCTACTTAGTTCATTTGGTCATTCAACAAGTAGCTATTAAGCACCCACTACTGAGCAGGCACAGTCCCAAGAGGTTAGAGATACTGTCATGAGCAAACCAATCCCTCCCTCCTGACACTTACATACTAGTAGGGAAGCAAGCAATAAAATAACACAGGGAGGCCGGGAGGTAGCAGTTATGAGAAAAGGCAGGGAGTCTAGGAGGAGGGGGACTATTTTACAAAGGGAAGCAGGAAGGGGCTCTCAGATAAAGATGGCATTTGAAGATGGTTGACAATAAATTGTGAAAAAAATGAAGTACCTGACCAGGCTCCTGCCTGAGCCTCAAGATTACTAGAGGTAAGACTATCATTCTGCAAGTAGTTTTGGGAATTTTAACTAACGTAATGAGTCCTGTATGGATTGAACTATCTCTCTGTGTCTGTGTCACACACATACACACACACACACACACACACACACACACACACACAGTCTCTCAATCCATTCTCTCCTAGGATAATTTTTTTTTAAAGATTATTTATACATACAAGAGCTAGGGTACAGGCCAGAGGTGCGGGGGTGAGAGCATCCACCAGAGACAGAGTGGGGAACAGAACAGGCAGACTGACTGAAATACACTGCTGAGGGGAGCATCGGGCGAGACAGGAGAGGTCTGCCTCTCCCTGGCCAGCCAAGGATTGAATTCATGCTGCAGAGACTGTGGATTGCTTCATAGTGCAGTGCTTAACCCCTTGTGCCATCAAGGAGGCCCTTAGGATAATTCTTTTTAAAAAACTTTTTGAATTGTGTAATAGAAGAGAGCTCTAGGCATATACTCCTATGTAACTATATTTGCAGAAAGGACCAAAAGGAAGTAATGAGACTTAAATGAGGACATAAGGGTAGGGCCTTAATCCAACAAAACTGGAGTCTTTGTAAGAGGAAGGAACTACTAGGGCTCTCTCTCCCTTCCTGCACTCTCAGAGGCCACGGTGAGGGCACAGCAAGAAGGTGGCCATGGACAAGCTAGCCATAGAGGCCTAATTAGAAACCAAACAACCCTGATCTTGATCTTGGACTTGTGGCCTCCAGAACTGTGAGAAAGTAAATTCCCACTGTTAAAGGCACTCAGGCTATGGTATATGGATGTGGCAGCCAGAGAAGACTAATACAGACCCTGCAAAACACAGGCAAAATTGTTTTTGTTGGGAAAATACTCATATCCTCTTTCAACCTCCCAGTCATAAGCAATAGATTCTTGGCAAATCTACAAAAAGAATTAGCTGCCTAATACTGCCTCAGAACTAAGCTAATTAACCTGCTCTAAGAAATATTTAAGGTAATACACCTGAATTCTGGTGACACCTGCAGAATAATTAACATTAAGTCATGCTTTCTGAAAACAGTTAATAGGCTTTATTGTCTACTAAGGACATTCCTCACTGGCACCCAATGACCTCTCTTCCAGGAATAATAAAGATTAACAATTAATGGAAACCCCTTCAAGCAACTCAGCAAAACTTATTGCAAGGCTCCAGTTATTTAAAAAAAAAAAAAAATCGCTTACCAGGAAGCTTCTGATCTAGAAAGCACAAAGTAAAAATCAAATCTCAGTAATACCCATTCTGGAAAGTTCTCAAAATGGACCTCTAAGCAGACCAACTGGATGCCACAGAGTCTCTCAATCCATAGGACTTTCTCTCTTAGGATAATTCTTTAAAAAAAAAATTTTTTTTAATTGTGTAATAGAAGAGCGCACTGGACAGTCTTCGTTTATAAAGTATTCTAACACACTATAAGGTCCAAATAAGTATTTTTAAACTTGCAACAAATGCTCAAGGATTAAGGACTTTAAAATTCTCACTCAAAGTAGGAAATAAAATTAACTATTAGCTTATTGATCTTTCTAGAACATAACATTCCTTTTTATTATTGATCTCAATGCAAGGGGAAGAAGAGCTGACACAATTCTTCAAAATGTCTTATTCTTTCCCAAACTTGCTTTTAAGATATTAGATTACACTTTTAGATCCATTTAGGCCTTATTTCAAAGTGCACGAGTCAGATTTTCTTTAAAATTCGAAATAGCCTACCTAAGAAATGCTTGACAGTGACATCTACCCATTATGTCAGCAGGGGAACTAAATAAAGACAATTTTAGGTATGAGAAGAGTGAATATACACATAGAGGAGGAGGAAAAGGGATTGCTAGCAATATAAATGCTCAGCAAACAAGTTGAGAAGTAGGTCTTCACAGTCCATTATACTAAGCAGGACATTTTGTACATGATGAATAGATGAATGCTTCCAATGAATTATAATTCTGAGTTTGCCTTAAAAAAAATCACATTAAAGACGTGTTCGAGATGTGTATCACTACATAATCACATAAGATACGGCTGCTCTCAAAGCATAACCAAATCTACATTACACTTTTAAATCGGATTTTATTATATTCAATTATACATTGTGATTGCTTGTTTCTTAATTACGTCTTATTAGAGCCCACAAAATAAGTTAATCCCATCCCAGTTGCTAGCAATTCACAATGCCAAGTCCCTCTGAAAAAGTTTTCTGATGCATGTAAACAACATCCCTTCATTCAGTACAAAGACATTCATTTAATAGCAAGTGACAGTAAACAATTTCTGCTGTAAAGTCAATTGAAAATTCACTGGTGTCTGGCTGCAGACAGTACTTAGTGCCAATTACTACACCCAACACATGCAGTTTTTTAATATTTCAATTAACTCTGACATACAAAATCGTTCTGGGGACCGTAAGCTCTAAATTGTGTGGCCAACAGGAAGCAGTCCACAATCTAAAATTAAGTAAAATCACCCCCCACTAAAGCACAAAACTGAGTGCAGGACAGATGAAGCCAACTTAAAATTCCCCAGCACTCTTACTTGACCAAACTTCTTTTCCCACGTCCATTTTAAGCCCCACCACCTTTCTGAAGCATCTTCCACAATCATCTCATTTGTCTTCTCCAGTGGAATGGTTTTGTTACTACAACACATTATAGAATTTGGTCAGTTAAGGACAGCATTTCTGGAGAGTTCCTTAGAGCCATGTTTCATTAAAGTGTGAGCAGGTGTTACATGGTAAGCCGCTGTTTTGGAAATGCTGAGCTACACAAACTGAAGCAGGTTTCTTAACCACAAACATCCAGGAGGTTTTAAGATGTTCAAGCACCAGGTGCCTCTGGGAGGGAAAGGGGCAAGGTGGGGGCAGGGCTGATAGGACAGCGAGATATCTTATAGCATTTTTGTGACATTAATGCACAGAACTTTGTCATGCTCACACCCTTCCCCTTCTCCAGCACGTTTGTAGATACACACCAAAACCCACATTCAAAAATTAAGTTTCGGTAAACCCAGCTTCAACACATACGAACACACACCAATTTTCTTTAATCTATACCCTCACTGAGGCAATCTCCTTACCCACTTATTTTGAAGCAAATTCTAAAAATTTTTCATGACATTTGTAGGGTAAGGTGAAAAACTATCAGGTTTTTCTGCCCTCCCGCCATCAGGGTAGATGATGGATCCCTGCGGTCCTAACTGCATGCCTGATGGCGGGCACCTGGAGTAGGGTGTGGGCATAGGTAGTGGGTATGCCTGCACTGAGAGACTGGGCTTATAAGGGCGGCGTCACAGGGACGCCAGAACACCAGAGCAAAAGAGGCAGAGGTCACAAGAGAAGGCCGGAGAGCCCACAAAGAGTGAAGACTTTCTGGGGGCTGGCAGGCCTCCCACCCCCCTGCCTGCCATGTATCTGGTAAATTGCAATAAAAGCCTGCAAAAGCCACCGAGGGCTCCAGGACTTCTCCTTCACCCATCTGCTTGGATCATGGAGATCCTGCCCTGTGCCTCCCCACCACTACACATATCTTTGCCTATAGCTCTTAATAAAGCTTTAAAAAAAAAAAATCTATACCCATAATACCATTATTTCAGCTAAAAGAAGTGCCTGGTTTTTTTTCTAATTTCCCCAACAAACCTTTATCCTAAGAGTTACTCTAACTTCAAGGAGCATTCCAAACACCTGGGGTCTCTTGTTAAGCTGCAGTTCCCTGCAGGCATGGTCAGTTGTGCCTGAGATACTGCATTTCTAACAAGCCCTCAGGTGATATTTGAGAATAAGATAATGTCTCCCATGCATTCCAGCACTATGGCATGCGCCAAATTGTATTTTTTTTTTTTGGTGTCTTTTTTTGTTTTTATATATTTTTTTTACATCATTGTTCATTTTTAAACAATATTTGCTTTTTCCTTTCCCACTCCTCAGTTGTAGTGCCCATAGAATTTCCTTCACCAATGCACCCGTGCACCATTACCACAGTCCCAAACACCTTTTGAATTATGAGCTACTTTGTTTTTTTGCAAAAGCATTCTTTATAAATACTTCTAAATAAAAGCCAGAGAAGATTCTCATAAGGATATTGATATCTGTATTCTCTTACCACACCAAATGTTACACAAGAAATTTTCCTTTAACTTTTTGCTATATGTTGAGTTCCAACATTTTTCAAGGCCAAATTCCTAGCACATAAAGGACTGGCTACTAGCAAGACAAGGTTATAACTCATTTCATGGCTTGAAAGCAGTTAAAAATGTAAGGAGCAGCATAGAAGACGATAGGGAACAGAACACACCACTGCAAACCAAAGAATACACGCACAGATTGCAAGCATCCAAATGTGAACAGAAACAAAAAAAAAAGGCAAAACAAAAAGAATCCAAATGCTGTGTGGCCCCCAAAAACCCCATTCACCAGCCACATTAGACCACAGGCCAACAATTAACACTACTACCACAGGCATTAAATAAACCAAATGGACCTATGATTTTTAAATAAATACAACAGATGCATAGCAGTTCCAAAGCATTTCAAAGAGTTTTGAAGGAAAAGTTACTGAGAAAAGTAGTATATAAAGCAAAGATAGTTAAATATTTAATTAAATACTCTGCAAAATTAAAAAACTATCAATGCGAAAATACCAATTTCACTTTCACACTGTAACTTCATAGACCACACCTCATTACCTTATCCTTCCTCTCTCAGCATACTGTAGTGGCAGAGGACACAGAGCAGGATCTCTATGACCCGAGCAGATGGGGTAGAGGAGGAGAGAGTCCTGGGGCCCTCGGTGGCTTTTCAGGTTTTTATTGGGATTTACCAGGTACACAACAGGTAGGGGTGCTGCCAGCCTCCCAGCCCCCAGCAAGTCTACACTCTTTCTGGTCTCTCCAGCGTTCTCTCTGCTTCTCTGCTTTCCTCTCTCATGGTTCTCCTGGCATCCCTGTGAAGCTGCCCTTATAAGCCCAGTCTCTCAGCACAGGTGTACCCACTTCCGCATGCCCACACCCTACTCCAGGTGCCCGCCATCGGGCATGCATTCAGGACCGCAAGGATCCATCATCAATCCTAATGGCGGGAGGGCAGCAGAAAAGCCTGGTATCATTTTCATTTACCCTGCATATAGACAATCCAAAATGAAAACTAACTGTAGGGTAAGGTAAAAAAGTATCAGGCTTTTCTGCCCTCCTGCCATTAGGGCTGATGATGGATCCCTGCAGTCCTGACTGCATGCCTGATGGCGGGCACCTGGAGTAGGGTGTGGGCATATGTAGATGGGATTCACCTGGGCTGAGAGACTGGGCTTATAAGGGCAGCGTCACGGGGATGCCAGCAGAAGAGCAGAATGAAAAAGCAAAAGAGGGGGAGAAAATGCCGGAGAGACCAGAAAGAGGGAAGACTTGCTGGGGGCTGGGAAGCCTGCCAGCCTCCCGGCCCCCCAGCACTCCTGCCTGCCAAGTACCTGATAAACCCAATAAAAGTCTGCAAAAGGACTCCTCCTGTACCCCATCTGCTCAATCATAGAAATCCTGCACTGTACCTTTCTGCTCCTCACTAACCTTTAAAGATTATTTTCAAACATGATGCACCAATGGTCTTCCACTTCTGGGCTTGACAGTAAAAGGGACTAGTTACCCTGCCCACCTGAAATTGCTAACTAACAAACCAGGTTTCATAAACCTTGAACACCAACACCCTCAGAGCACACAGGCACAGGGATGGAGGAAAAGAGACCAACACAGAGCATTCTGGACATTTGTAGAAGTTCTTCTGATAGTTTTCAGCTGAGTATTTGATCAGCCTACGCATGGGAGGAGTCTCCCCAAGACCTTAACAAGAAGCACAAGGGATTACAAGAAACAATTATCCAAATTCACACATAACCAGAGTAAAAAACCTCATCTTTCACATAGCACTGGGTGGATTACCCAAGAGGTTTGCCATAACAGTGAGACAAAATTACCCCCAAATTCAGTGTTGCTCTCTTCCCAATTGGCGACACTTAAAACAAGGCCTCAAAGAACCACACAGTTACCAATGCCAGTATCCAACAGGTGAAATTGGTAATATCTAAAGTCCAATCAAAAAGTAAGGACTTCTAAAAGGGGAAAGGGATAAAAACATCAATTAACCAGAACCAACCAAAGGTAACACAGGTGATAGAATTAGTAAACAAGAACATTGAAACAGTTCCAAATCTGTTTCCATTTTCAATAAATTGTAGAAAAATTAAACATGTAAGCAGAGGCATTAAAAATACTTTTCAAGACCCCAATCAAACTTACAGAGACTATAACTGTGATCTAATAAAAATTACATTAAATGGGATGAATCGCAGAATAGGAATTGTAGAAAAGATAAATGTATTAAAGGCACAGCAATAAAAACTACATAACAAAGATCGGCGGCGGGGAAAGACTGAAAAAATGAACATTGGTATTTAGTGAGCTGTGGGATAACTTCAAGTGGCCAAAAAAAGACATAAGACTAATTAACAAAGACATAAGACTAAAAACTATCAGAAGAACTTCTATACCCCTTATACATGGAAATCTACAAGAAATTGCTGAGAGAAATTAAAGAAATAGAAATACCATATTCACGGATCAGAAGACACAATATCATTAAGATGTTGTTGTGCAACCGTCCCAGGCCGGGCAGGTTCACCAATGATTCAGGCCGCTTAAAAGAGAACCTTGGAGCCCTTGGCATCAGCCCCATAGGTTTTCTAATAGTAGGCGGGGGAGACAGCAACTTTGCCTCCCCTGCAAATTTCTATACAGCCTTTCCTCTGGACTTTCTCTGGTGTTCTCTTGTGGTCTCTTCCTCTTGTAGCTATCCTCCACCGCCATTGTCCCTGAGTAATGCTGCCCTTACAGCCCTGACCTCCTAGACACAGGTGTGCCCACTTATGCATGCTCACACCATACTCCAGGTGTCCACACTCCAAAGTGCTTGCTGAATTCAAGGCTGCAGGTGACAGCCACAGAGGCCAGCAGTGTAAAAGCCTGAGCATCTTCATTTACCCTACAGAAGTCAATTCTCTCATATTAATCAGTGCAATTCCATTCAATCCAATTTCAACCAAAATTCCAGCAGATTTTGTTGTGGAAGCTGACTTGCCAATTCTAAAAGCAATATGGAAATGCAAAGGATCTAGAATACCCAAAACAACTTTGAAAAAGGAGAATGCAGCTTGTGGGTTGCATTAGGACTTATAAAAGCAATGATCAAGACTGTGTGATCTTGTCATCAAGTCAGTAAACAGATCGAATGGAAGACTGGAGTTGAGAAATATACCCACACAGGTTAGCCGAATATTGCCAAAGGTAAAAAAGAAATTCAGTGAAGAAAGGGCAGTGTCTTTAAACAATGGTGTTTGAATAAAAGGTTATCCTTACAAAAAAAACATGAACTGGAAAAAAAATGAATAGGGATGCTGGAAATGTTCTACATCTTGATCTGGGTCATGGTTATCAGGAAGAAGTTCATTAAGCCATATATTTAATATGTGTGCACTTCACTACAAGAACGTATACCTCAAACTCAAAAGGGGACAAATAAAGTTAGCACATACATTACAATATAACATGAGATCCCATGTTGATTTTTTAAACAGTACTTCTTTCTACTGATTCAACATTTCAAACACAGAGAGAGAGAGAGAGAGAGAGAGAGAGAGAGAGACTTACATGTCTGGAATTAGGTTCACCTAATATCAATGATGGTAACTTACAGAGGATCAAGTTTGGAATAATATTTTTTTTTTACTTTCATCTTCACGTTTTTCTGCATTTCTATTGCTTGAATTGTTTTTAATGAATGGTTACTATTTTTATAAAAATGCAATGAATTTTAATTGAATGCAAAGTTATTAACAGCAATTAATTCTAGAAGAATATAAGTGATTTATATTTCCTTCTCTGTAATTTTCTGTATTTTTTCAATTCCTTCACTTAAAAATATTAATAAGACTACAGACTACATAACAACATGAAAAATTTTTGTTATGCTAAATAAAGTTACCTTTGTTACAATTATTAAACCTCCACATATACTTAAACAGTCACACAAAAATCTTAAAAAGAAAAACAATAGAAAAAATGGAGTATTTTGAGAAATAAAACTGTTAGACAATATTTCTCTCATGATTTTTTGCAATAAAATTTTAAATTAAGTATGATTTGCATGATATTTGTGTGATATGATTTTTGAAAAGGAAAATGGAGAAAGCTACAATGATGAGTGTGCATAGGAAGAAAACAGAAAGCATTAAACTTTGTTGAAGATCCCACATATACCTAACAATGAAGAAAGAGAATCTTTTCAACAAACTGTGCAGGAGTAACTGGACATCCACATGCCAAGTAGTGAATATAGATACAACTGTTACACTAGTCATAAAAATTAAGTCAAAATGGGTAACAGACCTAAATGTAAAAACAAAATGTAAAACTCCCAGAAGTTAACATAGGAGAAAATTTAAATAACTTTAGGGGTGGCAATTACTTTTCAGATAACTCTATGACCTAAGAAAAAATGAATAAACTGGCCTTTATTAAAATTAAAAATGGGGCCTCCCAGGTGGCGCAAGGGGTTAAGATGTAACCTATGAGGCTATCGGCAGCCACTGCAGCATGAGTTCAATCCCGGGGCAAAGAGCTACCCACATGGTGCAGTAGACCTCTCCTGACTCACCCACTGCTTCTCTCGGCAATGTACGTCAGTAGATCTGCCTGTTCTGTTCCACACTCTGTCTCTGGTGAATCCTCTCACCACCACCACCCCCCGCAAAACCTCTGGCCTGTACCCCAGTTCTTGTATGTGTAAATAAATCTTTAAAAAAAATTTAAAAATTAAAAATTAAATTAAAAATGCCTGCTCTGGAAGAAACTGTTATGAGAATGGCAAGAAAGGTCACGCTGGGAAAAAATACATTTGCAAAACACATACATTCACATACTTCCACAGCATTGTCTAAATGATAGTGGAACAAACACTCCCCTCTTAATTGCACAGCAGCAGAGACTGAACAAAGACAATCATCAAAAATACTCAGTCTCTGGCAAGGGCCTGGGAAAACAGGTCCCTAAAACACCACAGTGGGAATGTAAATTACCATCTTTCTGGAGGGTATTTTGGCTCTATCTGTCAAAATACAACCTGCACATATACTCTGATGCAGTCATTTCATTGCCATGGCCATGATTTCATACCATGGATATAGTCCCCAGTGAATCTCAATGCTCACTGTAACATATATTTAACAGGAAAGAACAAGAAAAAAAAAAAAAAACAGCGATTGTTAAAAGGAGGGGCGCTAATTAAATAGGTTATGGTGCATCCATGACAGAATGCTATTTAGTCCTTAAAAAGAATAAGCCAGATTGACAGGTGCTGCCAGAAAAGTCCCCAAGATACATAATGACAAATGAATAAAGGTTCAAAGTACACACATTATGATCCTACTTGTTTAAAAGTTCTACAATATAATGTCTGTATGAAACAGATACACAATTTTGAGTATTTCTTAAGTATATATAAATTCATAAGTAATATTATACATTAATATATTAAAGAGCAGGTCTTCACTTCTCTTTATTTTGTTCCCCTTGAAATATCTGCATCTTCTAAATACGTACCTTTTAAAAATTATACATATAATTTTAGAAAATCATATCTAATTTTATGGTGATGAGGGTTCACAAGGCAAGATCAGGGGACCTTTTTTTTTTTTTTAAGATTTATTTATTTATTTATTTACACAAGCACTGGGTACAATCAGAAGCGCGGCAGGGTGAGAGAATTCACCAGAGCCAGTTGCTCTATCTTTAATAAATGTTTTATTTATATATGTGCCTATATTTTATGTTTTACAAACACTCATGAACCTACATATAATTAATTCTAGCTTCCTTCTCTGACTCTCAAATTATCAAATAATCACCATGTTAGTTCAGCTACACCATTTCTTGGTTATAAGGAGAACATTCTGACACCTGGGATCAAAGTTCCTAGTGAACCTGGGAAAGCTATTTCTGGTGGGAAATTAACCTGTCTGAGGGGACTCCTGGCAAACATTAAAATCAAGTTCCATTTGAAAAGCCAGTGGCAATACTTAAAACCCAAAGTTGCCATTAGCAGCTACCTCCCACACACTCGGCCTGAAATATTGTTTCATCAAAGCTGCACCTCAAGGGCGGAGGAACTTTTCTGCAAAGCCCGAGGAAACCATCCATTGAAATATCTAACTGTCCTGCAATACTTTTATTCTGTACTTTTTAAATGGTTAAGAATTTCATTTATGAATCTTAAGGTACTGGAGATTGTCCCAACAAATAGGAATAGCATTAAAATATATATGTATACATATAGTGGTATGCTAATACAGTGTGGCTTTTAAGTGACATTTTTGACACATCTGAGGGGAAGAATTGAAAGAGAATTTTTAACATTCACTATTCAAAAAGGGAAAACAACTGCTCAGGGATACAAAATATAAAGCTAAACTAATCAACCTTTCAAAGGACAGTGGACTCTATGATAATAAGTCATTTATTTTGTGATAAAATAATAGGCCCAAGGAAACATGAAAGAAACTTGCACACACCATCTTCAGGAATGCTCAATTTTATAAACATGAGCCTAAAATGGGCTTTCCTTTTTGAGGTCTGTTGCCAGAGCAACCAGGAAAGCTAGTCTTTGAGAGAGAATTCAAAAGCAGGTTAAGGATAAGAGGAGGTAATCAAAGTTTTCTATCAGGAATACAATGTGGCAAGAAGAGTAACACAAAGAATACAAATTGCACAGACAGACAAAGCAGCAACTTCAGAGTGACAGAACAAATTACTAACAAGAAATAGCATCCTCTATTCTAATTTCCCCCACTTTTACTGCTATAATTGACATATAACATTGTATTCATTTAAGGTATATAACATAATGATTGTGTAGATGTGTATATTTCAAAATAATTACCCCAGTAAGTTTTGTTAACATCCATCACCTCACAGTTAGAAATTTTTTTCTTGTGATAAAAACTTGTATGATTTACTCTCCTTGCAAATTCCATCCCCCAATTCCAGCCTTCCCTGAAGTACTCTTCCCCATCCCAAACTCCAGAATAATACTAAAACCCTCCACACATTCACTTGCCACTATCAAGGAGAGTTAGCAACACCCTTATTCCAACGCCAACATATTCCCATGACTCAAAGAAAAGGTGAAATACAAACATCAACACTCTGACATCAACAATATCCAATGTTACACAAGGTCATAAGTCATCATGAATCCTAATTCTTATTAAACATGCCCAGAAGTCTAGGTCTAGACACCCATTATACTATATTGGTATCAGAAAACTAAAGTCCCATTCTAATGTTCTGTGGTGGTCAAGGATAAGGAAAAGTGAAAAACAATAAGTAAAAAATGTCTATACCAATATCATGGTGTTAATGTAAAGTAATACAGATGGACATAAGAGATGGGTGGACAATCATATTCCACATCGTCATATTCTACAAAATCATATTGCACACCAGCCAGCAGCAGGAGAGTCCCCATGAAGAGAAAAGGAACAATCAACCAAAGGTAATGTCTGTTTCTCAATGTATCAATAAAAAAAGCTTTGAGTTTTTATGCTTTTTTTTTCAAATACAGGACATTGAGAGTAAATTTAACAAGATGGATATAAAGTATAAAAGATGGTGCATTTGTATATGGCTGACCACCTTCTGAGTTTCCACTCCAGTTCCACTGGAAGTAACCATTCCTTCTACTATAAATTCCCATCACATTTCACTGGTCTCTTCCAGTCTTATGTCATAGTTTTCACTCACATATTTTATACCTCAAGTATACTATATGCACAAAAGTAACATCATGCCTGATTCGTCTATATAAAACTCCAGGCATTCACTCCCACATGCAACAAATATTTACCAAGTACTACTAAGTGCCAGGCACTATACTACAAAATTGGCACTATAAACATATTATGCAAATTAATGTTGACTGTAAGCAGAAAAAAATTTTCCCAAAAGAATCCAAATAAATTCACATTATAATTCCAATAGGGATTACGATGGCAAGCTACTAATATTCTAGTTAGAGTTTAAGCATCATGAGAAACATTTTACTGCACCCAAGAATAGTGACATTTTACTGCACCCAAGAATAGTGACATCAAGAATGTGAGTCCTGCATATTTCTTCTGCATGGCCTACCAAATCTATTAAGTTAATGCCATACAGAGAATAACCAACTTAATCCTAAAAATTTTTGGTAGTTATGATTTTAATATGCCATCATCTTAAGTTAGAAACCCCTAAAGAACATATAGGGGATGGGTCTATCAGTCCATGAGTTATGGGCTGTTGTAAAAGTTCCATCTATCTGTGCATTCTAAACTTATTAACTACCAGGAACAGTCGGGCTTGGATGTAAAGAAAAAAATCAGGGCACTCCAGAAGATCTCCAAAACTCAAATAAAAGTTTGACACAGTTGTGTGTGGGGCAGTGGGGAGGGAGGACATTTTATTTTATGAAAAACATCTGAGTTGAAACTCAAATGTCAACAACATAAAAACATGTCATCATGCATTTTATGCAGGTTGCTTTTAGTCACTCCCTGTAGCATCCATAATGGTGTCAATTTCACTTCTTTAAAAAAAAAAAAAAAAGCCCTTAGAAGGGCCACCACTACCACTCCGAGCGTACAAATTCTGACAAAATAATGTGCATCGAAGATAATCTGAAATTTGCTTTGTTTTATTTTTAAGCACGGACAGGGATTAGAAAGGTAGTACAAAAATCTAAAATAGATGGGTGCCTTCAAATCCAGAATCCTACTAGCTCACTGCAGGCTGTATTTGTATTTGAGGCTGTAGCCATTCACAGGTGGTGGGAAGTGTGTAAGAACACAATCTACAACTCCTGACGGGGGGTCTCCGGACTCGGGGCCTTACACCCCGAAGTCCAGGATACAAGTACGTTCCTGGGGAGCACCACTGAAAGCAATCAATGAATAAACGCTGTATAAATGAATGAACACACCTTCACCTGGCTTGCTCTATCAAGCCCCAAACAGCGTGCTTTGAGGGCCCGGGACACTATTGGAGATCTCAGGCCCTAAAGAAAAGACTTTGAGGCGGGGTTCCTCCCTCTAGCCCCACCCCAGAGTTAAAGGGGGGACTGTGGGGTCCCTTGGAGCGGGTAAAAGGGGAGGCAAGGAGTAAAGAGAAGGACCCGCAGGCTGGAACCCAGCTAGCCCTTCTCCCTTCCAAAGCGGAGGTCGAGCCGCTGACCCCAGTCCCCGTGCCTGCCTCCAGCCTCCCTCACCTGATCACAGAGATGAGGAGCCCCGAGGGGTCTTTGCTTTTGCTCACTGTGCCTCTGTATTTCCCACCAGCTGCTTCTGCCGCCATCTTGGTACCGGGCGGGGGTAGTCAGTGGATTCAGGAACCAAAGCGAACGTACGCTCCTTGCAGGAAACTCCACCAATAGGAGACGAGAAATCCGGAGACACGGAACTAGATAACCCAATCGCTGGAGCGCGGAGGCGTGACTAAAGCTGCGAGTCCGGCCTCACGGGCGCCCTAAGCATTCTGGGAATCGTAGTTTTCCTTCCGCGGTTCATGGTGGCTCTGCAGACCTAAACCTTCCTGAAGTCACCTGTGTCTTCACAGTGTCTGGCTGTGCTTTGATGTCTGTGAGCAAAGTTTTTACTTTCAACACAAATGGTAAAAAAGAAAAAAACACGAATAAAATGGGGAAATGAATAGACACATATTTTTCCTTATTCCTTCTTCATTTTATGTGTAAGTTCAATTTGTTTAATGTCCCTATAGTTCCAGATTACCCTCAAAAACACACACAGGTGCACGCAAATGAATACTGACAAACAAAAGACTGAAACAAACAAACAGCAATAAAAAGCTAAACAGATTTCTGCTTCTATGTCTTCCCAAACTAAATAAAATATAGATCATAATAATGTCCATTAGTGCTTTGTTAATATTTTTACTGGCAAGTTTTCAGATTTCATGCATTTGAACCCATTAAATTTCTCATAAGGTCATAAAATGAAATGGAGTGGGAGGGGGTAGTTTAGCATATGTATGGAAAGTGAATGTAGAAACAAGATAATTATTGAGAAGGAGGCATTCTGCTTGATGGCAAAAAATAAACAGCATCTTCAGAGATGAATAGAAAGCAAACTCATGGGTCCTTCAATTGTGAAGCAACATGCACAGCATCAACTACTTTTATTTAGCAGAAACTGAGTTGGTAGTTTACAATGGCTAAAAAATGTGTGTGTGTGTATGTGTCTGTGTGTGTGTCTGTGTGTGTGCACCTGTGTGTAGGTTGTATATATGTAAAATCTAGGGAATTTGTTCCTAAAGATGCAGAAAAATATTGAAATTTTAAAAGCGTAGAAGTACTATATTAATTCTAGAATAACTATGTGAGGATATTACATATAGCCACTGGAAATAACAAGAAAATGTTGGTGGTGTAAATATAAAGAGCAGGCTATAAGATTAAATTACTTGTGTGTATAGAAAAGCAATTGGATCTAATGACTGAGAATATAGACAGTAGAGGGGAAAACACTTGATTGTCTACTTTGATGCAGAAAAAGCTTTTGATAAAATCCAAGACTTTTCTTGATGAAACACTCAGGAAACTAGAAATAGAAGGGAACTTCAACATGATAAAGGACTTTTATTAAAAAACCACAGCAAACATCATATTCACAGGTGAAAAACTGAAAGTTTTCAGCTCTGATCAGGCATGAGATAAGGATGCCCATTTTTGCCACTTTTATTCAAAATGTTCTGGAAATTCTAGCCAGGGCATTAAGCAAGAAAGAGTAAGTCATCCAAATTGGAAAGGAAATAGTAAAACTATTTCTATTTGTAGACAAGAAAATCTACAAATCTATTTGTAAATTTTACATACAAGAAATTCTAAAGAGGGCCTCCCCAGTGGCACAGCGGGTTGAGCACAGCGCTGTGAAGCTTTCTGCAGCCTCCACAGTGCCAGTTCGATTCCCGGCCAGCCAGAGAGAATCCCACATGGTGAGGCAGACCTCTCCTGTCTCCCCTGCTCCCCTCAGCAGTGCTTTCTGTCCGCCTGCCTATTCTCCTCCCCGCTCTGTCTCTGGTGAATCCTCTCACCCTCCTGCGACTCTGGCCTGTACCCCAGCTCTTGTATAAATAAAAAAAAAAATCTTAAAAAAAAAGAAAGCAATTCTAAAGAACAAAGAAAAATTAGAGCCAAGAAATGAATTTAGCGTGGTTACAGAATACAAGATCAACCAGAAAAACAACAGTAGTAGCTCTCTACAATAAAAATGAACAATCCAAAATGAAAATTAGCAAAACAATTCCACTTACAATAGCATCAAAAAGAATTAAATATTTGGGAATAAATTTAACCAAGAAGGTTAATGGATGTATACCCTGAAAACTACAATTGAATAACTGGGCAATGGACTTGAACAGACATTTCTTCAAAGAAGATAAGCAAAAAAGCCAAAGGGCCTGAAAAGATGCTCAACATATTAGTCATTAGGGAAATGCAAATCAAAACCACAATGAAATACCACTCAACACACACTAGCATGGCTATAACTTTTTTTAAAGAGAAAATAAATGGTGGCAAGAATGCGCAGAAATTGGGAAAATGCCTTGCTGCTGAGAGTGTAAAACAGTTTAGCACAAGGAGAAACACATTAGTTGCATCTCAAAAGGTTTAACATAAAATAACCATAGGACCCAACAATTCCACTCATAGGACAGAAAGTCCCAAAGAATGAAAACAACTGCTTCAAGAAAGCCTTACACACAAACATTCACAGCAGTTCTGTTCACAAGAGCCAAAGGGAAGAAAAAGGCTGAAATACCCATCAGTAGATGAGTGCAGTGTCATACATGGTATATGATGGAAATAGAAGCAAAGCATGACATCGCCATACAGTCATAAAGAGTGAAATATTGGGCCTCCCTGGTGGCGCAAGGGGTTAAGCACAGCACTGTGTAGCTATCCACAGCCTCTACAGCACGAGTTCCGAGTTCCATCCCTAGCCAGGGAGCTGACCCACATGGCACAACAGACTTCTCCTGTCTTGCCCACTGCTCCCCTCAGCAGTGTATTTCAGTCAGTCTGCCTGTTCTGTTCCCCGCTCTGTCTCTCATGAATCCTCTTACCCCCCACACCTCTGGCCTGTACCCCAGTTCTTGTATGCATAAATAAATAAATCTTTAAAAAAAATAAAAGGGAAGAGTGAAATATTGATGCGTCTACAACATGGTGAAACCTTGAAACATTGTGCTAAGTGAAAGAAGCCAAACATAAAAGGTTTCATTGTAGATGAGTCCTTGAATATGAAATATCCAGAATAAGCAAATTCATACAGAGGAAAAGCAGGTTAGTGATTGCCAGGGGCTAGGACAGGTGGGGATGAAGAACAACTGCTCTGCTAGATATGGGTCTCCCTTTGGGTTTGATCCTAATATGCTGGAACTAATAGGGATGGGGAGGCATGATTCTGTGCATGCATTAAAGGCCATGAATGATAAACCTCAAAATGGTTAAAATGATAACTTTCTCCCTACTAAATTTTTATTAAGTCAACATTGTATGTTTCAGGTATACTGGTATAATTTAGCATCTGCATACACTACGCCATTAATTTAATTAATACCAAAAAGTTTGTGTTCTTAAAAATGGTTTGATGTTATATGTATTTTGTCGCAATAAAAACAGTCAGAAAAACAGGTCATGCAGTAACCTACATTCAATCCCAGCATTCTACTTATTGCCTAGGTTACCTTAGGAAAGTAACCTAAATTTCTTTGTGCCTCAGTTTCCTTATCTGTAAAGCAGATGATAATGCTACTTCCCTGAGAGGGTTATTGTGTGACTATGGGAGATATGTAGGACCTACACTTGGTAAATAGTAACTGTGATTACTAAAGAATCATGCAAATTTTGTTTAAAATACACTCCTGCTGGTGTTATGAAGTTGTTTTGAGGAGCAAGAATATGGACAGTTTTTCATTTTGTCTTTACACATTTCCCTGTTTCCCACATGTTTAGGAGTTGCTTTAGAAACTCAAGTAAACAAAAGAAGCTGTTGTTGTTTAAGGAAGAACTGGCTAAGCATCAAACACGATGGGCTACTTTAATCACTAAGTGGAAATGCAATTATGTGATCACTAATCAATACACCCCAATTAAACATTCATCTACTAAATCTGCTTTTGCTTTTCTGTTCCACTTTCTTCACACCCCAACTCAGGAAATCCTACCCATGGTGCCGTACATGTGCAGGTAACTAACATATCCTTTCACATTGCTTCTATTCTAGATTAACTGAATGAATCAAAACTTGGGCCAAATTGAACAATGAAAAAAAAAAATCAGGGAAAGCTCAGTGGAGCCACCCATTTGTAATCTTTACCCCTCAATACAACTCAAACTATCAAGTTACCTGGAACAAGCTAAAGTTTACAAATATCCAAGGGATTGATTTTAGATTCTTCTGTGTGGAAGCCTGACACGTTACACAGGGAAATAAAGAAAAGGAAAGTAGAAGTGACAGTGAACCAAAGCATCTATTGAATGTCCAGAGAATAAGAGCATAAATGTTGCAGATGTTTCCATGCCAAGTAAGCAAGGAGACTTGGATGACTTGGAACAGGTCTGTTAAATTAAACTGGATCTTAAAAAAAAAAGTACAGTTAAACACCTAAAGAGAAGGAGAACATCTAGATAGATCAAGGTGTAAAATGAAAACATACCTCCTGCATTAAGGGTATAATTTGACTAGACTAAGGTTCATGAGGACGGAGCAGTGTCCAGGGGGAATTGATGCATAGAGATCTGCTCAGAAATGACCTTGAACCCCATGGCCAGGCATTGGATATGTTTGTTCAATGAATTTGAGAAGCAGTGTATGTTCAGGTCTTGTTTTATGTTGTCTATTATATTGTAAACCAGGGCAGACTGTTTCTTATTATTACATTTGTAAATATACCCAGAGGCTCTTAAAGCCACGGGAACATCCAATTAAATTAAAATGCTTTGACCTCTTTGGATGAGAGGTTCTATATAAATCCCAGGTATTGATATTCTTATTATTGTGGATAAATGAAATGTGTGAGTGAGGCTAACTCAGCAATAGAATGACTTCCCTGAGACTCATAAAAAAATGCCAGGTCTGGGTGTCTGCAGGAACCCAGCACAGAATCAGGGGATTTTAAAAACAGTATCTCATATCAGCCATGGGGGTGGAACTCTGGAAAAGGAGCCATTTCTTACCCCCATCAACATTGCCTGCCTATGGCGGTCAGCTCACCTAAGGTATAAAAATGTGCCTTAGACTTGGCTACATAAATCAACGCACTGCATATAAATTATAATCTGAAGAAAAAAATACAAGGATAATTTCATCACAGAAAAAGCAACTCTTTTACTCATACAGATTTAAATTTTCTACCAGCTTTCCCATTACTTTGGTTAAATAAATCTTACACAAATATAGGCTTAGTATAAGATATATACTATACTATTTGGGGGGAAGTTTTATAAGATCACAATAGACTATTCCTCTTTCCAGTTGATTTTGTTTTTCATACTCTCAGTACCTGGCTAAGCCTATTTCTATGATGGGGGAATTATGATTTAATCTTCTTGTTGCACTTGAGTTCCTGAGTGTTTTAGGAGAAGTTGGCCAAAGGGGTATTTTCAGTAAAAAAGTACAACTTGGTTAAAAAAGGCAGTGTCTTTTCTGTGGGACACAAGCCAGGTATTGGTGGCCAACACTATCCTCAACTCTCTCTAGAGTCCATCATTCCATCATTTATGCAATGAAGGCATAGAATGTTCCAGGTACTATGTACTGCTAAGTACCTTCTATCCCCACCCAGATCTCCAGCCAATGCATCCGAATGCATTTTTCTCACCTGCTTCCATCACCATTGGTTTCTTCTCTTTGATTTTGATTTTAATAAATGACTCAAACATCTACTGAGTGAAAACTTAAAGAGTGAGAAAAAGTATTTGCAAATTATGTGTCTAATAAGTCCAGTGTCCAAAAAGTATAAATAGATATTTCAACTCGAACAAAAAGACAAATAATCCATTTTTTCAAATGAGCAAAGGAAATGTATATCTGCAAAGAAGATATACAAATGGCCAAGAAGCAACTGAAAAAATGCTCAATACCTTTAGTTGTTAAAGAAATGTAAATCAAAACCATAATGAGGGCCTCCCTGGTGGCGCAGCGGTTGAGCGCTGGGTTGCGAAGCTGCCCACAGCCTCTGCCGAGCAGGTTCGATTCCCAGCTGCTCCCCGGCCACCGGAGGAGGGTCCCACATGGCGCGCAGACCTCTCCTGCTGCCCGCTGCTCCCCTCAGCAGTGTACTTCGGTCCTTCTGCCTGCTCTGCTCCCCGCTCTGGCTCTGGTGAATTCTCTCACCCTCCCGTGCTTCTGACTGTACCTAGTGCTTGTATAAATAAATACATAAATCTTTAAAAAAAAAAAATAATGAGATACTACTTCCCATCCACTCTAACGGTTATTTTTTTTTTTTAGAAAAAATAAAGAAGTGTTGGCAAGTTTTTGAAGAAGTGGCTCCTTAGGATATTACAAGTGAGAATGTAATATAAACCACTATGGAACAGTTTGATGGTTCCTCAAAAAATTAACCACCAGATGACCTGGCAACTCACCAGTATGTAAATACACAAAAGAATTGAAAACAGGGGTTCAAATGAAAACATGTACACAAATGTCCATAGTAGCAGTACTCACCATAATCAAAAGGCAGAAACAACCCTAATGTCCATCAATACATAGATGAATAAATAAAATGGTCTACCATACAAAGGAATATCATTCAGCCATAGCAAGGAATGAAAACTGATAGATAATACAATATGTATGAATCTCAAAAACAACATGCTAAGTGAAAGAAGCCAGCCACCAAAGAACAGACATAATATGCTTCCATTTATATGAAATATTCAAGAAGAGGCAAATCCAAAGAGACAGAAAGATTAGAGGCCAGGGGGAGAATATGGAAGTGACTGCTTTCTGGGTCTGGATATGTGTTCATGGGGTGATGAAATGTTTTCTACCCAGATAGTATTATATACTGTTGTGAATATATTACATGAAACTGATTGATACATGTTAAAATGGTTGAAATTGGTGTGCCTAAATGCATTTTACCTGAAATTCATATTCATATAAGGTGAGACAGAGGCAGAGATAGAGAGCTCAATCTAAGATCCTGTAAGTCAACATTTAGTTGGTCACCAAGTTCTACCAATTTGACCTGCGTGACATTTCTGCCCTCTTCTCTGCATGTGCACTCCCATTGCCTTGACCAGGTCTTCATCTCTCCCCTCAACTCTTTATTGAGTAGTTTCCCACTTCTCATCCCTATCTGCTGCAGAGTCCTCCTTCCAACTAACTCACCACATTTCTTCCTGAAACAATCTAAAGCAGGAATCTCATCCTTCCACTCCTGCTTAAAAACTTCAAGGGTTCCCATTGGCCATGGCATTGGTTTTCAAACTCTTACTTAGAGAACAAGTTACAAACTATGCTTCCATTTTCCTTAGTGGTTGCTCCCCATTGTATGCTATTCAGTAGCCATGTCCCATATATGCAGGTCCTCTTATTTTTTCTTTTCCCTCCAGACTTTTGATCAGCCTAAAATGTGTCTGAACTTCAGATTCCATATCTGTTAAACTGTGGATCTCTACCAGCTGGTTAAAGTTCTGCCCACCTTGAAGGTCAAGGTCAGTAGCTCCTGCACCACATCTGCACTCACCACAGCTCCCTTAACTCTTGGTTAGGAGCAGTTATGACAAGATAATTTTATTTTTACAGAGGCTGTATTTGTTCCCTTTGGTCTTGTTAATTTTAAATTTGAATGCAAAAACACTGTTGTATTCATTTTCATACCCTTGGTGCCTTCCACAGAATAGGGTCCATATCTGTTGAATTGAAACATCATCGATATTACTTTACTATATAATAAGACAAAGATTGAGTCTCTCTAAAAGACTTGATTTTAAGGAAAATCACACCAGAGAGGCTGGTAAAAGTCACCACAGTCATCAAACTAATGATAAGTTATTTAAATGTCATATTTCCTTTGGCAATTTTAAAATGACTTCACCAGTTTAGCTGAATTAACTCAAACTTAAATTGTCTTATGGGAAGAATAACAAATATAGAAGCCATTTTTGACTGATTTATAGATTATAATCTCATTTTAACATATACGATCATGAGGAACACTAAAATAGAATTAGCAACATAATTTCACATATGAATTTTTTCACAGTGTCTAGAGCAACATCTTCTAACATGCTGTTTACACTTTCATATATATAAGAAACAGTAGACAATACAAAAAAATCTGTGTTTTTTTTTTTTTTTTGTAAAATTACTTGGAGATGTTTATTGTGGAATGAAATAAATATCCCAAATGCAAATGCTTTTCAGTTTCTATTTAAACACTTACTTGATGTCATGTCCCTAACTGGTTCATCATGCGTGATTTAAAAAACAAAACAAAGCAAACTTGCACTGGACAGTTTAGTCGTGATGTTAGCCATTCCAAGATTTCAAGTATTGATGTCTCAAGAAGTTCAATCATCCTGAAACCACACTTCCCACTGTAAAGGGTATGAATTTTGGGCCTCCCCTGGTGGCGCAGCGGTTGAGCGCTGGGTTGTGAGGCTGCCCGCAGCCTCTGCAGCACCAGTTCAATCCCTGGCCATCGTTGAGGGTCCCACAAAAAAAAAAAAAAGGGTATGAAGTTCAACAGCATGACCACCATTTATCTTCCACTCATCTAAGATGAACGTCACCCATCCACAGACGTCACTTGATTCATCGACAATTCCCTTTGCTATTCAGAGATTGAAAGGCCCCCAGGACATCCCAAATCACAGCTCGGATCCATTAATTCTGCATGAACTGGTAGATCGGGTCTAGACTCGTGCTATCCAGACTCTCCTCTGACACCCAGTGATGTCTTCCCTTTCCCTGAACTGACATGACACAAGGGAGGAGAGGAGTCAGAACATGAGAGGTCATGAAATAAAAAATCAAGGGCAAAAGCAGAAAGGAACCCTTAAAGAGAGTCAGACAGAAAAGGGGGATTAAAAAATGTCTTGGTGAGAAGAGACTGAGCTTGTTGACTACCAGGTTGCCCATCCCTGTCTAAGTCCACAGACCACGAAGCCAACCTCCCATCATCATTTTTTTATACTATGGAAGTAATATTTATGGCAGAAAAAGATATGGAACAATAAAATTAATAAAATACACCCTTACTATCAACTACTGAGAGATAACAACCATTAACAATTTGTTTTATCTTCTAAGATTTTGTTTATGATATGCAATATATTATCGTTACTTATATTATTTTAAACACATAAAAATAAACATCTTTCTGGACCATTACACAATCTACTACTAATTATTTTTAAGTAGCTGTATAGTAGCTCTTTGAATAGATACAGGATTATTTAGCCAATCTTCTATTTTGGGGCATTTGAGTATTTTGCTTTTTTTTTAAAGATTTATTTATTTATGGATACAAGAGCTGGGGTACAGGCCAGAGATGTGGAGGTGAGAGGATTCACCAGAGACAGAGTGGGGAACAGAACAGGCAGATCAACTGAAATACACTGCTGAGGGGAGCAGCAGGCAAGCTAGGAGAGGTCTGCTGCACCACGTGGGTAGCTCCCTGGCCGGGGATCAACATGTGCTATAGTGGCTGCTGACAGCTTCATAGGTTGCATCTTAACCCCCTGTGTCACCAGGGAGGCCCCACTTTTTAAAATTTTATCAGTAGTTTTACAATGAATGTCTATTGAACAGAGATTATCAGATGGAACTGGTTCAGCTGACTAGTGAAAAAGCAACTGCCTGCATAATATATACTCTGATTAACTCTCAAAATTCATTTTGCCTCTATTGTTGAACTCATCTGAAAAAGTCACTGTGTTTGGAAGGAGTATTAACACATTAAGACTTAGAAACCTAGGGCCTCCCTGGTGGCACAAGGGGTTAAGCACAGCACTGTGACACAATCTGCAGCCACTGCAGCACGAGTTCGATTCCCCACTCAATCAGGGAGCTGACTCACATGGCACAGCAGACCTCTCCTGTCTCACCCGCTGCTCCCCTCAGCAATGTGTTTCCTTATATCTGCTTCCCACTCTGTCTCTGGTGAATCCTCTCACCACCCACATTTCTGGTCTGCACCCCCGTTCTTGTATGCATAAATAAATAATTCTTTAAAAAAAAACAAAGACTTACATACATATTCATTATATTTTATATACACATTTTTTCCAACACATGTGTACCAACAGACATGTAAATGCTATTCAAAGCAGTATTATTCATAATAGTCCCAAATTGGGCATTATAAGAAACATCCATCTGCACAGAATGCATAAACAGTGTCAAAGTCATACAATAGAACACCCTAGAGCAATAAAAAAGAGACCAACTTCTCTTACATACAACTGCATGTATGAACCAAAAAAATATAAAATGGAATGAAGACAGACACAAAAGAGGGTATAGTGTATAATTCCATCTATATTAGCAGGCATGATAAATGATAGCATTATAAGTCAAGATACTGGTTACCTTTCAGGTAACAAGGAAAGAGTAGCAGTTGTGGGGGGAGGGTAATATTTCTTACTTAGACAGTAGTTACAAAGACATTTGCTTTATATTTTCTTAGTTTTATTTAGTATACTCTATAACTTATTTGAAAGTGACAATGTATTTTTGAATATATTGTTCACATCTGCCTGCAAATATACATGCATTCTGACTGTATTATGCTTTCACATGCATTATATATGCTTTAAGGACACAAGAAGCTGATAATGCTATCATCTTTGTTGGCTCCTGGGGTGGAACTGGGTGGCTGAAGAATAGGGGTGTTTTTTCAAATGTCAAGCCACATGATTGCATTATATGTTCAAAAAATAATTTAAATAAATTTTTACAACAAGCATTACTTGGTATAACATCCATTGTTCTGCAGACTTTGATAGTTTCAATAGTCTGGCGTTTACCTGGCATTTGTACTTTTGACATCAATCTCTGGCACTGCAGAGAACTCACACTGATCTTCTACTAAGGAGATCACAGTCTGTGAACTATTTGCACCTACTTGAGATGTTCTATGGCACTGTCCTCATTTTCCTGCCTGACATTCTTTGCCCATGTTCCTTTTCCAGCATTTCATTGGCAATTCTGATACAGTGTTTGAGAGTTTCTATACACAGTTCATTTACTTTTACACATTTGAAAAGTTACAAAATTTAAATTAAATGCTGAAAATCTCATCAAATTCTTTGCTTATGTAAATAATTGTTTGGAAGTACTACTGTTAGAAACACTTGTGCGCATTTAGAACATACAAAATAGAAGGCATTTGTTTAATGTTACAGGTTTGTGAAATTTTCACATTTAATTTCAAAAATATTAAGTAAATAAATGCCAGATATGCACACAATTCTTAAGAGTCATTACCACCTGTTAGCTGATCAGTGCCAGCATTTGTAAATGAATACATGTGGCTTTCACCTGTGCTGAATTCTGGGTTCTTTGGCTTGAGTGATCCTGTAGAAAATGTGCTCTTCCTTGGGAAAACATAAATAATATTTTTATATATGTAAGATTTTATATACTACATATGACAAATCAGCATGAGAAAGTGAAAAGCAAAATGCAGAGAACTATAGGAATGAGTAACAGGTGACTTAACACTTTAAAGAGTAAAATCTGTTCACTCCTACAGCTATTGACTGACTTGATAAAATATGAAAAATTCTAAATGTTCAAAAATTGCTTTTTCAAACAATAATCTCAGTTACCATGTGGGAAATCTGAAATAGACACAGAGTACTCTGGAATCTCTATTCATTTTTGTTATTCCTTCAGTCTTGGATGATACCTTAAAAGTTAAGAATGGTATGTCACTGGTACTGATCCAGTAGAACAGACGACTCTCTCACTTCTGAAGGTCATTGATTGCACCATGGATTAGGCCGTTAGGGTCTGTAGTGTGGTTGTGGAGTGAGGCAGGAGCACATGATAGGGGGGCCTCGGCAATAGTTACCTGCAGTAAATAACATTTCAGTATTAACCACACTGGTGCCTGACAGCAAAACAAAGCCCTGTTCTGCTCCTACTAACATAATCATCTCAAAACTAGTGCTTGACATATATACGAGGCCATGTTTGAGTCCCTCTATAAACCTTTCTAAGGAGAAATAAATATTCCAGTTTCCGACAAGAATTATTGTGGGGCAGAAACAATAAATTTAAATGACATTGAATTTCCACATTTGTTTTTAGATGGAAGAACAAAATGCAACCCATGAACTTTGATGGGATGCTAGATTTTTAAAGGCAATAACAACAATTATAAAAGCCTTGTTTAAGGCAATTCTGGAATTTAAATATGGATTGTATATTGTTCTTTTTTTCCTACAGGAGTCACAATAGTATTGTGGTTATATCATATAGGAAAAGTCCTTCATTTTAGGAAATTTGTATTGAAATATTTAGGGGTAAAAAAAAAATCATGATTTCTGCAGTTTATTTTTAGAAGGTTTGGGAGAAAAATAAGATAAGTACATGAACGGGTAAAGTAAAGGTGGCCAAATATTAGCACTTGCTAGATCTAGCTGTTAAGGTCCTCGTTATTCTGTCCTTTCAACTGCTCTGTAGATTTGAAATTAAAAAAAAAAGATTGGGGAGGTAAAATAAAAGAGATAAAATGTATGTGTGAAAAAAACATTAAAAATTGGATGTTCAGGGCCTCCCTGGTGGCACAAGGAGTTAAGCACAGCACTATGAAGCTATCTGCAGCCTCTGCAGCACAAGTTCAATCCCCGGCCAGCCAGGGAGATACCCACATGGTGTAGCAGACCTTTCCTGTCTCACCCGCTGCTCCCCTCAGCACGTATTTTAGCATATCTGTCTGTTCTGTTCCCTACTCTGTCTCTGGTGAATCCTCTCAACCCACACACCTCTGGCCTATACCCCAGTTCTTGTATGTACAAATAAATAAATATTTTTTAAAAATTGGATGCTCAGTACATACATAGAAACAAGGCAGATATGAAAAAATAATGAAAATGTGGAAGAAGGCATCGCCCTGCAGAAACACACCAGCAGTTTGGGGAATAACCCCAATGCAGTGCATGACTCCACTTGTATGTTACCATGTGGTTCTAGAAATGGTGCATTGAAAACATCACATCTTCCAGCCATGGCACAGAGAGAAAGAGAGAGGGAGAGAGAGAGAGAGAGAGAGTGTGTTTCTTGGTGCTCCCCAGAAAAACCATGCCTCAGTTCAAAGCATGGTCTCTTATCACAGCTGCTGGAGCCAAAAGTAGCTCCTCCCCCCCAAGGGGAACAAAACAGCTCTACCATCTCACCATCTACAGGAAACTCGGATTGTGCCCAAGCAAAGACAAACACCCAGAAAACAAAGCAAGGGAACCAAGAATAAAGTCAAAAATAAACCCTTGGACTCTGACAGCAGAATGGTGGTTGCCAGAGGGACAGAGTGGAGTGGGGAGGAAGAGATTTAGGGGTCAATTGGATGATACTGAGTGGAAACTAGACTATTGCTGGGAGAAGTGGGGTGGTTATACCTATAAGGTGTGAAATTATACTCTTGAAACTTATATCATGTTGTAAAACAATATTACCTTGAATGAAAAAAAAAATAGGGGCCAATCAGACCCAGGGTACAGTGCACTCTGAGACTTGTTACAGCACCTCGCACCCATTTTTGTAAACAGGTTGAGCAAGTGGCAAGCAATTTGTAGGACACATGGTAGTTTCCATAGAAAATATGTGATAAAGATTCAGTCCTTAGAGGGGCTACTCTGACAGGCAGGCAGAGCAAAAACCAGAGCAGAGCCCCTCTCTTCAACATTCCAGCTAAAGGATTTTACCAGGAGCATTGGAAGACATGCTTTAGAACATGTTTACTCTAAGTGCCTGGAGGAAAACATGTTATTTTGCTCACATAGTATACAGTCTTTATCAACAAATTTTTGCTACAATTTCCATAAGATTCTGAGATGAGGAATTTTTCAAAGTATTACTACATTTACATAGGGTAGACCCAGGGAGTCCCATGCCATGAAATCGGTATCCCCCTGTCCTGAGTAGGCAAAGGTTAAGCAGTCCCCTTTGCAGAATTTGATGTCAGCAGCCTATTTCTGTCTAGTATGCTATGTCACATTTACATGAGGGATACCAGGAGGAGAGGTTTTGAAATACTGAGCTGGAGATGGAATTAGGAAAAACCAAATTAAAGCAAAGGAAAAGAGAAAGACCTTCTTAGGAAACCCAGCAGGTGTGGGGTTATAGGAGGGAAGATTTGCTGACTCCAAGGATTATGAGTCAAACAGGGATAAGTAACAGTGGTTGGTATACACATGGACACACACTCACAATCACACAAACATACAAATACATATGAACATCCACAAACATATACACACAAACACACATATGTGCACATATAAAAAACAATATATATATATATACAAACACACACATAAACAAATAATATGCAAATCTACTCTATTTTTGCAAAAATCCATAGGCCATGAAAATTCTATTCTCCCAACAAAACAGGATGGCTGACCTCTCCTTCATCAGTCCCACTGTCTGAATCCTTCCATATGGCTAAAACAAGAAAACAAGGCGTCATTCTGCAGCACAGGTCTTTGGCATATCACACTGGGTTTGCATCAGATTTATTGCTGAATTTCACTAGCTTCTCCTGATCTGGTTTATTGCTGATTTTAATCTTGTTTGTTTTAAGCTTCAGAGTCCCACTGCAAAACACCTAATATACTCTTTGTAGCTAGAGACTATATAAATAAAATGTATCATATTCTCATTATAACCTCCATCGATCATCCACATTATGCGGCACCCATAGGTGGCCTACATTTTTAATTATTTCCCCCCAAAACTCTAAATTAATACAATGAATTTAGAGACTCCTCTACCTCTCATCAGAGCAAATAATTGAATACTCCATTATGATAATAAACCATTTTTTTTTTTTGTTGTAAGTGCTTGTTCCCATAGGGCTTTGCTCTGTGCATAAGTCTACAGGCAATAGTTTCTGGAAGGGCCAGTGTGTGTACTCAGATAATAATACTTTGTTATTTTGCTTTAAATGACTTTTACTGTAACAAGCCCTCCCAGTATGCTGTGGCAAAATGTATCAAGGGAGCTTCACTTATGGGCAGAAAAGCAGATGGAAGAAGACAGTGGCTTTTCTGCAACATCCCTATGAGTCAAGGGTAGAGAAAGAGATAAATTTGCAGCCCAGCAGTACTGGGGATGAGTAAGGCTGTTCTTAAGTTCTCTGGTCCAGCTCCATCCCCTCCCATTCAAGTGCTCCCTGGATTCAGGAGAAATGTAAGAAATTTCTAGCCAGGAATGACGGCTGTGTATATTGAATCCTTCGGGTGTTTTGCCTGAGATGGGTACCCCACAAATGTTAAATAATTGGACAAGAAATGTCACAGTCTTCCCTACCTGTGCAGTTCACCTGAGATACAGATGGGAAGAAGCACACAACTGTCATGCTTCTAGTAGTGGCCCAGAAGTGAGAGGGAAGAGGGGAAGAGACCTCATCCAGGTTTGCAATAGGAGGCTAACGTCTGCAGGCATGCATGGAAAAGATTGGACATTAAATGTGGTGTTGATGTGGGCAAAGGATCATAAGAAGACTTAGTGTAAGAGTGGATTGAGAGGATCTGGAAAGGAATCCTGTGGTGAGTTCTCTGGTCACTTTCTTCATTTATAAAAGGAGGATAATTGTGCTCACCTAGAGGCTTAAGATGAAAAGATCAACTTTTCAAAGTTTAAAAACCTTTGGGACATGGTAAATATACTGGTAGTTCTTTTATTACTGTTATGGATAACACTCAAATGATCACTATGCAGAAATTGGCCTTGTTGAAGTTTAGGGAGGAAAATATTCTCTTCTCCCCCCAAGAGGCTCTGGAGAAGCCTAAGAATTAAACTGACATAAGACAGATTCATAGGAAAAAGGCATACATATTTGATTAAAATTTTGCCTGTCTGAGGAGGCTTCACAAGAAATGAAGACCTGAAGAGGTGACCAGAGCAGAAAGCTTCTCTAGCTTTGTACCTTTAATACAAAGAAACCATAAATGGGTGAAGAAATGACAAGACAAAGGGGTTCAGGCTAGGGGAGGTACTCCTGTCCTCCTCAAATGCACTGTTGGAATCCTAACCTCCTGGGGAGGAAGAGGGATTGTTAGGGGGGGTGATTAGATTTTGAGGGTACAGCCCTCATGGTAGGGTGAGTGCCTGAAAAGAGAGACCCCCCCCACCAGCTCCCTGTCCCTTCCACTGTGTGAGGCTACAAAGAAATGTCTTAAATTGACAGCAGGATACTTGCTAAAACTGAATTTTACCAGGAAACAGACAGATGGGCCTAGAAGGGCTAGGAGCCTGACGGAAGTTTGGTCAATCAAATAATCTTTGTCAAGGGCCCTCAGCAAACCACACTGGCTCTGTGATCTTGGACTTCCAGCCTTCAGAACTGTGAGAAATAAATTTCTGTTGTTTATGAGCTACCCAGTCTGTGCTATTTTGTTACAGCAGCCAAAAGATTAAATTGTGGGTAAGTGACTAGGAGATAGAACGAGGGGGAGGGGCAGAACTCGTGGAAGATAAGGGTTATTTTCGTAGGTTTTTTTGCAGATCCATCTTAGCATCCACCCCCAGTGTCTGGTGATAAGGCCAGTCCTCTCTTTCTGGCACAGGGAAGGCATATTTTTCACCAGCATTTTTATGGTCTGTTTTTAGATATAAAGGGGGAAATCAGAGAGCCCATCCTATGTCACATGCCTTTAGCTCAAAATATGTCAAAGCGGCATGTTTGGGGATGGCATGTCCTAAACTCCGTCACCAGGCTGAGGAGGCAGCCAGTTCCATGGTGAGGATGGAGGACCAATAAAGGGCCTGGCTGCATAGACTTAACTCTCCCAACAAGACACCAGGGTAGAAATCACTCCTCAGTCCTACACTTCAGGGGGAACACTCCCGCTGAAGAGGAATATTAGCAGCGAGCAGGGGAGGATGATGATTAGTATCGATCAGCTCTCCCTTCAAAACCGCCAGTGACTCCCTATTGCTCAACAACAAATTCCTCAAGTCGCTGTCCAAGCTCTCTGCTGTGTGACCCCAGGCTGCTCAGCACCCCCAACTCCTGACTACCACACACGTTCATCTTAGCTCTGGGCCTTCTGTCCAGCCAGCTGCTGCTACTGAAGTCTATTCCAGCTAGAAATCATTCCCCTCAAGGCTTCTTTTCCAAAGGGGGCTATTTACCCAATTGGGTATGGGAACCCTTGACCACAAATGCCATTAAAACCCTTTGCATTCTTGTGTCTGTCCCTGCAATACACCTAAAACGTTTTCATAACAACAGTAGGATTTGCCCACACAGCATTGAGAAATGTATATACAGTAACTGACAGTCATTTTCAGCTTAAGCCCAGCTGTAACTGACATAGAGTGTCATTCTCTTGTGCTGCCAATTCCATCACCTGGAAGGGCAACCTGTGCTGTTGTGTACCCAGTCCAAGGGCAGAATCTCCTGGGGATGGGAATTTGATGGGGTGCCAGGAACACTGAAAGCCACCAGATGAACACAAAGTCTCTTTCTGAATCTTGTCTCTTGTACCACGCAACCCTGCAGTCACATAAATGACTAGCAAATAATCAATAGAGTTTGTGTCTGATGAGTGCACCTTCTGTAGAAAATCATATGAATTCAGGACTCAAAGACAGATCTTTTACAGGAAAATGCAAAAGGCATAAGGGCCCTTCTGTGATGCTGGTCATGTCCTATTTCTTAATCTGGTAGTAGCAAAATAGGGGTGTTCATTTTGGGCAAATCCATGCAGCGGCACACTTAGGAGTTGTGTACCTTCCTTTAGATGTGTTAGACTTTAATTAAAAAGCTCATTAAAGTATTAATGAAAATTGAATATGTTAAGTCTATGTACTATTTGAAATATTAAAGGAATTTTAATTAACTAGGTAAATGGACTAAAGATTAATCAGTTCATTTAAAAGTTATTGTTCAAAATTGACTGAATCTCTGAGATAGAATAATATGCTGAACTTCGAAACTTAAGGAAAATATTATTCAGCCATAAAAAGGAGTGAAAGATTGATATTGATGTGCCACCATGTAAAGGAATCTCCAAAATGATATGCTGGGAGGATGTGAAGGGAGTCAGACCTAAAAGATCACACATTGTATGATTTCATTAATAAGAAATGTACAGTGTAGATAAATCCATAGGGAAAGAAAGCAGGTTGGTGGCTGCCAGGATGGGAACCATGAGAAATGGGAGAAATTGCTTAATGGCTAGGGAGTTTTACTTTGGCGTGATGGAAATATTTGGGAACTAGATAGAGATTGTGATTGTACAACTTTTTGAATAAACTAAGTGGCACTGAATTGTTCACTTTAAATTGTCTAGTTCTACAGGAGACTGTGGTGATGGTGCACGGGTGCCTTGGGGAAGGAAATTCTATGGGGACTCAACCTGTTTAAAAAAACAGATAAAAATTAAAAAAACAAAAAAAACAATTTGCCAAATTTAACTTCTACATAAACGAATTATTAAAATAATAATAAATTAATATATGTAAAAAAATAAAATGGCTAATTCTAATCAAGAGTAATGATATTTTGTGACTTCTTAAAATATAAAATTCAAATGTCACTATTCATAAATAAAGTTTTATTAGAAGATAAAAAAATTTAAAAATAAAATGGCTAGTTCTATGTGAATTTTACCTCAATAAAAAATTAAGGAAGATTAGATTTAGATTTTAAAGTAGCAATTTTTAAACTTCTAAATGGTCTTCTCAGTGCACCAAAGAAACTCTCAAGGGTATATAAAGCATCCTGTTGCTTTGGCTTTGAATATGGGGCTACTGGTGGAGTCAGGTCTTGGTTGGGTGTAGGATTTGGAGTAGCTTTTCACCCTCTACATGCAGTGGTTTACCATCTCTGCAAATCCAACTTCAAGTTCTCCCTTGCAAAATTGAGAACTGAATAATGTGAATAAAAATTTAATCAATGCAACTGGAGGAATTATTCAGTTTTTCTCCCTACCATTTGGTAAAGCTGAATTCAATCCACTTGAGATGATCTGTGTCAAATTAACTCACTCCTGGGAGGAAAATTCTATAAATACCTTGTAACAGACCTTATACCAGGGAAAATCTTGAAATTGATGATTAAATCTTCACGGAGATGTGCTATGTGGGGGTGGCCCGTTTACTCTCACGAGTTAACTAGAGATGTTGGCTAGTTTGACAAAAGAAGTTCTTTAGGTGGTAGTGAAAAAGATCGAGCCCCTCTGGAATCCAGGGAGAGAGAGAACAAATTCTAAGATATATCTACTTGTAAAACTTTCCCCAGCATGTACAGAATGAGAACTGCACTTAAAGTGTGAGATTGAGTCAGTACAGACAGAAACTATGGATTACTTGCAAGAACACACATCTCCTGATACAAGAAAAGGATTCTGCCAACAGCGGTGACACTAACCATGTCTTCAACTCTGATCTGACTGTGTTCAGTGGCAGAAAGTAAATGTGAAGTATAATTGGATGAGGACCGTCAGATTTAACAAGTAAAAATGCAGGGTATCCAATTAAGTTTGAATTGAAGATAGAGCAAAAGAATTAAGGTATAAATATATTCCATATATTGCTTACAATACACTTAGACTAAAAAAAAAAAAACCTTATTTGTTGTTTCATCTAGAAATCCAAATTTAACTGGGTATCCTGTTTTTCATCTGGCAGTCCTAAATTAGGTTGTGTGTGTGTGTGTGTGCATGCAAATTTAAGAAAAACACTGACTTTCAGAGAGGACACGTGGCTCATCCAGTTTACATAGTCTTCCTTATGCCCTTACATGTTAGGAAAAGGTGAAATCATGGTCTAAAAAAATTGGTATTTGGGTATTTGGGGCCTCCCTGGTGGTGCAAGGGGATAAGATGCATGAATCTATCCACAGCCATTGGAGTCCAATCCCTGGCCAGGGAGGTGACCCACATGTAGCAGCAGACTCTCCTGACTCACCCACTGCTCCTCTCAGCAGTGTATTTCAGTAGATCTGCCTGTTCTGCAACCCAATCTGTCTCTGGTTAATCCCCTTATACTACCCCCACCCTTTGGGCCTGTTCCCCAGTTCTTGTATGCATAAATAAATACATCTTTTTTAAAAATTGGAATTTTCTCAAGTCCTATCTCTTTTCCTGATCCTCCTATGTTGCCTCTCTTTTCTGTTTTTTTTTCAAAGATGTATTAATTTATGCATATAAGAGCTGGGGTGCAGGGGAGAGGCGCAGGGAGGTGGGGGTGAGAGGATTCACCAGAGACAGAGAGGGGAGCAGAACAGGTGGATCTACTGAAATACACTGCTGAGGGGAACAGTGGGAGAGACATATGCTGTGCCAGATGTGGGTCAGCTTGCTGGCTGGGGATCGAAATCATGTTGCAGTGGCTGGTGACAGCTTGACAGTGCTGTGTCTTTAACCCCTGCGCCACCAGGAAGGCCTCTCTTTTCTGTTTTACGGCAAAGATGAATTCTCATTAACCTCTTCTATTTAATATTGGCAATCACCCTCATGGTTTATGTCTCCAACAAACACGTCTCCTCCTGGTTTTTTTTTTTTTTTAAAGAGAACTATTTTATTATTTTTTTTTAAAGATTTATTTATTTATTTATACAAGCACTGGGTACAGTCAGAAGCGCGGGAGGGTGAGAGATTCACCAGAGCCAGAGGGGAGAGCAGAGCAGGCAGAAGGACCGAAGTACACTGCTGAGGGGAGCAGCGGGCAGCAGGAGAGGTCTGCGCGCCATGAGGGACCCTCGCCCGGCGGCCGGGGATCGAACCGGCGCTGCAGAGGCTGCGGGCAGCTTCACAGCCCAGTGCTCAACCGCTGCGCCACCAGGGGAGGCCCTCCTCCTGGTTTTCTTATCCTGCCCTGCAGGTTTCATTTTATTCATCAGTTTTCTGAAAACAAGTAGAAGGTAAATGAGAACTGTTTATTTATTCCAACCTGGACCAGGTTGGGGAAGGGAGGGAGCAGAGCATGAAGCAAAAGAAAAGAGAAGAAAAAAATCATCTGTTTTACTTCCCCCCTTTTGCCACATGTCCATAATATGGGAACTGCTGTGTCAGAGCATATTTACCTTAGAAACAAGCTTTGTGTAAATTGGGTAAGCCACTCGACCAGGGTTTTCAAGTGTAAATAATAATAATAATAATCTCAATGTAGTACTGCAAGTAGGCTTCACTGACAAAAGAAAGGGGAAGTGCTTTCAAAAATGCTAAGGGCTAAGATTATGGGAGTTGTTTTATTATGTTTTCCCTTTGGAATATCACATCGAAAACAGGATCCCATCTCTTTAAAAGAAATATTGTCAATATATTCTCTTCACCTGCACCCTCATCCCAGCAACAAGTCCAAGATGTTATAAACAGTCATCAAGAAGCTCAGCTCAAGTGGACCAGTGACATCTCCAACATCAATCACTAACACCTTCAAATTTCCCTGGGGCCAACCCCCTGTTGGCGAGCAGGTGATGCTTAGGCGAGAAACAATCCCTTTTTAAAGTCACATTGGAGTCTCTAGGAAATGACAATGCTTCAGATGCATGAAAGGAAATGTTCTGGAGCTAAACACCAGGAAACATCGATCAAAACACAAAGGAAGTGACAAATTACTTTATAAAATGCAGAAAAAATATGCATTTGAATGATCCTCTTCAAAGACTTTTTTTTTTCCAGAAAATAACACATTTATAGATGCAGTAGGATGGGTGACTGCTTTATTCTTCTATTAAATCTTCCAGGAAAAGAAAACTTTTGGGATTAGAAAGGTGTGTACAAATCAGAGTTCCTATCTTTATCTTACTGGCATTTCCCCACCATGACTTTTGCTATCAACAAAGCACCCAACTCTGATAGTTACATCCATCACCTTGATGGGTCTCTCCAGTGATTTTTTTTGTTTTATTTTTAAAGCATCCTTCTTAAGGTCTCTTCCTAGAGCTAGCTATGCATTTGCTAAATGTTTGTGTTCTTAAACCTCTTGTATTCAATCCAGTTTTATAAATCCAACTTACAGTGACTCCTTGCCTCTTTCCACAGGGAAATTGCCTGCAGGAGCCCTTTTTGGAGTGTTATATGGCCATGTAACATCATTTGTCCATATGAGTATTCAACAGAGGATAAACCCAAAGGTCTCTAAAAGGGGAAAAGGAGGGTCTCCCCGGTAGCGCAGCGGTTGAGCGCTGGGTTGCGAAGCTCCCTGCAGCCTCTGCAGCTCCAGTTCGATCCCCGGCTGCTCCCCGGCCACTGGAGGAAGGTCCCACATGGCGCGCAGACCTCTCCTGCCGCCCGCTGCTCCCCTCAGCAGTGTACTTCGGTCCTTCTGCCTGCTCTGCTCCCCGCTCTGGCTCTGGTGAATTCTCTCACCCTCCCGCACTTCTGACTGTACCCAGTGCTTGTATAAATAAATAAATAAATAAATAAATCGTTTAAAAAAAATTATTAAAAAAAAAAAAAGAAGCCAAAGCGCTTTCGGGGTCCCTACTCTGAAGTTTATAAAAAAATAAATAAATAAATAAATAAATAAAAGGGGAAAAGGAGACATGGTCTTCCAGGGAGTGGCTGAGATGATCCATCGGTGTATGAGGATAAATAATATGACATTTATTTATCTTTAAAAATGAAAGGAGTTGGGCCTCCCTGGTGGTGCAAGGTATTAAGACACAGCACTGTGAAGCTATCCCCAGCCACTGCAGCACGAGTTCGATTCCCGGCCAGGGAAATGACCCACAAGGAACCGCAGACCTCTCCTGTCTCTCCTGCTGCTCCCCTCAGCAGTGTATTTCAGTCAATTCTCCTGTTCTGTTCCCCACTCTGTCTCCGGTGAATCCTCTCACCCCCCCACCTCTGGCCTGCACCCTAGTTCTTATATGCGTAAATAAATAAATCTTTTTTTAAAAAATGAAAGGTGCTAAACACTGGGTGGTTTCACCTATATGTGTAGTATAGAGAAGCTGAACAAAGGTCAGAAAAAAAGATAAAACTTGCAAGCTCACCATAGCTCTGAGACATGGGGGTGGAGAAGAAGAGGGGTAATACAGGGGAGGGTTGACACTGCCACCCGACCTGGACCATTCAATCATTTGATGCCAGTAGTGTACTAAGTGTCCTGGGAAGTGTGGGCATTCCACAGTATGTGGCGAAGGACAATGACCTCCATCCTCATTTACTCAGCCATTTGAATGTGTACAGTTACATGGGTGGACGGATTCCTTGTTTAGTTTTAATCTGCAAAATGAATAAATAGCTTTAAAATATTCCTGCAGAGAGACGATGAATTGAATTTTAATAATGGAAGCACAAAGGAACAAGAAGAAATTGGCAGAGCTGACACTTTATCTTCTCCTGGCATGAGCTCAGTTTCAGCCACGTTACAGGTGAAAACAGCGATGATCTGATAGAGCTGAAAACATTTGTCTTGCTTAAAAAATGTTTGTCTCCATTAAAAATAGAATATTTTGTAATGCAAATAAAGTGAAATTTACTTTTAAAATGCTACTTTTTCCTTAAATAAATTTATAATCACATTAGTAGAGCAGTATGTGTATATAATGCAAAAATAATTACCAATATATTGCAATTAGAAACTCAGAAAATTGTTATTTATGGGTATATGCAACCAAAACAGCTTGGCAGCCACTGGGTAAAAGTCAAAAGTGTACTAGAACTGACTCATCTGGGGAATGTGAGTTGATTATTCAATTTTTAGGCCATTTTCAAACTGTTAAACAGAACTATTATTACATTTGTAATTGTGTAAAGTTATAATTGCATAAATGATGTTAAAACAAATGTATAAAGACTCAAAATTTGCTGCTTTTTAATTATTTTACTACTATGATTTTATTAGTATTTATGTTATCGATGTTACTTACATCTGTTTCATCTGTATGGCGTGTATTAGGTATATTGCAACATAACAAATTGTCCCACCCAACAAAACTGCTCTCAGATTCCAGGCTTAGAACCTTGGTGAAATAGTACATATTATTCTATCTAGTCAACTTTCCCTGGTTGATGAGATTTTATGAAGGGATTTATGACATTGATGTCCTTTTGGAGTATCTGAATTGAGGTAAATAAGGGAAGTCAGACAAAATTTCATGGCATTTTCTATTTTACTAGTGCTTACAGCTCAAAGTAATCATTATACCAAAGTGCCATATTTGGGGGGGTACCATGTCCTGAACATCTACAGTTATATTTGCATATTCTGCTACTTTCCAATGTTTATATACCAACTCCCAACAGTCATTATTTGAGGTCTGTTCTCAGGGGTCTATTTTAAAAAACCTATAAAATATAAGGCAACAGTTGAATTCATTTAAGAACTTAGAGAGTCAGACCATAGTCTGTAGGAACTTGAAAACATGAAAGCAGTTACAATTTATTCTTCAAATCAAGAATTTTATCCAATAATTTACTCATATCATTGGAAAGCATTTTCAACATGGGCATGAAAGTATTTTCAGCAGGGAATGTTATCTGGCTTATGTTTCTAGCTAAGATTACACTAGCTGCTGTGTGAAGAATAAATTACAGGAAAGCAACAGCTGAAACAGAGAAACCAATTAGAATCTATTTTAAATTAGTAACTGGGGCAGGAGATGATGAGGCTCCGTCTAGGATGATGGTGGCAGAGATTGAGAGAGGTGGTGAGATTCAGGATATATTCTGAGGGTAGCTGCAATAGTATTGTAAGTAGAGAGTGAAAGAAAAATCAGTGGTGATGCCAAGGTTTAGCTTGAACCACTGAACAACGGGCAGTGCTGTTGCTGATTCTGGAAAAGCCAGGAGGTTCATGTTTGGAGGGAGAAATAAAAAATTCTGTTCCCCTTGCTTTTTGTTGGCGATGTCAGTCAGACCTACAAGTCAATTTGCTAAGCTGACAATTGGAGGGTCAAGTCTAGATTTCAAAGAAGTCGGTTTGAGATATGAATTTAGGCTTTAAAATGTCAGTATAGGTGTCAAATACAGAGATAGCATTGAAAGTCAGTAGATCAAACTTCCAGTGTTATAACAGTTGCAGAAAGTATATCTACCCTTATGGCAGATACCTTGTCCAGACCTACTCTCCTCTTCCTTCCACCCTGCTTTTGGCCTGGAGAGAATTAATAGATGTGTATGGAGCCATCAACAGGCTCCCTGGCCCTCTAGAACACAATTCCTGGTTGACTTCCACCTGTGGGGGACACCCCCATTAATCCCAGGAAATGAGCAGGAGGAAGGATGATGGGGTCCTTAGGTGCTTGCACAGGTGGAAATAACTACTACTCTTTCAAGATGGCATCCTCTGCTTCTACTCTTGTCTGGGTCACAGTTACCTCCCTCTTGTCTTCCCCCACAAACTGGGCTGGGGTAACAGCTATGCTACTGCTGCTATAGGATCCCCCATGGCATGTGGTTCCCCCATGTATAGCTCATACCTATACAAATAGTCCATCCACTGAACATTCATCAAATTATACTGTTTTCCATGACATGTGTTTCCTTTTGGGACCCTAAATAATAGACACCCTTCCTCCTCTTAAAAATTACCCCAAAACCCTAGTGGACTGTGGTAGAGGATAATTGGTGATTTAGTGGTGGGTGTGGTGTGATAACTAACATCTGAAGATATGTGAAGCTATATTCCTAAGTCATATACAGTGCTACACACCACTGTTACCTCAATAAAAAATAATACAACTATTTAAAAAAACAATAAAAGTCACCCCAAAACAATAATAAGAACAATGGACAGAAGCACAAACTCCATCTTGTCATGTATAACCCCAAGTTACATTATCTCAAGATGGAAAATTGAGTTAGGAATGATAAATGACTTAGCAAATCTTCAAAAAATGAAAAATTGGAAGCATCAGTTTCTTTGAAAAGCAGGGGTGATGCAGGGCCTCCCCGGTGGCGCAGCGGTTGAGCGCTGGGTTGCGAAGCTGCCCGCAGCCTCTGCAGCGCCGGTTCGATTCCCAGCTGCTCCCCGGCCACCAGAGGAGGGTCCCACATGGCGCGCAGACCTCTCCTGCCGCCCGCTGCTCCCCTCAGCAGTGTACTTCGGTCCTTCTGCCTGCTCTGCTCCCCGCTCTGGCTCTGGAGAATCCTCTCACCCTCCCGCGCTTCTGACTGTACCCAATGCTTGTATAAATAAATAAATAAATCTTTTAAAAAAAAAAAAAAAAAAAAAAAAAAAAGCAGGGGTGATGCAGAGGAATAAAAACAGGAAGCATGTCCCACCTCTATGTTACTGTCACTCACTCCTACAGGAGAGAAGGTTTGTTTTCTAGACAAATTAAACCAGAGAGAGTCCTGATTGGAGCAACAAGGTGGAAACTCTAAGTATATTTCCAGGAAATAAAAATTAGAATGGATCAATTCCCTGACAAGTTTGGCTGTGTGGAAAATTCTTTGCAGGGCATTTTACATTTCATTGTGAGTGTGTGGGAAAGCTTAACTATAGGTTTGAATAATATTAAGCAAATGTAAAAATGAGTATTTTTTTAACTCCAGGTAAAACGAAAATTTGCACATGAAAAATAAATGTAATGATGACACATCTGTTAGCTCAGCAATGAACAATATTTATATATTCATTAAATTGAAAGCAGATTTAACATGTTACTGTGTTGGGAAGAAGGGAAAGTATCTGTTAACTTAAAATGCACATTCTTTAATGATGCAGAAATCCCCTCTTAAAATAAGTTATGCTGTGTATTTGCACAGATTCAAAAATATGTATGATGGTGCTGTCTGGAAGGGCAAAAGTCGAAAGCAATGTGTAGGACAATGGCGTTAAATCAATCGCATCCTCAACAATGGAGTACTATTCAGCTATTAAAAGGAATGAGGTAACACTGTATGTACTGACCCTGAAAAAAATCTCCAAGGTACAGAAAGTGAAACAAAGCAAGATTCACCAAAAAAGCAAGATTGAAATAAAGATTGAAACAAAGCAAGATTATGCAAAAAAGTAACATGTTTGTACACATCTAAAATACTTCTAGAAGGAGAACCAAGACAGCAATAACAACAGTTGACTCTAAGGAAGGACACCAGGGAGCCAGGGGATGGTGTGGAGGGAGATGATTTAGGAGGGGCTGAGACAATGGTTGTGTTTTGTTATAAAAATCCCTGATACTGTTTGACTTTTTAATAAATGAGGATATAGACGCTTGTTCCAATTAACCCCACCCCATAGCTTTATGAGGGACAACTAGCTTATTTATTTTTAAGCTTTCTTATTTTCTAATCCATATATTACATATATTTAAGGCCATACATTTTCCTTGACCACACCTCACAGGTTTTGATATGTGGGGCTATCAAACGAAGCCATTTATTTCTCAATAATGCATCGACTTTTTTTTTAATCCAACAAGTATTAGCAATGTATTTATAAACTTTTTCTAACAGCTTTATTGAGATATAATTCATTCATTTAAAGTATGCAGTTTCGGGGCCTCCCTGGTGGCACAGGGTTAAAGACACAGCACTCTGCAGCTATCACCAGCCACCGCAGCACCCTGGCCGGACAGGGAGCAACCCACATGGTGCAGCAGACCTCTCCTGTCTTACCTGCTGCTTCCCTCAGCAATGTATTTCAGTAGATCTGCCTGTTCTGCTCCCCACTCTCTCTGGTGAATCCTCTCACTTCCCACACCTCTGGTCTACACCCATGTCTTGTACGCATAAATAAATAAATCTTAAAAAAAAAAATGACAGTTCTGTGGTTTGTAGTTTATTCACAGATATGTACCACCATCATCAATTTTATTTAATTCACTAATTTGTACTGAGGTAAGATTGGTTTTAAACACTGCACATGTTCTAGGAGTTCAGGTTCACACCTCTACAAATGTAAGTTTCATACCACACCCTCCACAACCACAGTCCAGTGCCACCCTCCCACTTCACTCCCTGCCTTCTGTCCCTCTGGGAGGCCTGCAGACAAACCCTACGTGTTTGCTTTGGTTGGTTTTGTCTGTTCCTTTGCTTTGTTTATCTATATTCACATATGCGTGAAATCATCTAGTATTTGTCTTTCTTCTTCTGAATTATTTCACTCACCACTGTTCCCTCCAGTTCCACCTATATTGTTGCAAATGGTTAAGATCTCATTAACAGTGTGCTTTAGGTACTTAAGTTATAATCCAAGTTATATTTTAACAGAACTTAGATTATTTTTTAACCCAAGGACAGGTACAACAATGTAAATATACTTAACACTATTGAACTATCCTTGTAAAAAATAGTTAAGATGATAATTTTATGTTTTACGTGTTTTACCATAAATTTAAAAATTAATGCAAAAAGATGAGTAGATTTCTGATCTGTTTCAGTGCAATTACAGGGTCTTTAAAAATGAAGTCAGTGGGCAGAGGAACAAGAAAGATGATAGTATCACATGGACTTAGCCTCTCCTAACTTTAAAGATAGAGAAAAGGGCCACAAGCAGAGAAACGCAGCAGTTTGTAGAGGCTAGAAAAGGCAAGGAAAGACATTCTCCCCTAGAGCCTGAAGAAAAAAAAAGTATGACCCTGCCATCACCAATTATAACCAGACCCCTTTTGGTCACCTGATCTCCAGAACTAAAAGATTACACATTGTATTGTTCACTCAGCCCCAAAAATGATCAAATGAATTTTTATTGGAAACAGTTCTATTAAGCCTAAAGATTGTATGAATATTGCATTAGTATTAGCTACTTTCTGTCTTTGATATGAAAGTAATATAATCATAGTGATATGTGGACTGGTATATAAGCCAAGGAAAATTTTTCCCATAAGATACTTCCTGTAAGATGGCCATCCTTTTGCCCATTGTAGTGCAGACCACATTATCCAAGTTTTTCAATGAGAAATTGGAGGCAGAAGGAGGCTGACTTCTAGTTAGACTCAGGATATCAGCGGTTGTGCACGGGGGTAGAACCTTCTAGATCAGGGCTATTTCTACCATGCCATCTGCACTCTCTCCAGAATCCACTCCAGACAGCCAGGATCAGGACACCAAACCCCTGGCACCCTGTTCCCCGCAAAGCCCAAAGAGAACATGGGAAATATTAGCTTGAAACAGTATCCAAACTTCCCTCGGCAGTGGTGGAGTGGCAGAGAGAGCCAGCTCAGCAGGAGAAAGGCTCACCGGGCGTTTTGCCCTCTCAAGGGCTTAAGGGGATTTCATTCCTGGCAATGTGTACAGAGCCTTTGCCACTGTGTCCCAGATGTGTTCCACCTGCTTATCCTCTGAACTTTAGATTGCATTAGAAGAGCTAACATTTGCTTGTCTGGATGGAGGATGCGCCTTTCTTGACCCTTCTCCCTGGCCATTTGAGAAAGGTCTGTGAGAATGATTCCTCTAACACATGGAGACAGAGCCTTATCTGGTCAACAATGTTTTCAACAATCTTTTCATTTTACTATCTTTAAAAACAGAATTCAGATTCCTCTCACCCATGATTCTCCAAGTTTGTAGATAAGTGCTGGTCATTTTGGCCACAAATGTAGGGGAGCTAAGGCTGGGAATGGCAGAGCCATGAAGTCCCAATTACTCTAGATTGAAAGAAGGGGAGTTGAAAACCATGATGGCATAATGTGCTGATGAGAAATTCTATCAAAGGTTTTCCAAATGTTTCCCTCTCATCCCCCCAATGATTCCTGAGTGTCTAAGAATAATTATGTCCTAGGCACCATCTTTTGCTCTCTTTCTGCAAAGGCAGAAAATGAAGTGAAAATGGACACAGGTTTAAAACTGAAGCAACACGACCCCCCCCCCTTAACTTCAAATCATCTAAAAAATGTCTGCAGGACCTCCCTGGTGGCACAAGGGGTTAAAGACAGCACTATCAAGCTATTGCCAGCCGCTGCATGAGTTCATAATATGCATTATGAGTTCCATCCCCAGCCAGGGGGCTAACCCACATTGCAGCAGACCTCTCCTGTCTTGCCCGCTGCTCCTCTCCTCAGTATATTTCAGTAGATCTGCCTGTTCTGCTTCCCACTTTCCCTGGTGGTGAGTCCTCTCACATCTGCCCCCCCTCCCCACATACTTCTGGCTTACATCCCAGTTCTTATATGCATAAATAAATAAAATCTTTTTTTTTAAAGTCTGCAGTCCCTGAGTCCTGAAAAACACTTCAACTGTCCTTTAAATTGTCTACTTTTTTGGTGTTAAATGTAATTCCAAATGTGATTTCTGCAAGCAAAAGTATCTGCCACAATAATTTTTATTAGGGCTTTCACAATGTATCATCTTTATAGACTACTTTATTATGTAATCTTTTCAGAAAGAAGTTGACTTAAGAAGGCAGTTTATAAAAGTTGTAAGTTGTTAAGAAGTTACTAAAGAAAATCATTTATGTGCAAAATAAAATATTGATCAAATGGTTATAACTTAAAGTGAGTTCTCACATAAAAGAAAAATAAAACGCAAAGATGTAAAAGCACTCAAGTGCTAAGAGGTCTAGAAATAGAATTAATTACTAAGAGGTTTTTTCTGAAGGGTTGGAATGTCTTACCTGGTCATAATCTCCTCCTTTTCTTGCTCCATGAAAAGAATCAATGAAAAGACCTAAAACTTATAAGCTACTTCAGCAGTAGCTGTGAAAAAGAGGTCCCACTGAAATGATTCCTTAAAGCAATAGCCAACAGCTGATGAAGCTATGAAAACAAATTTTCACCCCAGGATAGTGGATAGACTCAAGGACATGAACCATCTGACATTTTATATAACTTTAAAGTAAGGATTAAAGAGAAATTACAAAGACATTTAAAAATCAAGTCTTGGGATGATGAACCATTCTATGAATGATTATATTATAGAATTTGTAAGAAATGAACTAGATTTTCCAACTCCTGCCCATTCATTAAGTGTCTCTGAAGCAAAATAAAGAGACCAAATGTCAGTGCTCACCAATACCCAAGCTTTCATTTGTTCTACCCAAACAAACCATGAAACCACATTCCTCTTCCCAATTTACAGCTAGATATGACCTCTCGAGTGACCACAGTCCTGGGCTGATCATAGTTCCTGCCATTATGCCTGTCAAACCTCAACCTCCTATTTACTATAAACATCTCAGTCTTAGCCTTCTTTTACTTCTTGACTGTTCCAGGCTTTTACCACAGAGGTCTCCAAATCCCCAGAAGGTGATAGAACGATGACATGTAAGGAATCTAGGTTGCTGAATCTACATATGGTAGGCTGCCGATCCATTTAATCGGATATGAGCAAGAAATGAACCCTTTATCGTGTTAACCATAAAGGTTACTTGTTCTGGAAGATAAGCTACCTTGATTAATACAATGCTTATTAAAATTAAAGATTACTTCTTCTATTCTTAGACATATTGAATGAGAAACTCTTGGAACAGGATCCTGGATTCTGGAATTCTAACTGGTTCTTCAACTAACTATGCATACTAAAGTTTGGGGAGTACTGGTTCAGACTTTGATTTCATTAAATCTTATCTATATATTGTATCAAATGAAACCTTTTGAAGGTGTTAAGTCGAGCTATTCAAAAGTATTTTAAATCTGTTAATCTAGAATAATGCTTTCTAAAGAATATTAAGTATGTTTTCAATGCTACTCTCATAGCTTAAATTATGTAGATAGGCATACACAACATTTATTCTACAAATATTAGGTACCTGTTATATGCCAGGATCTATGCTAGGTGTTGGAGATACCTGATTAACCAAATAGTCACATTTTCTGCTCACGCACAGCCTTCTATTGATATGGATAACTGTAATAGGTTGTGATAAGTGGAATTATGTGATACTCTGGGAACTAGTATGAAAACCATTTAATCCAGAGGTGGTGGATGCAGGGGCAATATCTCAGATGAAGGATGAAGGAAGAAGAGAAACCAGCCTGATGGAAGGAAAGAGGGAGGGTAAAGCATTGCACCAAGTAGGCAAATAGCATGCACTAAGATCACAGAGGAGGAGTGTGCAACATGTTGAGGATGGGCAGCATGAGAGCTAGGCTAAGAGAACTAAGCATGAACCAGGTAAATGGTGGTAGAAATAAGTTTAAGAAACTTAGAAATTATCTTGAAAGGAACAAGGTGGCTTTGAAAGGAATTAAAAGGGAAATGTATTTTAGCATATTTGCTTATAAAATTATTATTTTGGAAAATTTGCATTGTGGAATATGAACTTAATGGACCAAGACTGGATGATTTTTAGGTGATAAGTTAACTAATTAATTTGTCATTCAACTAACTTTTATTGAGTTTCACAAAGGGGGATTGGATACAATGATGAAGAGGCAGACATAACCTCCGTCCTTATGAATTTTAAAGTTTGGAAAGAATGGGAGCAAAAGTGTGAGTAAGAAATATTGAGACTGTAATAAAAAGATGATGGTGACCCAGAAGGCCCACAGTAGGGGCTGAGAGATGTTCTAGTAATTGCTTAACTGCAGGAGTTCAGGAAGGAGAAATCCAAGTCCAAGATGATGTGCTGGTTTCTGGCATGAATTAACGATACCATCATTTGTTGAGAGAAAGGAGATAAGAATAAGACTAGGTTGAAAAGACCATGTATTCAATTTTAGACTTACATTAACTAATTTCAAGACTTATTATAAAGATACAGTGATTCATATAGTGTGGTATTGGCATAAAGATAGGTAAATAGATCAATGGAACAGATTAGAGTACAAACATAGATGCACACATACTTGGTCCATCGATTTTCTACAAAGGCACAAAAGCAATTCAATGGAGTAAGGATAGTTTGTTCAACAAATGGTTCTGTAACAATTGGGCAACTGTATTTGAAAAAATAAACTGTGATCCATATCTTATGCCACATGAAAAATTAACTCTGAATGAATTTCAGATCTAACCATAAAGCCTAAAACTTGAAGAATTTGAAAGAGAACACCTTATCAAAATTAACAACTTCAGATTGGGAGAAAATATTTTAAAATCACTAATCTCAGAAAGAACTTAGATGAGAATATATAAAGATTTCTCAAAATTCAAAAACAAGAAAAGAAGCCATGATATTGAAAAATGGACAAAAGATTTGAGAAGTCACCAAAAAAGATCTATAGAAAGAGATAGATAACAAGTAATCACATTAAAAATATTCAATATTATTAGTCAGTGGAGAAATACAAATTAGTCAGTAGGAGTAATATAAATTAAAACTACAATGAGCTCCTACTGCATAACAAGTGGGTAAAAGTAAAAGACTGATCAACCAAGTGTTGGAGAGGAATATGGAATAACTGGCATTCTTATAAATACTTTAAACAGGTAGAGCTTTTTGTGAATCAATTATCTCCCAATAAAACTATTAAAATACTTTAAAATATATTTGGATGGACCTCAGACAATTTATTGGAGATAAGAGATTGAATAAGAAAGCTCTCTTTTTGTCCGAAAGTCTTCAAACAGAGACATCAGTTCTGCTTTCACACTTAGACTGGCTTGCCTGGGTTTTCAGCTTGGAAACACAGATATTGGAGTTATCAGTCTCTGTAATTGATGAGTCAGTTCCTTAAGTAAATTTCTCTCTGTCTCTCTCCCCCTCACTCCCCCTCCATATGTGTGCATGTGTTTCTTTGTATGATAGAATATATTCTATAGAATAGGTATAGAATAATGTGCAAAATAGAATATAGATAGAAAAAATAAAGAGGATATATATCTCCAGTCTCCATAAATTCCATATTGCATACAATTTTTATAATATGCAACTATATATTATATCTACTATTAGATCCCCCATTAGTTCTGTTTCTTTTTTTTTTTTTTTTAAATATTAAATTTTATTTTTATATTCCCCCATACAATTGCAAACGCCCCATTCTGACCCCAATCCTTCCCCTCCCGCCCCCCAGCCCCCAAAAAGTGTCTCTGGTTCATAGTTTTTTGTTGATTTTGATTTTCACTTTCTTATATTCATTTTCCTGGTCCCTTATTTAAGTTTTCTAGATTCCTGCTATGAGTGAGACCATCCGGTATTTTTCTTTTTCTTTTTGGCTTATTTCGCTGAGCATGATCCCTTCCAGTGCCATCCATGTTGCTGCAAATTGCATGTGTTTTATCTTTTTTGAATGCTGAGTAATATTCCATGGTATATGTGTACCACATCTTCTTGATCCAGTCATCTATTTTTGGGCATTTGGGCTGTTTCCAAAGCTTAGCTATTGTAAACAGTGCTGCTATAAACATAGGAGTGCAGGTGCTCTTTGGAATTGATGTTTCTGTGTCCTTTGGGTAAATACCTAGGAGTGGAATTGCTGGATCATATGGAAGCTCTATGTTTAGTAGGTCCAGAAATCTCCACACAGCTCTCCATAGTGGTTGGACCAGTTTGCACTCCCACCAACAGTGCACAAGAGTTCCTTTTTCTCCACATCCTCGCCAACATTTGTTGTTGCTAGTTTTTTTAATATGTGCCATTCTCACTGGTGTGAGATGGTATCTCATGGTAGTTTTGATTTGCATTTCCCTGATTACAAGTGATGTTGAACATTTTTTCATATGTCTGTTGGCCATTTGCATTTCCTCTTCAGAGAAGTTTCTTTTTAGCTCTTCTGCCCATTTTTTGACTGGATTATTTTCTTTGTTGTTGCTGAGTCTCATCAGCTCTTTGCAGATTTTTGTGATCAGTCCTTTATCATTAGTGTTGGGTGCAAAAATGTTCTCCCAGTTGGTGGGGTTTCTCTTTGTTTTTGTTATTGTCTCTTTTGCTGTGCAGAAGCTCTTTAATTTGATGTAGTCCCAGCTGTTTATCTTTCTCTTCACTATCACTGCTTTGGGTGATGTGTCTGTAAAGATGTCTTTGATGTGCAAATCCCGTAGTGTTTCGCCTATATTTCCTTCTATGTATTTTATGGTTTCAGGTCTTATGTCTAGTTCTTTAATCCATTTTGAGTTGGTTTTTTGTGTATGGTGTGAGGTAGTGGTCAAGCTTCATTTTTTGCATGTAGCGACCCAGTTTTCCCAGCACCATTTATTGAACAAACTTTCTTTGCTCCAATGCATAGTCTTTGCTCCTTTGTCAAAGATTAGTTGATCATAAATCTGTGGGTTTATTTCTGGATTTTCTATTCGATTCCATTGGTCTGTATGTCTGTTCTTGTTCCAATACCATGCAGTTTTGATGATTATGGCTTTGTAGTATAGTTTGAAGTCTGGGAGTGTGATGCCTCCATTTCCTTCTTTTTTTTTCAGTAGAGCTTTGGCTATTCGGGGTTTTGGTGATTCCATATGAATTTCATCAATAATTGTTCTATTTCTTTGAAGAATGCCATTGAGATTTTGATTGGAATAGCATTGAATCTGTATATTGCTTTTGGTAGGATGGCCATTTTAATAATGTTTATTCTTCCAATCCATGAGCAGGGGATGTCTTTCCATTTCTTTGTGTCTTCTTCTATTCTTTTAACAGTGTTTTATAGTTTTCTTTGTATAGGTCCTTTACCTCTTTTGTTAGATTTATTCCCAAATATTTGATTTTTTTTGTTTCGATAATAAAAGGGGTGGTTTTTTTGATTTCTTCTTCTTCAGATTTATTGTTTGTGTATAGGAAGGCTACTGACTTTTGCGTGTTGATTTTGTATCCTGCCACTTTACTGAATTGATTGATGAGTTGAATTAGTTTTTCTGTGGAGATTTTGGGGTTCTCTATGTATATTATCATATCATCTGCAAATAGTGATAGTTTGACTTCTTCTTTTCCTATTTGGATTCCTTGGATGTCTTTCTCTTGTCTTATTGCTCTGGCTAGGACTTCCAGTATTATATTGAAAAGCAGTGGTGAGAGTGGACATCCTTGTCTTGTTCCAGATCTTAATGGAATTGCTTTCAGCTTTTCACCATTGAGAATGATACTGGCTGTTGGCTTGTCATAGATGGCCTTTATGATGTTGAGGTATGTTCCTTGTATCCCCAGAATTTCAAGGGCTTTTATCATGAATGGGTGTTGCACTTTGTCGAAAGCTTTCTCAGCATCTATTGATATTATCATATGGTTTTTATATTTCTTTTTGTTGATGTGTTGGATAACGTTGATTGATTTTCGGATGTTAAACCATCCTTGTGCCCCTGGAATGAATCCAACTTGGTCGTGGTGAATTATCTTATGGATACATTGTTGGATTCTGATAGCTAAAATTTTATTGAGGATTTTTGCATCAGTGTTCATTAGGGAGATTGGCCTATAGTTTTCCTTTTTTGTGTTGTCCTTATTCGGTTTTGGTATTAGTGTAATATTGGCTTCATAGAACGTGTTTGGTATTGTCCCTTCCTTCTCAATTTTTTGGAAGAGTTTGTGAAGGATAGGCACTAATTCGTCTCTGAATGTTTGGTAGAATTCATTTGTAAATCCATCAGGTCCTGGGCTTTTGTTTTTGGGGAGGTTTTTAATTACCATTTCAATTTCGCTGCTTGTAATTGGTCTGTTTAGGTGTTCTATTTCTTCTTTATCTAGCTTTGGGTGATTGTAGAGTTGTAGGAATTTGTCCATCTCCTCTAGATTGTTGAACTTGTTTCCATATAACTGTTCATAGTAGTTACTGATTATTCTTTTGATTTCTGCTGTGTCCGTTGTGATTTCTCCTCTTTCATTTATGATTCTGTGTATTTGTGCTTTCTCCCTTTTTTCCTTTGTGAGCCTGGCTAGGGGTTTGTCTATTTTATTTATTTTTTCAAAGAACCAGCTCTTGGTTTCATTGATCTTTTGGATTGTTTTTTTAGTTTCAATTTCATTTATTTCTGCTTTGGTTTTTATTATTTCTTTTCTTCTACTGGTTCTGGGGTTTTTTGTTGTTCTTTTTCTAGATCTTTGAGCTTCGAGATTAGGTTGTTTCTTTGAGTTCTTTCTTGTTTTTTGATGTGAGCTTCTATTGCTATATATTTTCCTCTTATTACTGCTTTTGCTGCATCCCATACATTTAGGATATTGGTGTCCTCCTTGTCATTCAATTCAAAGAATTTTTTAATTTCTTCTTTGATCTCCTCATTAGTCCAGTGGTCTTCCAGTAATGTGGCTTTTAATCTCCATGAGGTAGGATAGTTCCTTGCCTTCTTTTTATGATTTATTTCTAGTTTGATGCCTTCGTGGTCAGAAAAGATGGTTGGTATGATTTCAATCTTGGTGTATCTGTTGATGTTTGTCTTGTGCCCCAGTATGTGATCGATCCTGGAGAATGATCCGTGTGCGCTTGAGAAAAATGTGTACTCCGTTTTTTTGGGTTTAGTGTTCTATAGATGTCTGTTAAGCCCAAATGCTCTAGGTCCTTATTTAGAGCTTTAGTTTCTTTACTTATTTTTTGTCTTGTTGATCTATCCATTGTTGATAGTGGTGTGTTGAAGTCTCCCACTACATATGTGTTTTCTCTGATGTCTGTTTTCAGAGAGGACAACAGTTGTCTGATATATTTTGGTGCTCTTTCGTTTGGTGAGTATATGTTAATGAGTGTTATTTCTTCTTGAAGTATTGTCCCCTTAATCATAATGTAGTGACCATTGGGGTCTCTTTTTATTTTTTTGAGTTTGAAGTCTGTTTTATCTGATATAAGTATAGCTGTTCCTGCTTTCTTTTTTGGCCCATTTGCTTGTAGGATTGTTTTCCATCCTTTGACTTTGAGCCTATTTTTATCTTTTGTAGCTAAATGTGTTTCCTGGAGACAGCAAAAGGTTGGGTTTTGTTTCTTAATCCAGGCTGCAACTCTGTGTCTTTTTATTGAAGAGTTTAGTCCATTTACATTTAGAGTTAATATTGATATGTTAGCATCTGTATTTGCCATTATGTTTGTCTTTCCTTTGATTTTATTTATTTATTCTTTTAATAACTTTTTTTTTTTTGGTCTTCTTTCGTTGTTATTCGTCCCTCTGAGGTTCTGGCTTTAGGATTCCTTGTAGTATTTTTTGGAGTGGGGGTTTAGTCGCAATGAAATTCCGGAGTTTCTCTTTGTCTGGGAAGGTCCATATTCTTTCTTCATGGAGGAAAGAGAGCTTTGCGGGATAGAGTATTCTTGGTTGGCATCTGTTTTCTTGGAGTCTGTTGACTATGTCCCTCCACTCTCTCCTTGCCCGTAATGTTTCTTCAGAGAAGTCTGATGTCAGCCTGATTGGTTTTCCTTTGAATGTTATCTGTTTCTTCCCTCTTGTCAGCTTCATTATTTTTTCCTTGTCCTGGATTCTTGGGAGCTTTACTATTATGTGTCTTGCTGTTTTTTCCTTTCGTCGTGGAAGTTTGGTGTTCTTCTTGCTTCTTGTATATCAATTTTCAGCTCCTTCTTCTCATTTGGGAAGTTCTCTTCAATTATATCCATGAATATTTTCTCTGTTCCTACATCTCTCTCCTCTCCTTCTGGAATTCCTATAACTCTTATATTTCCTTTCCTCATGGAGTCAGATAGTTCCCGAAGTCTTTCTTCATTCTTTTTCCTTCGTACTTCTCTTTCCTTTTCTGTTTTGGTTCTTTTTATTTCTGTGTCTTCAAGATTACTTATTCGTTCTTCCATTTCATCTATTCTGCTTTCATTGCTTTTCCCAGAGTTCTTTAGTTCCTCCATTAATTCTTTGATCTCCTGCATTTCTCTTACTTCCCTCTTTAGGGACTCAATTTCCTTCTTCTGATCTATCACTTTTTTAATCATGGCAATTTTAAATTCTCTTTCTGGAAGGCTCAGAAGTTCTTCCAAGTTGCTGTCGTTGCAATCTGGGGAGTGGTTTTCTTTTTGTGGTGTGCTTCTTTCCTGAGGAGTTTTTAGGTTGCGTGTGGTTCTTCTACTCCCTACTGTCTGTTTTCTAATTTGTCGTATGCGTTGGGACACTGTGTTGCTCGGACTGACTGACATCTTGGGTGAACTTCTCCGCTCCCCTCTGGCTCTTCCAGGAGCCATCTCTGTCTTCTGGGGGAGCTTTCTGCTGGTTTTAGGCAGTTTTTACTGAAGAAATGTCCCTGTTCTCAAATGGCGAAGCGGGATGCAGTCCCTGCGCCTCCGGTTTCAGGCACACTCTTCTGCGCACCCGGTCTGCCCCAGACGTGGGTGCCTGCTCCCTCTGTGGGCTCAGACTGCTGGTCGGAAGGGGCCTGGCGTGGAATAACTTCCCGGCTGGCCACTGGGTCCTCCAGAAACCTTCTGCCCTTTTCAAGCAGTCTTAAGAAATGTCCTGTTTTATAGGGTGTTAGTGACTTTTTTTTTTCCTGGTCGCTAGGTGGCGCCAGAGATCTCTCCTATTGTCCTTGGGGGGCTGTTTTTCGCCTCCCCCCACCCCGTGGGACAGAGAACAGAGCGGGAATGGTAGGGTACACCTCAACAGCTTTGGGGTGCTGTGTCTGCCTTGTGCCCCACCGTCGTGGAGAAACCACGCCCCGAATTTTCGTGCCCCGGGTCTCAGTTCAAAGCCCTCAGTTCCAGGACGCGGGCTGTAGCCCAGTTCAGTGGCGCGGGAATGGCGCCTTTTGCACCGCTCCCGTGCCTGGGCGCCTGGTTCCTGCTCACTCAGGGAGGGACCTTCACCTCAGTGAGGACCTCCGCGCGTCTCCCCGCAAGCCTAGGTCGTCTCCCTGCAAGCCTAGGTCGCAGGCGCGGGGACCTGGGCAGCCGCGATCCAGGTCTGCACTTGCTTTTCAAGTGCGCCGAGCGAGCCGCTTTCCCGCGCCAGCTTACAGGCAGCCCGGGCTGTGTGCGTGTCTCCCGGGGTCTTTGTTCTTCTCTAATGGCGCCCGGAGCCGTTCGCTCGCCGCCGCGGCGAATCCTGCAGGGTTCGCCTCAGCTCCCGTTCACGGGGTGTGGTGGCTGCAATAGTTCCTTTCCACTCACGGTCCCGCTTGCTGTGTCGTTTGTTCTTGTGGGCCGTTTTGGTTTGTTGTTTCCTCCTCTCTGCTGGTCGGAGAGTGCCGCCTCTGTGGGCGGGGGAGGGGAGCAGGGTTCTGCGCTTCCTTCCCTTCTAGTCCTCTTTTATGGCCAGTTTCTTCTTCGGGCAGTTCGCTGGCGTCACCCGTTTATCTTCCGTGTCCCAGTTCTCACTGGGACCTGCCGCTTTTCCTCCCTATTCACTTTTTTTAATGGGAGATCTTCTAGTTCTGTTTCTATGGAGAGCCCAGACTAATACAGAAGTAGAGAATGTGAACAGTTGGATCTGTCAAGGAATGCTCTCCAGTCTGGTGTTTCAACTGGATAGAAAATAAGGTTGAAGGAAGATAAAGCAATGAAGACAAGAGAACTGAGCTGCTAGGTATGAGGAAAATACAAGTCAGAAAGGTAGTGGTGTCAAAGTACAAACTAACTGATACAGTGGGGATAATAAAGGAGTGAGTGTAGTCATCAAAATGAGAAATTTAAGTGAAAGCCTTTAGAAATGGAGACATTCTAGATGATGGCATGATTTAGGGATGTGACCTTAGCAGTAGATGGCTGAGACCAAGTGGAGGTCATGTGGATTAGCAGTATGTGAATCAAGGAACACCTGATCAGGTGTTGTATCATCCCTGTGTTCTTGGTGAGAGGAAGATTCCAAAGAATCCAGGCATTTGTTACTAGCTGACAGCAGCATTGCCCACTTGCAGGTTTTGCTATTATAAATGATATAGAACCTATGGATAAACTTATACTCCTCAACACATCAAATGATCGTGGAAAATACCATGCATGGAATATTTTTTTTTAGCAGGAAAACTGTATTTAGTGTTCTAGATAGTGCAGGTTTTGGAGGGTCCTTTTATGGTGTTTTCAGTCTTGCCAACAATAAGACTTTTAAAAATCTTATTAGAAAAGGTCCTTTCCTGTGATTGATCTTTCGTAAGCCCTCACCTGGCAGCTGCTTTAGCACAGTAACTTGCATTGGTTGTGATTGGATGGGTTCTACAAAATGAGGGCATTGGATTAGATCAGTGAAAGATTCTGAACATTTTTTTGCTTGTTGACCTCTTTGGAAATTTGATGAAAATATGATTCTTTTCTTCAGGAAAATGAATGTTTGCCCAGACCTGCACAATTCTGAATTCAATTTAAAGACAGTTTACAGATTGTCATTTAGTATAACCCAAATTTGATTACTGTGGATATCTTTATCATTGTATGATGTTGTGACTACAATTATACCACAAAACCCATTGACTTGTAGTCAAAAATTTTTTTTTTAAATCTTATTGAAATCCAGGCCTCCCCTGGTGGCGCAGCGGTTGAGCGTTGGGCTGCGAGGCTGCCCGCAGCCTCTGCACTGCTGGTTCATTCCCTGGCCACCAGCAAGGGTCCCACACACACACAAAAAAAATCTTATTGCAATCCTTTCCCTAAAATTGTCTCTGAGATTCTTTCTGTAATTGGTGAGATCTAAATTCCTCTAGGTGGTCAGATTTATTCTCTCTACCCTGACCCTACCCTGTCACAGCACTTAAGTTCTATATTATTCACCCCAATAGATTTTATTTTAAAAGGATCAATCTTTTCAGCTGAAAGGCTGAGATTGACATCCTGTTTGTTGACTGGCAATAGCCCAGCCTGATGGCTGACATGGTATACAGGACATCAGAGACACTTACCATCATCCAGCCAATTTACTCTTACCTGGGAATTACATGTTGAAGAGAGGTGTTTGGCATAGGAGTCAGTGCAGAGAATGGATAGGCTGATCACCACTGGGTCTCATTGGTTGAACACTTTTCAGTATCTTTAAGCATATCTCTCAAGAATGCTTAGAGATGACAAGCTTAGGAATACAACATGGAGTAAATGAGAAGATAGGGGAATAAAATCAACACCCCCCTGCCAAAAAGGGCAAACAACAAATACCCCATTATAAAATTCATGTTTGGAGATAGCCTTAGTTTTTATTTTTAAATTAAAACCAGTGCTGAATCATGTGGTAGATTCTCTTTTAATATTTTGAGAAATCTCCATACTACAAACAATGCACTGTTTTTCTCAGGAAAAACTTTGGATAATTAAATTTATCCTGATAACTAGGAACTGTCTAGGAACTGGAGCCATCCACCCAAGGTGATTATTTTGAATTTGGCACAATTACAGGTTTTACTTTATGGTAATACTTAGTCAATGGGATTATTTGCTTTCAGATGATTGCTGAATAGGGTAGGAGTATTCCATCATCAAAGAAAATGTTGCTTATATTCCTGTTTGTTATAGGAAGAGAAAATACATCCAACAGATACAAAAGTTGTAGCAGTATATTGATATGAGTTCCATAGAAGGAAAAAGTGATTATGTAGCTGTTAAGTTATATTATTGCTACTGAGTGGGCATTGTATCTTATTTCTGCTCCTCAAGACTCATTTAAAGGTGCATTTGAAGTTAGATTAGGGTCAGATTTATAGTATCGATTTCAGTAAAGGCAAAATGGGACAAGGTAGAAGCTATGAAAAGCAAAAGATTTATAGCAAGGGGAAATTTGCATTGTAGTTTTTCCATATTAAAAAAGACTTCTTAGATTGAATGTCTACTCAAGTACCTTGTCCAATGTTTTAGACTTTCAGAAAAAAGACTTCCTTTTCTCTGTATCCAGTATTTCCCCTCTGGGAATTTTATTATCTTGCAAATCAATGGACAGAATAGTGATTCTAAGACGAAGAAGAGTATATAAGAAGAATATAGTATAGAAATAGAAAGAATGAAGGTTCTAAAAAAAAAGTACAGAAATAAAAGACATTTATTTGAGTTTTGAGATTTAAAAAACAAATCCAACCAATTTGACAGTGTGAAATGAACAGAGGAGTGAGATTAATAGAAACAACTGGATCCAAGTTTCAAATAAACAACACAATGCCTATGCCTTAAAATAGAATTTAAGTCAAAATTGGTTATAAGAGACAAAGAAAGTTATTATAGATTGATAAAGAGGTCAATTTATCAAAAGGATATAACAACTGTAAATATGTATGTACCCAACCTCAAAGTACCTAAACACATTAAGCAAATACTAATAGATCTGAAGGGAGAAATAGACAAGCACATAATATTAGCAGGAGACATTAATACCACACTTTCAACAATTGACAGAACTGTGAGATACTACGTTGTTTACCACCAAGTCTGTGACAGTTACAGTAGTGGTAGAAATGAAGGCAATGAGCAGTGTAAACGAAATGTATTGTCAACCTGTGTAGATGTAAAAGGCCATTTTAGGCTTGGAATAATTGCAACTTAACTCCATGGGGTGGGGGTGGGGGTTCATGGGTGGATTCGGTGTGACTCTTGGCTGTTCCCAGGTAGAGGCATAATTCTCCATTCCCATCCTTCATCTTTTGCATTAAGAAATAGAGGCATTAAAAAACAGACAATTATAAAGCAGAGACATCCTGCAGGGGAGGAGGTGGGAGAAGGATCAGAGGGAGGGAGGGAGGAGCCCAGGGGACTGAGGTGATGGTGCAATGGGGCCTTGGAGAAGGAAACTCTATGGGGACTACACCTGAGTAGGTGGAGGGAAGCATATATTGTCTAAAAAATGTAAAAAAATGATAAATGTGAAAATAAAAAAATAAATAAATAAATAAATAATTTAATTAAAGGAAAAAAAAAGAAAGAAATAGAGGCATTAGAGTCATGTGGGGAAAATATGTGAAATCCCATCTCTTCCCTCTGAGTATGAAAGATAAAGGTATGTGTGGTGGAACCATCCTGAAGCCTCAGCCCAGCTTGCAGAACAGGCTGTTTTAGTCCCTGAAAGGGGCCACACCACAGCAGAGAAGGAAATCTGGGTGTGTGGACTGGACTTACACGAGCACTTTGGTGACCAGAGAAAAGGGCTGGATTGGAGCAGAGTCCATGGGTGAAAACTATCCTCGCCCAATCTTCTGAGACCTCCATGGCAATCATGGCTGTAAACCTTAAGACCCAGGCAGTGGTATGGCTGCCTCTGCCTGACATTCCACTTGGCCTGATGGGCAGGGGTCAACAGTGGAGACTCCAGGCCAGCCGGAGGCCCAGCAGGTCCCACTCCTGCTGTTCTCCTGGGCAAACAAGCTCTCACTCTCCTGGCAGCTGGAGAGCACTGAGGGGTCTCTCAGAGACACTATGAGGTGCCTGAGGGGGACTGATGAGTGGGGTCAGCGGTGTGTGATCTGAGGTCTTAAAGAAATTGTGGGGAGGGCCTCTTCTGGTGGCACGGGTGGTTGAGCGCAGCGCTGTGAAGCTGTCCACAGCCTCTGCAGCGCCGGTTCGACCCTGGCTGGCTAGCAAGCGTCCCACATGGCGAGCAGACCTCTCCTGTCTTGCCCGCTGCTCCCCTCAGCAGTGTATTTTGTCAGTCTGCTGTTCTGTTCTCCGCTCTGTCTCTGGTGAATTCTCTCACCCTCCTGCACATCTGGCTTTTACCCCCGTTCTTGTATAAATAAATAAATAAATAAATCTTTTTTAAAAAAAAAAAGAAAGAAATGTGGGCACCTTATTATTTATTGTAAGCTTGTGGGTTTGGGACATTTGGGTTAGTTTAGGGAGTTTCCAGTATAGGGAATTTCTTACTTTATCAAGAAGTAAGAGAGGACCATGTGTAAGTCAAGTGCTGGGGTTTATGTGCCTATAAGATAGAGATGATAATGTCCATCCACAGTGGTACTTGGGGTGACAAACTTTCCTGGAGATACTGCTTCTGCCTTTTGAAGGAAGATTCATTTGCACAGAGCTCTCAAAAATGTAGACACTCCTTGTGGCATGAGATAGGGTGCTCACAGACAATACTCGTCAGTTCAGATATACCCCTTTTATGATGCTTCATTATGCTGCACAGATGTTGTGTTTTTTACAAATTGAAGATTTGTGGCAACAACTCTGCATTGAACAACCCTAGCAGCGCCATTTTTTTCCAACAGCATGTGTTCACTCTGTGTCTCTGTGTCACATTTAAGTGAGGGTTTTTTTTTTTTTAGATATATTGATATTGTACACTTAAGAGACCACAGTGTCGTGTAAATGAAACTTTTATATGCACTGGGAAACGGAAAAATTCATGTGACTTGCTTTATTGCAGTATTCGCTTTCTTGCAGTGAACTGAATTGGCAATAGCTCCAAGGAATGTCTGTAAAAGGGCTCATTTCTGAGAAAGACAGAGGAGCAAGACAACTCTAGAAGGAAGACACAGCAGAAGGATGAGAAGATCTCAGTTCAAGGACTGTAGAGGGTGCTGGTAACCTGGCTCTCTGAGAGGGCTGCCCCCCAAGGCCATCATCTCTTCCCAGGGATTAAGCCTAGAAGTGTTCATTGATAATTGGAAGTATCTAGGTGGACTTCAAGAGTGAATCCTAGGCTTTCTGCAAATAGGCACATGGAAAAGTTTCGCCCTTGGGCAAATAATAATGGGAGGAGCATAGGAACTGTGAACATATTTGCACCCTGAGTTTGTGGAACAAACAGTTTTGCAACTGATATCAACTGATATAAATAATGCGCTACTTCCTGAGCATTTGGCATTTAGCTAGACTGGCAGTGTCCCTACTTTCTCCCTCCCAGATATGGCTAGGGCTTGTCATCTAAAACCTCAAAGAGGGGAATCTTAGAAAAGATGGGGAGATGCTCACATAACCCTTTCCTCGCCATCTTTTGCAAACAGGACTCCAAACAAACATTCCTGGGTTTGTCTGACATTTGCCAAATTCCTACATAAATAACCATTACCTGAATCTCTAGCAACTGGGAAATAAATAAGATTTAATAGCTTCAGACTGATAAGGTGGTACAATCAAGCTGACTTTGTTTTGCAACAAGATTAGATACCCTTCCAGGAGTTGTGAGAGTGTAAATATGTGCTAAACGTGGCATTGAAAGCCTGTTAGACACAGCTCTGGGCTTCACAGAGGTGTGAGGGGAAAGAAATTTCCTGAGTGCACAACTGTAGAACATTTTAACACCCTCTGTCTCTGTGGATGAAATACTGTCATCCTTTTCGGGCTAAAGCTTCTCGATGTTCTTCTTTAATATTCAGTTTTATTTAGAGAAAATGATACAAGGTAATGTGAAGAGGGAGCTATCACTGGAAGAGGTCAGGTTGGAAAAATGAACTGCCCCAGGCTACTGGAGCTCTTATTAAGGAGACAAAGTACATGCAGATGAAAACAAAGGCTGCAAGATGGAGGGAACGCTAAGTGCAGGTTAGTGAAGAGACTCAAAAAATCTTTTCTGGTAGGAAAATGACCATTACAAGCTCTGGTACAGACCTGCAGGCGTGATGGGCTATAAATCTCTCTTCACAGCAGCACTGAGTTCAGTCATGCCTCCGTGTACAATTAAGGTAGCCCCAGATATGCTCATTTGCATGAGATGAAGTGAAAGAAGAAATCACGGGAGGAAACGAGAAAGAAGGACAAGGCAATTGATGATAGAGTAGGCCTCTGGGGGAAGTGGGTTTAAAATGTCTAAAATGTCTTCCAATCATTCCTTGACACTCGAGGGTTATCAATCAAAGCGATACCTCCAAATCTCAATAGTCAGGCTGGGGTAGGCTACAGTCCTGCCACCTGATCCCAGACACCTAGCTGGTGAGTGCTTTCTACCCATAGGGGAGTGACTTGGCTTGCAGCAGGGACAGAAAGATTCCAGAGTTTCTGCAAGTTTCCTGGCTTCCCAAGAGTCACAGGAAAATGAATGGGCTGAACCTGTGCCCTGATGGCAGCAGAGGCTGGGACAGTGGAGCAAATCCAGGCAGGACCACTGATAGCTAGGGGGTCAATTCACCAGGTTCAGGGACAAAGCCAAAGGGGTCTGTTAGCAGTGGCACAGTCAGAAAAGCCATAAGGCACTAAGAATGGGTTGTAGAGAATATGGACACATTTGTACTAGTGACAAGTCTAGGGAATAAAAGAAATAATGCTTTGTTCAAGGGTGACAATGTGCAAACAAGCCCAGAGCCTTTGGATATTAGCTCCCTTAAAACTCTAGATCTCGTCTCTCAAATGGATGCTATATGGTGGGTTGATGAGCTGAGACACATCAATTTCAATATCCCTAGATTGTGGCAAAATCATTTAGAGGCTCCTAACTGATGGACTATTCTTTTTCTCTTTCATCATCACAGCATGTCGACTATGTGCTATCCATAATTAGCTAACTTAATGTTAATAGCAAACTTCGACGATGTATATCTAACTCACTAAGATCTTAGGAGGGAAAAAAAAGACTAATTTTTCTTCTTACTTAACACAATCACCTGGGGAAATCAGAAGCTAAGGAAATTTCCAATGATGAAATTAAAGCATATTCCCTTAGTGGGTTAACTCAAATAACAGAGAACAATAGTGGCTATAACTGAACTATAAGGGACATTGTAGTGTCATTTCAGAGTTGACAAGGCTGGCACAATGGCATTCAGTACGTGTTGAAAAGAAAGAGATGGACTGGGAGAATGAGAGAAGGAAGTTGAAGGGGGCAGGAAAGGGACATGAAAAAGAAGGATTGTTGGGGTCTCCCTGGTGGCACAAAGGGTTAAGTCTCAGCACTATCAAGCCATCCCCAGCCACTGCAACATGAGTTGGATGCCCGGCCACAGAGCTAATCCACATGCCACAGCAGACCGCTTTGTTTTACCTGCTGCTTCCCTCAGCAGTGTATTTCAGTAGACCTGCCTGTTCTGCTCCCTACTCTGTCTCTGGTAAATCCCCTCACCCCTTACACCTCTGGCCTACACCCCAGATCTTGTATACATAAATAAATAAAAATAAATTTAAAAAAAAGAAAAAGGATTGTTGACTCAAGGTTAGCTCTGAGTTTTGAGGAAGCTGATGAAAAGATACATACACACAGTGTATGTTTGGACAATATTTATTTGCTTCTAAAACCTTTGAACATGTCAATAGTTAACACCCTATGTCTAACTAACAATCTAGGGATCCTGTAAATATTGTGTTACAGTGGAAGAAGCTCCCCATTATCACTTGCAGTTATGATACCAAGTTCCATCTGGCATTGGAATAAGGCTTATTTGAATCCGATAAATATAAAACTTACCAGGAAAGATGATTTCCTAAAATGACTGGTTTAAAATGAGAAAACAGATACCCCATATCCTTAACCTACTAAAAAGAGATGTACATAACATATACCTATATACGTAATCCTTAATTTAAACATTCAAGTGTGGAAATCAGGCCTCACTTAAGACTCTTACTGTTCATTACATTTACAGGCTTCTATAATACAGGAGAATCCTGTCTTTACAACTTGGGAGCTACACATTAGCATAATGTTGACAGGTGATTTGTCCTAGTCCATAGTATTTTAGTCTGGGACTTGGGGTTAGGATTATACACACCTTCATCACTCTGCCTGAAATTCTAAGTGAAGGATGTGACCTTAATCCATAGATATTAATCAAAACCTAATTAAATACAAAATGATTAATGATGACAATCTCAAGTTCCTCTTTTGAACTCACTTGAAAAAAAGAAGACTGAAAAAATGTGAAAATGGAATATAAAGAAATCTGATCAAATGAAGAAAAAGGTTGGAAAGAAGGAAATAATGAGAAAGGCCTTGAGGGGTGATCAAAAGTAAATGAAATTCCAAGAAAAGTCATTGATTAAGTGGGTCAGAGACCCAGCCCAGAAGATGACTGGATGATACCAAAAGAAGCATCTATAACTCTCTGCCAGAGGCAAAACTCTTATATCTGGAACATAAAGTCTTGTGTCCAGAGCCATTTGCTTTTACTCCCTCTGGAACCCTGTCTCTGCCACATCTTCCACATAAAGCAGACTTGCTCTCCAACGTAGGGACCTGAGCATTTAAAGAGGGCAGGATGGGAACGCCAGGACTCATTTAATCAACTTGCTTCCATAACCAATAATTTGGACAGGGATTTCCAGGTTTCCTTTTCAACTCTACCTTTCTTTTTTTTTTTAAAGACTTATTTATTCATTCACACAAGAACCGGGGTACAGGCCAGATGCATGGGAGGGTGAGAGGATTCACCAGAGCACAGTGGGGAACAGAACAGGCAGACTGACCGAAATACACTGCTGAGGGGAGCAGCGGGCGCTGCAGGAGAGGTCTGCCGCGCCATGTGGGATTCTCGCCGACCGGCTGGGATCAAACCAGCACTGCAGAGGCTGCTGGCAGCTTCACAGCGCTGCGTTCAACCGCCTGTACCACCATGGGAGTCCCTCAACTCTACCTTTCTCTTGCCAGTTCTGGGGTCTGTATACTTAGATAAATTCTTTCTCCTATTTCAATTCTGTAGTATCCAAGTGTCTTTCTCTTTCAAATTTTTAAGACTTTAGATGCTATCATGCCTTAGCCAATTACTTGTGGATTGTAATTTAAATATAAAGAAACCAATCAAGATTTTGTTGTTGTTACAAGGGACAGAAATCTAACTCAAAAATAATGATCCTCATGATGGAAAAGTCTGGAAGTTCAGGTCAGACTGGATCAAGGAGTTGAAGCCATGTCAAATAACTAAAACTCAGTTTTTCTCATCTTTCTCATGCGCAATAACATATTTTCAAGGGGCCTCTTTGGTGGCCTAAGGGTTAAGTCTCAGTGCTATCACAGCTGTGGCCTGAGTTTGATCCCTGACCAGGGAGCTATCCACATGGTGCAGCAGACCTCTCCTGTCTTGCCCACTGCTCCCCTCAGCAGTGTATGTCAGTCAATCTGCCTCTTCTGCTCCCCATTCTGTCTCTGGTGAATCCTCTCACACCCACTCCCCCACCTCTGGCCTACACCCTAGCTCTTCTACACAAAAATTAAAACAAAACCAAAAATATTTTCAAGAAGATGTTCCCCATATGGCAGATCCCAGCAGTTTCAAGCATCTATCTTCCTTTTGTTAATATCAAGAAATATCTTTCAGAGCTATCTTTTCCTATCTTCCCAGTGAAAGCCACAGGATTGAATTGCATGGACTGGCTTGGGACACACACCCCTCACCGCAGTAATCAGGGTAGTCAACACAATGGAATATGTTGAGTGACCATGCTTGGGACATCTGCCAATTTCAGGATCAGGGGGTAGAGTCAGTTCAATAGAACTGCACCCATAGACTGGAAGTGGGATCATGCCCAATGAATTTGGGGTGTGCAAAAGCAAGCTGTTTTATCTACATGTACTTTCTCCTCTTTTTTCTTTTTCTCTACATTCCTGGAAACTAAAGAAGATCCTTCTACCTCTAGTTCCAATTGGAAAATGAATTTCTCAATTACTTATCAACTTAAATGGCTTCTCATTCCCTGGCTTCCTCTCTCATCTCTTAGAGTTTTTAGATGGAAATACTCCCCTCGGCATTTGCTGCTGGTGTTCAGGGCTCTTCTAGATGATTTGCCTCTGCTTAACTAATTTTCTCTTTCTGATCACTTCTGCTTTGTTCCAAATCCTATCACATGATTCTGCACCACTCGGCTGCCTGCTTCTCTGCCTTTTACTGTTTCCCTTTGCCCCTTCTGTCAGCCTCTTTGAGCTTCCAGGCTGAAAGGGCTGTCATCTTCCAAACAATGGTGACCTTAACATATAGTAACAGTTATTTTTTAAACTAATGACCAAAAAGAAATCATCTTTTAAAAATCCACATGAAATTGGGAGATGTCAGAAATTTACTATAATGAGTGGTGGTAAGAATCACAGAAGTGGGCCTCCCCAGTGGTGCAGCGGTTGAGTGCTGGGTTGTGAAGCTGCCCGCAGCCTCTGCAGCGCTGGTTCGATCCCTGGCTGATCCCCGGCTTCTCCCTGGCCACCAGAGGAGGGTCCCACATGGCGCGCAGACCTCTCCTGCTGCTTGCTGCTCCCCTCAGCAGTGTGCTTCGGTCCTTCTGCCTGCTCTGCTCCCCACTCTGGCTCTGGTGAATTCTCTCACCCTCCCGTGCTTCTGACTGTACCCAGTGCTTGTATAAATAAATAAATAAATAAATGTATGTTTAAAAAAAAAAGGTAAAAAAAAAAAAAAGAATCACAGAAGTATTGCACTTGGCTAAATGTATGGAATTATTTTGCTTTGAGGTCTCAGGGTTAGTCATTTGGCGGTATGGTGGTATCCTGGGAGGTTATAGGGGAAACCCTGTCACCACATGTAATGATTTCCACAGCAACGTGATCAGCTTCCTGGCATAAGAAGGAGCCCTCTCCCTTTTTATAAGGAAATAGAATTCTTTTCCAGAAGCCCCTCTTGCCCTGGTCCAACAGTCTTGTACTCACATCTCCAAGGTCAAAACTGGGTTATGTGGTCATTTCTAATTGCAAGAAATCTCCCTCCCATTCTTAGTGGGAAGTGCCAAGAAGATGGCCTTTGGGGACTGTACCTCTGTAATCAATCAAGGGTGTCTGTCACATTGGCCAAAGAAAATGCATCTGCAAGTTAGGTGTGATGGTTGTTACTTCTACCTGTCTTATGGAACAGTACTTCCCTCTGTGTGTTCTTGGGTAAAATTAATCTGATTAATTTTAAGAGTTTTTTTTGCATATTAACACTACTGATCATTGAACTGTCTAACATGATGAGTCCAACTAACCCAAAATGAGAAGTCAAAGAAAAGATTGGGCCAGACTGGTGGGATCCTTTCATCATAAAATGCTAGACTTTCTTTTGATTAAGTAAACTATGAAATATAGGACAGCTCTTCTACAAATACCAGCTCTAGTCAGGATTCAGGCTATAAATGCTAATTTTGTGCATTATGAAAAGCAGGTTTATTCTTGGTTTGAGTACCCCTTCCCAAAATTCTAACTGAACTCCTGATAATCTCTAATCTTTTTGTCTCTATGAATTTGCTTCTTTTAAATATTTCGTATTAGTGGAATCCTACAATATTTGTCATCTTGTATCTGGTTTATTTAACTAAGTATTATGTTTTCAAGATTCATCTGTGTTATAGCTGGTTTCAGAACTCATTCCTTTTTCTGGGTGACTAATACTCCATTGTATGGCTACACTACATTTTGTCTGTTAATTCGTTCATTGATGGACATTTGGGTTGTTTCCATCATTGTTAATAATGCCTCCATGAACATCAGTGTATGCCTAGCAATTTGAGTCCCTGTTTTCAGTTCTTTTGGGTATGAATCTAGGAGTAGAATTGCTGGGTCATATGTTAATTTTATGTCTGTATGTTAGAAGAACCCCTAAAACTATTTTCTACAACTTCTGTACCATTTTACATTCCCCTCAGTATTGTGCAAGTGTTCTAATTCTCCAAAATTAGTTTTAACTGAAGTTCTGCCATTAGTGGGCACATATATGTGTCCTCACTTCACATTTCATGCTTCTGGAAGAGAAACTGCATTGGCCCAGCCTACTTTGGGTCAGGATCTTGCTCCTGTATAAGTTGGGGATCAGACATAGTCACATGGGGGAGGGTTGTGTGCACTGAGTTGTCAACCCAGAAGGCTTGTAGAACACTCAGTTCCTGCTTCTCTGCAAGGGGTTAATAATACCTGATTGTGGGGATGAAATAAAATGATGCATATGAAGTTCTTAAAAAGTATCTAGGTTTTAAGAAGCGAGTATACTAGAAGCAGCAGCAGCCATGATCTGAAAGTCAGGGGTAGGCTGATTCGTGGGCCAGCATGTCTGTTCTCTGTCAAGCGTCAAGTATATCTAGCTTTCCTATTACAAAGGAAACCCTTTGTTGTAGATTTTTAAGTCTTGAATTTACCCAAAGCAATTTTCAAACCTATTTCTATTTTCAGCTTATATTGCCTGCAGGGACATGTTTCACTTCTTTACTACCTGCTTCATCGGGGAGTAATTTGTGATTTTTTGGCCTAAAATCACCCCCTTCCAGTTCTCTAGACAGCTCTTGTTCTGCCTCAGTAGCCCTGAGACCCTCATCACAAGAACCTGTTCATAATTCTGAATTCAAGTGAATGGGGACATTTGTACTGAGGCTCGGCTTTCTTCTGAGTCACATTCCAAATCAGGTATTTTCTTTGCATACCTTCACAGACATGCTTATGGCCTTTTTAGCCTTATTGAAGTGTCAGAGTAAAATCACTTCTTTAAGACATTTATGTGAGTTGCCACCCATGACGACAGTGGCTGCTTGGTGACTGGCTAGATGCCACTATGATGTCTAAGTGTTGTTCCCGTTACTCGTCACCCAGCACAGGTGATCCAAAGTTATGCGCACAGGTGATCCAAAGTTACGCCTCAGTAAAATGACAAATTACCTTCTCTGTTTTTGGAGTTAATCTGATCACAAAACAAAATTCATGAATGCAGGAGTCCACTGTTTCAAAATTGAGCAAACACCTGTATTTTATTCCTTTTATGATTAGGGATGCAACTAGGGACATCTGAAAAGACATTTTTCTCTCTATAAAACTACAGAGATCCAACTCCTGTTCTTCCTTAGGCTCCGCCAGCTGGTGAATGGCATTAACCCAAACACTGAGAAATGCTACTGTGATGTGATTCATATGTGACAACCATGTGCCTGCCCCCTATATAGTCACCTCCCAATTATCTGTACAAATGCAGGGGTTCGGTGGTGCAGATAATTCAAAACAGCAAACAATCCAAATGCCATTTCTGCTTGGCTTGAGAATACATTATGCAAATTTGGGCAGCAAATTTACCTTCTTTATTACATTTTGCTTGGATTCATATTAAAAAATTGTTTGCATTCTCTAAGAGTGTATGTGTACATGGCGGGAGGTGGGGGGAGAAGTAGGAATGGCATCCCAGGAGTTCAAGAGAATCATAAAACCTCGGCATGCAAAGGAGGCATAGAAATCATAATGCAACTTCCTCCTCATTTTCAGAAGAGGCAACCGAGGCCCAGAGAAGTTATGCAACTTATATGAGATCCCAAAGTAAACTGAAGGCAGAGCAGACGCATTTCAGGGAAGAAACAAACAGTATTAAATCAAGACTAGCAGAGAGTCCCAGCTTTGTCAGGAGAAACCCAAACAGAAACAATTTTGTTAGTGCCTCCAAAAGGTGAAGCCATCTGCATTCTTGCTTCCAGAGGCACAAAACTTCCTAATGACGCTGGAGCAGGAGGCTCTGCCTCCAGGTGGGCCAGACAACACCTGTTCCCCCAAGGCAACGACCAGCCCTGGTAGTTTCCAATCCTTCTTACCACATACCATCAAGCCTGGAGCCGCTAGGCATCAGTGAAGAATTTTCAAGGAGGGTCACCTAATGTCTTAGTGAGCTGGACATGGGCAATTGCTGGGAAGCACAAACATAGGAATTGTGGGGTCTGTACCCTGGGGAGCGTGGTGAGGGAGAAAGCATGCAAGCACTATGATTTAAATCAGGACACTGGCAGCATAAGCCCAAATGTTGGATAACCTGGGGCTTAGCTTTCAGTGAGTTAAGTTGACCTTGAAATAACAGCTAAAGAGCAAACAGGAAGCAAATTGGCAGCCCTCCACCTTTGGCTAACCTCCCCAAGAACTACAGCAATGAGGTTCAAGAAAAGACATCTACATGATCAGTGAGCCAGCAAACATCAGTTCAGGTGCCTCTGGGGTGCGGGGCAGCTCCGGGATGCTAATGAGCTACGTGGGTTGCCATACTCTGCATCAACTTCTGAGCCAGGGTCATTAGCAGCAAATGGTTTTCTGTAGTGTGGAGCTGGCTGGCAGGGGTTCCCTGAGAATTCCTGTGTGGGCGGTTGTTCTCCATGCCTTGGGTCCTCCTAGAGCAATTCAGCAGAAGGTGCTGGAGCATCTGCAGGTGCTTAGAGGCTGACATGGCATTAGAAGATGGCTTAAAATGGAAATGGCCCCAAAGACTGAAGAGATACACTAGGCAAGTACACAGGCCGCTTTGCTTTGAACTTTCAGTGGGTAAGTCAGATCTACCCACACTACTTGCCTGTCCTGCATCCTCTTATTTTCTGCCAAGTATGAAGACAAATATTTACCTTTGAATTCAGATTGTGTCTGAAGCTGCTTAATGGGTGAAAGGCATTCCTTTTAATCAGAGATGGATTTTATTAATGTTTTATTAATTCTTTCTGGGCAAACCTTTTTCATAACAACACCTGCTTTAAACTGCTAGGGTTATCAACAATCACAATGTTACTAAAACAATATAACTTTAGTTTATGAAATGTTAATACTGATGGAAATGTTAATGTAGAATATCTCGTTTAATTCTTGCGAGAGCTGTGTAAAGTAGATAAAAGTATTTTATTGTCTTCAGAGCTTCTAGAGGTACACTGGCTTGCCGAAGAACATGGTGGGATGGATTTGAACCTGAGTGTAGACAGGTGACACTAAGCCTGGTGGACTTGCAGTAAAGGATAAAAATATTTATTTGTGACAGCCCAGAATTCACAAACCTCAGAAGCAATTCAAGTTGCCTGGAATGGGGAGCCCTTAGATACTCAAAAAGAAGGGATAGTCCACACTCAGGTCAGCTTTAAGCAAAGTAGGTCTTCAGTCAATTTGGTTCTGATTGGTGGAAAGTTTGGCAGTGGTGATTGGTTGAATGTCAATCCTGGGTGGTCACTGGGTGCCATTTTGGTTCCATTCTCCTAGATGGTGGAACATCTATCTAGATATATAGGAACATAACCTGAAAATACCTGGGTGCCTGGATATGCCTCCAGAAGACCCCCAGCAATTTCCCATCTGTCTGCTTTTTTGCCCAGACTTGGGTTGGCTCCATTTATTTACATATATAATATAAATATATATTACATATATTATATTTTATATATGTGATATAAATATATTACATATATTTATATGTATCGAATTTATCACAGGTCTTATTCTTTTTCAGATTCTATGGCTCTCCTCCAAATACCTGTCTTACAATAAGACAAATTCTGACAGAATTCACAGTGTATGGGGGGCAGAGCAGGGCTGTGATGGACACCCCCCTCTGGATCTCACCTGTCATTTAGATTGAGTATCCAGTGATGCTGGATCAGAGAACCAGAAAGATAGCTGCTTTGCAAAGGTAATTTGAAGACACAAGAAAGAATTGGAAATGCATATTCTTAGACCCTACCCAGGCCTACTGAATCAGAAACTCTGGAGGTAATCACTGTAATCTGTGTTTTAGTAGGTTCTTCAGATAATGCTTCTGTACACTAATGGTCAAGAACCACTGGTTTAGGCCAGAAATCAGTAAACTTTTTCTGTAAAGGACCAGATAATAAATATTTCAGTCTTTGGGGGCCACACCATCTCTATCAAGATTATTGAGCTCTGCCCTTGTTGTGAAAGTAATCATAGTGATCAGATAAATAAATAGATGAGGTATTGTCCTAGCAAAGCTTTATTTAGACTAGTCAGGGCCCACTTAGTTCGTTTACCTATAGAAGAAATTCCTGTAAGAAAACTTGATTTTTCAAAGAATCATGCACTATTTTGTGAAACATTAAGAAGTCTGATTTGTTTTTATATTCTGATGAGTCATCTCTAGTCTAAAATACTTAGCTTTTCAGTATAGACACCAGAGTTGTTTCCTTTTTCACTATTTACAAAATTATATTCCCAATATTGTATCTGTAAGCTTCTTAACAAACTACCCCAAAGCTCAGTGACTTTAAACAACAACCTGGTCTTATTGTTCCTGATTTCCGTTAGTTCAGGTAGATGACTGAGCTCATCTGGGCCAGGCTCAGCTGACCCTCACTTGTCTTGCTATGTATGTCTGTGATCAGCCAGTTGACAGCCCATCGAGATTGGCAAGTTCTGAGTTGGGGAGACAATGAGTGGGTAACATATCTGTCATAGGTACAAACCCAGGCTTGTTCAGATGGTACCTTCACTGGCTTCTAGGAGAATAGTAAAAGTCTGTATCAGAGGCCTATGCCCAGAACTGACACAAAGTTCCTCCACCAAATTCTGTTGGTAATTTAATCACATGTTCAGCCCAGATCAAACAGGGGAGAACTAATGGAAAGAGCCTCAAAGGCACAGTGCAAAGTAATGTGGATCACTGTTTGTCTGACATATAGTCTTTTTTTTAGCCTCTTGCCATTTTTCTGCCTTCCACTGTGTCAATGTCCCTCAGTTTGAAGTTACTCTGATTTTAGAATTTCTTGATGAAGGGTATACGAGGAATAGTCACCTGGCTGCTCAGCACTAGGTGAGATTTAAGGGGTTCTGTTTACTCCTTAAATAGGCTTTTGATTACTCTCCCAACTTTTAGCCCCTTCCTTTATTCCTGCTTTCCATGGTATTTTGTCTTAAAAACCCTGAGTAACTATATGGGTTTCTTCCACTCTGTTGCATCATTCATACTTCCTTATTCATTTTCATAGATTATAGTTTGGGTTATCAGTATTTCCTAATTTCATGGATTATGAAATTTGTGTTTGTTTCTCATTATCCTTGTTGGTTTGGGGGTGATTAATGAGAAGAAAACAGGGTAGAAAAATGTCTTTACTCTGCCAATGTAAGATTAGAAATCTCTGATAGCACATTTTCATTTTGATAGATATTTTCAAATTGCTCTCCATAGAGTTGGCACCAATTTATATATGACAATATAAAAAGTATCCATTCCCCATATCGTCACCATCTTAATATATTAGTTTTCTAATCTCAGTTAATCTTAGTGAAAAATGGAGACACAATTTTAACTACATCTTTTTTTTTTTTTTAAAGAGCCCTATTCATTCTAAATGAAGTCATTCAGTAAATACATGTTCTTGCATACAAATGTTTGTAGAGAAATTACTGTAACCCAGCTTTGGAAAATCTCTCAAAGTACTGGCTTCTCTGAGGTGCCAGCATAGTTGTAGTTATATGTGAGAAATTTCACGAGTGGACTTGTTCATAGGTAAATAAAGATAATTAAGATTCCAAGGGGCCTCCCTAGTGGCACAAGGGGTTAAGACTCAACCGGTGCAGCTGTCTGCAGCTAATACGGCACAAGTTTGATTCATTAAATGGATCTTTACTGTTGTAAAAAATTAAACAAACAAATGATAAGGCTGGTTTCTTTTAAAGGTGATTTATGTTTCTGAATCCACTTGACTGCATTTCATCACCCTCATAAAAAGGCAAAATGGAAATAAACCTCCTTCTCTCTTGGCACTAAGTGAGAAAACATGACACATACTCTGCTAGATTTTTCTAGGTGGAGTCTACACAGAGATACTGGCCTTACATCTAGGGGAAGTTTTTAAGCAAGATTTTTTGTTTCCCTAGTGAATGCCTCACACCTGTGGGTCTCCAAGCCATAACATATTTCTACCTTATTTAAGACACACCCAGAAATTTCATCAATAAGAATTTTTTTGTCGTCACTTGACAAGGCTACAATATGTTGACAGATGAAGCCCACAATAGCGTCTATCAATCAAGCACTTTGGGAAATCAGAAATGACAATGAAACCCACTGCATTAAATAACCCATGGTGCTGGGAATTAATCAGAAATCTGGTGTTGCTGAAAATAAATGAGTTTTTAATAAATTAGATTTGAGAATTACTTACAAGCTGTAGATTATGGGTCTGTGTGGAGGCAGCTTCTCATTCATTGGGAAATCCACAGGGGGTAAGTGCTGCTAAAATAGACAGGAAAATATGCTCATTTCCCAGCAAGAAAGAGAGCAGTGGTTACCTGAGGCTGAGCCAATTTCTGCTCTCTTGTCCAGTTCACATTAGCCAGACCAACTCTTTGCTTGAAGTCATTTTCTTCTCTGGATTTACTTTGATAATCAACAACAAAAAATTTGTCCCACTTAAGACTCTTACACTCTCCATCTGCTTTTCATCTTAGATTTAATTTATCTGAGATTTTAAAGTAAATTATTTAAGATGTGATGACAATTTCATAATTAAATTAATTGATTTAGATTGGGAAACATTCAATTAAGGGTCTACAATAGGCAGCAAGATGTGGCCTGCCAAATCCTAATAATCAATTAGATTTAATTTAAGACAATAGCATCCGTTAATTGTGGGATGCCTACTATGTGTGTGATGCTTTCCTATATGTTAGGAATACAAAATTTCCAAAACTCCCTCAAGGATCTTAGAAACTTGCAAGAAATTGAATCTATATACAAAGAAACATGTCCTAAGTAGTCAGATAAATTTACAAATTGCTATGAAATGGCTGGGGGTGGGGAGGGTGGAATTCAAGCTTGAGGTATTTGGAAAGACTTCAAAGATCTGGGGCTTTTGTAATAGATGCTGCAGGGACTAATCTAATCAAAAGATGAGGAAAGAGTTAATGGCATTCCAAGAAGTTGAACAGCATGAGCAAACACTAAGATGGAGTTTGGAAGTGCAGGATAAATACAGTTAACAAGTGTTGCATACTTGAAATTTGTTGAGTGAGTACATTTTAAGTGTTTACACCACACAAAAGAAAAGCCATGAAAAGAAAATTATAATTATGTGAGATGATGGATATGTTCATTAATGAGAGTATAGCTATTATTTCACAATATATATGTATGGCAAAACATCCAGCCCTACACTTTAAGTATATACAATTTTTATTTGTTAATTATACCTTAATAAAAATTGGGAAAAAAAGCTCCAAACATGTTTAAAACTATAATTAATTCATTCATCCACAAGTATTGAGTTCCTACTATAGCTCAGTTGATATATGATATATGAGTTCCCACTGCAGCTCAGTTGTCGTATGATATAGCTAAAGGGTGGGTTGAGAAAGGAAGATAAGAGATGAGACAAAGTTCAGAATTAGAATCTGAAGGATCATGAGCTCATGTGAAATGTTTAGGGTTTTTTTTTTTTACTTGATCTTATTTTCATAAACTAGGTTATACTGGGCTTATTTTTCTCTCTTGATTTTTTTTTTTCACTTATTAAATCTTGGAAATCTATACCTGTAAGAGCATCTTCTTCTTCTTTTTTTTTTTTTTTTTTTGTAATTTCTGTATCATAGATAGAGATGGACTTTATTTAACCATTGTTCTACTGATGAATATTTAGGTTGGAGAAAACTAACTTAAGCAGTTTCTTTCATGTGAAGTAATTAACCCGAAGGCTATGAATCTGTTGTAGAATTTTTATAAAGGGCGATATACTAGGGACAAGACAGGATATTATCAACCAACCAACCAGTCAGCCAATCAATATTTTCAGAGAAAAATGTTGAAAAAATATTAAATATTCAGAGAAAATATTAAGAAAGTAATTATTTACCAAAGTGCATACAGTGTTTAGGGAAACTGCCAAGGATGGTACTGTATCCCACACCAGGGAGCTGTCACCCACATAGGCCAGACTGACATGGATGGGGACTGGTTATTAGAAAATATAGTAGGTAACTGAACAAAAGGATGCCACCAACTCCTCATGACTAAGCAAAGAGGTGCCTTGGCGAAATATAGCATGACTTTTCTCTCCTCTTGCCAGTTATCTAAATGCTTTGGCCAAAGCACTTAGCAAACAGATGTCAGCCTTCTAGTTTCCTATGTAGAGAAGGGTACAGAAAGTATCTACAGGTACACTCAGGAAATCTCTAGGATAAGGATCAATGAAGAATGATCAAATTTCCTAAGTAAAAATAATCTAAAAGGGGGAATTTTCATTGTGTTTTTTTTCCAAAATGAATTTTTTTTTTAAGATTTATTTATTTATACAAGGACCAGGATACAGGGCAGATGTGCAGGAGGGTGAGAGGATCCACCAGAGACAGAGTAGAGAATAGAACAGGCAGACTGGCAAAATACACTGCTGAGGGGAGCAGCGGGCGAGACAGGAGAGGTCCGCTGCACCATGTGGGTAGCTCCCTGGCTGGTTGGGATCGTACCAGCACTGCAGAGGCTGTGGACAGCTTCACAGCTCTGTGCTCAACTGCTTGCACCACCAGGGAGGCCCTTCACTGAGATTTTTAGGATAAATATACTTGTCAGGGAAGAAATTAAAAAAATTTTATGATCATAAACAAAACTCCTAGGTCATTCGTACAATGAATCTTACCAATATTGTACACACACACGGACTTTTAAATCTCTGTCTTTTTCTCCCCAGATGTCAATTGATTGTTGGGCATCCTTTCTACATCAAACTTAATAACATATCTCATGTATGCCTCTCCAAGACTGACTCTAATCCCAGCCTGCCTCAACTACTCGCCTCTTGCCCTGCTCCTAAGCTTCTCTAATTCTCTTACCCTATTATATGAGCCTTCATGTTAAATTTCTTCCTCAACCAGACTGTTAGGTGATTAAATTCAGTCAAGACAAGATGTGAGTCTGTTTTTGCTCTCCAAAATATCCTCCATAGTTTATCTACCTCCATTTTGGGAGGAAATAGGAATGTTCTCTCCCAAAGCAGTTCTCTTTCACAGGACTCACCTACTTTTTATCACCTTCCTGATTCCCAGAACATTCAATTTCTTGTGAGTTCTTTGCTCTATTGTAAATTTTTTGAGAGCAGGGATCATGTTAATTTGTGTCGCTGTGTTTCCTGGTGTCCATTTTCTGAGGAAATAGCTTAACACTCTGTAGGAGACCAGTGGCCACTGTTAATGTTTTTGCTCTCATTGTTAATTGTGTCTGGAGTAAACCAGTCTCAGCTTGGGTGCCATCAAAACGTACTAGACAAACTTCCGTGTAAAAACTAAGTTTGCAAGTGTTATATTAAAGATGGATTCATGTTGTGTCAGGGCTCCCGGCTGGGAAAATTACTTTCAGTTCAGCCAGTATTTAACTGCTTTGTCAGCTGACATGAATATGCAAAGAAAAAAGGCCACCACTGGCAGATGACTGCGTGGCTGGGTGATTAGGCATTAGCAGACAATCAAAATTTGCAAGACCAGGTCTTCAAGTGCTGCAGGTATAAGGAAAAGCTACTAAATTGTACTGATTTCATTGGAATGGTGGTTAGACAAGACTCAAAAATACGTGATCAGAACAATCCCTTTGTGGGTCTTTTCCACATTCGTTTGAAAGAGCTATGACATTTCATAAAGAACAGCAACTTCCTTGCAAGCCAGAGGGCTTAATGAAGAATTAAGGATACTGTAGCCTTGTAGCTGAAATAATAGAAAATTGAATTATTCTTTCCACATTAAATGCATATATTCCTGGGGTGTTTCTGCCCAAAATGACTTTGCTAACCTATGGCATGAAATATACTTTGTTTTCACATGGGTACATTAAACAAAGCTGTAGACTACTACAACTGCTTAGAAGGGAACAAAAATATCAGAATGAAAAAGCACTCTTGACGTATGGTTATATCAGCCCTAAATTGTATCACAGCTGCTTCTGGCACCATTAGACGGAGCACTGGGTAATTTATAGAAGTCATTTTTAACAATTTGATTGTTGGTATATATCTATTGAATTGATTGGTTGCAGAGACAGATCTTTATTTTTATAATAGCAATAACATCCTTTGCAGATTACTGCTCAATTTATTCTTGATGCTAACATTACTAACCAGCATCTATCAATTTATATTGGGGGAAATATGTTCTTAGTTCTTAATTATCTGTTTAATTGTAGGGAGACTAAAGTCATGTGATGCCCCAATTTGCCAGCACTGGGGAGCCTGCCAGAGTCACTGAGAGTCTTGCTGTTTGGCTTCTAGAGGGCTGTCAACCTCTTGATATTTACAACCTATACCCCTGTGCATTACAAAGCACTGTTGCCCTCAATCATGGTGGGCAACATAGGCAGCTCTTTTCTGCTCCATCTGAGGTCTCTGCTAGCCAGCAAAGGATTTCTCCATTGACCTACTTCCCTGCTATCTCCTCTTGCCAGCTGTAGTGATGAGGAGCTTATTGGTAACATCCTCCATCAAGGCTCCCTTGGGTACCCTGGGCCTTTCTGCAGAGTGATTGGTGGAAGGGCAGGAGAGACCAAATTTTGTGGCAGCTCTCTGGAATAAATGCAAGATCCCATTTCTGACCAGAGGACTCAGATTGGCAAAAATGGAAGTTACATACATTTAGCCAAGCTCTCCACTCCAGCCACCACCACCACGAAATATCTATGTACTGACGTGCATTAGAAAGTGATTACTGTAATTAAGTCTTATCATTCCCATTTGCCCATTCCTTTTTTTATTGTAAGAGTTCCTTTGGTTTCCTTTATTATGTTTAACCATTTTTATGTATAGTTTAGTGACATTAAATACATTCACATTATTTCACAACCATCAACACCACCCATCCCTTGAACTTTTTCTTCACAAGCCAAAACCCTGTCCCCCTTAAATACTAATTCTCCATTTGCCCTTACTGCCAGCCACTGAAAACCACCAATAGCTTTCTGTCTATGAATGTGGCTGTGCTTGGTGATCTATATTAGTGCAATAAAGACAATGTCTATTCTTTTGTGCCTGACTTTTTTATTTATCATAGTATCTCCAAGGTTCATCCATGTTGTAGATGTATTAGAATTTAACTCCTTTTTAAGACTACATAATATTTCATTTCATGCTTTATTTATCCATTTATCCATTAATGGACACTTGGGTGGTTTCTACATTTTGGCTGTTGTGGGTTTTTTGTTTTTTATTTTTGTGGAAGTATGCTTAGACTCCTTTCTCTTTTGTTCATCGACTAGAGGTTTTTTCTTTGAGGTTACCATGAGGTTTATATAAAACATCTTATAGTTATAAAATTTCAAGTTGGCTATTGAGAGTAATGCTATCATAACATGGGTGTAGTAATATCTGTTCATGTCTCTGTTTTCAATTTTTTTGGACTTTATTTCTCTTTAGAAGTACTGTTCACAGGCAGTTGAGTGCAGCGCTGTGAAGCTATCTGCAGCCTCAGGCACGCTGGTTCGATCCCTGCTGGCCGACGAGGGTCCCACATGACGCGAAGACCTCTACTGTCATGCCCGCTGCTCCCCTCAGCAGTATGTTTCATCAGTCTGCCTGTTTTGTTCCCTGCTGTCTCTGGTGAATCCTCTCATCCTCCCGAGCATCTGGCCTGCACCCCAGTTCTTGTGAAAATAAATAAATCTTTAAAAAAATAAAAGTACTGTTCATCTCCTTCACCAGGTGATTCCATTCCAAATTTCATTTCCCTGTGAGTCATAGTTCCTGCCAGTGTCTTTCATTATCACTATCTGGATTTCACCTCTTCTCATTACCTGCCCTCCCTGTGTCCCTTTATTCAATTCTCAGATTCTGATTTATCTCCCACAGCTCCTTTTCACTGCCTGTCTGCCATGGAAGGGGCAGGAGGCCAGGGCTCCAGAGGAGGGACACTCCTACCCTTTCTCATGATGCCTATGGCCTTGGTGGTCCCTTTCTGCAGCTAAAAGTAAAAATTCCTGATTTTGACCTGGCAGCTCAGTGAAATACATAAAGATCATCCCTGACTTGGAGACCCTGGCAGATTAAAGTTGAACATGAACCCTACAGTCAAAGACCAAAAGCCAAGCTGTGATTATGTCTTGCAGCTTTGAACCCCGTCAGTACTGTGGCAGGAGGAGACAGTCTTTCTCCCAAGAGAGCTCCAGGCTCAAGTGAAGAAAAGCCTCCTCCAGTAAGGAGAGTTTGCTTGGGACCATCAGCCCTTGGAGGGATTGTAATCATACTTTTCCAAATTAAATTGAAAAACTTTGGTTTTTAATTTCTCTTCTCATCAGTCTTTATTTTTGATCACTACCATTTGCTGCATGCTTACTGAATACAAGGCACATAAGAAATTTACTTGAATTTTCCCTTTATATTTTTAACAATTTCACTATTAACAGGATGCAAAATGCTTTTTGGAGCCAGAATACCAAGTTTAGACCCCAGCTTCACCATCCACTTATGTCTTGAACCTCTCAATTCCTTAGCTTCCTCTTAGAAGAAGGGATAATAAAAATATGTAGATTTTTAAAAAGATTTTATTATTTCTTTATGCATACATGAACTGGGGTATAGCCCAGAATTGTGGGGAAGGGTGAGAGGAGTCACCAGAGACAGAGCGAGGAGCAGAACAGGTGGATCTACTGAAAATACACTGCTGAGGGGAGCAGCGGGCGAGACAGGAGAGGTCTGCTGCACCATGTGGGTTAGCTCCCAGGCTGGGGATCGAACTCATGCCGCAGTGGCTGATAATCACTTGATAGCGTTAACACTTTAACCCTTTGGGCCACCAGGGAGGACCTAATAATATGTAGTTTAAAGTGCTATGAGAATTGAGCAAGATAATACTAGGAAACCATTTAGAGGTGAGCCTGACACAGTGCTTAACTAAAGTTAGTGCTTATTAATAATATTCCTCCATCTTAATGATCAAAAAACAAAAGCAGAGCAGGTTAAGAAACTTGCCCAAAACCACACATTCTGTCTGTTGACCTTCAAGTTTATGCTCATAACATAGGTTTATAGATACTTACTCTGTTGTCTATGCAAGAGGAAAAAGAACAGACTGTATTTTAGCCCTTTATAGAAATTACAAATATGCACCCACCCCAAGATATATTTTGTGTTGACCAGCCTACCTCTACTTCCAGTTAGATAACACAGAGTTAAATAAAATTTCTGCCTCTAATTTCTACTGACCTAAGGCACGTAGCTATCAAAAAACGCTGATATATTGATAGTATCTTCCATGTACAAACACACATAAAGCATGGAGATTGCTTATCTTACCCTTTGTTAAATATCTGTCCTCAACATTCCCAGTCTCTAGAAAGCAGACTATTAATCCTTCCTCCTATCTCACAACCCTCATCACTCTCCACAAATTGGTACATGAGAGATAGTGAATGTGGACCGCAGTTCACAGAGCCAGGATTGCACTCTAAAGCTATTCCTTATGCAGAAAGCTGCCCATTCCCCAAGAGGTGAGTCCGATTAAGTGCATTTCAAAGTCATCACTGTGAAACTCTTAAAACCTGAAACATTTCAAAATTACCTTCAATAGGCTTATTTAATTTTGGCGGGCTTTACTCGAACCAGGAAAAATTTCACAACCCCCTTCATCAAACTTCCTTCTGTGCTTGATCTTTATTAGTTACTTATAATTGGGCATAGTCCATCTGACCATCCAAAGAGACTAGGGCAAGTTTCTGACTGTGAATCATTTAAATCAAGACATCACTCTGCCCCAACTGCAGGTGGATCCCTGGACATAGATGTGAGGTCATCCTGGAAAGATAATACATGTCATGTGGAAATTGTGAGTACAGGTGAATGTCATTTCTTTGGAGGTGATTATGAAAAAGCTATCAGGGCACATGGCTAGATTTTATGGAAACTTTTCTTGCAGAAAACAAGATGATCATCATGTGCAACATCCATCTGTAAAGGTGGGAACCTGGACCTCTGAATCACACACAGTGCTGCCTCAATAAAAAAGCCAACCTTACCTCAATAAAAAATACAATAAAAAGTTATAAAAGATATATATAAAATGAAATTTTAACCAAAGAAAAGAAAGAAACTGAGGTGACACTCCAGAGAGCAGAATGTAAAGCTGCTTTCAGTGGTCACATTTTCTGATCTATGAGCGAGAAAGTGAGTGTATATGTTAAAGAAAAGCTTATGTTGAGGTCAGGGGTTGGGAAACATTATCTGCAAAGGGACAGGGTGGAAATATTTTAGATTTGCAGACCCTGTGATCTGTGCCATGACTATTACAAACCTGCAGCCACAGATAAGACAGAATAAACGACCATCCTCACTAACACAGATGTGGACCGGTTTGGTCTGTGACACAGAATTGGTTGGCCCCTGGTGAGCACCCCATATAGAATATCTTAATTGCTCAGACCACAGAACATCAACATTTAGTCTATTTGGACTAATGTAACCTTGTAAACTATATAAGCACAGGTAAAGAGAGATGTTCCTCATGCATCCACCTCATGCATGCAGCCTTGAGGAAGGCTGGTCCTAGATTTTCCACACGAGCACTCAGTGTGAGAAGAGAGTAAAGGAGGAACATCCAAAGGGCCCAGGGGAGAGAATGTGTGACATGTGAGCATGATATTATCCAAGAATCCTTCAAATAAAAAGCTGCACACAGTCCCTCTCCCATGTGAATTAAGTAAAAGAATATAGGCCCATGAGTTTTCTGAAAAAACTGCAGATACCACAATTCTACATTAGTATAAATTAAAAAAAAACTCAGGAATGGACAGTCTGTGATAAAAGGATGGATAGTGAGCATTAGATACAGTCCTACCTTATTTCATTGTGCTTTGCTTTATCGTGCATCGCAGTTATCGTACTTTTAGCAAATTGAAGGTTTGAGGCAACCTTGTGTGAAGTAAATGTATCAATACCATTTTTCAACAGCATGTGCTCGCTTCATCATGTTTTAGCAATATAGTATTTTAAACTTAAGGTATGTATGTTGTTTTGTTAGACACAATGCTATTGCACACTTTAGGTTATATTGTAGAATAAACATAATTTTTATATACACTAGGAAAAAAAATCATGCTTTATTGTGATATTCAGCTTATTATAGTTACTGAAATCAAATCTGCAGTATTTCTGAGGTAAGCCTGGTACACTGGAACACTAGATCTAGAACCATCTCCAGATTCCAAGCAACTATGGAAATTACATATACAGAAACTGAAGTGAAAGCTACAAATGTGAAAACCAATAACCCAGTTAACACAAATCATGAAATGGGAGGAAGTTGGGATGAATTGTGAGACTGATAATGTTAAAATAGGAACATAACTCTAATCTCCCAATATTTTTCATATTACCTTTTTAGTTTTGGCACAGATAAGTCTTAAAAGGAGACCATCTTTGTCCCAAGTGGAATTCAAATCAAGAAAATTTGTTTCTATTGTTAGGAAACAATTATTTGAAGTTCAACAATTCTGTTTCACACATATTAAAATAAAGTAAAATTAAGTTTAATCCTTTTAATTTAAAATAGCACATCTATAGTGAGTTCATTTTTTAAAAATGTATTTTTATCTATTTTTCTAGTTCCACATTTGAATTTTCAAAAGATGCTTTGGATAACAAAGAGTTTTTGGTCGTGTTATCCTAAATGAAAAATAGAACTTCAGGCTGGAAGCATTTGAGCAGTTTTTAAATTTCCAACTCTTTTGACATTTTCATATTAATAGAATTTATATCATGAGCAAGTAAAAGTTTTTATAAAGTGGTGGAGTGATTTTCATTAAGAAAACAATAGAAGAAAAGAATCGAAAATGTTAGCAGTAGTTAACTTTTGGTGATGATACAAAAGATTGATGATTTCTTTTGTTTGCTTATACTTTAAATCAATTTAAAGCAAAACAACATGAATTCATAAAAGCATAGAGTATATTGTCATCAAGACAAATACAAGCAACAGGAAAGTTAGAGTGACCTTAATGAAAACAATTTCAAGGGGATGGTAGAGACAGAAGCCAGAAATAGTGAGGGTAGAGTGAATGCGAACTGAAGAAAGAGATTCTGAGCTTAGGTGACTCATTCCAAAATTAGTCATTATTCCTCAAAAATACTTCTTGGCATAGATGTATCACCTCCGTTCCTTTGAAGAAATTGAGGTTTATGCTCCTTGACCAAGCTTGGTTCATTTCTGAGCCAGGATTTGAACAGAAGTCTCCCTGCCTCCCAAGCCTGTTGTAGCGTCAGGAATGGCCACAGAGCAAGTTTTCTATGACCCAGCAGACCGGGTAAAGGAGGAGTCAGAGCCCTCAGTGGTTTTTGTAGACTCTTGTTGGGATTTACCTGGTACACAGCAGGCAAGGGTGCTGGGGGGCCGGGAGGCTGGCAGGCCTCCCAGCCCCCAGCAAGTCTTCACTCTATCGGTGTTCTCAGCTTCTCTCTCGGCTTCTCTTTCGGGTCCTGGTGGCGTCCCCGTGACGCCGCCCTTAAAAGGCCAGTCTCTCAGCCCAGGTGAATCCCATCTACCTAGGCCCACACCCTATTCCAGGTGCCAGCCATCAGGCATGCATTCAGGACAAGGATCCATCATCTATCCTGATGGCGGGAGGGCAGAAAAGCCTGACATTTTTTCCTTACCCTACACCTGTTCTCTTCCACTCTACCATGATCTGTGTGATGTTTGGGTTGGAAGGGAAGATGGAAGATGTGATTAGTGTGGAGAGAAAACAGAAGATCCAAGATACCTTTTGAGGTGCACACCAACTCACAGTTCCCACTCCTGAGAACTTTCTAGAGTGTCAGGAATGAATGATGACGGCTATGTGTGTGTAACTGGGTGTAGGATAAGTGAATAAGCCACTAGCCTCTGCGGCTATTACCTACAGCCTTGATCGTATTGATGCAGAAGGTGCTTGGGAATGTGGGCGCGGGACACGTGTGCCTGATTGTGCACACCTGGAGTATGAGTATGCAAGCAAGCATAAGTGTGCACACCTGAGCCTAGAGGCTGGGAAAAAAAGTTGGCAAGACTACAGAAGTGAGACCACCAGACAATGAGAGAGAGACAGACAGAGACAGAGAGACAGAGAGAGAGAGAAGAAAACACACATGCGTCTGGGGACAGTGAAGTGAGAAGTGGGTTGGCCCACATGCGGGGAAAGATCTGCGAGACTCAAATGGTTTTCCAGGGCTAGCTGAAACAAGGTCTAGCTGTGCTTTTTTTTTTTAAAGTTGAGATATAAAGATAATATATAATATTGCAAAATGATCACCACTATAAGCCGAGGTAACATCCCTCACATACATAATGCAAAAAATTTTTTTTCTTACACTGAGAACTTTTAAGATCTACTCTCTTACCAACTTTCAGATATACAGCATCATAAACTATAGTCACTGTGCTCTACATGGCATACCTGTGATTTATTTATTTTACAACTGCAAGTTGGTGACTTTTGACTCATTTCACCCACTCCACCTCCTAGCTACAGATTTGTTTGTGGTTTGTTTGTTTTTTTTTTTTTTTTTTGAACTGTGCTATTTTGAGTGGGTGTCTACAACTGCAAATCAAATAGTCTTGACCAAAGCAGGAAGGTAAAAGTTCAGTCACCTGCAGGGAAGACGGTGAGGCTATGAAACCAAAGGATTGCCAGACATTGCCACAGCACTGCGCCTGCTACTTACCTACAGGTCTTGGATAAACTGCTTATGCCCTGGAGGGTTCCAATTCTTCTTGATGCAAAAAGCCTTCCAGGAACTATAACCCTGACTCCTCTTCCCAGACCCCTTCCTCTCTGACTGAGTCAAGAGAAATTTAGAGCATGGGATTTTAAGAAAAGAATATAATAGGAAGCACCTGTAATCTAAAGGCAACGCTCCCGAAATTGCAATGAGAAGTCCCCATCTGCTGTGGAAATTGAGTCAAAGCCCAATGCTTTGCAGTGAACGAAATTAGTAACCCCTGCATCCGCTGACCCATCAGCTCCAAAACTTGAAGACCTCCTCATGGGGCTTGACCCGTCCCACAGTAGATGGGAGGCACCATCTCTTTCCAAAAGTATGGCACATCATCATTTGTCAGATCCTCTCTTCTATGGACCCAGCGCCTGGGGAGTTTTCCAGTGGAAAAGTGACAATTCAATGCAGACAAAATTTGGCTTGCAGGTGAGTGTGCCACAGATGCTCTCCCTGGATGCATTTCATATCCTCAGACAGCACTTTCTGCACATTAGATCACATCCTCTGAATAACGAGCATCTGGTGTCCATGCCAATATGCGCAACTTGGCCGATGTAGACTTAAATGCTACGATGCATTACAAAGCACTACACGTCACCCCAGGTTGTGTTCGCTTCCATCATGGCTTAGGCTGATGGGATGCAACATAACAGGATGTGGCAAGCTGCGTGATGTATAATGCGATGTTACGTGTCCTGCCTGCAAAGCAGTGTGTTCTCAGTGGGAGCAGCACATTGCCACGGAAAGCCCTGCTCTTGACTGATCCTGTGTCTGTCAGTGGATTGGGGGAAGCTGGCTCACCTCTGCTCTCAGCACCTTAGAAATCACTGCTTGGTTCCAAGTTGCATTTTACCCAATTCTACCAGCAATTGCTTTCAAGACACGAAGTCCGTCAGCCTCAACCCAAAACCACTTTGGGGAGGAGATGAAGCTGGAATTACATGTCTGGTTAGGAAGTGACTGCTGGAGCTCCTGGCACTTGCCTCGACTTTTGAAGCCTCTGGTGGGGACAATCCCACCCAGCCCCTGCATGTGCTTGTCTCATTTGCATTTCACTCTGAATATGATCAAGTTCCTGATACCAAAGAGTCCACGTAAGACTACTGTTAGCATAAAAGTCCCCTTTTTGTCAATGAGAAGCCCTGTGTTTTCTACCAGTCACCTTCACGTATGCATTCAGCAGTTGCCACTTGTGGTCTGCAGCAATCCTCAGTTCTTGGTCATTTGACGAATTGCTAACAAGTCTCTTCCCAAAAGTCTTCCTCAGCCATGCTTCTTGCCATGGAAACTGCCTCTTGAACATGCCTACCTCAGTGCCTGGCCCACTTCAGGGAAAAGCTACACAGAAATTGAAGGGGGTGTTTGAATTTCAAGCTGTTCCAAAACACCCCCCCCCCTGAGGGCGGGGCCAAAGCATGCCAGTTATGTCCACGCCAATGAGGACATGAACTCTCACTGAATGCAAGACGTAGGATCGTGGTTATTGAATGAGCTGTTGGTGTTTATAAATAATTGGTTCTCCCAATTGTAAAAGTAATGTTTATTAAAGAGAAATGGAAAAGTATAAAAAATATAAAATGGAAAACTAAAATCACCTACAGTCCTACTACTCAGAGATAATCACTAGTAATATACTGCTATATTTTCTTGCAATTTTTGATATAAACATACACAAGCATTAAAAAAATTCTCAGTATTATATATATAATCTGTGATTATTTATGTTACATTGAATGGTTATGCTATGCTAAATTTCATGATTGTATTACACAATATACAGCATTATATGTAATGACATATTATTAAATATAATACAATATATAAAATGGTGTGCCCTTCTTTTCCCCCCCACTTAATATGACATTATTAATGTTTCTGTATGATATACTTTGGATAAATGACTAGCACAGGAATTACTAGGTCAGAAGGGCAATTGTAAATTATGTGATAGATATTTTTAAATTACAAGAATGTTGTCTGGCTCTGAAATCTTACCAACCTTTAAGCCATGAAGAACACTCGATCCTCTTCCTCTGACAAGGACCCAAGTTCATTGCCAGGGCCAACCCACAGAGGCTGGAGGCTGAAAGTGCCGCCTCTGGTCCATCGACCTAGTCCCCGGAACAATGATTATTCCCCTCCCCAAGTTTCCATCTCTCTAAGAGGAATTTGAAAATGACTTCCCTTGGGTGTTTAAGCTCTTTTTGAGAGGCTTGCGAGCCCCCTCCCCAGAAGGGTCCCCCGACTTCTAACACTTATTTTTCGCTATTCTCAACTTTTCCCAGAAGGGACTCTTTCCAGTTCTTTCATGGGGTCTTCAGATTACTGAGGGTCGGGAGCAGAAGTGAGGGGTGACCAACAGAAGAAAAACCTTCCAGAAGCCTCACACTCTGCTCCATTTCCTAAACTCTTCCTTCATTTCCAAGACTTTTCTCAGAAGTTGGGAGTAAAACACATATTCTCTTTTTATTTTATTATTTTATTTTATTTTTTATTTTTTATTTTTTTGTGGGACCCTCGCCGGTGGCCGGGGATCGAACCGGCGCTGCAGAGGCTGCAGGCAACCTCGCAACCCAGCTCTCAACCGCTGCGCCAACAGGGGAGGCCCACTTGTCTTTTTAATTTATTTTTACAATTAATGACTTTTTTATTGAGGTAACTTTGGTTTACAGCACTGTACTTGATTTAGGGAGATGGACTCACACTTCTTCAGATACATGTCATCACATCACCCCCACTGTCCAAGCACCCATAGTCCTTTACCCTAGACCATTGGACCCCCTCCCCACTTTGTTCTCACCACCCCCGCCCTCCCCCTGTAGTTGCCCCAATTCTATAGTAATATTTCTAAGGTTTATAAAACATACTTTCTCTTCACTCCTGTCTAATGCAGTAGCCAGTAACCACATATGGCTATTTAAATTAATTAAAGCAATGAAAATTTCATACAATTCAGCCCTTGGTCTCACCAGATTTAAGGGCTTAGTACCACATGTCTATATAGAACATGTCTATGACTCCAGAAAGTTCTAGGAACAGTGCTGCTCTAAAGTATTCTTAAATTGAGAAGAATAAATGTATAATCCTGGGTTATGTACATTTAGAGTGTCTGCAAGAGCTTCATCCAGGGAGAGATTTCTTTGAAGACACATTTTCTTTTAGAAGCTCATGTAAATTTTTCATTCTATAATATGACACACATTTGTTGTAATGTAAAAAAAAAATGATCTTAAGTACCAAACAGTGAATAAAATTGATGAACCAGAGAGACGTCAAATTTATCCTGTGGTTTTCCGATTGCTGTTGGAGGAACACAGCTTTGGGGACGCTGAGTATTGTTCTCTTCTTGTCACCAGTGGTGAGGCATCCCGCCTTGCCAGAAGAGAAGGGTCCACTGGAAGTCATTCAAAGTCAACCCCTGAGGGTGAGATGTGTGCAAACCTCTCATGGAATCTGCGCGCGCGCACACACACACACACACACACACACACACATGCACACACACACACAGTGAGGCACTGTGAAACACAGGGGTTCAGAGTCTTCCCATTTTTAACTATATTGACCTTGCTGGCTGAGATCGAACTTGTTAACCAGATAACAGATTCCCTGTCTGATCACGGAGGTTATAACTTTCTCTCCCAGAATGTTCTCAGAGAGATCAGCTTATGTCCAGGGCTGAACAGTGAATAAAACTGATGAACCAGAAAGGCATCAAATTTATCCGGTGGTTTTCCTATTGTCCTAGATTTGGTTTTCCTAGGTCAGAGGTTTTCAAAATCATCAGGAGAGGTTATTAAGCATGTAAATTCCCTGATATGCAAGATCCTTAAGTAATTATATTGCAAAGGGTCCTTGGATAACAATCATTAATGGGCACCTACTATGTGTTGGCATAGCAGTGGCTAATGGAAATAGAAGGCAAATAATGGTTAACTTCTAGAATTGAACATTAGAAGCAACCTCCCAAAGCACTGCCATCCATATGTAAGCCTTAAGTGGATTCATTTATAATCTACAGACTGACTTCACTTCTGATGCATGAGATCCAGTCCGTTGTTAATGATTTGGCTTCTATATTTCTCCAAAGTAGATCTTTCTTTTACCTAACAAAGGTTATTTAATAATTTTCAACAAAGAAGATGTTCAGAATAATGTGAAGGAAAATGAAAATTTGTGCAGAGCATGCAGAGCCTGCATTGGGATTTGTGGTCTCTTCCTGTTCTAAAGACTGGGGAAGAATTAGACCAAATATCTGTGGTCTCCTGTTTTTTAATCCAAATGTCAAAATTTGTGCTTCGTTGAAATTCTTTATTCTGTGGTTGAGGCTTATTTTTTTCCTTTGTGCTCAGGAGAGATAGAAGCAGTGAGGTTCTATTCTTGAACAAAAATTTTAAAACTTCTCATAGTTTTGAAAGCATTAATGTATTATGCAGATTTACAGCACAGACAAAATCATCTCCTTTCTTTTACTTTCCCCATAGGTGCTCTTTTCCGACTTGAATTACTTGTTTGATTGTTTGTTCAAATCTTGCCTGTTTCTGCAACTTCTCCAATCTCTCTAAACCCTCTTAGGGTAAATATACTGAGCAAAATAAGGTCCTAATCAGTGCTAGAGCCAGACTCAACCAAAAATGCCTCCAAGACCATCCAATTTCAACTGGCCCATCCTCTTTCCTCTAACCCAGGGCATAACAACTATTGTTCTGTTCTTTTCACCCCAATCAGATCATCTGTCTATTAAGAATCTCTCAGTATTTAACCATTGCAAATATATCTTATACAGGAATTGTTTTTGCAAATATTTGTTTCGATTAATTAGCAATGGCCTTATGATGAAGCCTGTCTGCATTTTTCTGTTGTCACCATGTGGTAGCTCTAGCCCCAGGGTGATGCACAGCCCAGCAACATTCCTTAACGATCCTCTTAATTACACAGTTGGGGTAACCATTCTGTCTAAAAAATCTGCTTCGTAATTACAAAATCACCAGCCCAGCCAGCCGTGTTGACCCATCAATCGCTTGCATTCCACTGTGTCCTTAAAATGCGCAGTCTTCTCTCCAAATGACAGGGAAACTTTGGAAGCTGGTGAGTATGGGCTGCAGCTGCTTCTGTAATAAATGGCTCTGCCTCTCTCTGCCCAGGGCTGATCCACCACTGGGCTTCTTTCTCTACCTCCCTTTCCTCCACAATAGCCTCAAAAACACAAGGGAATGCATCCTCTCTTTCAAATCCATCTACAAAAACTAGTTGCAGTAATTTAGCATAAGTCTGAAAAAAGTAAATATGGCCCCTCAGGTGAACTGGCTTGGTTTCTTGGATGCAGAAGCTGTTGTTGAAATTGCCACTTAACTGGCTCAAATTTACTAACCAGACATGTATCATCAGTGCTAAAATCAGTGCATGTTCCTTTGTTATGCTGTGTGCTTCATGGAATTGTGATGGTTTCATGGACATGTTGGTCTCCTCCATTGTACTATTAGGTCTGGGATGCAAGCACTTATTGTGGAGACTGGTCCATGGCAAGGCTCAACGCATCTTTGAGATTCAGTGTCCGCAAATGAAAAAGCTAGAACATTCCTACCTTCTCCTTGTGTCTCATCTTCTGACTTTGAAGGCTCTGCTGGTGAACTTGTCCAGACTGCAGTGTACATGATGAAACATTGGCACGCAGCTGAAGTATGTACATCTTGGATTTCTGGTTTGTGAAGCTCATTTTTGCCATCAGAAAAGTACTGCATGGCTGTGAATGAAAATTTTTTGTATCTTGGGTCTCCTCTACATGTTCTTCCCTTATTTCTTCCAGAGAATCAGCACCTCTCCTATAGTGAAAAAACATTGTTTCTGCAAATGCTTTCTGGTGGCCCCTGAAGTCATGCACTCATGGATTCTAAAGAATCCAGCTCTTCCCATGGGAACCCTGACTTTTGAGAAGAGAAGTTGTCTAGGACCTTTTCTTCATGTTGTGATTGACATGATTTGAAGGGAAGGCTTAGAGCACCAGGAACCCTTATTCATTGCTGGTGGGAATGCAAAGGTAGAGCCACTTAGAAGAGTTTGGTGACTTCTTGAAAAGTGAAACATAGTTTTTTCATTACAATCCAGGAATCATGATCCTAAGTAATTAATTTTCAAAGCCATGTGCACATAAAAACCTGCACATACATGCTTTTAGTAACTTTATTCATAATAGTGAAAAACTGGAGGGTATTAAGATATCCATCAGTTGGTGAATAGATAAACTGTGGTATATCTGTTCTTTGGAATATTATTTGGTGAATAAAAAGAAATGTGCTGTCAAGCCACAAATAACATGAGGGACCTTAAAGACCCACACTGGAAGAAGTCAGTCTAAAAAGACACATATTGGGATATAGAAAAACAAAGCAAAGGAACTGACAGAATAAAACCAAAATAAAGTCTGGAAAAGACTCCGGAATTCATTCTCTAGAAGGGGAGGGGAGTAAAAAGAAAATGGGGAGAGGGCCCAGTGGAGTATGATAAAGGAATATGGGTATTCTGGGGTGGGGTGGGGTGAAGCACACCTGAGGAGGTATGAACCTGTTCCTATGAATCACATACAGTGTTGGAAACCAAGGGTACCTAAATAAATAAGTCAATTAATTAAAAATGCTAAATAAATAAATAAATGAAAATATATATCTGTGAGGTCCTAAAAGCAACAAGACCCCAGTAGCAACAAATACACCTACAAACCAGATCTGCTGGTGAACTTGTCCTGACTGCAGTGTACATGATGAAACGTTGGCACGCAGCTGAAATATGTTTATCTTGGATTTCTGGTTTGTGAAGCTCATTTTTGCCATCAGAAAAGTACTGCATGGCTGTGAATGAGAATTTTTTGTATCTTGGGTCTCCTCTACATGTTCTTGGTTTCTTTTTTTTTTTTCTTTTTTTTTCAGATTTATTTATTTATGCATACAAGAGCAGGGGATGTGGGGGTGGGGGGGGGTGAGAGGATTCACCAGAGACAAAACAGGGAGCAGAACAGGCAGATGGACTGAAATACACTGCTGAGGGGAGCAGCGGACGAGACAGGAGAGGTCTGCTTCTCCATGTGGATTTCTCCCTGGCCAGCCGGGAATCGAACTCGTGCTGTAGAGGCTGTGGATAGCTTCATAGTGCGGTGCTTAACCCTTTGCGCCACCAGGGAGGCCCCCATATCTTGGTTTCTAATATCATTCTGCAATGAGAGGAACAAGGACTCTTTGAAGAAATGGCAGATTCTAGGGAAAGTATGACATAACAGAAAGATGTATTTGGTCTCTGTCTGTGATTTCTGGCAGAGAGGCTGGGAATTTGCTGAGTGGTGGGGTGGTGAAGACATCTGTGGTTATTCTTAATAAGCCCCTTCCAACCAGGAAGATGTTTGTGCCTATGAGTGTCTTTCAGAAGATGGGAGCTGGCTGCCAGGGGGACCATGGGTGGAGGGTTGATACTTTTAGCCTCCACTCTTACCTCCAGCATGAAGAATGAGGCTGGAGATTGAAGCAATCACTAATGGTCAATGTGCCTATGTACTGGAACCTTCCTAAAACCCCTCAAGGACTGAGCTTGGATAGCTTCCTGTTGGTGAACACATCTCAGTCCGTAGTGGTTCTGGCCCCCAAAGGCAGCATGGAAGCTACAAGCCTGCTCCTCCTTCCTTGTCCTATACATCTCTTGTCCTATTCATCTCTTGTCCTATTCATCTCTTCTTTCACAGAACTGTATCCTTTATAATAAACCAATAGTCAGTAAAATGTTTCTCTGAGTTCTGTGAACCATTACAGCAAATTAGGAAGCCAAGGGAACTTCCATTCAATTTGTACTTACATCCTGCAGAATCGTGGGTGACTTGAGGCTCCACGCTTGTGATTAGCAGCTTAAGTGGGGGCTGTCTGGTGGGATGGAGTCCTCCACATGTGAGGTGTGTGCTAACTCTGCTTACTTAGTGTCAGAATTGCTAGATGCAAAGGAAAACCCCACACATTTGGCACCAGAAGTGTTCTGTGGGTAGTGGAAATGGTTTCTTCCACCAAGAAATACATAAGTTATCCCTGGAACAGTTAGAGAGTCAGTAAGAAAGTACATACAGAATAAGAAAACAAGGGGAATTGTCTGAAAAAACCCTCCGTGCTTAAGCCTGAGATAATTTGAGCAACAAGATATAAGGATACAGAAAGTAATATTGAATTATAACCAAAGTAGAAAATGATTATTCATGAGCCCATCCTGACATAAACAAATGATTGAATAAAATAATAAATTGGAGGGTGGTGGGGCATGAGAGAACATTCCATGCAGAAGAATTCCAAATAATTTATATAGAGATTCCAAGTTCCAGAAAGGGAAGCATAATTTCTGCCTCCTTAGATGTCACACACTGTGACTTCTTTCCAAGGACTACTGTGTGGGAAGATGGGACAGAAGTGCAGAATGTATCACGCACTACCTCAGTCAGGTGATCGAGGTCAACACATGGTCATAAATCATGTGGATAGTATGCACTCCTCGTATAATATGAAGACAATGGTACTTGACCCTCTGGTTTTCCTCCCAATAACCCCTAACCCCGGTCTTATCATGAGAAAACATCATATTCCACTAGAGTGGTATCCTACAAAATACTTGACCTCTATTTCTCAAATCTGTCGAGGACATGAAAACCAAACAAAGCCTGAGAAACTGCCACAGTCTAAATGAGGCAAGAAGACACAGTGACTGAATGTGACATGGTGGCCTGGATGGGAGTGAGGAGTGGAGGCATTAAAGAAAAACTAAAAATGAAAAAAAAATTGAAAAAAATCATGGACTTTAGTTACTAGTGATATAGCAGTAGTGGTTTGTCAGCCAATGTACCATATTAATTAAAACTTAGTTGCAGGAGAAACTGTAGGTACAGGACACATGGAAGCTCTGAACTATCTTTTCTTAGTGAAAATCAAAATCAACAAAAACTATGAACCAGAGACACTTTTTGGGGGGTGAGGGGCGGAAGGGGAGGGATTGGGGTCAGAATGGGGGGGGGGGTTGCAATTGTATGGGGAATATAAAAATAAAATTTATTATTTAAAAAAAATTGGAACAGATGTAAAAAGCACCCTTGCACCTTCTATCTATATTAATTTACTTTTTAAGAAATAAAATATTATAAATGTAAAGTTCAAAAAAAAAAGTGAAAAGACAACCTACACAAGGGAAGAAAACATATTCAAATCATAAAAAAATAAATAAACTATCTTTTCTTTTCTTTCTTTTTTTTAAAAGATTTATTTATTTATGCATACAAGAGCTGGGGTATAGAACAGAGGTGTGGGGGGGTGAGAGGATTCACCAGAGACAGAGTGGGGAACAGAACAGGCAGATCGACTGAAATACACTGCTGAGGGGAGCAGTGGGCGAGACAGGAGAGGTCTGCTGCACCATGTGGGTAGCTCTCTGGCCGGCCAGGGAACCGAACTCTTGTTGCAGTGACTGGCGATAGCTTAATAGCGCTGTCGTTATCTTTTCAATTGTTCTGTAACTCGAAAACTATTCTAAAAAACAGCCCATTTTGATCATGCTCAGTGAAATAAGCCAGAAAGAAAAAGAAAAATACCGGATGGTCTCACTCATAGCAGGGATTTAGAAAACCTAAATAAGGGACCAGGAAAAATACTATAATAAAGAAAAAATCAAAATCAACAAGCAACTATAAACCAAAGACACGTTATGATATAAGGATTATATAAAATAAAATATATTTAAAAAAACCCAGACCATTTTGAAAAAGCCTGGCAGGTTCTGTGTTCACCAGGGCCGTGATCCTGGTCCTCTCCTCCCAGGTGTCCACACTCTAGGAAACCCCAGCTCTCCTGACCTGTCCTCCTTTTCTTTCAGCTAGAATAACAGGGATGCTGGCTAGACTGCCCCGCCATGTTCACACACCATCCTTTCTCTCTGCCTCTAAGAGTCAACCCTTATGAGCTATACCAACTGGATTCCCTTAACCTCTGACTTCCATTGGGTTCTTCAAAAGGAAGGCGCTGACAGTGAAATGGAAGCTTGGCGAAGGGCTCGCAGTGTCTAAAGCGCTGTCTGGGTGACCTCAATAGCTCTCTCTCAAGTTTTCCACTTCTTTTTTTATGATTTGTTTTACAGAACTTGGATGTATTTTATTGCAAGGAATAAAATTTTTGCTCTTTAATAAAAATTTCTAATTTGGATTTTTTTTATTGAGATAACATTGGTTTACAACAGCATGTGTGCTCACACCTATTTATTGTGCCCAAAGCATTTTATCGATGGAACACTTATCGATGGAATAAAAAGGAATCAAGTATTGATGCATACCACTTTGATATAGCTCCAGAAAAGCATGCTGAGTTCATAAAACTAACCTCAAAATTTACACATTATATGATTCTATTTCTGTAACATATATTTTGTATTTTTTTAAGATGTATTTATTTATGCATACAAGAGCTGGGATACAGGCCAGAGGTGGGGGTGGGGGAGAGGATTTACTAGAAACAGAATGGGGAACAGAACAGGCAGATTGACCAAAGTACACTATGGGAGCAGTGGACGAGTCAGGAGAGGTCTGCTGCACTATGTGGGTAACTCCCTGGCCGGCAGGGGGCCAGGGATCGAATTCATGCTACAGAGGCTGCACACAGCTTCATAGGTTGTGCCTTAACCCCTTGAGCCACCAGGGAGGCCCAACATATTTTTTAAATTTCATTTTTATTGAAGTACATTAGTACTTCAATATATAGTACTTCAGTATATAATACACATTGAAAAGAGTATCTAGATTTCAGGTGTACAGCATTATAATTCCACGTCTATACATACTATGTCTAATTTCCATCTGGCATACAATTGACACACTTTATCCTGTATACCCAGTGTACAACTCCCTACCCCTTACCCTTCTGGTGATCACCATTTTGTCTTTAGAACCTAAGAATTGTTGTTTTATGTGTTCATCTGTTATGCTTATTAGCTTCCACGTATGAGTGAAATCATACAATATTTATCTTTCTCCACCTGACTGCTTTCACTCAAATTAATGCCCTTAAAGTCCACCCAAGTTGTCAAAATTTCATTTTTCTTAAACAGCTGACCACTCTTTCCTCTTGCTCCTTCAGGCCTAAACTGGTAACTGTGGCTCTTGCTACCCCCATTTGTTTATTTGTTACTTATTTGTTTCTTTAAACTCTGCTCACACCTTTGTAAGTAGCCCCTTCCTGAGGCTCATCCCAGCTGCCCCACTTGAATGGGCCACTTGTATCTGTTCCTGCAGATTCTCAGGGCTTCAGAGATCTGATCAATATGGATGGTCCCATAGGTGCTGAATCCCCCGCTGACACCCTGCACCGCCACCATCTCTTATCTACATGCTTCTCTAAGGAAACAAGAGAAACTTGTCTTCCCTGGCACCCTGGAAGCCCACCCTCCCTGCCCAGTGTCTGCAGACCAGGCAGCAGCAGGAGGATGAAAGGCCTACTTAATCTCTCAACACAAACTCACGGTGAAGAGCGCTTTCACGACATACCAGAATTTCAATTTGACAAATGGGGGCAGTGCCTCAGGCCCACCTCATTTCTCTCTGTAAGAATTGCTAGTGATAACAAAAATGAAGTCATTAGAAAACCCCAAGATACATGCAATAACATCATTTATAGAATCTTTCCTCCCCATTATAAAAGTAATAGAACTTCTACAGTGTCAATTTTTTTGCAATCAGCAAGTATTCATGTAATGCTATTGTAATTAAATGGCTATAAAAAAGATAAAAATAAAAGTAATACATGCTGATTATCAAAATTTTCAAAATTATTTTAAACATTTAAAGGAGAAAAGAAAAAATAAGCCACAATGCTGGGACAACAAAAAAGCAAGTTGAGCAAAGAGGAGAATGCTCACTTCAAATACTGGCTTCCTCCTTTTAACTGTAACCTTGCACAAGTCACTAAGCTCCTCTGAGCCTCATTTGTCACAGTTATAAAGGAACACGAATATTTCCCCAGCAGTATTGAGGCAAAAGAATAAGGGATAATGTAAACATGGCCTTTAATACAGCACTTTAGGCAGAGTAAATATGCATAAAGACAGATCTGGGTTTGAATCTCTGCTGGGTCAGTCACAAGATTGACCTTGGGAAAGTTAGCTAACCTCCTTGAATCTATAAAGCAGGGTGATAAAAGAGAACTATTTAGTAGGGTTAAACAGAGCAATGAATGAAAGAAGAGCTTTGCATGGCAAATAGCACTGGTCCAGCACAATGGATTGCAGTTCATCTTCTTGTTTTTCTCTTTATTTATTGTGATCAATAAATAAAATAATAAATTTATCAATAAATAAAATAGAAACAGCTCACCTGCCCCATCACCTCCTCCTCCTGTTCTTCCTTTCAACAGCAACAGTCATCATCTTGGGAAAGAAAATAAATCCTCATCAGACCCATGACAGGTAGGGTGAGTCCAGAGGATGACCATCTCCACCAGAATATTGCTGGCTACTGGGTGAGCAGTTTGTTCAAAGTAAGATAGAAAGAGCTCACCTGTGTCCACGTTGATGATTGGTCAGACTAGACATAAATCTACTCTTCCAACTAGACCTATGTGAAAATCAGTTTGCCAGTGGACAACTCCAGGGTATGGTTGCTGTTCTGGGACTTCCTAACAAATGATTGTGGGAGAACTAGTGTTCGGTTGCTTCATGGGCAAAGCTCCATTCAGCTCCTTCCTTGTCATGTAAATGGAGTTTGGAGGCTACTACTAAAAATCTATTCTACCTGTAGATTACTTTAAAATTAGGTGCATTAGAAAGAGAAAGACAAATACCATATGATAGTATTCATGTGTGGAATATAAAAAACAAAGCAAATAAAGAAACAACCCCCCAAAAGTATGAACCCTTAAACTTGGATAACCAAATAGTTGTTACCAGAGGGAAGTGGGTAGAGGGAGTCAATTGGGTGGTGGATAATAGTAACTAGAGCTTTGGTGGAGGGTGTGGTATGGTGTGTGTGTGTGTGTGTGTGTGTGTGTGTGTGAAGCTGTACTGCTGAAACTTAGATAGCATTGTAAACCAATGGGATAGCAATCAAAAAATGCTTTTAAGGGCCTCCCTGGGGGTGCAAGGGGTTAAGTCTCAGCATTACAAAGCTTTCAGCAGCCACTGCAGCACGAGTTTGATCCCCGGTCAGGGAGCTGACCCACATGGCACAACAGACCTTGCCTGCCTTGCCTGCTGCTCCCCTCAGCAGTGTATTTCAGTGGATCTGCCTGTCCTGCTCCCCACTCTGTCTCTGGTGAATCCTCTCACCTCTGTACCTTTGGCTTGCATCCCAGTTCTTGTATGCACAAATAAATAAAACAAATCTTTAGAAAAAAAGCTTTTAAAAAAGACCTCAGAGTGGCCCTGAGACTGTGAGGTCCACATCTGTGAATAAATGTAGTAGAAGAACTCTTAGTTATGCCTGCGTGGGAATCAAACTGTGATCTTAAAAAAAAATTGAGCTGATATGAGAAAATAAAATAGAATGACCCATCAGGAGTGGTCTTCCAAATAAGGTATTTATAGAATCCATGAGACCTGTGTGCAGGGGGGTAAGTTGGAGCCATTCATGATCCCCAAAATTATACCTTCAGAGGCTTATTTCTTTAGTTCAAACCTTTGAAGTCAACGAGGATATTATAGGAGCTCATTTGTCACTAAACTTTTACAAATACTCCCTCCAGGAGAGGGGACAGGGGTGTTCCCACACCATAGACCCAGAATGATGAAACCTTGGAAGAATAATCAGCAGCAATAGCCTTAAATTTAATTAAAAAAGGAATTTGGTATGAATGGGAGAGAGGAGGGAAATGGCGGTGGAAACTAAAACGAGGGGTGTTTGGGGGTGTTAGGACAGTCTGTCTCTTCTAATTGTCTAGCAACAAGGGAAGGTTAGTCAGCATTTATCTATTTTACTTATGTCTTCCTTGCCGAAGAATTGTTTCTAGATTGTTTTCTAGGAGCCAGACTCTGTCCTAAGAACTTGACAAGTTTTAAATGTGTTACAAATGTACAAATTTACAAGTATAATCATTTGATTGTATGCTGCATGAGAGTCTCAGATCTTTTTAAAAGCAGTAGGTATATCTGTTTTTTCATGCCTTCCTCTCTTTACAGGGGTGTGGGGGTAGTGGTCAATGAAACAGCACTGTGTGCCTAGCAATATACTACTTATTCATCTCATTCATCAATTCTTTCAAGAAAAATTAACTGAGCACCTGCTAAGTCAGGGAAAGCGCTCACACTGAATTTCTGAGCTTATATTCCAATGGGAAGAGACAAACAATGAAAAGTTAATCATGAATCATTATTCTAGAGAATCCAGCATTTTTGTGTGATTAAGCTCATCAGATAATCTTTCTGAAAGCAAGTTTTGAGAAGTAGGTTTAAATGGGGTCACAACAGTTAGAAGATTCAGATTGGGTGACAAGAGACCTAGACTGTTACACACGTTCCATCTTTGCTTGGGGTCAGCCCAGGATTCCTGCTTGAAAACTGCTGAAGCTTTGGCATCTTTTGATAAACAGACTGTGCCCAACCTCACCACATTTCTCTAGGAGCTTTGGATGTGGCGAGTGCCCATACAATCTCCAAAAACCAGGGGAGTGCTGAGCCCAAAGGCCATGTGGTTTCAAAAGTCCTTATTTCTTTATCTCCTGTGGGGACTATTTCAATAAGCCAGAGGGAAACCGGCGATGATACATTTTCTTAGGAAAATCATATTAAAGTTCAATTTGTTAAATCAGCCTCCTGATCTTATCAACGGTGGGCACTTGTTCTAGCAGCAGAACCAGGAGGTTATAAATCCTTTAGGCTGAATCCACAGATGGTTATCCTAACTGAGGGCAGAATCAACGGGGAAGTCATCTAAGGAAGGTACCTGGAGCTTATATAATACGAGGCTGGTAATATTGCTTGATCAGATTGCAGTCATTATCTTCCCCAGGTCTGTGTGTTATTTCAATAACAAAGCTTCTGACATGGTTGGAATTTTCCTCTTCTCTCGGAGAGCAGCAGAAACACCTGTTAACTGTTTCTGTTTTAACAGTGAAATTCAGACACTGTGCTGAAGAGTATCTTGGAAACTCTGCAAACACGGGTAGAGAAGGAGGTTTTCTGCTGAGGGCAATTAACACAAACCCATATGATGTGAGTGCTTCCAGAGAGAAGTTGGTACTAAAGAAAGCATCCTAGCAGCCTGAGGGGTATTCAGTTGGGGGTGCAACATTCCCATCTCTGACACAAGGAGAAAAACCTTTGATCAGGACTTTTCTTTGAAATTAAAAAAAATAAATAAAGCTGTGGGACTTTTCTGGCCCCAGTTCACTCTGTTTCCTGAATAAAGGACTATGTCTGGTGGAACATGGTCAACCTCTTCATGCTATAAGTCTCTTGCTTGCCTGAAAACATCAAAAAGACACTTTTCAGATTTCCAAGCAGTTGACCTTTGATTGTGTTTGCTACTTATGCAATATCTGGGAAGAAAAATGATCATTTGCTTTTAAATATATGCAAAGTATCTCTCCCTGATAAAGGAGCATTTTTATCAAGGGGAGAAATAAACAGGGAACAGGAGGAGGGAAAAAAGGAGGCAGAGGGGGGGCACAGAGAAAGCAGTGAGCCATCTCAGGATGCCATCCGTACCCTGAGCTGTCAAAGAAGAGGCAGGCGTAGAGAGAAATGATAGCAATAGGGGACCGTCAACATCTGGAATTTGCCACTCATCACTTCTCGGTTCAGACTAGGTGAAAATGTTATGAAAAGATCGATTCTGCTTAAATCCATTTATTTTCACAACTGCTGGGAGAGGCAGCAAGTATAACCAATTCCATTTTACAGATACGGGAAGTGAGTACCTAGTGTTCTATGACAGTGAGGCTGGAGAGGGAATTCAGAAATGCCCATTCCCTGGGCTAGCTTTGACTTGAAAAGTGTGGTTCCCCTGAGGTCCCTTTCTGCCCTTTGCCAGTTCATCCCTTCACTTCTAATGGCACTTATTTCTCTAAGTTATTATGAGCAGTAGCTCTGAGGTTCTGCCATTTGGAGAAAAACTTTAAAATATACTGGAACTCTCAAACTTTGGAGTCAATCCCTTTCAGTTTCTTCTTGCTTTAAATACTGAAAGGCAGTAATGTTCACTGTTCTAAAGAGAAGCACAGATCAAAGGCAAGAATTAAACCCACAGTTACAGATCCGTCATTTAGAAGATTTTTCCCATCATTGCAGTATTTGGAATTTGCAATAAGCAACATGTCTCATGTCAATTGCTTCTCCTTTTTTTCATGTTCCCTATTTCTGAGAATATGACAATCTAACAAATATGCTTCCATAAAAATCAGTTTGAAATCCTTCTTCATGCGTAATAGATAATGGCCCCAAGACAGAGAAATGCAAATGGCTCTTCTTGTGGTCTTATCAAAGTCAATGAAAGAGTCGGCATGTGGAGCTCTTACTCTGGAGTTCCTCCTTCCATTTCCATATACAAACTACATATACCATGCAGTCCTCAGGTTTGTAGTAAGGCAAATAGAAATACTAAATTAGGAAAACCCATTCAAGAGGGTATCTGGGTGATACATTACAGCATTCATCATAAGGAGGTTAAGACAGAAACAGATACTCCTACAAAAAATAGAAATTAAATAACAAAGGAGAACCCAGCAGTCCAAGAATGTTTGTTCTCACCAGCCCCTCCAGACACTTTCTTTTTTTTTTTTTAAATTTATTTATTTTTTATACAAGAGCCAGGGTACAGGCTAAATGCGTGGGAGGGTGAGAGGATTCACCAGAGACAGAGTGGGGAGCAGAACAGGCAGACTGAAGAAATATACTGCTGAGGGGAGCAGTGGGCGAGACAGGAGAGGTCTGCTGCGCCATGTGGGATTCTTGCCGGCCGGCGGGGATCGAACCTGTGCTTCAAAGGCTGTGGACAGCTTCACAGTGCAGCGCTCAACTGCCTGAACCACCAAGGAGGTCCCCCCTCCAGACACTTTCATCGACAAGAAACTTGCCATCCAACAGGCTCTGGAAGATCCCAGGCAAAAACTGAGAGATGGAAACTCAAGTCTTGTTGCTGGTAGCTGCATAGTCCCCAACTCTGAAGAAGCATGAACATCCACTAGCAATCAGGTTAGTTTCAACTTCAGCTGTTGGTTCTACTAGGGAAGGCCCTGCTTCAGAGCAAAAGATGATGTCCTCATTTCTCTAAGGAACCTGCGTTTGCAGAATTCCATTGTTTGAACTCAAAGCTACCATAGAGTGCATAAGAAACAAAGGGCAATAAAACATGATTTCATTTATGTTATGGGAGTTGGGCCATGCTGGAGCACTACTCCCCAAAAACCGTACCAGAGTCAGGGAAATCTGAAGCTGTGAGCTGACTGCTTTGAAGGCCACCTACCCCATGAGTAGAACCTAGATCCCAGGGGCAATACAATATAGTTGCCCATGAAGCAGAATGACCCCCAAAATGAGAATCAGATGCACAGAATCAGAAATACTCCTAGGTTGTGGACACCCTTTTCCATTTCTCTACTCCTGCATTTGAACCTTGATCTATACAAGGAGACTGAGTATTGGGATGTATGTTAAGTCTCATAGAACTCCAAATAGCATGGTCATTGAAGAAGATGCAACATAAATCAAGTCTGGAGGACTGACCTACAGTTTGCAGTGTCTACCCTTTGAGTTGCGAACAACTAGAGAGTTGGACACACAGTTGGAACTCAGCCTAGCAATAGGCCTGAACTGTTTGGATTTTCTTTCTTTCTTTTTTTTAAAAATATCTATTTATTTATTTATTTATTTGCTTGTTTGTTTGTTTGTTTATACAAGCACTGGGTACAGTCAGAAGCGTGGGAGGATAAGAAGATTCACCAGAGCCAGAGCGGGGAACAGAACAGGCAGACTGACGAAACACACTGCTGAGGGGAGCAGTGGGCGTGGCAGGAGAGGTCTGCCATGCCATGTGGACCCTCGCTAGTGGCCAGGGATTGAACCGGCGCTGCAGAGGCTGCGGGCAGCTTTGCAGCCCAGCGCTCAACTGCTGTGCCACTAGGGGAGGCCCTGTTTGGATTTTCTTGACTTCACCAGTTAAGTTTCGATATTGAACCCCCATCTAGAACCTTCTCATTCATTCTTTGACACACGGTTTTAGGGACCTACTTTGGAATAAGCATTGTATTAGGAAATGCAGCTATGAAAAGGTTAATTAGTATATGGACTTTTCTCTTTGAGGAAATCATGGTGAACTTTATGGTATACTATCCTGAAATCATTTTATCAGTCACAGTGTTGGGTGGGTCAGGGTCCAAATGACTTGGCTACTTGTGAACTTTAGCATTTCTGCTGGGGAAAAACCCTGATTTGGGCTTCAGACTTTTTTGGCTGGGAGCACCTGTGAAAATCTCCTGTAGAGATTATCAGAGCCTAGTGTTGGGCTCTAACCATCATCTTTCCACCTCCAAACATCTTAGCATTGTGAAAACTTGCACTGACATGCATCACTCTGTAAGCTGGACCCCCATAAATCGACGCCATCCCAGACAGCCTAATTGCTAGAACACTTTAAACTTAGAAATTGCCTTCCTCTAGCCTTCCCTCCTGCCTTCTTTTCTTATTGAGGCCAAGACGACTTGCTACTCTCCCATGAGGACCATCCAGGCAGCAGAAGTATTACCCCAAGCCTGGTCCTACTTGTTTGTGGCTTCTTTTCCTTCCTCATGGCCTGTCGCTGAGAACCTAATGTCTCCAATCCAGACCCCAATTGTTATGACACTGTTCAGATTAAACCTTTACCAAGGAGGACTTCATCCTCAACCTCACCCATACTCGCCCCTTCAGCTGTGCTCCCATGACAGATTCCTGTGTGTGCGCATGTGTGTGTGTGTGTGTGTGTGTGCATGTGTAGTGAGAGTGACGACCTGAAATTATGCTTCTTTTGGCACTGGAAATGATGATGACTGAAGCCCACGTGTGAAGCAGCATTCACCCCAGAAGAAGGGCCTGGAAAGCCTCTGTTGACTCCCTCCTCCCGATGATAGCTTAGATCAGTTTGAACAGGAGTTGCACTGGCACTTGTGAGGCAACAGACCTGAGTTCTAATGCCAGCTCTGCCTTCCTCTATGACTTTAAGCATGTTATTGAGCTCTCTAAGCTTCTACTTTCCTGTTTATAAAACAGTACTAATACTCTCCCTCAGAGGATTATCAGGGTATTTAAATGAGCTGGTATATTAAACATTTGCTTGGTACTCACTAAGTTCTTGAAATGAGGCAACTGTTTTCTATTGTGATGTTTATTATTTTTCTGGCTTCTTACCAGAGAAATCTTACAAGAGACTCAACTCTGCATTTGCAGTGACGGTGCTGAATCAGGACTTGGAAGCGCCCGAAGGAAGAGCACAGGAAATTGCTGGTGAACCAAAGATCAACTGGAGACAGAGAAAGGAAGTAAGGCTCAAAGTCATATCCTGTCATTGGAGTGAAATATGCTTTTATCTTTTTTTGTTTCTTGTTCCCTTCTTGGATCTCTCTCCTTTTATTGGGGATATTTTCCAACATTCATGAAAAACAGAGAGCATACTCTAATCTACCTCCCACATATTCATCATCCAACCCCACTGGTTATTTGCCAATCACATGAAACTTGCCTTTGGTGCCTTAATCTCTCCCATTGATAGTAAGGACTGACCAGTGTCGATTTCCCTCCCAGCCATATACAGCTATGAGAGTAAGATCTTCGCTGTCCCCTACTCCCACTCCCTCTCATAAAATCCTTGAAAGGCATCATTTCATCATTTCAAGTACAAGAGATTTCTGAAAATATTGAATTTTTTCAATCTGGACTTCCCATCCATAAACTTGCCCACAAATCCAGGATCTAACCATATCACTTTCCTTTTTTGTCCCTCAACTTCTGTCATATTTTGCAGCATGAAACCATTCGAGATTAAAGTGACAAATTAACTGTTAACTGCTAAATATTTAATGTCAAAAAAAGCCATTTAAAACCCATAAAAATTCAGGCAATAAATCTAAATAGTGTAGTAGGGAAATGTTATATTAACTGAGATTAGGCGGTACTTTAATATTGTCTTATATCAGACATTCGCCAATTGGAGAACACACAGCACATTGACTGCATAAATTTATGAACATGTTCCAGTCACCCCATCCATTTTCTCCGTATTGTTCTCTCTTGGCATTTATAGCAACTTTAGTTTGTCACTGCATGAGGATAAGTGATTTTTACATTTTCTTCCAGCTTTGGCCCTTGCTTAGTGGGGTACGCTCATGGCCAGCTCACTTTTCTTCATCATCCTCCAAAAAACCAGGTTGATTTTTTTAAATAGAAGTGATAGATTCCCAGACAGAACTGGGGAGGAGCTAGGGCCCCAGGAGAGCATGCTCTCGTTCCCAGCTCTACCAATAATTCACCCTCAGAATCTGATTGCTACTTTTGAAGCATTCTGCTGAGGTTGCTGTGAGGGTCATAACACTTGCCAGAAAGCAATCCTCCAGAGATGTGGAGGGAGGTAATGATGTAAAGAGATGAAAATGCCCATGAGTTATGGAATTCTTCTTGGATTAAAGTGGCAATAATTGACTGGGAATCAAATGAGAGCCCTGGATCTTTGCTCACACTGTGGTCACTTCCCGGAATGCTTAGTCCCCCTCTTTCTTACAGGTCCTTTCCATAGTGAAGTCATGTACAGTTGCATAGGTTGTGCACTGCACAGATCCAGGGGCTCCTTTCACACAGACAGCAATGTGATCGTCTACCCAGACCTTCAAGCTCCATGTCTAGGAACCCACTTCTGATCTCCTGAGTCCTCAGGACCCTCTCCCATCAATGGGCTCTCAAAGATGCCTCCAGAGGTGCCATGGACCCCAATCTCAGGAGACATGAGTCCCCAAGAATAAAGGCTGTAAATGCTGGCATCCTAAGATGAGTTCCCAAGAGTGAACCAAGAAGGGGACTTTAACTCCACAACTCAATTCAGTCCCTTCAAATGAGGTTGAGTTATCCACAGAGAACCACAGCAAGGGTTCCTGGGTTAAGGATCTCAGCCACTGCCAGAGGGAAACCAAAGTGCATTTTCAGGGGCAGTCAGTCCCTTCATTTGAAGGGAGGCCAGCTGTTAGTCCAGTCTGAGGATACTGTGGAGAACCTCAGGATACTGCAGCCAGCATTCCCTACCTAGGAGCTAGGACAAAGCTAGACATGTGCTTTTGCTTCAGTCTCCAGCTCCATCCTTGGGTTCCGTGAGTTGCAACAAGGTCCTGCCTTACTTCAAAGAAGAACCTGAAACCTGTCTATGAAGACCATTAGGTCCTCAATCCAACTCCTACTGTAGACTTGCCTGGTGCATCAACCTGCTCAGTACATCTCCCCGTTACTGCTTCTAGCCCACTATCCAGCCCTTTAGGTAGCTCAGGTCAAGTTAGCTATGCAAACAATTTGACACTTGTCACATGTCACCTGTGATATGTGTTGTATATAATATTCCACTCCCTAACCTGGAGGACACAGGCCAGGTTGCATTGATCTTTCTGTTCCCAGGGGCCAGTATAGCGATGAACACACAGGAGATATCCAAAAAGATTTTGTTAATTGTACTGCATACGTAAAATAAGCAGTCTTAAATTTCCAAAGTAATAAAAGCAGCATAGCTCTAGTATCATCTATTTTTTATTACCTTGTGTTTACATGCCTCTGGTTAGTAACCCAAACCTGTTTCCATGGTAATGTGGCAGGACTATGTGATTATAGGTCTGTAAATTTCTGTGATTGCCAGAACTGTAACCTTATCTCCCTTTGTAAATTATTTATAAATATTATCTTGTAGCTAACCTGTCACTGCCAAGAACCTCCTAGAGTTGGCTTCTTCTGCCCTGTAGTTGACTCTGTTGTGAAAAGTTGTTATCAATGTTTAAGGAGAACCAGGACAGGAAGTTCCTAAAGGTCAGAATAAGAAAGAGAAAGGTGACTGTTTTTAAAGATTTATTTATTTATGCACAAGAACTGGGGTACAGGCCAGAAGTGTGGGGATTGAGAGGATTCACCAGAGACAGAGTGGAGAACAGAACAGGCAGATTGACCAAAGTACACTGCTGAGGGGAGCAGCGGGCGAGTCAGGAGAGGTCTGCTGTGCCATGTAGGTAGCTCCTTGGCCGGCCAGGGATCTACCTCATTCTACAGAGGCTGTGGACAGCTTCATAGGTTGCCTCTTAACCCCTTGCACTACCAGGGAGGCCCAAGAAAGGTGACATTTTTGTGGGACTACCTGATACCAGAACAGACATGACTTAATTTAATCCTCACAACACGACTTGACAGATGAGAAAAACTGGGTCTCAGGAAGTAAGTACTTAACACTGGACAAGTCTTCCTAAGTAGAATTTGTTTCCTATCTGAATATCTGATTCCAGGGCCCATGTTCCTTCACTACCTGTGCTTTCCAAGAAGATGGGTTGGTAAGTTAATGCAACAGCAAAGCTATTCAAGGCCAAGGTCATAGTTGAGAAAAATGCTATCCTACACAGATGAATTGTTTGGTGATGAAGGAAGACAAAAGGAGATACTATTCCTGTAATATCTGGCCTTGATTTTATCTAAGAGAAGGGCAAGGATCACATTGATGCCATTTACTATTGTCTCCCCAGTGCTGTGCACAATGCGTGGCTGCTTAATTTGTCAAGTAAATTTCTATCTCTGCCATCAGCCTCTTTTTTGCAATTAGATTTCAGAACAATCGAAAGTACCTGCATTGGTTTTAGCTACTCTGCTTGTAGATTGTTTTTTGAATATATAACCCATGGGGCACTATAGCTTATCCTAAACCTTTTCTAGAAGGCAATTGAGCAAAGTGTTTTTGAGCTGTTTGGTTTGGACAATCAGGGGCCATCCAAAAGTCACTAGCTGCATGTGACTATTAAACGTGAAATAAAATTAAAAATTCTGTTCCTGAGTTGTACCATTTGCATTTCAAGTCTCAATAGCCATATATGCTTAGTGGATGCTATATTGGACATTGCCATTGTCACAGAAAGTTCTATTGGACCACAATGGTTTATAAGCATAGCCTTTGGTATCAGACAGACTGACTGGGACTGTAATCTAGTTCCACTTTAAAATACTTGTATAACATGGACAAATCATTAGTTGGCATCTATAAAATGGAAAGAACAATAGTGCCTGTCTTAGCTTAAGTTCCCCAGAAAATAAAATCTCAGACTGAGGTCCACAGGCAAATATTTTGTTGGGAAGTTTCATTGCAGAGAACAGGAGTAAAGGATGGGGCAGATGAAGTAAGAAAGGAGGGAATGCCCATTTATGGGTATATGTTAGGGTTGGTCTCAATCAGAAGCAACTGACTACCAGTAAGACTATTTCAAAGCTCTGTAAAATACAACTCAAATTAAGTCATCTGGGGAGTAGAGACAGAAAGAAGACATTTGTCTATTGGTTCCTACCCTTTTCCTTCCCTTAAGGGGGTGATTCAGATTAATATCTGAACAATCTAAGCTTTGGTTGCCTTGCCTTGGCTAGGCACCAGTCACTGTAAATCCCCTCCCACTCACTAAGAGGTGCCTTCAGTGAATCCTTTGGGTTCTAGACATATTCCTCTATAATCAGTCATAAAGCAGTAACTCCTTGTGGTAGTCAGGGTCAATTACCTTTGCCAGTATAAAGTTGCTTTTTCAGCCTCTTTGGAGTTCAACCTAAGGATTCCCAAGGGATCAGATAATAGTAGTGGCTTCAATTTTACTGACAAATTCCCCAGCCACATCACTTTCCTTTTTATGTTCTGTGTTCTAGCTATTGGGGAGACAGTATCACATGGCTTCTTTTGGCTCAGTGTCCATAGGATCACCTGGAATGTCACAACCCAGCAGGGTATTTCCCCTGAGAAGCAGCTTTACTGAGTATGGCATTCTTCAATGTAGTATTTCAGTAATCTGGTTGCTTCTGAATAATCACTACATGATCAGACCCGAGGATCCATATATCCATTGTTGTACTCATTTGCCATAAAAATGGGCCCCTTCAAGAGCACAATGGATGATGGCTGATCCCCCTTAGCACTAGTGGTTCTGCTGGGTGATTTCATCCAAATGCCAGGGATGTTTGCCCCACTGCCTGGACTTATTGCTGAGCTGTTTTATGTTCTGGATCCCACTTCAAAATGGAAGCCCTTTTGGTCACCTGATAACTTGGTCAGAATAGCATTAATGAGCTTCCAAGAGCTCATCTAATGTGCCTCCTTCCTAGTGATAGGAGGTGTAAGACGCAAAAGCTTGTCCTCTTTTAGAAAGTATGTCCCTGGACATCTCAGTCTCTATGAACTTCTAAAGATGTCATCACCATCTATACATTTCCGAGGATTTCACTAGCAAAATCCAACCTACAACGAAAATGACCCAGTTTCTCTAACAAATAAACTGCAAGGAAACACATCAGAGAGATGGACAAGAGACTAATAAATTACAAGAGACTTAAAAACATCTCAGCCAATTGCATTGTGTAGGGTTTATTTGTACCTTGAGTCAAACAACCAATTTAAAAATACGATATTTAAGAAACCACTGAAAATTCAAAAAAAATCAAATGTTTGATAAAGTTAAAGCATTATCAACTAGTTTTAAAGTGGAAATATTGTAATTATGTTAAACAGAACATGTTTTAGAAGTTCATATGGAATATTTATAAATGTAAGGGTACGATGTCTGGGATTTATGTCAAAATAACATGGGGTGGGAGAGGTAAGTAAGTTATAGATGAAACAAAATTAATTTGTGGATAATTGTTGAAGCTAGATTGAAGGTGCATGGTAATATATTATTCTGCTTAATTTTGTGTATGTTTGAAATTTTCTATAGTAAAAGCATAAAGTCTTTTAATTTACATTTTAAAAATGGTTTGTAAATACTTACATTGGTAGTGCTTGCAACCTGAATCTTCCTAGAAACTATCTCTATATACTGGCTCACTTACAAGGGCATCCAGGATGCATGTTGTCTCAATCCCTCTGGATTTATTAGTATGATGTCATTCATGTTCTGGTGAAATGTCAAGAGATTTGAATCCCTGCAGACTCTATTGGGGGCAGAGAACAGAAAAGCTAACACAACCCCTCAGGCAAGACAGTGAAAGCACTCTGTCCCTTTCATATAAAATCAAAATGATTCTGATCCCTCCCCATATTGACCTGGACGCAATAAAAAAAGCATTTTCCAGATCAATAGCCACATGCCAAGAGCTAGAGGCTGTGTTCATCTGCTTTAGTAAAGACACAACAGCTGACATGGTAGCTGCTAATTGGGGCTACCACCTGGGTAAGGTTTATGGTATCATTCACCATGACAAATCTTGGAATATTCATTTTGTTTTGCCATGTTTAGGTAAACTGGATGGAAATATTATGGGAACCACTACTCTGTGTTTGACAGGAACACTAATCTCAATGATTCCTTCTGAGTTGTGAGATTGCTTTACTATCTTGGGAGGAGCACAGTGACCATTGAATGTCCACATTGTCCTTCCTATCACAATGATGCTCATTCTGGAGGTCAAAGAACTAACAAGAGGAGTCCTGTAGGTTTTTAGTATAATCTACCCAATAGCACACACAGAGACTTTCTCACAGCATCCCAGGCTGCACTTCCAAAGAGAAGCTCAGGGCAGGAAGAGTGGCAATGAGCAGGTGTCACCAGGTTGTATCTGCATGAAGCTGGCTAGACACTCTACAGGACTGGTCACTGTGACATTGGCTAGATCAACAGATAATGAGGACTCAAAAGATTTGAAATGGTGCACAGGGGGTGTCTTATACAGTCAGATCCATGTTAAAGGATTACAGGAGGCTTCAGTTAGAAAACCGCATAATACTGCGTTGCACAATTTGCACTCAAAAATTGCTAGTTACTCTATCACTACTGTCACCATTATTATTATTTCCCTGAGGAATAGACTTTTTTGGGGGAAAGAGCGAGGTTCAAAAAGTCTAGATTATTATACCACCACCTCCCGCCATCTCTGGGACTTTCCTCTTCAGGAATTCATTTTCTTGCTTGGCCCCATAAGGCATGCAGACATAATTAAAACTACAGTAGCAATTGCTAATTTACCTTTTCCACCATAATCTTCTGATAATAACATGTTACTTTTTCAACTATTCTCCCTGCCATTATTAATTAATTTTTACTCTGAGCCATGCTGGAGACTTCTCATTCCTTAAATTCTCTTTTCAGAGACCTGTTGTGATTTCATTATGGCACCTGCATTCTGAGTTATTCTTATTCAGAATCTTGCTGACTGTATTATCAGGCTCACAAAACTTGCTTCCATGAAGTGTAGTATCCTAGCAGCTTTCAAACAAGTTCAGAGGAGGGGAAAATGAGAAAAATAAAGAGTAATCGGTTTAAAATAAAGATATATATATATATATATATATATATATATACATCTACACATACACACACAATAGGGAGGAACAATCTACAGATGAGATAGTGAATATAAATCTAATTAGATTAGTAATTGCTTAAATAAAATTGACTAATAATTTTTTAAATATAAAAATTCTCAATCTGGGCTTCCCCGGTGGCACAGCGGTTGAGCGCTGGGCTGCGAAGCTGCGCATAGCCTCTGCAGCACTGGTTCGATCCCTGGCCGCCAGCGAGGGTCCTACACGGTGCACAGACCTCTCCTGCCATGCCCACAGCTCCCCTCAGCAGTGTACCTCATAAGTCTGTCTGTTCTGCTCCCTGCTCTGGCTCTGGTGGATTCTCTCACCCTCTGCTTCTGACTGTACCCAGTGCTTGTATAAATAAATAAATAAATCTTTTTTAAAAAAAAGGAGTGAAGGGGAAAACTTCACTTAAAAAAAAATTCTCAAGCTACATGTAAAGGATCCCAACAGATGTCATTTACAAAGACTACATCTAAAACATAGTGCTAATGAAAAATTAAAAGGAAAAGGATGGAGCTTCTGCTTCCAATCCTGATGGACTAACATGTGTCAAAATTACACTCCCATTTGAATTAAACAAAGTGTTTGAAACAACAGTTTTCAAGACCCTGGACACTTAGCAATAAAGGACGGTGATTGCTGATAGATTGGAAACAGATGAGGTGCAAGTGTATGAGGAAACTATCTGAGACTGGAGAAACAGAGAAAGAACTCAAAGAGTGGAAGAGCAGAGTCTGGAATCATTCCCCACTAAAGGAACCAGTACCCACTGAAATCAGTGGGTACCAGTATCCACTGAAGGGGAAGGGGATGATAGAGCGTATCAATCATGGCTGCCACACTATGGAAGGGGGTAACAGAATATGGTGATGGGCCTTTCCAAAGAAATCCCAAGACTTGGCATTTATTCCTTTTAATACATTTGCCTTTTCTTATCATGCCTACAGATTTGAATGATGGGCCAATGCTGACTAACATGTTCTTCATCACCCCTTTTGCACACCCTCTATTAATAGTCTAGCAATGCAGTTTAGAGTGTTGGGGTATTTTGTCTATAATTAAATTAAGCTTGAGTCAAAATTCTAAGACAGGGAGAATTCTGTTTTTATATCTTATTACAAATCCTTACAATTCTTCTCCTGTCCCTGTTTCTCTTGAGCTAACTTGAGCAAATCTCTACTTTTTGAAACCCAGAATCCAATTAAAACATATATATGTTGGCAAACAGGGTGTTAATTATAGAACTGAGAGGGAATAGTAGTTTGAACATCTTTGAAAAGTTCTGGAGCATTAGTGATATTTGAAGCATATGGCAAAAGTTCTTTTGTTATTTCTCAAAGGGTGGAACACATTTTAGTGAGAAAGGAAATCTTCTAAAAGCTGGAGCTGATTGTAGTCTGTATTCTGTAATGCATCCATCTGTGCAGCAGCTCCCTTGCCCCCGGAAACTCCAGTCCCACGCATGGTCCTCCCACTTACCCATGTAAGTGGTTTAGAGAAACTTTCCACTCAAGTCCAAAACCAAAAAGTTGGAGAGATCGTTATCACAATCTGTTCAAACATCAACAGACCAGAACAACTCAGTCCTCCAGAACTGTTAGTCCAGCACAACAGAGCCACCTCCAACTGAAAGCTCAGGGAATTTATATCCAAAGACCTCCCAGTCTTAGCTCTTGGGGGTGGGTAGTTGATTTTTTTCTTTGCAGTGTCTCCCAGAATATCACTCCATTCCCCATTCCTGCCTTTTTGATAAGGTTCCACTTATCTGAATATAACCTTTTAGAAGATTTTCTTACTCCCACCCTCTCACCACCACAATCACCCTGTGCTATCTGTAGCCAAAATCAGTCACCTAAAATACCACTATTTTTTGATCTGACTTTTTAGGGAGACTTCAGTAGTAGCTGCTACTCTCTGACACTTCAAGAGTCTACCCAAGGATGACAAGAAAGATGCAGGAAAGTTGGCTCGGAAAGACAATGACCCACTGAACAAGTCTGGGGGTGACACCAAAGAAGTAATGCAAATACAAAGTCCAGGATGACTTAATAACCTAGTTGTGTGTGACAAAAACCACATATGACAGACTCTGCAGAGAATTCCCAAGCTCTAACCTTCTGTTCCCAGGTGTTGCATTTGACAGACTGAAGATTTGAGGTTCTCTGGCCTGGGTGGGCCTTCAGGACCTGGTTAAACACAGAGTTCAAATAAATTACCGAAGAAGCGCCAAGAGTGGAGATGCTTCAGCTGCTGGGGGAAGATGCATGAACAGGTCTCACACACTACTTTTTGAAAAAGAAAACTTTGTTAAATCTAAGCAAATTATTAATAAAAATATCATTCTCAACATTTCATGCTCTTGTTCAGTATCTAACCTGGTTCTAGCTTTTTAATCTAAGGACCCATCTTAGCACCCTTCCCTCCTGCCAACACGAACCCTGTGCCTTCCTTTCTCTGGCCTGTTGCCCCACCTTGGGATGCTTTTTCGCGCGCTCACGTTGCGCATGCTCTTACTATTCCTGCCCAGCCTACCTCTGACAGAGGCGCCTGAGTTTCTACTTTCAGGAGCATCCAACACAAGCCTGGCATGATCCATCCCTACGTGTTGGTCTCCTTGCCACAGTCCTCACACGAAACCCTCCACCTTAGTGGAAAGTGACAGAAAGGGACACTGATTCAAGTTGAATCAACAGGGTCTTCCAAACCAACCAATCTGAGACCTCTCCCCTCTGTTACCCTTTCAACCCACTTTAATTTTCTTCACAGCATTTAATATTATTTGAAATTACCTTATCCATGTCCTTATTGTCTATCACTCCCCCTTAGGCTGTGAGCACCCCTGAACTGTGACCTGTCTGTCTCCTTCTCATAGGTACTTGAGAAATAGGTGAGACTGAAGGGGTGTGTTTCCTGAAGCCTTCCCCAGGGAAGTGAGCTAGCAATGATTTCTCCCTGCCCTGACTGCAGACTCCGCACCCCAGGTCTCACCCCTGGTTATTCGCAGGGAAGCAGTTCAGTGAAGTTATCTGAACCTGTTCTGTGCCTGTATCTCTTATTGGTAAGGGCTAGAGGTTGATGACTGAAATCACTGGTTTGGGGATAAGACAGAACTAGATGTTAATTCCATTTATTAGCTGGGTCACTTTTGAATAAATTACTCAACCTTCCTGAACTGGACAACAACCCCACTTTCCTCAAAGGATTGGTGGTGGGAGAATTCCAGGAAGAATCACATGTATAGGGCTTGTTAAATGGCCTCAGATGTAGTGAAGACTTGTTAAGGTCGGTCATCTTTAATTTGAAAAGCATACACATAGAAAATGTTATGTTATCATGTATATATTATAAAATAGAGTGTATGCATTAATATACATTATTGTACATATATTATAAAATATAATGCATATAATTTAAAAGAAAATAACATATGTTCATCACCCAGAATTAACAACTATTAATATTTCACCATTCTTTCAGCTATTTTTAAATAAAAGAAATAACATATGTAGTACTATAGATAAGTCCCTAGTGCTAAAAGATTTTACGATTAGGATTTCTGTCCAGAAAACATAATTGGGGATAATAATGGTGTCATATATTTTTTCCACTTCTACCTTCTTCCATTCTAGCCATTCTAGAATAAATGATGACATAGGCACTACTGAAATACTTGTGGAATTCAATGAAAGCAATCACTATCTGTAACATACAAATTTGATTTAAAGAGAATAGGTTTCTTGATCATGTGAGTCAGAAAACATCTGCAGGGTTTCCACATCAAATAATATTATGTTTATCAATCCAGTAACAAAGCTGAAGAGAAATTCTCTCCCTGTAAGATCTCAGAAAAACAACAGAATTAAAAAGGATCCAAACAGGAGAAGGAACCACACATTCCACTCTATCTACAAAGCCTTTGCAAACAGTATCCAGCCAGCTAATAGGAGTCAGAAGTGCTTCTAGCAGGGAAGACATGATTAAATAGCTGCTGGCCCCTTCAACACAATTTCCTTTTGCGAAGCACATCAGAGGTAGCAGACATTGCAGGCAGGGCAGAAGCTCTGATCAGAACCACGGACACATTGACCCAGGAGCTCTGGCACCTGAGTAGCCTCTGCTGACTCCTGCCCGATAAACCCCTTGCCACCAGGGCTCAGGATCTTTGATCTCCTCATGAATTGTTGAGTTGTTTTTTCATGAGTTCTTGGGTCCTTATAAATTCTAAATCTTGTGATAGTCTGAGCCTAGTGACTCTCTGAACTGAGTTTGTCTTCATAGCTTAATTTGCATTAGTGATCTGTTTCTATGGAACAGATACCACGAACATAGCAGCTTCGAATAGCATTCATTGTCAGCAGTACTTAGCTGGGGGCTGGGGCACAGAGTTTCTTACAAGCTTCCAGTCCAGGTGGAGGCAGAGAGGAGTGAGCTCAAGACTGGGCAGAAGGCAGGTCTGAGTTGAGGCTCGCTTGGGGGGCTGCTGGCTGAGCTCAGGCCCTCCTGGCCTCAAGTTCTGGCCCTGTGGCTTCTCGTGGGGCAGCTGCTTATCTTCTGAGGAAGAGGGGAAGGAAGAGCAGAAGGGAATCCAGAGGGAGACAGTGAAGTGGAAGGGGAAGGCAAAGGAGAGAGACGGGTGAAAGGCAGAGGGAAGAAAGGAGTTTGTGAAAATTAATCTACAGAAACCCTATTTAAATGAGGTCGGAGGCTAGAAGCTCCCACACATGTACAAGTAGCAAACTACAGACTCAAGGAGGTCCTTTCTACTGGGCAGCAGCCCCTCCAAAGGCTACCTAAAGGCATGCTGGCTTTGATTCTGAGGAAGTGCATATGTATCTCACCCTGAGACTCCACTTTCCAAATTGCCTTTGTGTGGTTGTCTTCACATAAACCTACATTGTCCACAAAATGACTGCTTTCTGTTTGAAGTCAACAGGAGAGGTAGTACTTAAGATGGAAGCCAATGTCTTTATTCAAAATGAATCTCAGAAGTGACTTCTGCCCAAGTGAAGATGGCCTGGCCCCCCCAACCTGAAGGAGATAAAGCAGGGTATGACTACCTGGCAGTGGAAAGCTTGGGAGCCACTCCAGAGGACTCCTACCATGAACATGGTCATGGATACAGGGTTGGATGGAGACAAAGGACCTGGAGGAATTTGTTTGGTGGGGCCTGTGATGTGGACACAACTCATCCCAGTTTACTTAAAAATCCCACATCCCAGGAAATTTCTCAGTCTTGGGCACATCGCATGGTTGGCTACCTATGGGTGTTCTCTTGATTGATAGATCTCCTTTCCAGAGTGTGCTCTGGAGGAGTTGCTGTCTATCACAGGAGTTGCTGTCTATCTGCAGATGGGGCACACGTCACCCACAGCCAATCACAGACAGGGCCCGTCTCACCCACGGCCAATCCCAGACAAGCCATCTTACCTGCAGGACAGGGTATACATTGAAATGCGCCATGTGTGACTTGCCATAATGAGCAACAGTGTTCTTCATTTGGCAGCTTGTGCCTTCCCTGGGAAGACCTTCTAGCTGAATGGTATACAGTTTATTGTGTCATGCAGGGCATTGTTGCTAATGCCACTGTGGCTGGCACGGGGGCGGGTGGATGTTGGCATGTCATCCTGCAGGGAGGGCACCGTGCCATCCTGACAGATGGATTTGTGTGCTGGCATGTTATGGAATCAACAGGTCTATCAATAGGAAAGTGATGGGCTAGAAAGAGATTTTAGAAAGTCAGAACTCAGATCCAAGCCTAGGAAATTTCTGGATATTGTTAAGGCAGTGCTAAGGGCTTTGAAGACTTTTGAGACGAGTTTTCTAAAGGCAAAACAAAGTAGACCACTGTCCTTTGAAAGATTTTGCAAAAGAATTTGGCATCAAAGAAAATTCCACCCACCCTTGTTTGTTTCTCTCTTTGCTGCAACAAATGTCCAGATGGAAGATCATCTCCTTCCCACCATTGCCACAATGAATCAGAGCAAAACAGAGAAAAAAAGGGAAGAGAAACGCCATCCTCTGAATCTAACTTGACTTTCAATTCCACCCCACCCCCACTCTGGCCCTTCTCTTTATTCGTGCCTGCCCATGTGTCTAAATTGGTGAAATCTCCTTTAAGAAATACTCTTGCTAAAAATAATAAAATATATCTCATGCTTTATTACAATTTTCTACCTAAGATTCATCCTCATTGCACTAGAATGTAATTCAATTTGCCGTTGTGACTATTATCTCTTGCACTTTCCTTAGAAACCTTGGGAAATACACTCTCAGGAGGGGAAATCATACCAGGAATAGAAAAGAGATGATTTCTGGTTTCAATGCAATGTTTTTCTTAGCAATAAGAACAGCAAGGAGAAAGGCTAATAAGACAAAAGCTGTGATAGACTGACAGGGCTATATATGCTGATAGTTGCAGAATCTCAGGTGTTGGAAGGTTGTCTTCCTTGGGTTGCTTTCCTTGGGCCACTATGGGGAGAGGAGACAAAGCCTACAGATGGAAACCACTGGAAGTTTAAGGCTGGGAAGGTAATCACAGGATCTCAGCCACGTGATGCAATCACACAGACTGTTAATTCCCTTTAATATATTCTCATCTACATTCCCACTTTGCAGGGGAGGAGGGATGGTATTATTAATCCACTTAATCTCTGAGAAAGAGATTGCCTCCAAATCTGGAGCTTCCAGTCCATATATTCTTTCTGGACCCAGAAGCCCTCATTAGCATTAGTCAGAATTGAACCATGTCTCATCTCAGCCTAAACTCTCCATATCTCAGTGCTCACCCCTCATTTAACAACCCCCTCCACAAGATGTGACAAAGGGGGAAACATCCCCTTCAATCCCCATCTCCTATGAAAGATAGATGCCAGGGAAGTTCTTGGTGAGCATGCAAATGGAAGCAGATGAGGGAAGATCTAAATTGTTGCAAGGGGGAAAAACGGCAGGGGTTGGGGGAGAGCTTGGGAGAGGGATGAACTCCAAGGAGCCGAAGAGTTGGCTTAGCAGTGGAAAGGGCCCTGTGTCCTAAGAGGATGTTAAAGGCAATCATTTATAAAATTTGCAGACAGAACTGTAGTATGGCCCCCTCCTGTGTTATCACAAAATCGGCCAAAATGTATGTTCTTGGCCAATGCTTTCAGAGTTAAATTATTTTACCTGGGTTGGTTGGTTTGTTGCTCTCTTTGGGGGGGCTGGTTGTAGATGCAGTAAACTGTGCAGGTGACCCCAAGGAGGGGAAATGGAATGACAGTGGGGGGCTGCCCACATAGCCACCAACCTCAGTCACCAGGCAAGACCAAAGCTGTTGAGAAGCTGGAGGCATTAGGCACGGCCAGAAATGGTGCTGCCCTTGAATATAAAAATAAAACAAGTATATAGTGTCACTAAAGTTGTAGGAAAATAGACCCTCGTGCACCCCTGGAAAAAAAAGAGTAAAAATTGGAGCAACCTTTCTGAAGAATGACCAGTTGGCATTTCAAAACTTCACTTAATCAAGGAAAACTGGCTGCCTTGTTCTTGATTATAAAAACTTAAAAATAGCCTCTGTGCCCAGCAATAGGGGATTCATTTAACAAACTATGAAGAGGTAAGGTGGGGTCCCTGGAATTGCACTGCCAGAGGATACATGTTGAAGGGGGAAGGTAGCCACAATATGTTAAAGAAAAATCAATTATGTAAAAATATGATTCTGCAGAGTCACAGAAGTGCTGGGGAAATGGGTGTTCATTTATTTATCTCAGAACTTCAATTAGTTTGAAGAAGCCTCTTGGCCACTTGTAGTGCCAGGAAGGCACAGTGCAGGATCTCTGATCTGGGCAGACAAATAAAGGAGAGACCTGGAGCCCTCGGTGGCTTTTTCAGGCTTTTATTGAGCTTTTGCCAGGTACATGGGAGGCAGGGGTGGGGGTGGGGGCTGGAGACCTGAATCCTCACTCTTTCTGGGCTCTCCGGGATTCTCTTGTGCTCTCTGCTTCTCTGTTGGTTCTGCTCTCTTCCTCTTGTTCTCTCTTGTTCTACTAGCATCCCTGTGACGTCACCCTTTGTAGGGTAAGGAAAAATGTCAGGCTTTTCTGCCCTCCCACCATCAGGATAGATGATGGAACCCTGCGGTCCTGAATGCATGGCTGATGGCGGGCACCTGGAATAGGGTGTGGGCATAGGTAGATGGGATTCACCTGGGCTGAGACTGGGTTTTTAATGGCGGCGTCATGGGGACGCCAGCAGAAGCCGAAAGAGAAGCTGAGAGAGAAGCCAAGAAGCAGAAGCAGAAGCAGAGATCACTGGAGAGCCCAGATAGAGTGAGGATTTGCTGGGGGCTGGGAGCATTGCCAGCCTCCCGGCCCCCCAGCACCCCTGCCTGCTGTGTACCGGGTAAATCCCAATAAAAGACCTGCAAAAACCACAGAGGGCTCCAGGACTCCTCCTTAACCTGGTCTGCTGGATCACAGAAAACCTACTCAGTGGCCAGTCCTGACCCTTTACACCCTTATAAGCCCAGTCTCAGCCCAGGTACATGCCTACATCCTACTCCAGGGGCCTGCCATCAGGCATGCATGTAGGACTGCAGGGATCCATCATTAATGCTAATGGTGGAAGGGCAGAAAAGCCTGATGATTTTTTCACTTACCCTCCACCACTCCGGCCAGAAGGAGGAATACAAAGAACAGCTTTCTGAAAGGTTGTCGTTGGAACATCTTTCCTGGCCTGATCCTGGATGGAGACGAGCAGAACCAGGCAATAAGACCAGAGAACAGCTGTCAGAGTCCTTCTCTCAGACCAGCTTTTCCTGCTCTCTCCACTCCTTTTCCTGGTGAAACGCTAGTGACACAGGGGGGATGATGTACCTCTACCCCCGCCCCTTCGATGATTCATTTGGCCACCTCTGGCCAGATTCTACTAAACCAATCCTTCATCACCAAAGCTTGTAAACAGCAGATGGCATTAACCTGTACTTTAAAATCAAGTCAGTCAAACCTCTTAGCAACAGAATCTCGAAACGAGTCTTTGCACCCATCTCTTAATGAGAAAATAACCTGTTGTGGAGGCCGGCGATCAATTAATCTGTTATTTGCATGGGGTTCAGAGGTGGCTGTGGTCTCCATTAGCTTGGGAGCACACTACATTTGTTCCAAATGATTCTCTACCGGCCTGCGAGAGCTGCAGGGCCTCCGCCCTAGGAGAGAGAGTGCTGGGCTTGGGTGGGCTCTGGCGACCGCTCCATCCCCCATGGCGGGGCCCTGGCTCTGAAACAGCTGTGTCGACTGCAGCAAAAGCCGGCACTCATCGCTTCTGCTTTTTGACTCATTGTAGGAATCTCATTATGAACTCATTTCATCTCTCCAGGGAGCAAGCTGATGGAAGACACTGTTAAAATTGTATTTCAGTGTCTCGAACCTATTTAAAGCAGACTGCTGGGAGGTTATTATCATCTCTGTCGTTAAAAGTGGAAACAATGCTAACAATAATAATATTTTTATTGAGCACCCAAACCACAGATAATTATTAAATAAGTATCATGTCGACCCAGCACTGTTTCAGGCACTCCTGGAGCTTCAAAAGCAGCTCCGAGCATCACGCCTGTCTCAAGAAATTCACTCTGAAGTTGGAAGACAGAGGGACATTTAAGTATTTTCAGTAGAAATGGGGTGTAGGGAAGGGAGAAAAATTACCCCCCGCTTCTTGGTTCTTCCCAAGTGGCCAAGCAATCAAATTAACGTCAGTCAGTGCCAACCACCTGACTCTGCCCTCTGCAAGGGGCTGTAAAGTCAGACTTGCAGAGCTGAAAGGGGAGCAGAGGTGATACTCGAAAGTTCTAGAAGTGGCCATGGGGACCACCTACAAATATTTCCATTGCAGTGGCCAGTCACACGCCTGGAACTGACCAAGACTTCTCCTACCTCTCTGTCCTAGAACTGATTGAATCCGAAGAGACTGATTCCCTATCGTTCATCTGCCCAAGCTTTCAAGCTGCTGACCACCTCTTCCCTTCCCCCTAGTACCATTGGTCATAGAGTCTTTTGGATTCTCTTGCCTTAAAATATCGGGTTGTCAGAAAAAAGTCATGACATTTTTTTTTCTATGTTTTTCAAAATGCGTCATCTTTTCCGACAACCCAATATTTTGGTTTGCTTTTCCCTCTCTAATAACATCTTAGTTTCAGCCTGCCCTGCTTCCCTCCTGGAGTATAAAAAGAGGCCTTTTTCAAACTGAATGTTGATGGTGGTTGCCAGGGGCAGGGATGAGTCAAAGGGCAAAAACAAGATGAATAGGTTCTGGGGGTCTAATGACAGTGTGGTGAGTAGAGGACATAACACTGTGTTGCATAGTTGACAGTATTAAGAGAGTAAATCATGAAAGTTATACCATAAAAACAAAAGGTAATTCTGCGAGGGACTGGAGGTATCCACCAAGGCTGTGGTGGTGAGCATTTTGCAATATGTAAGTCTATCCAATCAACACACTCACCTTAAAAATTTTCAGTATTACCTGCCAATGAAATTTCAATAAAACTGTGGGGGAAAGAAGCCTTCTTTTTTTGAATTGAGGTAGAATTTTCTTATAACACAGTATACGATTTAGAGGGGCAGGGCCTCCCCCTTCAGGCATATGTTACCACACCCCCTGCACCACCAAGGTCCCCATAATCTTCCACCATAGTTCCTGGGACCTCAGGAGACTTCTTTTTATCCCTGCAGGCATCGTGTTCCAGCCCATTCTCTATACAGCTGCCAGAAGAAACCCTCTCAAATTCTTCACCATTTCTGGGCTGCAGTGCTCAATCATTTTTTTTTAAATCAATTTCATTTTTTATTTATTTTTTAAATTTTTATTTGTATATTTTATATCATTGTGTATCTCCCATATAATTCTCACCACCAACTCACCCAGAACCATCACCATCGTCCCTTGTGCTCTTCTCTCCCCTGTTTTGATACTTTTGCTCCCCTTCCCTCACAGAATGCCTCTAATTTATGGTTGCCTGCTAGTTTTGTTTTTTATATTATTATTATTGTTTTTTTTTTCTTTTTCAGTGCTTAATCTTCTAAGATATCCCCAGTCTCTCTTCCTCTGCCTACAGAAACTTAGAAAGGCTGCATGTGCCCCATGGTACCTCTGTTACCTGTTAGGGGTTGAATTGTGTTCCCCCAAATATATATGCTGAAGTCAAGCTCCCAGTATCTCCGAATGTGACTGTATTTGGAGAAAGAAATAGAAAGAACTGGGCTTCTCCAGTGGTGCAGCGGTTGAGCGCTGGGTTGTGAAGTTGCCCACAACCTCTGCAGCGCTGGTTCGATCCCCGGCTGCTCCCCGGCCACCGGAGGAGGGTCCCACATGGCGCGCAGACCTCTCCTGCCACCCGCTGCTCCCCTCAGCAGTGTACTTCGGTCCTTCTGCCTGCTCTGCTCCCCGCTCTGGCTCTGGTGAATTCTCTCACCCTCCCGCGCTTCTGACTGTACCCAGTGCTTGTATGTATAAATAAATAAATAAATAAATAAATAAATCTTTAAAAAAAAAAAGTTCTGTCCTTATTAGTGCAAATCAGGTTTGCAATTAAAAAAAAAAAGAAATAGAAAGAACTATTCTCAGAATAAGTGCCATAAGAATAAGGTCATAACCCCCAAAGGGAGAGGTATGGAATCAAGGTAAAAGGAGCACCAACCCAAGGGAGCAGAAAGCAGGGGCCCAGGGTGAAACAGGTCGAGATTGAGTACCGAAAGTCTTCGGTAGCGGTCTCCAGGGAGGAAAGAGAAGCGGCATATTTAAGCATATAAGAATATGATGAATGGCTATGTGATGGTGATGTGATGTTAGAAACTTTGGAAAATACTGAAGAAAATGCTTCTGGAAAACTAGGCAGATGGGTTACACAAAATTCAAGTTGTGCCATACTGCTTAGCTCAGTAATAAACAATAATAAACAATATTTGCATATTTATTCCACCATCCTTCATTGACCACCTACTGTGTGCCTACTACCGTGCTTACAGCAGGGGATGGGGCAGACCAAGTGCTTACTTTTATGGAGCTGCTGTTCTAGTGTGTGTAGGGGATGTGGACTGACAAAACATGGTGTTTACCACATTATTTCTGAAACAGGGATGCATCCTGTAATTGATGGGATGTGATGCTTAATTGACAATATTTTTTCTTCTTAATAGTCTGTAAAAAAATAATAGTATGTCTTGCAGTTGCTGGTCTTTGAATTTGATAAAATATGGTTATAGGTCATCAGAGTTATGATCATATAAAAAATGACTATTGATTTAACCAAGAGTTCAGACACCCCGGGATGGTGTAGGTAGGGGGAGAATGAAGTCAACATATGATGTTTAAGATGGAGATAGCAGATATGCATGTTCTTTCAACATGGAGATAAACACCAAGGGAATTAGCAGAATCGAGAGAGATTGCCTCTCTGATGGGAGTGGAGAAGGGTTGAGCAAGGGACTACTGTTGATCAGTAAAAGCCTTTAATTTTTTTATTTTTAACCACATTATTTATTTATTTATTTATCTATTTATTTATTTATTTTAGATTTATTTATTTATTTATACAAGCACTGGGTACAGTCAGAAGCACGGGAGGCTGAGAGAATTCACCAGAGCCAGAGCGGGGAGCAGAGCAGGCAGAAGGACCGAAGGACACTGCTGAGGGGAGCAGCGGGCGGCAGGAGAGGTCTGCGCGCCATGTGGGACCCTCCTCCGGTGGCCGGGGAGCAGCCGGGGATCGAACCTGCGCTCCAAAGGCTGCGGGGAGCTTCACAACCCAGCGCTCAACCGCTGAGCCACCAGGGAGGCCCACATTATATATTTTATATTATATATTTAAAATTTTATATATCTTATATTATAAATTTAAAATTTTAACCATGCCATATATTTCTTTGGTTAAAAGGCACACTAATTTTTTTAATTACTGTGCATGTTAGGTCGTGCTCCCTCAAGGAAGAGACTGAGACATATATTCAGGTGTGGGGGCTCATGGAGCTCTTCAGAAAATGTGTAAGGAAGTGAAAGAAGCAAGATGTGGAGAAGGAGCTGAACAAGGAAGTGGTCTAGCCTTGGCTGATCCCTGGACAGGATGTAACTTCCAGGGCATCTCAAGGTCAAGGTTCTTTGTCAACCAAGGTCATAGGCTTTAGTCCTCAGCCCAGCACATAGGCAGCTGGGGGTGCATGAACTCGCTGGAAAGGGACTCTGGGCGGAGTCCAGCTGTGTGCACTCTGCCAATCCATGAATCTCAAGGATAAATGTGCAATCTCTACTAGTCAAGGCTCTTTGAGTCACAAGTGACAGAAAGTCACCCCCAGCAAATCTAAGAGAAAACACCACAGCAGAAAAGTTTTATCGGCTTACTTAAAAATCACACTTGGAGGCATTCAGGGCCCAGGTAATGTCACCAGGTCTCCATCTACCTCTCCTTCTCTCATGTAGTCTCTTTCCATGTGATGATCATGATGCCCTCTCCGCAATCGGAAAACCCCACCTGCTGGTGTCGTGCTCCGAGAGGAAAGAGGAGGTTTCTTGTAACTCTGGCAGAGAAGTGCCAGGGAGGTTGCTGATGGGCTCCTTGTGTTATGTGTCTCTCCCTGATCCAAGTCCTCCCTTGCTGAGGTGGGGGTGGTGTGTGAAGGAGAAGGAGCAATGTGGCGCAGCACTGTAACTGTGATGGAGAGGCGACTCTCTCCCAACCACATGCAAAGGGGCATTCACAGAAAAGAGGAATTCCATTCCCAAAGGAGTAAAAGATGTTGGATGAGCAAAAACCCCACCGTCATTCCTCACCCTCCATTTTCCTGGCTCTCCTCACTCTGTGTGTGAGGAGTCAGAGGGAGGAGCCATCACCCCTTTTCTTCACTTCATTTCCAACTGTTCCGGAGTAATAGCCACTTTCTCAGCTTTAGCTGCCATCTTTAGGAAAGGATTGATGTCCAGGAAGATTTCTGACTCCTCTTGGTTCATCTTGATTCTGCTTTAGCCCGGGAAGCCCAGGGAGAGCCGAGGGCTAGTGGAGCTTATAATAAAAGTACAGAAGTTTTGGATGCAGCAATAAGACCATTCATTCCAAACCACGAGTTCTTGACTAGGGACGGTGCAGTCTTTTCCGTGTGGAAGTCTTGGGGCAACCTGGAAACTCACACAAGATCAGACAAATGTGGGTGCTGGATGAATGAAATGTCCTATCACAATATTATCAACAATGACAGTTCAACTAAATGGGCTTTGTGCCTTTCCTCCCCATCTCTACCATTTAACATTGAAACTATGCTCTGCTGACTCTAGAACTGAGGCAGCCAGTGGAGGGGGCAGGGGAGAGGTGGGGTGAGGACCAAGTTGGGAGGATGCACATAGCCTAAGGTGGAGGGTTATGGGTGGTTCGGTGGTCAGTGTGGTGTGGTAACACTTTAAGGGAAGGTCGTATACTTGTAAACAGAAACATAAAGCAATGTTGCACCAATAAAATAAAGCTTAAAAGAATGCTTTAATGAAATAGAGGATGAAATTTTAGAAAAGAATTCAGAATTCACCTTTTCCACCATGGTGGATTTTCATCTTTCTGTTCACGTGAATAGCTCTCAGCTCAGAATCCCTAAGCTGCTTTTAGCAAAGGAGCATGACACCTTGCATCAAAATTATGTTCTGATTTAGTCTTTAAACATAAACCGACCTAAAATCTTACAACTCCAAAGCTATTTCGATCTCGAGTCTGGCCCTGCAGAACATAATGAAAAATAAAAATTGGGTCTTAATAAAGTCATTATGTACACTGGGGAAATAGTCAATACCAAGAAGCCAAGTGGCGGAGGAATGGCAAATGCTGTAAGGTTTGTAGCAGAAGAGGACAGGAAGGCCACCAAGGAGGTTTTAACTGTTGGAACAGCAGATGGGCCTCAGATAATCTGAGGATGATCTGAGAATAACCAGGGATGCTTATTTAAAAGGCAGATGCCCAAACCTAACGTGAGCCACAACTCTAAGGATGGGACCAGATATTTTTACATTTAAGAAATAACCAGGTGATGCTGGTGCACATTAACCCTTAGAACTGCTGCCCCAGAAGGAAAACCACCATCAGTACAACTTTATCTTTGGCTCCTAAGAATACCTGACTCTTAGTAGGCACTTCCATTTCAAGGCTGCATCCGAGAGTTAAACCTTTCAAAGAACAGATTAAGAAATATTCTTGCGATGTTATTCTTCATAATATGATCACTTTGTAGAAAGAGGGCAGGAAACACTTAGCATGAGATTAGTGTTTTTAAAGAGAATATGCTATTTGATCAGAAAACCCCTGCTTTGAGTTTCAAAGGATAAAAGAAATGAAAGGGTTGAGGGGACTTGCAAACGTATTTCTTTTGAAAAGTATGTTTAAAGTATCACTTGAGTATTCAACTTTCTGCCAGCCTGTACACCACAGGATTCTGCATATCACTGTGTTAAAGTTATTACGGAATAGCTCAGAGTAGCACCAAATCAAAGAAATATTCACAGTCAAAATGCTATTTCTTCATCAGGGTTCAGCCCACTGAATTCCTGGAGAGGGAAGCCCCTAGCTATGGAGCCCAGAGGACAGCGGCTGTCCTCTCCTGTCCTTCCCCGCACAAATGGCTCTGGTTGTTCTCGAGGTTGTTCTGCTGTATTTCGTTTGCATTTCAAGGTTTATAATTTCTAACTCCATCTTCAGCATGCCCTTTGCAGACTGAATTCTCTTTGGACAAGTTGCCGCTAGCATGCAAAGAGAGTTTCAGGTGGACTTTTTACTTCTGATTCTGTCGCCTTTGCCCCTCCCTGATAACTCAGTTTCTGCCCACAATTTTCACTCTCAGCCGCTATGATTTGACTTACTCATGGAGCAGGCAAGGCACATCCAAGGTAAAAGACAGCATTCTCGATGCTTCCCAGCCTTTGTACCTCCTGCTCTCAGTCCATTTTACTAGGGAGCAGACATGCTGGCCTCAGAGGGAGCATAGAGAGAGTTAATGGAAATAAGTACATAAGAAATAAAGCAAAGTGTCTCTACTTATTTAGTAAACTAAGTTTATGATTATGATGCATTAAATCTGAGCCATGCTTTGCCCACAAGGTTAGCAGTACTCACTTTAAAATAACCAATTTCTGTTGTGACTGGATCTGGACTACAAATTCAATCTCAATCTCCTCAAGGTCAAGCTAATCCTGGCCAGCTGTCTCTTCCAAGGGCAAGCCTGTGGCTACCAGAGAAACCTGCAAGTTTCTTGTCAGCAATTCTATGGCAAATGAATCCCATATTCAGATCAACTGTTGCAGCTACTTATCTATTAATGATGTATGATTTAGAGGTTTTGTTCTTAAAAAACTCTTCATTCTCATGTTCAAATGAAGATGTGTAGGCGTCACAATATCTTAGAAACATTTGGAGGTTACCTGTGCTGCTTTTTCTTCATATTTATCCATAATCTCAGGACCCCATGGGCTGTTCCTCATGAGAGAGGAAGAAGAAATATAAGGGGGTCTCCGATCATTGTCCTTTTCTCCAAAAGGCACCAAGGACCCGAGTAACAGGCCAGGGACATGGCAGCACATGTGTCTTTGGTGGAGACTTTCCTGAAGCTGTAACGTTCACCAGCTGTACATGGTGGTCAAATGGGCTTCCTCTCCCAGCCACACAGCTCCGGTACCCTCTTCAATCTGGAAGCAGATGGTGATGAGGGGAATGGCAGAGGGCAACAAGTGTATACTCTCTCCCCATCCTAGCTTTGAAAGGCCAGAGAAAACAGAGGACAAGAAATGAAATGAAGGAGGGAAGAAGAGAGGGCAAAAATTCTTTTGCTTGTCTCGCTGTTTTAACCATTTGCTGTTCTGCTGGGAGGGAGGGCTGGCATTTCTTGCAGAGATTTTGTTGATAATTGAAGCCCTGTCTGGGAACATCCAGGAAGTGTAGTCACGGAGATGGTACTGTACGAGACTGATAAGGCTCATCACAGTCTGAGATCAGCTCCAAATTCCTAATGTGTGCAGGTAAGACATATGACAGCAGACCGGAGGCAGGTACAATCGTCCATGAAAGAAAGAAACACAGATGCTCCCCAGGTGAAATGAGCCTTAGCATGTCACCTTCCCCACCTGGTATTTTGTAGCTGTACCTGCAGGCTTCCAGATCGCCACCTGGGGTTTACTGATGGTTTTTTTTCAGGGATCATTAAGATTGACTTGTGGGCTGGCCAGGGTTGTATTTTCCATGCTCAGGATTCAGTTTATAGCTTGTAACTTAGGGAGGGGAAATCTCCCCTTCTACTATCCAGGAAATCTACTCTTGGAAGTCAAAGATGGCATCAACAATCCATTGTAGGTGATGAAAGATCAGCACGTGAGTGGGAAGAAGTGGTTTCCTGGGACTTGGGGTGAGGGCTGAGGGAAGGCCCAGGAGGTCTCTGTCTCTTTTCCCTCTTGTCAAGCTGCCTAGTAAACAAGGCCTTTGAGCACAGCCTATATTCAGGCCCCGGAGGACAGGACTAATGCTGCATGCAGGAGAATTCTGCCTCAGCAGACCAAGCTACCCAAAAAGCCTCTTGCATGTTTCCATTTTCTCCATTGCTGGAATCTGCTTGCTTCCCGGTGCCCCACCCGGCCCCCTCTTTCTTCTTAGGAGGTGTTTCTATTTATAAATGAATAGCATCTTTGGTCGGATGCACAAATGTAAGTTACTGTGGCTGAAATGTCAAGCATCAAGGTCTTCTTTCCCTTTCTTTGGACCAGCTTTTCATCCCAGGATGCAAGCATTCAGCTTGCCCACCCTCAGAGAGAAAGTCCCTGCCTGGAAATCTCTAAGGACAGAAACACCCGTCCAATTATTTTCTCTTTCTTTGCTCCCACTGCAATTTTAATCAACAAAAATGCTTTGCAGAGCACCTGCTAAATCATGGAGTGGCAGCAGCCCAGGGTTGTGTGTGTAAGACTTTACACAATCAGAATCTGTCCCATTGCACTATGTGCTTCAAGTTCAGGGCAGGGTCTCAAGCAAAGAAACAGTCCAGTGACAGAAATGGAGAGAAGATCCAATTGGTAGTGGTGTGATGGTCAGTTTCTGGTGTCCACTTGGCCAGACTGTGGTACCCAGTTATTCAAAAGCACAATAATCAAGGTGTTTCTGTAGAGTTACTGTGTACATGTGGCTTCACCTCCAATCAGTGAAAGAGAAGTCAATTATTCTCAATAATCAATTGAAGGGCCTTGATTATGAAACTGCACTTTCTCTACGAAGAATTTCTGCCTCAAGACTACAGCATCAGCTTCTGCACCAGCATTTCCAGCTTGCCAGCCCACCCTGCAGATCCCAGACGTGCCAGCCCTCACACAAGCCAATTCCTTGAAATAAATTCTCTCTCTCATCTCCCACTATTTCTGTTTCTCTGGAAAACACTGACAGATATAACTGGCATCTACTGAAATACAACAAAGTGGAAACATTTGTGAAACTTCCCTATCTCCTTTGTACTGCCTTTCTCCAATTCCTAGCACCCTCAGGCTCTACAATTAACCCTTGGCACCCTTTCTGCAACAGAGATGCAATATATATGTAGTGAATGCTTGCAATATATACAGTAAGTCCTCACATGACATCACTGATAGGTTCTTGGAAACTGTAACTTTAACAAACAACATAGAACAAAACCAATTTGATCAAAGGCTCATTGATATAAAAAATGAAATTCCTATGGCATGGATTCATTCATTCATACATTTTCCATCCCATTAACTCCAGTTCAGGGGTGCAGGTAGCCAGAGCCTAACCCAGCAACTCAGGGAGCAAGAAGGGATCCAGCCGTGGACAGGATGCCACTTCCATCTCAGGGCTTATCACCCCCACACCCACACTTCTTCTGACTGGACAAATGAGACACACCAGTGAACCTCGCTCACTTTCACATCTTTGGGGTATGGGAGGAAACTAGAGTATCCGCAGAAAACCCATGTAGACACGGGAGTGGGGGACCATGCAAACTCCATAAGACAGTGGCCCCAAATCATTTTTTTCCTTATCCATGTTACAGTGAAGTGACATGTAATGAAACGATGTTATTCCAGGAGCTGAGATAAGGGCATCCATTTCAGCAGCCTTTCTCTCTAACATGACATAACTCACTCCCACTGGGCACAAGGACCTCCTCTTCTTCTGTCTCCCCATCTCTTCTTCTGCTGGGCTTTCTTGGAGTCAAACCAGGCCTCTGGCAGAGATCTACTCAACCTTGTGCCTCTGTCTCCCTGTAGACCCCTGTCTGCCTGGGGGTGAGGGTGGAGGTAAAAGAAAGTGGGAACTGCTGCGTGGAAGAGAGATCAATGCATGCAGCTGATTGGGCAAGAAAAATATGTATACTTTTATTTTAGCCGTGTTTTATTCTATGAAGTTGTTCTAAACTACATTTTAAGTTAATAATTTAAAAATTCTCCTGAAATTTTCATAGCATCGCACATTTTTATGTTACACTTATGAGTTAGATAGGTAGGTCGTACCCCTTTTCCTAGGGATGAGAAAACCAAGAATTAGGGAAATTTTAAGTTATATCCAAGATTTCTCTTCAGATCTCACTTTACTAATCACAAAGTTGGGGTTAGAATCTAAGATTTCTATCTCCATCCCTCTAAAAAAATGGATGTGCTTGTTTCTCATTAATGAGCTATTTCACAAACATACATGAAAGGCCAGAGTCTCCAAGGTGGAGCTGAATAGAGTTAAATAAGATTGAATACAATCTTTGAATAAATGTACAAGGAAGGAGGGGTGTGCTTTTATAGGGACACAGCATCCCTGATTTCTTTTTTTTTAAGTTGTTTTTTTTTTTTATTTATGCATACAAGAACTGGGTTACAGGCAAGAGGGGTGGTGATGAAAAGATTCACCAGAGACAGAGAGGGGAGCAGAACAGGCAGACTGACTGAAGCACACTGCTGAGGGGACAGCGGGCAAGACAGGAGAGGTCTGGGAAGTTAGTAGAAGAGTGACCACAGGGCCTCTGGGAAAAATGATGTGGAGACACTTCATCCTCATTGCTGTTTTGGTTGTCTTTCTATTCATTTTATGATCATTAAAAAGATAATTAATGCAGAGAATGATTTTTGAGAGAAATAAGGAAGGGATAATAAGGATTATATGAGGTGATGCAATGGTTAGAAAAAATATTCAGAGAGACTCAAATTAGATAATAGAAATTATTAAAAACAGAGATCAAATCTGAAAGAGGAACAATTAAAATTAGATATAAAATGATTTAAAGTAAAAAATCATAATTAGCAGAATAAAACAAAATTGCAATGAATGTTACACAGCAAAATTATAATTAAATATACTTCTTAAAGTTTGACAATTAAAAAGTAGAGACAGTAATTCATTAAAAACTATAAATAATTAGAGTAATATTTTATTTATTTATTTTTTAAGATTTATTCATTTATGCATGCAAGAGCTGGGGTACAGGCCAGAGGTGTGGAGGGTGAGAGGATTCACCAGAGACAGAGCAGGGAACAGAACAGGCAGATTGACTGAAATACACTGCTGAGGGGAGCAGCGGGCAAGTTAGGAGAGGTCTGTTGCGCCATATGGGTTGATCCCCTGGCCGGGGATCGAACTTGTGCAGCAGAGGCTGTGGACTGGTCCATATGTTGTGTCTTAACCCCTTGCACCACCAGGGAGGCCCCAAAGTAATATTTTAGAAATGATGAATTTACCAATATAAAAATGGACAGATAATATGGATTCACATGTGAAGAAATCCAAAAAATAATACGTATGTGGAAAAATGCTCGACCACTGTCATAAAATAATAAGTTAAAACATGGGCTTTACTTACTAAGTTGGTAATGTTTTGAAAAATAAAGCGTTGCAGTGTAGTCAATGACATGTCTTATATCAATGTCCTATAGGTAAAACTGGAAATGGTTTCAGCATATACATATTGGCAATACTCATGAGGATTTTGGTAATATACGTATACTACTTTTTTCCTTAAAATTTTTTACTGTGGTAAGATAACAATATATACCTTACTATCCTAACTATTATTAAATTTATAGTGTTAAGTACATTTACATAATTGTACAATCGTCACATCACCACCATCTGTCTCCAAACTCACACCACCACCACCCATCCCCAACCCCACAAATAAAGGGAATCTCTACTCTGCCATTTATCACCTAAATTTCTTTTCCCTGTTCATGACCATCATGTAAATAATGTCATGCAATAAATACTCTTCTATGTCCAACTCCTTTTGCTCAATGTTATGCCTATAATAACATAAATGGAACCTGTTTTGTTCTTTTTCACTGCAGTATATCGTTTCATTGTATGAATATACCACAATTTATATTGATCGATTCTGAAGTTAATAGATTTTTGGTTTATTTCCTGTTTGGGGTTCTTGTCAATAAAGTTACAATAAGTATTCCTGTATTTTTTGGCAGACAGAAGCACTCATTTTTGTTCTTTATATCCTGGGGAGTAGAATTGTTGAGTCATTAGATAATGCATGATTAGCAAATGAATTGATGAAGTTTCTAATATCCCCACAGGGAAGGTTCATTCATTCATGCCAGCTCTGAGCCACCTCTGGGCTGATTACCTCCATCATCACCTTCCAGCTACTTATTCTCCCTCTCCCTTTTCACTGACCATGTTTGTCATGATTGCAGCAACTGCTGCAATATCTCACATGGCAAAGGGCCCTGGCAGGTAGGGCCCATGAAGGCAGTTTCTCACAAGAGATCAGCAAACAATGGTAGCTAAGTATTAGACTGAATGGCAGGAGATCTGGCATCTCCCCAGGTTCTAATGACACAAGGTCTTGTGGTTTGGGCAACTCAGTCAGCCTTTCTGAGTGTCAGCTCTTTCACCTGTGAAATAAAGGGAAAGATTAGATGGTTGTCAAGGTCCTTTCCACTTGAAAGTCCCATGATTGCTAGTAAGGGAAATTGCATTGTCCAGACTCTTGGTCCAGGCTGAAGGTTGAGCTACACTGTGCTTTGGAACATGTGAGTAAAACAGAGTTTTATCGCGTTACAGTGCTCACAAACTGCCCTCTCTTTGGATTTCTCTCTGAGCTGGCACAAGGTAGAAGCAAACAGTGAGACTGTACACTATGGACATTTCTGCAATATTAGCATCAACAAACAGGCATCTCCCTGCCTGCCCAATCTCACAGCAGAAATGCTCATATAACCTTGATACATTTCAAGCATTTGTTATTTGGAAGTAAAGAGGCTAACAGCCTGCACTTCACAAATTCCTCAAGATCCATGACAGGTAGATATTGTTAAAAGGTTAGGAGAATGTCCCAGTGCTCTCAAATAAAAATGGTTTGAAAATTCATCAAGGCCAGAGGAGCCATTCAGGAGAGAGATGACAGATGGAATGTTTGTGCCTGTTTAAGGATCGGAGATGAGAAATGAGCCTCCTCTGACTTGGGCTTTGTTTGTCAGAGATGATCATTCCAAATCCTATACAAAAGAAATCACAGGGTCTTGGGACTCTTGCAGGGTTTGAGGTTGGATGAAACAGGAACTGGCTTGATTTGTCTCTCACGCTCTGGATATACCTTTCCCACTCCTAGATATCCCTCCTTCCACTTCGATACCAATGCTCAGCAGGCATTGCTGCAGCTGCATTTTGATGAATGCCAGATGAGTAGTAAAGAAATGAGGCATCAAGGCCTCCCTGGTGGTACAAGGGGTTAAGTTGCAGCACCATGAAGCTATCCATAGCCACTGCAGCATGAGAATGATCCCTGGCCAGGGAGATGACCCACATGACACAGCAGACCTCTCCTGTCTCGTCCACTGCTCCCCTCAGCAGTGTATTTCAGTCAGTCTGCCTGTTCTGTTCCCCACTCTGTCTCTGGTGAATCCTTGTACTGCCTCCCTCCCCCGCACCTCTGGCCTGCACCCCAGCTCTTATATGCATAAATAAATAAAATGAATCTTTAGGAAAAAAGAGAAAAGAAATGAGGTATCAGGGAAAAACAGAAAAATGTAGAAAATAAAACAAAATAGAGTCAGGAAATTGTAGAAAATGGCCTTTTAGAAAACTGCTATAGATTTGATGAGGCTTTTCTCTAGAATAAACTTCATGCCGGAGGAATCAAGACATCTTCTTGGTGCATTGCCAAGTTATAACCCATGTGTAAAGGTTATTTTAGCTATCTGGGTTTAAGTGATGTCTATTAAGCAGAATGGTCACCAGATCTCATCCAAGACAGGAGGTGGTCTATGCATCTATAATGAACAAGAACTTAGGGCCTCCCCTGGAGGTGCAGGGGGTTGAGCACCATGCTATGAAGCTGTCTGCAGCCTCTGCAGTGCCAGTTCAATCCTGGCCAGCCGGCAAGAGTCCCACATGGTGCAGCAGACCTCTCCTGTCGTGCCCGCTGCTCCCCTCAGCAGTGTATTTCGTCATTCTGCCTGTTCTGTTCCCTGCTCTGTCTCTGGTGAATCCTCTCACCCTCCCACACATCTGGCCTGTACCCCAGTTCTTGTATAATTAAATAAATCTTAAAAAAAAAGAACTTAGTAGCAAAGGGTACTATTAAGTAAAATCAAAGATAGATGGAGAGGCTCCTGAAATCTGAGAAAACTCTGCCTCTTGATTTGACTAGATGCATGGGCAGGACAGTGATTAGCTTTACTTGAACAGGGAGGCTAAGGTGAGACCAAGTGATTTGTGCTACTACTGTGGATACATTCAAAGAGACTAAAACATTGTTAGACTGTACATGTGAATGCTTGTCATTATTGCCAACTTGTTTTATGTGCTCTTGTTTTTTTTTAATCTCTTCAAATCTGCTGCCCAAAATTCTTGTATTCAAATGATGTCACTTGCACACACACACTACACACAACACACATTGAAAACTACTATTTTAAGACTTCATTGTTTTTATATGAGTCTACATAGAATAACTGATGGTGAGAGCTTTAAGTCTGTTGTCCTGTTAAGGATAATTCACATTTTCAGAATGTTCTTTATATTTGTTCTCTGTATTGATTGTCTTCAGTACCTATGAAGCACTTTTCGTTGATTTTAATTGGTTTCCTATAACTATGGCAACTATATGTCCTAGATTTTCTAAGATGATCCTGACTTCAAGGACTGATTTAATTGTCTCTATAAGTACACAAATAATAGTCAAAACATGTGCTTCAATTTTTAGCTCAGAAAGCATGATCGTTATATCTATTTTCTATTTCAGCACAGGTCATAGGATCGGACTGCTCCACGATGTAGCTGACACACTCAGAAAAGCTCGGGGAAGGCCCCATGAACAACATATTGATTAGTGTTTCAAACTGGGGACCAGAATCAGGTCTCTGCTTCCTGGTACCCACAATGTTTTGTCATGTTCTTTCTGCTTTTTCCTCTGCTCCTCTCTTCCCTCCCTCCCTCCCAACCAGCATAGCAAACACAATCAAGTGATTGGGGGGGTGATGTTGAGGGGAAGAAGGTGGGAGTAGTGGGAGATGATCACCAGGTTTTTGCCTTCAGCAACTTTTTGTTTAAAGTTGGGATCGGATCTCTTTGCCACATCTACTGCAAGAACGATCATACGCAGCAATCAGACCGTTGACATTTCAGAAGATGTCAATGTCTCCCTGAAGGGTCACATTGTTATTGTAAAGGACCCAGAGGCACTCTGCAGAGGGACTTCAATCACATCCAAGTCGAACTCTGACTCCTTGTAAAGAAAAAGAAGAGGCTCTGGGTTGACAAATCATGGAAAATAGAGTGCTGTTTGCACTCTTTGTGGTCCCATGTGGAACATGATCAAATGTGTTACTCTGGGCATCCTTATAGGATGAGATATGTGCATGCTCACTTCCCTGTCAACACTGTTATTCAGGAGAATGGGTTACCTGTTGAAATATGAAACTTTGTGAGGGAAAGCTTCTGCTTCTACATATTATGAGTTTGCTATGATATCTCACAGTTCTGATACAGTACCATAGTTTCTATCTATATGATCCTTTTGGATGTTTTGCATTTTCAAGTTTAAATTTGAGAAAGCAATAGAGAGAGAAAAGGGAAAAAGAAAAAATAGGAATGGTTCAAGTGTTAGCTATTATTTCTGTTTAGGAAAAGCTATGCTTTCTAGCTTGTAGGTAGCTGGCTGATAAATGCTGCCTTAGGATTAATAAACTATGGCCAGGAGCAGACAATTTTTTGTTAGTTCCAGACATTTTCTTCACAAGGGTCTGTTGGTGCGGCCTGATATGGACAGGAGTATTATAGTTGGCATTTTCCCAATAAGGTGTCTCTCTCTCTTTTTTTCTTTTTGTCAAGAAGATTTCTTTGTAATGTTGGTAATAATGTAATGTATTATGAATTCTAAAGCATTTCTACATTGCCTGTTAAGACCACTTGCATGTTTCCATAGTATAACAAGTGAAGGCACCATACTGACTTGTTAGGTTTAAACTTCATCATCTTTAGTGCCGTCATTTCTCTAGTTTCTCCAAGAAAACCTTTGTTTGTAATTAGTTATTTTAGTAAATATTTATTTACTGAGAATTTGTTTTATGTAGAAATTCCAATATGTTGGGAAAATAAGTGAGGAGGCTGTGTTTATGAAAAGTATGTCCCAAAGAAACAAAAGACATCTTTCTTGGGATTTTCAGTTCCCTGTAGAAGGAAGGTTTAAAGATATACAACTTGATAATAAGTACAAGGTAACACATAGTCTCAAAACTGCAAAGTGGCATAGGATAATTTGGGTACACATATGTTGAAATGAACAACATAACATATTAAGTCAGTATTTTGCTACTAAGAAAAGATAGAGATGAAAAAGTCTTTGCTTTAAAGATTCATACAGCAATAAATCAGCACATAACTATAGCTCAAAATTGTGACATTTTTGGACTGTCAGGCTGTGAATGTTCAAAGGGACTACCTAGATAGTACTGTTATAGTACCACAATTAACCTAGTGTTTAAAGAGAATACACCTGCCTCTGTAAGACTGATGTTTTAAGGCTATGCTCTTTGTCACAAATTTTTTAGCAAAGAATAAATTTTAAATGTATGGATAATTTGAAACTTATTAACTGGTCTTGTAGAGGTGAAATAGACTGCCAACTTTGTCTGATGTAGTTTTAATTCCTCCACTAGTTTTCTCTGCCTCCTGGTATAATGGCCTAACTAGTTTATGTAACTGAAGTGGTAGGAGGCACGAAAAGGTCAAGGCATTCTTGATGCAAATGATTTATTTTCTCTTTTTTCACGGGCAGATTTGAAAACCATAATACTTCAAATTTTACTTTACAAAATGAAATGAGATAACATTATAGGCTAAATACAAAAAATTTTTTTTAATCTCTGAGAAATGCTAAATTTGCCTCAGGGATTTGATTATTGTTATCTAGGAATGGCTCCATTAGGAGAGTCCATGTCCTTTATTAAAATGTGAGTTCCTCTTTTAACTCATTAACCTACTTTCTAAAATTATTTGAGCAAAGTTAGTTTAGTAGATGAATGAACGTTCTTGAAGGTCGCCCAGTACCAAGCCTTCCGGGTAGACAAAAACCACAACTCCCAGAATGCCATGCTCTCCCTGCGCTCTCTGGATTAAGACGAGAATATCCCAGCACCCATCGCGCCAGATGTAGACTACAATTCCCAATATACTCAGGGGCTCCGGAAACCTTGTCAAACACCACCTGTTGCCATAGCATCCGGGTCCAAACCAACCAATCAGAAAATCCTTTTCAAGTAGAGGCGGGCTGTTCTTATTCCTGACCAATCACAGGCTTTTTTGTTGTGGCGCGTAACCGGAGGAGGCGGGCTCTGAGCGCCGGCGCCTTCTCCTTGCTTCTTGGGGTCGTGGCCTTGCTCCCGCGGTGCACGGGAGAACGCCCGGGCCCGTCCACGCGCGTGCGTGCGCGTGGGGTCTAAAGAGCTCGCGGGCCGGCGCTGGGTCTCTGTGGGGGCTGTAGCGGGAGCCATGGGCGGGGCCGCCAGCACCCGCCGGGTCACCTTCGAGGCGGACGAGAATGAGAACATCACGGTGGTGAAGGGCATCCGGGTGAGTGACAGCGGGCGGGCGGCGGGCCAGCTCTCGACTCGGACCCCAAACCTCCGACCTCTGCGCGACCCGCTCAGCCCGGGGTCCCCCGCCCTGACCCCCAGTGTTGCCCGGCCGAAGCCGAGTACTCTGCAAAGAAGTTGGAAGTTTCAAGATTTGGGACGTTCATTCAGAGAGCTTTCCCCAGTGCCACCTGCGGAGCTGTGCTGGAGGTGGTGGGCGGGGGACGCAGGTCGAGCTGCACCCAGGAGCTCACAGTCTGGTCTGGACTGTCTTGCTTGCCAGTCGTGGGGCTGTTCTTGAAGCCCCTGCCTCTGCACCCATCTGTGAAATGGGGCTTGCCTTCTCCTGGGTTCAGGACCCAAACCGTGCTTTTGCACTGCCCACTTGCCTTGCAGGGTGAATTGGCATCTTAGGGGACTCTTTATTCTCTGTTATTAGTGCTTTCCCTCTGATATCACGCATTTCTCAACACACACATGCACACACCAGCGAGCACGCTCCCTAGGCTTTCTTGGCCTGTCTGGGGGTAACCTCTGGCTTCCCCCTCCTTCACTTTCACTTGACATCTAGTCTTGCCCAGGCACCTCTGCTGTGGCCAGGCCCCTCAGTTTTGGACTAGGGCCAGTTGCTTCAGGACTAGTGTCTGCCAGCCTGATAGGGCCTGAGATAGCTTTGCAGATTTTCAGACCACTGGAGTCATAGTAAGTTCTGACGGAGACGTTTTTAAAATGCCCACTGCATGTTCTTGATACATAAACTGAAAACTTGATTTTTCTCTAGGGTGTCAGTATACCAGCACTAACTTCATTAACACACTGCGCTGCACCTGAATTTGGAGCCTCACATTTTTGGAAGTCTGATGCCTGAACCTAGTAAATAAAGCAATTTGACTTCAGAAAGTTTGATAATATTTTATATTTTTCTTCCTCTGTTATTATACAAGCCGCAGAAGCAAATTAAATGTAAATTATTTTTAGCATTTGTTACTAGAAATAAAACTTCTTAAATATTTGAAGTGTTTAAAAACTTTATACTCTGCAATTGTTACCTTGAGAAAATTTTATTAAAGTTTTCTTTATAGAAACTCAGACTGTTGAACTCAATTTTTGGTCTCCGACCAGCATTTCTTTTGATCGTTTTCATGGTAGTACCACATTTTGTAATAAAATGTCTGAGGCTGCATTCTCGGCGTTGTTGTGGCTTAGTTGTTACTCTTTGGAGTAAAATAAAAATGACTGTAAACTCTGAGTTTTATGCAGAGATTTGTTTAATCTTTGGACCTTGAGTATTCTATACCAGAGGGCGAAAAAGAAAAAGCCAAGTAAGTTTTGGGTGAGAGGACAATGATTAGAAAATGTGTACATTCATACTTTCACACTCATGGACAGAGGTAGTGATGATAGCAAGCAAAATTAAAAGAATTTGACCACAGAACAGAGATTTCATGTAAAAATATTAGGTAAGTTTAAATAGGATTAGTAATGACAACAGGGATAAGTATTAGATTGAAATGGAGAGATTGTCTAAAAATTGTTGTTACAAAATTTTTAGAAAGGAAACTATCCTTTGATCACTTAATTTGACAGGGTTTTTTTTTTCTTTATTTCTCACAGAGTACACAATTCAAGTACAAAGTCATTTTGACCTCTATTCTTTGCTTTGCTTGAGAATATATCCTTCACCTGGAAAGCACTTTCACTTGCTCCACATCCTTTTGCAAGGATGATTTGCAATCTCTCTGAGCCTAAGTTTTCTCATCTGCAAAATAAGGGGGACTTGAGTACATCTGAGATATCTGTGATCTTATCCATTACTGAAATTCTGTGAGTGCAGTGGCAGTGGAATTTTCCAATTGTCCTGCTTAGCCCCTGGCAGTTTCCTCTAAAAGTGGCCTCTGAGGCCACTGTTGAATACTCAGGTCATTCTGATTTTTTTGTGGTCATTCATGGTCAAAAGACCATAAACTTGGAGTTAAACAGACCCCCTTTTAAATGTCAGATCAGGTATTTATTAGCCTGCAGCCTTGGACAAGTCATTTCTCTGATCCTATTACCTTATTGATAAAGGGGAATAGCATCACCATCTCTTTATGGTGGTAAAAGATGAGGTAAGATATTTAAAACAGCATGTTGTAGACCTCAATTATTATTATAGCAGTCCTTCCTCAGCTAACCTGTGATTAGACAGGAGAGGTCTGCTTCGCCATGTGGTTTCTCCCTGGCTGGCGGGGGATCGAGAACTCTCACTGCAGAGGCTGTCGATGATCGCTTCATAGTGTGGTGCTTAACCCCTTGTGCCACCAGGGAGGCCACCAGGGAGGCCCAAGTTACTTTTGATTATCTTTCCTTGTTCACTGTATTTGGCTAATGCACCCCACTTGTGATACTTAGTATCAAGCACAACTTGTAGGAATTTGATATAATGCATGTAAGACATAATGTCTCCTTGACAGTATTTAGTAGTATGTGACTAGTGGTTATTAGAGCTGTTCAAGGGAGTGGATATGTAAACTAACATGAATTTAAAATTTATTAAAATGAGAGACTGTTAGGATCCCATGGCTTACACCTGAACGGGTGTGGACTGGGAAACCGGAGTCCTGAGTTCTGTAACTGATTGCCTATGTGCTGATTTTTTGGACTAGGCATTTGTAGGTGTTTGTCAGCTAATCTTTATAGATTCTTACCTTGGAATAGCTCATTTCCCTCTCAGGCATGGGGAAGGATAAGGATAAGTAAGTGAGCCACTGTTTTTAGCTCAGTTAATTAATATGTGCTGATGAAGGTTAAACTTCAGTTTTGAGTGGCTGAGTTCACATTGACTCAAGAAACTTTCCAAATTTGCCCAGTTGTCTGGCATTTATGTCATGATAAGAAATGAGAGTGTACCAGCGATTCAGCAGACTCAATCACTGCTGGAAAGCCACTTCTGTGTCCCACTGATAAGGAGAATAATTGCATCTTCATTTAATATACGAAGAGTAACATTCAGTAAGCAACTTAAAGCCTTTCAGTAACTAGGCTGTGTTTATTAATAGATTATGTTTTTCCAGATTTTTCTTGCTGAGGTCCTCAGCAGCTCTCAATTAAAAGACATAGTTAACATTTTAGGATCAAAGTTTCCTTTCACCTACCAGGTGTTATTTTCATGGTAGTTATCTCGTTTTTCTTCTCTCTGTCCTTAGCAATTGGTAGCTTTTCCCTATCATAAAATAACCTGTGTTCTTACACCTGATTCCAACTTGGAATTTGAGACAATTCACGAGTTGGATGAAAGGCCCCTCTTGCTTTGCCTTTCTCTCAAAGACTAAGCTTCTAGGGATGGAAAAATGAAGCATTTTCATTGCATATGTACCTGTGCTCCACAGGATTTTGTGAGCACCTGTTGTATTTTCTTGCAAAGTATGCTTACCCCTCAGCCTTTCACAAGTTTATCTGAAATAATCAAAGCTGTGAGTGAATTCTTCTAGAGCAAATGTCAACTCTGTTTTTCCTGTTGAAACTGATCTCTAGTTGGCCTTAAACTGGCATGCACTAATCTTGAGCTTTATAGGTACAAGCTGAAATTCATGGGAGCTGTACATATGGTAGTCTGGACACTTATCAGGAACACAACTCAGCACTAGATTTTACTGGCTTACTTTGGGTAACCTCAGGCTTTGGTACAATAGAGACCTGAATGAAGAGATTATTGAATGACTCATATGTTGTTGAGGATTCTGGAGAGAGTAAGTACATTAATAAATGCTACAAGTTAAGTCAGTCATTGGGAGTGTAGTGGGATGCTGTCCAGGTCATTCAGCTAACTAGTAGGTGAGTGGTTCCTCTCTCCTTTGGATTCCATGAATCTCTTTGGCAGAGGGCCATGTTAAGTTTCCTAGGATTTTATACAGACACTAGAAGTTGATGTTTCCTACTAATGATATATGCACATTTTTGGAGCCTATGTCTTAAAATCGTAGTTGAAAAGCAAACTTCACAGATAATGATCTATGGTACATGGGAAGGAGGACCAAGTGAGATAAGTGGTTTTGAGTCCTTGAATCAATATGATCGATAGCTATTGTGAAGAGAGGATCTGATTTGTTTCTATCTCTGTTTTCTAACTGCCTCTTGGAGAAGGGTACTTAAAAGGAGTTCTCCTGCTTTTACTTTGTTCCTTGGAGGTAACAGTGCATTGACCGTCCCACCCAGTCTCCCGGGTCTGAGAATAGATAGGATTCTGGGTTGTTGGGTGGTGTATTTGTGCTAATTTTAGATGAGGCCCACTGAGGTGGGTGGAAGAGATGAGTGGGCAGCCTCTGGAAGATGACACATATCTTTTCCTCTTCCTGTGGAGCACATATTGGGTGAGTAAAACAATCCAAACTTGGCCAGCCCATTTATGTGTTTTCAGGAGCAGGAGAGGATAGAGCAGATAATCAAAGCTGGCTGAATCTGCTTCTCCTGGTTCTTGCTTCAGAACAGCGGTTCTTCCTTTAGTTCATAGACTACTATAAATCTGGAAACCGTATGAAATCTGCTCACAACAATGCATTGAGCAGACAGTTTTACTTGTAACTTAGGAATTCATAGACTCAACCCCAGGGCATAATTCTAAACACTACTATGTATGTGTGTGGGGCTGGGGGCAGTTATTTCACCTTCCTTTGCTACAAATAATTTCTGTAAAGTACACTTGGTATTTGCCTTCATGGAGATTCCAGAGATGTCTGGCAGCCAGATATAGTACATATAAATCTTTAAGTAGGACAAAACTTTTCTCATAAAAGTATTTAAGATGTTTCTTAAAGAAGTTGCTCCTTATACAGAGGCGCTTATCCAGCTCTTGCAGAAATTTATTTTGTACATTTGCCCCTTCTTTGGCTCAGCTTGTAGCAGAAAGAAGAGTTGTTTTACAGCTGCAGAGTGTATGTATAACCTTGGCTTGCATCTCTAAATCTTGTCAGATGCTGGCTGCTTCAGGAGTAGCCCTGTTCATCAAGATCAGATGAGTGTGTGGGTCTGAACTTACTGCAGCATCTGGAAGGTCAGCCCAGCAGGTATTAACCTGAGCTACAATAACTTTGCTGGGCAATTGCCCTGTAGCTATGGAGCAGTGAATGGACTGGGGTGAAGGACATATGCATCTGCAGTCAGCAGAGAAGCTACTATAGGCTGCTTCCCAGGTGGTCTTTTGGGAGGGCCTGGGGCTACACTTGGAATGATTGTAAGGACAGTAGAAGGAGGTTAGTTCCCAGTAATGCAACCTACAATAGTTTATTAACTCAAAAAGTGAATTGTGCTCCACTGCATGACAGGCTTATACATAACTGAAATATAACCACTTTGGGAAATGTTTCAATTGGATGCTAGACTTTGACATTAAGTAGCAAGTTTTGAGCCATCAGATAAACCAGAAAAACAAAAAGTTAACTAGAAACAATTAATGATTAGGTTGAAAGAGGTACAAATCTTTTATTAGCCAAACAGCACAGATAAGGAAAAAATGTGCACTTACTACTGTTGCTACTCTAGCTGTAGGCCCAGTCTTCAGGCACTGAGCTGAGTTCACAAGAGCCAAGCAAGGTAATAGTTGGAGTCCTGATGACTAGAGCTGTATTGTAATGACACTACCAGATATCTGCTTAGCATGGTACAGTTTATAAGCTCCCTGTAATCTTCCCTGACACTCCAGGGTTAGATGTTTCCTGCATTTTCAGCTGAGAAAATTCAGGGCCATTGAGGTGCCTTCCCTGGGGTTACTTAGCAGCTGGTGGCCAGTGCTTTGCTGCTATCCTGGGCCAGCTTTTTGCTCTTCTCTCAAAGAATGATACATTTGGGGCTGCTTTAGGGGTTGGAAGGACTTTTTGTAGTATTCCTTTGGAAAGTAGCAGTAGGTAATGGCCACGTATGAATTTTGAGGAATCATGAAGTGATATTTATAAGTAATATCTCCAATGCAAGTGAAGGTTTATAGCTAACACATGCTTTTTAGCAAATACTTTCTGATTATGCAGAATATATTTATGTAGTTGTCATTCTGTATCACATTGGCCTGAAATACTGAAACAAAAGTTAAAATATTAAATTATATATGTCAAATTGGCTTTACCAATAAATTAATATGTATATTGTATACTCTAATATTTATAATAGTATATGATAGGTAATTTGTATGGTATAGCACCCTGTAAATACAGTATATTTAATATAATGGTGTATATTACATGATATTGGATAAGCTTTATGTATATTATATATTAATTAAAATAGCTTTAGGATTCTAAAATTTAAGGCTCATTTTTCTCTCCTTTAGAGGAAGTGATATATTTTTATCTTACTGTGGAACCGAAGGCACACGAGCTACTGTTTAACAGTAGAGACAGCGGGAACTCGAGATTGCAGGTTACTGCTTGTCCTGAAGCTCCAGAGACCCACCTCTGCACCTTTCCTCTCTCACCTGCAAATGGACAGGGTTGGCAGGGGCTGGCGTCGGTGTTTCCTTGGCTCTATCTCAGCTTCGCCGAGGAGCACCAGCCACCACCTCATTGGTTGTGGATGGTCAGGAAAGACGCAACTGGCCCCGTTGTCTTCAGATGGAAAGTCCCCTGCTGTTCTCCCTGCTGGCTTCCCTTTGCCTTCTAAGAAGGAGCAGGGCCTTTTCCTCAAAATCCACAACTTTTGAGCTGCAGTTTTCCTCTTTACCAGCTCATCTCCAAGCTCTAAGGGCTTGGTTCCTGCTTGGCGTGGGGCTGACTCTTGAGCACTTGAGCCCTCACAGTTTTGTGCAAGAGCAGAAAGGTGTGTGTTTGCTCTATCACTAGAAGGCTACACGAGAGACTGTGCAGGGTGTGGGGAGTGGGGTGCGGGGCGGGAGGCATCAGGAAGGGTAACTGGGTAGGCAGAGCTGGGGAACTTCTTTGGTCACAGGAGGCTTTAGGATGTTTGAACTGAATTTTGAAAGGCAGTTCCCTCCCAAGGGCCGGGGGAAGGCAGTGTAGGCATAAAGGTAAAGAGATGGTCATAAGCAACAGCAAGGTAAGGGTAGATACCCACTATGAAGTATTAAGGGAAAAAGCTATGGAGGGAGTTGAGGTTGCAGAGCAGAACAGATGATGTGGAAGCTTAAATACCCTGCAGGGATAAATTGACCATGAAGCAGGGAGTTACCATAATCAGATTTGCATTTTAGGCGGATTTCTGGTGCCATGAAAGGACAGGGAGAATGGGATGGGAGAAGAGATGATGAAAACATTAAATATTTTGGGGTGGAAGAAATCAAGGGGATGGGTGAGGTTACTGAAAGGAGCATGTAGAATGAACAGAGCATAAAGGCAGAGGGGAGAATGTGAGGCCCTCTTGCATTGATGGGTAAGTCTGCAAATGAGAGAAGGCCTGGAATCCTGCAACAGTCAGGACAGTGGGGTGTCAGAAGGGCCAAGGTGTTGCAGAAATAAATTCTAGCCTCTTACCTAGAAGAACAAGAGATACTTCAGGAATGGTATGGTCAGGAGAAGCTTTATTACTCATGCATGAAGTCTCAGACCTGGGTAGTCCCGTAAGGTCTGAGCACCAGTCTAGAGACAAAGGGTTTCTTTTATGCACAACCATCTTATGTTGTTAACACCGGTCAGTAAGCACAAAAGTTTGTGGCAAAAGACACGTATTCAACGATGCCCTGGGAGATCAAGCAGCCTTGCGGCTGTCTGCCCCTGTTAAAATGTAACCTCCTTTAGGTAATCTCATCTAGATAGGCTTTAGAGAAGCAAAACTTTGTTGTTTGCATTCACTTTGCATTATTTACTGCACCAGACCTGTGACTCTTTCAGCAGGAAACAGGAAAGATTTCATTTGCTTAGCTGATCCTTTTCAAAGGAAGAAGTTTCCAGAAGAGGAGAGTGACCAAGGTGTGAGGTTTACAACTTCCTTATAACACTAATGAGAAAAAAACTATCCCATCTGATGTCCAGTGATGTTATCTGAGGACCTGCATTCATTCTATACATCAAGTCACCAAAAGTTGAACCTCGGAAAAACCTGTCAATGACTTTAAGTGAGGACAGATAAAGGGTGTTTATTGGATGATTGGTGACTTTTATCAGAACACTCACTGCTATATTGGATTATAAGCCAGATGGTGGGGGCGTCCAGGAAGTAGATAATGGGAGAAGGTCATTCAGAATACAGGATTGGGATCACCCATGAATGTCACCCCAATCCTGGGCCTCCTTCTTGATGACTTTAGCTTCACTCCTGCCATCTAGTCCGATGCCGAGTCTGGCTATGAAGGTGGACTCCGAGGGTGACCTGGAGATCTGCTCTTCCTGGGTTTGAATCCCAGCTCCGTTGCTGATGGTCTATAATCCAGGGCAAGTTACTGAATCCGACTGGCCTTCTCTTTTCTCACCCATCAATTGAAGATGACAGAAGTATCTATCTCATGGGATTGTTAAGGATTAGAAGAATAAAGTATTTGCCTGGCACAGCATCAGTGCTCAGTGAACTTAGTTACCTGGAACCTGAAATGTATTCTCAGATGACCACAGTTTTGTTTTTTCCTTCTTTCAAAACAACTTTATTGTGGTATCATTTATATATTTTAAGCCCAATTTTCCCTGTAGAAATTTATTTTCCAGTAAATTTAGCTAGATGCAACCATACTTCCATCTAGCTCTAGAACATTTTCACCACCACAGTAAGATCCCTCATGCCCATATAGTTAATCTCCATTCCAGGCTAGGGCAAGCGCTTCTCACTTTCTGTCTATACAGACTTGCCTTTTCTGGGCACTGTGTATCAATGGAATGATGCAATATGTATCCTTTCATATCTGGCTTTCTTCACTTAATGCTTTTTTTAGGACTATCCCCATTTGCAGCTGTAGCAGAGCTTTATTTCTCTTCGTTGGTGAATTGTAGTCCATGGTGTGGATATATAATGTTTATCCTTTTACCATTTGTTAGTTTCCGCTCTTGCTATAATGAGTAATGTGCTGTGAACATTCGTGTGGGAGTCTTTGTGTGGACATTGCTTAATAGCTTCTTAATTGGTCCTTTAGCCTCCTTCAGGGGTCCCCTCTTCTGTTCTTGTCCCCCTTCCATCTGTTCTCTATCCTGTCACTAGGGTGTTCTTTCTAAAACGGAAATCTCATCTGGGCTTAAAGTTTATGCTTAGTGCCCACTGGCCCTTGGGATTAAATTCAGACTCCTCAACTTGAAGGATTTGCTAAGAGTCTTTAAAATCTACCATATGACTGACTCCCTGCTGCATCTTGTCTTTCACTAAATCCTGCCCCAGCTTTCTACTCAAACCATTCTTTTGTTCATGTTGTTTAATTCATTTATTTAACAATTTGTTCAGTTAACCACGCTTTTCCAGGCTCCAGGATATAACAGACAGATCAGCCAAATCCTTGCTTTCACAGAACTCTTTTTGGTGTGAAAGGCAGGTAATAAGTATGAAAGCACAGATAGCGGCATATACTACATATAAAGAAAATAAATATGATAGTTACTGGAGGCCCTCATGAATTAAGTCCCCAGACCTGTGTATCCTTGGGAGCCGCTGCCCTGTTGCCAACTGTCCACTTGATATATTCATTTGATGTCTGATGGTGACAAGCCCCGTTTCTCAGCTATGCCTTTGCTTCCCTCTTCTCCTATCTTATTCCTCCTCTTCTTAACTCCCACATACTCCTCTTTCCCAGCTGTAGCCCCACACCCTGCTGGCCTCCTGCAGCCTGGCTCAATGCCCCTGGCTCGATGCCCCTGTGGTGCTTTCCCTTCAAGTCCATCTCAGATGTAGGTGGTGCCCTTCTCATTATATTTCAGTGCATGGTGACTGTTTCTTCTGCTCTACTCTGAGCAACGAGGTGACAGTGAATGCCCAGTTTAGACTGGGTGCTGGCACATACTTGGGACATAACAAAATCTGTTCAAAGGGCGATCGTGATTAGCTTTGAACAGGAGGGAGGGAGGGACTCCATCTACTTTGGGACTAGAGGAAGTTGCTAAGGCCTGTTGCAGGCATAAATTAATTTGTAGGGTTAGGAGAGAAAGTTAAAGGACTGCTGATGGTTTACATCATCTCAGAGATTACAAGTAAGTGTACAGTGTAAAATGAGTAGAGTTAGTTATAATAAGCAATTCATGCACTAGAAGAAATGAAAAAGTAGTGCTGTGGGGTACATCTTAAAATCTTGAAACTGTTCTTTTTTTTTTTTTAAAGATTTTATTTATTTATTTATACAAGAACTGGGGGGCTTCCCCTGTGGCGCTGCGGTTGAGCACTGGGTTGCGAAGCTGCCCGCGGCCTCTGCGACGCCGGTTCGATCCCCGGCTGCTCCCAGGCCACCGGAGGAGGGTCCCACATGGCGCGCAGACCCCTCCTGCCGCCCGCTGCTCCCCTCAGCAGTGTACTTCGGTCCTTCTGCCTGCTCTGCTCCCCGCTCTGGCTCTGGTGAATTCTCTCACCCTCCCGCGCTTCTGACTGTACCCAGTGCTTGTATAAATAAATAAATAAATAAATCTTTAAAAAAAAAAAAAAAAAAAAAAAACTGGGGTACAGGCCAGATGCGCCAGAGGATGAGAGGATTCACCAGAGACAGAGTGGGGAACAGAACAGGCAGACTGACGAAATACATTGCTCAGGGGAGCAGCGGGCACGACAGGAGAGGTCTGCTGTGCCTTGTGGGACCCTTGCCGGCTGGCCGGGATCAAACTGGCGCTGCAGAGGCTGCAGACAGTTTCACAGTGCGGCGCTCAACCCCCTGCGCCACCAGGGGAGGCCCTTGAAACTGTTCTTACTTGCTTTTAGTTTTATAGCTATTCGATATAGCCTAATTTCTTTGGGCCATTTGTTATACATATTGACGTGGATGACTAAATTGCTTGGAAGCCATTGTACTGCTTTCTTACTCTTTTAGAATTGATTTTATTTTGATGTTGCTTTTTCAGCTTTCAGAAAATGTGATTGATCGTATGAAGGAAACCTCTCCATCCGGTTCGAAGCCTCAGCGGTTTTCTGGTGCTTACGGTGCCTCAGGTATTTCAGAATTTTAATTTTGAGTTTGTCAGACAAAAATTCTAACTGGTCAAAGTTCACTGGGTAGTCAAGTTTTCTGCATTTCTATCTTTTGTTATTTGGATGTTGGACTTTTTATGGGGAATAGAAATCAGTACCAGGATTTCTTTTAAAAACTCCATTTTGCATTACGGGGCAAACAAATCTACTTTCAGTTTTTGTAGTTACTTTTTTTTCATTCACCTCGTTAATCCTCTATTACTCTTTGGAAAGTTACTTCATGTCTTTGTGTTTGTTTGTGTGTATAATGGATGAATTATGGGGATGGAGATTGAGGAGTAAATATTTATGTAGAAAAAGATTGAACCTAGAAAATATTGAATATTTCCAAAAAGTGAAATACCACCAATGATTTTACTTTCTAATGGAAATAAAGAAAGTTTATTACTTCATAGCCAGTCTTAATTAATGATGAAGACACGACATGAGATGAAGTCCTTGGAGAATTCTTAAGGTTCATCTTGAGATCCTGCTGGATAAGCGACAAGAACCAGCTTCCCTGTCCTTCCTTGTCCCTCCCTCACTCACTTCTTCATTCCTCACTTACTTGTTGAGCACATACTTGTTGTATGTGTCTGGCACAACAGGTGCTCCCTGAGTATCTGGTGGACACACGTAGAAAGCTGCCCAATTTGATGAACGGACGTGCTGTTCATTAGTAAAATGGCAATGAGAAAATAATGGGGTTGATTAATCTTGGACTCAATGGGAACTTTCAACCTTTGTTAGAAAAAGGGGGGCTTGTGTGTGATAAGCATGTCTACCACCTACTCAATACAATGAGGAAGTGACCCGCATAGTAACCGTCGAGTCAGTAGCCATAAATTGAGCTTTTGATAGGTTTATAGCAGAGATGAATAAGAACTAGTTCTTGTTCTTTTGAGACGTCTTGTTTTGTAGGAAACGTCTTTGCTTATGGGGCTCACTCTTGATTTTCCTCCTCCCTTTTGCAGCCTCAGTCTAGTCTTCTTTGCTGATGTCCACTGTCACTTCCCAAATTAGACAGCTGCCTTCTTGAAATCTCCCTTAGTGATTATCAACTGAACATATTTAAAACAAGCTTTTGTATTCTTCCCCCTGATTTGCTACTCCTCTCCATCTGTCTCAAGTTAGCAGCATAGGTAGTCAAGCCCGAAGCCTGAGATTTGTTTTCTCTTTCCTTACATTACATCATTAGCTAGTCTGGTCAGCTGCATCTCTAAAACGTGTCTGAATGTGCAGCTTTCATGTCCCACTCTAGTGCTGCAGTTCCATCCAGATAACCAGCATCTCTTACCTTGTCTTCTGCAGAAGGCTCCTACTTCTACTCCTGTCCCTTCATGCTTTGCTGTGCGCCCAGAGGCCTCAGCAGTCTTTGCAGTGAAAAGTCACATCACATCCATGGTGGTGGAACTCTGTAGAACATAGACTATAATTTCAGCTCCTTCTGTTGGCCTCCAAGGCAACACCGGGACTGGTCCCTTCCTTCCTTTCCAGCTTCATCATCATCTCCTACCACCCTTTTTCCATTTACCCACAGCAACTATCATCTCTCCCTGAAGATAAATTTGTCCCTTGTGTTTAGCTGAATCCCAAGCTCTTAGGGATACTACTTGACTCTTAGCAAGAGTTCATAAAGTGTTTCTTGAATTAACTTAGGGCAGATCTCATTACTCTTTTAAATAGTAGTTATTCTTAATCACTTATATGGAGTATAATTTTATGAATTTCATTCAGCTGATGTCTGCTGAAATCTCACACTGTACAAGTAATAAAATTAGGTATTTTGAGAGGGCATAAAAAACAGTAAAAAAAACTCCCTCCTTTCAAAAAGTTTTGAGTTTTGGGGCAAAAACAACTAAATATATGATAGTATTATAGAAAAGATAGAAACATAGTATAAAAGAAACCTGAAGATATTGAAATTAAGAATATCAAGTATTTTGGCTTAAGAATACTTGTTGATTTTTGGATATTTTAAAATTGGGACTTGATTGGGAGTATTTGCTTTAGGTAGATGTCACTGTACTGTGTTGAGATAAGATGATGAAGATGATGAAAATATATGATGAAATAGTGACAAGTCACACTTCAATGATATTTAATAGCAGGTATTCTGCTAACTCCTTTATAAGAAGTCGTATTTAATCTAATCCTTCCTCATCACCCTGTAAAGGAGGGACTGTTACGAACCCATTTCACATTGAAGTTAACAGACGGGAGTGATAGTCCTGCCAGAGTCACACGGCTGGTAAACAGGGAGGTGACAGTTGCATTCAAGTCTGTTTGGCTCCAGAGCAGATGCTGTAAAACACTATTTTATTATCATTTGAATAACACCTTGCTTCATGTGCAAGGAAGAATGTGACAGAAACTAGCTGGGGGAAAGGATTGCCTTTTTCATGTTTTCTTGGGTTGGTTCTTAGCTGAGACTGGAGAGAGGGGAAGCTTGCTGAGGCTGCTGCTCCCGGTCTGGCCCACTGAGTACCATGCTGATGTTGAGATAGCTTGGCTGTGCCATGGAACCTTCCTTCCCCTTCCTTACACGGCTGTGCTGTGGAACCTTCCTTCCCCAGAGTCCTGACTGAGGACTCTGGCTTAGGGCCAGCCTGGGCACCAAAATCTCCTTGAATGTCACTGTGCCTTTTGGTGTTTAGTGTAGAAGCCACGAGTTACGTGGGGCTATTAAGACTTAAAATTAATTAAAATGAAATAAAATTTTCAGCTCTTCAGTTGCTCTGTTCACATTTCACTGCTCCATCACCCCATGTGGCTGGGGGCTGCCATTTTGAACAGCACAGATGCAGACATGTCCTCATCATGGAAAGCTCCTGCTGGGGTACAGCAGTGCCTGGCATCGTGAGCTTCGTCAGCTGATCTCAGTGATGTAACTGAGCTGTGGAACGGGAAGACTTCTGTGTGTTTTTGAATCTTTCTTGCCTTTTCCACATTGTTGGCCCCTGCAGAATTGTCAGTAAGTGGAAACCAGGGACTGTTTCCCTGAGGTTTACTCTCTGTACCCCAGTCTTCAGCCCAGCTTCTTCACCTGTTTGTTCTGGGTATTGGCTCCTGACACTCAGAGGCTGGGAAGACCTGGACATGGTGTTGTGCTATGCTCTGTGTGCTGTAAAATACTGGCTTTGTCTGTTCCATGTTGTGAAAAAGGCACAGCAAGTCTCTCTGAGTATATTTTTCTGCCCTGTTGCAACCCATGCCCTTTTGAAATGATCTTACCTTTCTTTAGCTAAGAATGCAATTAGATTATGATTGTGTTGTGAATTAAGGTTTATGTTTATTAAAATGGAAAAGTTTTATTTATGAAAGTAGAAACCCAGAAAGTTCTAGTCTCTTCTGAGTTTCATTTGCGGGTTTAGTTAGTACTCAAGAAATAGATTTCTTAAGATTTATAATTCAGATGTGTTTTTCAAGAAATAATTTTTCAAGTCTACAAAAATGTATTGATAAAACTGTCACCAGCCTTTTCTACATTTTTCAGTGTCAGGTAAGTTATATATTAAGTGTGAGTTGAATTTTCAATATTTATTAAGATGCTTTCTTCTCCCAGAACCCTAATTCAGACCAGCCCCAGGTTATTCATGTGTGTGAATACAGGGCCGTGACAGAGAGTCCTAGGATTTCTGTGCATAGGGACTAAGTTTTGTCATATAAATATAGTTTTGAGAATGTAATTTATGTTGTAAGAAAGTGAGTCCCTCTCAAGACTTGACTGAGACTATTTTTTTGCCAAACCTTGAACTAGATCAATGACTCGTTGCAATAAGTATTTGCATGTAGAGCTGCTCAGGCAAAATAATATACTGTGTGACACGCAACAGATTGTAATGCCACTTTAATAAATGGATATGCTCTAAAGAACTTAACTGTGTCCTTGCTGTCTCAAATTTTTTTGTTGTCTTACATTGTTCTCTCAACTATGTTGGTTTGCATTTATTCAGGGGAGTTTTTTTATTTTTTTGAAGATTGACATAGGGACATACCATTATAAGTATATAATTATAAACTTAGCTTATCATTAATACCTTACATCTTTTGATTTTAAGAATTAATGTTGGATATGGATTTTTTCCCTTTCTACCCTGATTCTTTAGTTTTTCTGGCTTGGATCAGATCCTACCTAACACCGAGGAAACTGCCCCCAGATCAGTAGGAAAAAAACCAGACAAGAAGTGACATTAGGATGCTATCTGTTGGTTTCCTAAGCTACTAGTCACCAGATGAAAATGATGAAGCTGGAACAAAAGACAAATGAAGTCACTGTTATTATTACCCTCACTGTGCAAGTTTCCCTGTAAATTTCTTGTCATTGTGAAAAATAAGGTAGATTTGTCGATTTGTGTTAAGTATATCACTGAGATCACTAAGTATTTGGCAGCTTTAACAAATTGCAGGAAACCGATTTAAGCAGGAAATAATACAACCCAAACTCAATAGCCAATTTAGAGAAACAGATTCATCTGTATGCTCTGTGTGTTTTTTCCCCCAGAATCTGGCCCTCCTAGTTATTTTTAAACAGCTCTTTAAGGCTCATTTAGACATACTACTGTAGGGAGAGTTCAAAGTAAATAAGCTGCTATTCCTTTGACTTGAGTTACAGTTACTGAAGGCAGTTGTAATATCTCGGTTTCCAACTTTTAATATATGAAAATTTGTTGATGCCAGTATGTCAACGCTGCACTTCTTGTCTACGCTGTAATAGATAATTTGCCTGACAGTTCTTAAAAGAAGGAAATATGTATATTATTGATTTAAAGGTTTAAATCAAATCCTGTAGTCAGTGTATTCTGTTCTTAAAAAGAAATCCACGATCAGTCTACAGTTAATGGATGAGTGAACTCCTATTGTTAGTTCCATCAGTCAACAGTCTCCTTGACTTCAAGGAACTATTGGTTTGGTAAAAGCGTATTTAACATTCTAGTTTGTATCTTTCCCTTGCTCAGTTAATGTTCATGAGAAGGTGAGTGGACATGTGAGATAGAATATGTAGGAGGTATTGAAAGTGATTTTGGAATTCAGAGAAAGAAGGTCAAGAGCTTTGGAGGGCAGGCCATGTGGGGACAGACGTGAACTTGAGCCAGACCTGCAAGAGAGATGGGCAGATTAGTGTTGCAGGTATTCCTGGTGGAGTCAGTGCACAGACCAGATTAATTCAAATAAAGGGCTCAAGGGCCTCCTGGGTGGGAAGGTTGAGAAGTAAAACAGTTTAATTTTATCCAGTAGGACCTAGTAGCCACTGTGCAGTTCCATTTAATTTTAGGATGCAAGGCTAGAAAGTTGCATTAGTTGCTACTTTCCACATCTACTCAGATATTAATAAAATTATAAGGTTAAAAATGTAGTGCTGATTTTCTCAATGGTATTTTTATATTCAAGAAACAAGTCTAAATGGTAAGAATGTTTTCCACCATAGTGCTAAATAAAGCCATTTTCATTTTCAGCACAAATTAACAGCTACATAAGCATTTGTATTTGTCCTTAATTGGCCCCAAGACAACAACAGCAACAAGTTGCCCTCAACTGCTTGAGGCAGTGTGGTGTGCAACAGAGGAGTTCCAAGCAGGGAAGGTAAAAGGTCAAATGGGTTCTTGAAAGCAAAATCTCCAAACAGAGGTGGGGAAGACAGCACTGCAAGGCCAGGGCAGAAGTGGCAAAAGCCAGGGAGCTTGGGCGGGCTTGGGGACATGAGTGGCTGCCTTCTGCTCACACCTCACACCGATGCTCCCTGGCCCAGGGCACTTTGCTCTGTGAGCTTGATCCATCACTCTTGGCGTTATGTTTATTTTTGAGAAACTCACTTTATTTTAAAATTGAGAAGAGAGCATAGGAAACTTAATAACTATGGAAGACCAAATTCAGAAGACCAAATTATTGATCCTGTAGTTTGTATTGGGATGGTGAAGGGAGCCATGCAGAAGAGAAGCTGTAGCAGTAGAGAAAAGGAATCAGGGAGAGAGACGCCTAGTAGGTTCTGGAATGTCAGCGAATCTCGCCTTCCAGTAGGTTTCTGGGACTTGGAACTTGTGCCCTTTGATTTCTTAGTTAACCGATGGCCATTGGCCTCAGCTGCTTTTATGAAATCTTCAGAGGCCCTGCCCTGTGACTTCCATAGCGTACTTTACGGTGCATTAATGCGTCCAGGTGGCATGGAATCAAGTGGGCCAGAAATTCCCTACTCGTTCCTAAGTTACTAGAAAGGAACAGCTGCTCTGTGAGGGATGTTGTATATTGTAGATGAGAAATGTCGTAATGCAAAATGAGGAGTCATAGGACTCAGGAGCTGGAAGGAAAAAGCAACTTCAGTGACCACAGGAGGGAAAGAAGGGGCAGTTATATTAAAGACACTCCCCATTTGCTGGTGCAGTGGATTTTGGGTGTTAATGTTAACATGAATTGTGGGGTAACCGGTTGTGTTTTCTCAGAGAAAACGTCTTCATGTGTTATTTTGTACAACAATCAAATCATGGAGATCACCAACCACAAAGAGTAAACAACTATCAAGTATATATTTTATAGTCATGACACAAGACTTAAAAAATATTAGACATTGGTCTTGTAAGCAGCTCTAATGGATTAGAGAGTATAGCTCATCCAGTGCATAAATATACTGTTTTTGATTTAAGCTTACTATGCCAATCGAAACCAAACAGTAACATTTTCGCTTTTCTTAGAATTTGATAGACTTTCAGAGCATCTTTTGCGTGGCCCGGATCTCTTAAATTGCCTGAGAGCATTTCAAAGGTACACTTCCCCACTGCTAGCAGAGGTATTCAAATCAATCCATTGTCAGCCAAATAGTAGGTTGTTGTTGTTGATGATGATGTTTTTCCATGGAAAAAAAACATTTTAAAAAGTAAGGTCTGACCCAGCATTTCATTTCTTCTCTTTACCCTTTCCTGTCTTCTTGGGTCATTCAGAAGTGCGGTCCAGTGTTCCTTTTAGGCCAAATCAGCGAGCAAGGAGTGCTGTAAGTCCCCCTTTAAAAACTGCTCTGCCCCAACTGAAAAAAAAAAAAAAAAACTGCTCTGCCCCGGGGCTACTTGACATTTTGTTGACAGCTGTCAAGGTCCCTGAGTGTTCCTTGAGGAGCCTGGGGAAACCATGCAGGTCATTAGAGGAGGCTCTTCAGACATCTTCACACAATTGCGGTGGGAGCTTAAGACAAAGCTCTGGTTCTGCTGAGTCCTGTTAGCCAGCAACAAATGACCAGATCCTCAAATTACTCTACAGGGTATTAATGACAGAGATCTCCTATTTAAGACCCGAGGTGGTTAAGAGATCTCACAGGTTGTGTTGTGGGAAGGCAGACAGACACTCTGGGCAGTTCCTGTGTGTTAACTTCCTGGGTTGAAATTCTTTACTGCATCAAATAAATGATTCTGCTGGGCCTCACTGGTGGTGCAGGGGTTAAAGTCTCAGTGCTATCAAGCAACATGAGTCTGTCCTGGCTGGCCTGGGAGCTGACCCACATGGCGCACAGACCTCTCCTGACTTGCCCACTGCTCCCCTCAGCAGTGTATTTCAGTAGATCTGCCTGGTCTGCTCCCCGCTCTGTCTCTGGTGAATCCTCTCACTTTACTTCTGTTGGGTCAAAGTCAAAGACAATCTTCCTTTGCCCTGGAATGTTAGTTCAGAAGTATCAGGTTGGCATAGTTTAAGTTGTTGTTGTCTGGGTCCAGGCTTTTGACTTGGAAAAGCAACTCCTTAGTCCTGGCTGTCCCTTCTGGAGGACCCCCGACTCTGCTGTTGTCAAACTCTGGGGGTTTGAGAGTGGAGCTCTGCACTCTCTTCTCCCTCGCGGCTGTTCTCATGCTGGATCTCAACTTCTGATTCAACAGTCACAACTTTTTTTTTTTTTTTTTTCCTGGAAGGGTGATTTCTCTGCTCATACATTTCCTCAAGGTGCTGGGGCCACCTCTTTGAAGCCTGGGGGTTTTGATGACTCTCAGCTCTGGAATGTTGAGGTTTGGTTTGGCTTCTGGGTGGGAGTTGGAAGGAAGAAATGCAGCCTGAGTCCCCTCCTGCTGGAGTGGGGAGGACTGGAGTCCAGGGAACTGGGTGCCCCCGAGTTCAAGCACAGGTAAATAGCAAAGCACCTTCTTAGCTGAGAGCTTCTAAGAATTCAATATAGCACATTCGGGCACTTACCCAGTGCTCTCCCTTTTTACCTTATTGCCATGTGCTGCAGTGATGACAATGTAGAGCAGACTGCTTTCCTCTGTATTTTCTCTGGTAGTTACACTAAGCTCTGCAGGTGTAATTAGCCTTGCTGTGGACATAATGGTCATCTCACGACTCTTAAAAAATAAGACAAAGGGGGCCTCCCCGGTGGCGCATTGGTTGAGCACTGGGCTGCGAAGCTGCCCGCAGTCTCTGCAGCACCCGTTCGATCCCTGGCTGCTGGGGAGGGTCCCACATGGCACGCAGACCTCTCCTGCCACGCCCTCTGCTCCCCTCAGCAGTGTCCTCCTGTCTGTCTGCCTGCTCTGCTCCCCGCTCTGGCTCTGGTGGATTCTCTCACCCTCCCGCGCTTCTGACTGTACCCAGTGCTTGTATAAATACATAAATAAATAAATCTAAAAAAAAAAATAAGACAAAATATTGATTGCCACCAGTCCTCATTTGAAGACGGACCTGAGGAATGATGTGAAAGTCAAAGCAAGGAGAAACTTGACTTAGGTAAAAAGCACTAAGCCAGTTCTTAAGATCAACACTGCCCCCTCCCCCCAACATTTTTTTTTTTTTTTTTGTCGATTTACATTTAGTTTTTATTTATTTATTTTTTTTTTAATATTAAATTTTATTTTTATATTCCCCATACAATTGCAAACGCCCATTCTGACCCCAATCCTTCCCTCCCGCCCCCAGCCCCAAAAAGTGTCTCTGGTTCATAGTTTTTTGTTGATTTTGATTTTCACTTTCTTATATTCATTTTCCTGGTCCCTTATTTAAGTTTTCTAGATTCCTGCTATGAGTGAGACCATCCGTATTTTTTCTTTTTCTTTTGGCTTATTTCGCTGAGCATGATCCCTTCCAGGCCATCCATGTTGCTGCAAAAATGCATGTGTTTATCTTTTTTGAATGCTGAGTAATATTCCATGGATAATGTGTACCACATCTTCTTGATCCAGTCATCTATTTTTGGGCATTTGGTTGTTTCCAACTTAGCTATTGTAAACAGTGCTGCTATAAACATAGGAGTGCAGGTGCTCTTTGGAATTGATGTTTCTGTGTCCTTTGGGTAAATACCTAGGAGTGGAATTGCTGGATCATGTGGAAGCTCTATGTTTAGTAGGTCCAGAAATCTCCACACAGCTCTCCATAGTGGTTGGACCAGTTTGCACTCCCACCAACAGTGCACAGAGAGTTCCTTTTTCTCCACATCCTCGCCAACATTTGTTTGTTGCTAGTTTTTTTAATATGTGCCATTCTCACTGGTGTGAGATGGTATCTCATGGTAGTTTTGATTTGCATTTCCCTGATTACAAGTGATGTTGAACATTTTTTCATATGTCTGTTGGCCATTTGCATTTCCTCTTCAGAGAAGTTTCTTTTTAGCTCTTCTGCCCATTTTTTGACTGGATTATTTTCTTTGTTGTTGCTGAGTCTCATCAGCTCTTTGCAGATTTTTGTGATCAGTCCTTTATCATTAGTGTTGGGTGCAAAAATGTTCTCCCAGTTGGTGGGGTTTCTCTTTGTTTTTGTTATTGTCTCTTTTGCTGTGCAGAAGCTCTTTAATTTGATGTAGTCCCAGCTGTTTATCTTTCTCTTCACTATCACTGCTTTGGGTGATGTGTCTGTAAAGATGTCTTTGATGTGCAAATCCCGTAGTGTTTCGCCTATATTTCCTTCTATGTATTTTATGGTTTCAGGTCTTATGTCTAGTTCTTTAATCCATTTTGAGTTGATTTTGTGTATGGTGTGAGGTAGTGGTCAAGCTTCATTCTTTTGCATGTAGCGACCCAGTTTTCCCAGCACCATTTATTGAACAAACTTTCTTTGCTCCAATGCATAGTCTTTGCTCCTTTGTCAAAGATTAGTTGACCATAAATCTGTGGGTTATTTCTGGATTTTCTATTCGATTCCATTGGTCTGTATGTCTGTTCTTGTTCCAATACCATGCAGTTTTGATGATTATGGCTTTGTAGTATAGTTTGAAGTCTGGGAGTGTGATGCCTCCATTTCCTTCTTTTTTTTTCAGTAGAGCTTTGGCTATTCGGGTTTTTGGTGATTCCATATGAATTTCATCAATAATTGTTCTATTTCTTTGAAGAATGCCATTGAGATTTTGATTGGAATAGCATTGAATCTGTATATTGCTTTTGGTAGGATGGCCATTTTAATAATGTTTATTCTTCCAATCCATGAGCAGGGTGTCTTTCCTTCTTTGTGTCTTCTTCTATTTCTTTTAAACAGTGTTTTATAGTTTTCTTTGTATAGGTCCTTTACCTCTTTTGTTAGATTTATTCCCAAATATTTGATTTTTTTTTGTTTCGATAAAAAGGGGTGGTTTTTTGATTTCTTCTTCTTCAGATTTATTGTTTGTGTATAGGAAGGCTACTGACTTTTGCGTGTTGATTTTGTATCCTGCCACTTTACTGAATTGATTGATGAGTTGAATTAGTTTTCTGTGGAGATTTTGGGGTTCTCTATGTATATTATCATATCATCTGCAAATAGTGATAGTTTGACTTCTTCTTTTCCTATTGGATTCCTTGGATGTCTTTCTCTTGTCTTATTGCTCTGGCTAGGACTTCCAGTATTATATTGAAAAGCAGTGGTGAGAGTGGACATCCTTGTCTTGTTCCAGATCTTAATGGAATTGCTTTCAGCTTTTCACCATTGAGAATGATACTGGCTGTTGGCTTGTCATAGATGGCCTTTATGATGTTGAGGTATGTTCCTTGTATCCCAAGAATTTCAAGGGCTTTTATCATGAATGGGTGTTGCACTTTGTCGAAAGCTTTCTCAGCATCTATTGATATTATCATATGGTTTTTATATTTCTTTTTGTTGATGTGTTGGATAACGTTGATTGATTTTCGGATGTTAAACCATCCTTGTGCCCCTGGAATGAATCCAACTTGGTCGTGGTGAATTATCTTATGGATACATTGTTGGATTCTGATAGCTAAATTTTATTGAGGATTTTTGCATCAGTGTTCATTAGGGAGATTGCCTATAGTTTTCCTTTTTTGTTGTTGTCCTTATTCGGTTTTGGTATTAGTGTAATATTGGCTTCATAGAACGTGTTGGTATTGTCCCTTCCTCTCAATTTTTTGGAAGAGTTTGTGAAGGATAGGCACTAATTCGTCTCTGAATGTTTGGTAGAATTCATTTGTAAATCCATCAGGTCCTGGGCTTTTGTTTTTGGGGAGGTTTTTAATTACCATTTCAATTTCGCTGCTTGTAATTGGTCTGTTTAGGTGTTCTATTTCTTCTTTATCTAGCTTTGGGTGATTGTAGAGTTGTAGGAATTTGTCCATCTCCTCTAGATTGTTGAACTTGTTTCCATATAACTGTTCATAGTAGTTACTGATTATTCTTTTGATTTCTGCTGTGTCCGTTGTGATTTCTCCTCTTTCATTTATGATTCTGTGTATTTGTGCTTTCTCCCTTTTTTCCTTTGTGAGCCTGGCTAGGGGTTTGTCTATTTTATTTATTTTTTCAAAGAACCAGCTCTTGGTTTCATTGATCTTTTGGATTGTTTTTTTAGTTTCAATTTCATTTATTTCTGCTTTGGTTTTTATTATTTCTTTTCTTCTACTGGTTTCTGGGGTTTTTTGTTGTTCTTTTTCTAGATCTTTGAGCTTCGAGATTAGGTTGTTTCTTTGAGTTCTTTCTTGTTTTTTGATGTGAGCTTCTATTGCTATATATTTTCCTCTTATTACTGCTTTTGCTGCATCCCATACATTTAGGATATTGGTGTCCTCCTTGTCATTCAATTCAAGAATTTTTTAATTTCTTCTTTGATCTCCTCATTAGTCCAGTGGTCTTCCAGTATGTGGGCTTTTTAATCTCCATGAGGTAGGATAGTTCCTTGCCTTCTTTTTATGATTTATTTCTAGTTTGATGCCTTCGTGGTCAGAAAAGATGGTTGGTATGATTTCAATCTTGGTGTATCTGTTGATGTTTGTCTTGTGCCCCAGTATGTGATCGATCCTGGAGAATGATCCGTGTGCGCTTGAGAAAAATGTGTACTCCGTTTTTTTTGGGGTTTAGTGTTCTATAGATGTCTGTTAAGCCCAAATGCTCTAGGTCCTTATTTAGAGCTTTAGTTTCTTTACTTATTTTTTGTCTTGTTGATCTATCCATTGTTGATAGTGGTGTGTTGAAGTCTCCCACTACATATGTGTTTTTCTCTGATGTCTGTTTTCAGAGAGGACAACAGTTGTCTGATATATTTTGGTGCTCTTTCGTTTGGTGAGTATATGTTAATGAGTGTTATTTCTTCTTGAAGTATTGTCCCCTTAATCATAATGTAGTGACCATTGGGGTCTCTTTTTATTTTTTTGAGTTTGAAGTCTGTTTTATCTGATATAAGTATAGCTGTTCCTGCTTTCTTTTTTGGCCCATTTGCTTGTAGGATTGTTTTCCATCCTTTGACTTTGAGCCTATTTTTATCTTTTGTAGCTAAATGTGTTTCCTGGAGACAGCAAAAGGTTGGGTTTTGTTTCTTAATCCAGGCTGCAACTCTGTGTCTTTTTATTGAAGAGTTTAGTCCATTTACATTTAGAGTTAATATTGATATGTTAGCATCTGTATTTGCCATTATGTTTGTCTTTCCTTTGATTTTATTATTTTTTTCTTTTAATAACTTTTTTTTTGGTCTTCTTTCGTTGTTATTCGTCCCTCTGAGGTTCTGGCTTTAGGATTCCTTGTAGTATTTTTTGGAGTGGGGGTTTAGTCGCAATGAAATTCCGGAGTTTCTCTTTTGTCTGGGAAGGTCCATATTCTTTCTTCATGTAGGAAAGAGAGCTTTGCGGGATAGAGTATTCTTGGTTGGCATCTGTTTTCTTGGAGTCTGTTGACTATGTCCCTCCACTCTCTCCTTGCCCGTAGTGTTTCTTCGAGAAGTCTGATGTCAGCCTGATTGGTTTTCCTTTGAATGTTATCTGTTTCTTCCCTCTTGTCAGCTTCATTATTTTTTCCTTGTCCTGGATTCTTGGGAGCTTTACTATTATGTGTCTTGCTGTGTTTTTCCTTTCGTCGTGGAAGTTTGGTGTTCTTCTTGCTTCTTGTATATCAATTTTCAGCTCCTTCTTCTCATTTGGGAAGTTCTCTTCAATTATATCCATGAATATTTTCTCTGTTCCTACATCTCTCTCCTCTCCTTCTGGAATTCCTATAACTCTTATATTTCCTTTCCTCATGGAGTCAGATAGTTCCCGAAGTCTTTCTTCATTCTTTTTCCTTCGTACTTCTCTTTCCTTTTCTGTTTTGGTTCTTTTTATTCTGTGTCTTCAAGATTACTTATTCGTTCTTCCATTTCATCTATTCTGCTTTCATTGCTTTTCCCAGAGTTCTTTAGTTCCTCCATTAATTCTTTGATCTCCTGCATTTCTCTTACTTCCCTCTTTAGGGACTCAATTTCCTTCTTCTGATCTATCACTTTTTTAATCATGGCAATTTTAAATTCTCTTTCTGGAAGGCTCAGAAGTTCTTCCAAGTTGCTGTCGTTGCAATCTGGGGAGTGGTTTTCTTTTTGTGGTGTGCTTCTTTCCTGAGGAGTTTTTAGGTTGCGTGTGGTTCTTCTACTCCCTACTGTCTGTTTTCTAATTTGTCGTATGCGTTGGGACACTGTGTTGCTCGGACTGACTGACATCTTGGGTGAACTTCTCCGCTCCCCTGGCTCTTCCAGGAGCCATCTCTGTCTTCTGGGGGAGCTTTCTGCTGGTTTTAGGCAGTTTTTACTGAAGAAATGTCCTGTTCTCAAATGGCGAAGCGGGATGCAGTCCCTGCGCCTCCGGTTTCAGGCACACTCTTCTGCGCACCGGTCTGCCCCGGACGTGGGTGCCTGCTCCCTCTGGGCTCAGACTGCTGGTCGGAAGGGGCCTGGCGTGGAATAACTTCCCGGCTGGCCACTGGGTCCTCCAGAAACCTTCTGCCCTTTTCAAGCAGTCTTAAGAAATGTCCTGTTTTAATAGGGTGTTAGTGACTTTTTTTTTTTCTGGTCGCTAGGTGGCGCCAGAGATCTCTCCTATTGTCCTTGGGGGGCTGTTTTCGCCTCCCCCCACCCCGTGGGACAGAGAACAGAGCGGGAATGGTAGGGTACAACCTCAACAGCTTTGGGGTGCTGTGTCTGCCTTGTGCCCCACCGTCGTGGAGAACCCACGCCCCGAATTTTCGTGCCCCGGGTCTCAGTTCAAAGCCCTCAGTTCCAGGACGCGGGCTGTAGCCCAGTTCAGTGGCGCGGGAATGGCGCCTTTTGCACCGCTCCCGTGCCTGGGCGCCTGGTTCCTGCTCACTCAGGGAGGGACCTTCACCTCAGTGAGGACCTCGCGCGTCCTCCCCGCAAGCCTAGGTCGCAGGCGCGGGGACCTGGGCAGCCGCGATCCGGTCTGCACTTGCTTTTTCAAGCTCCCGAGCGCGCCGCGTTTCCGCGCCAGCTTACTGGCAGCCCGGGCTGTGTGCGCGTCTCCGGGGTCTTTGTTCTTCTCTAATGGCGCCCGGAGCCGTTCGCTCACCGCCGCGGCGGATCCTGCAGGGTTCGCCTCAGCTCCCGTTCACGGGTGTGGTGGCCTGCAATAGTTCCTTTCCACTCACGGTCCCGCTTGCTGCGTCCTTTGTTCTTGTTGGTCGTTTTGGTTTGTTGTTTTCCTCCTCTCTGCCGGTTGGAGAGTGCCGCCTCTGTGGGGGGGGAGGGGAGCAGGGTTCTGCGCTTCCCTCCCCTCTTCTGTCCTCTTTTATGGCCACTTTCCTTCTTCGGGCAGTTTGCTGGAGTCGTCCGTTTATCTTCCGTGTCCGGGTTCTCACTGGGACCTGCCGCTTTTCCTCCCTATTAACTTTTTTAATGGGAGATCTTACTTGCAGCGTCTCCTCTCGCCGCCATGTTGCTCCGCCCCTCCAACCATTTATTTACTTGTTTTATTAAATGCGGTCAGCCAAGTTATGGATTCCTGACTGTTGTCCTTGTATTATCTAACAAATTATTTTAACAAAATACTTCC